>NC_090650.1:73444553-74044553 GCF_040937935.1 Hyperolius riggenbachi | reverse complement strand
AAGCAGAAAAAGCGAAGCTTCCGAGAGAAGCTGTCGCTTTTTCTGCGGGGGAGAGGAATCAGTGATTGGGCACCATGGCCCGATTCACTGATTCCCTGGCTAACGAACCGCGGGCTGGGAGCGCGCGGGAGCGCACATGGCCTCCTGGACGTAACTTTTACGTCCAGGAAGGTTAAATGGTTAACCTGCTAAGCGGTCTGGACGAGCTCAGCTCGTCCAGTACCGCCGGAGCCTGCCGCTCAGGCCCTGCTGGGCCGATTTGGCTCAAATAAAAAGCAGCACACGCAGCCGGCACTTTGCCAGCCGCGTGTGCTGCCTGATCGCCGCTGCAGTGCGGCGATCCGCCGCATGCAGCGGCGAAAGAGGGTCCCCCCAGCCGCCTGAGCCCAGCGTAGCCGGAACAAAAAGTTCCGGCCAGCGCTAAGGGCTGGATCGGAGGCGGCTGACGTCAGGACGTCGGCTGACGTCCATGACGTCACTCCGCTCGTCGCCATGGCGACGAGGTAAGCGAAACACGGAAGGCCGCTCATTGCGGCCTTCCGTGTTACTTCTGGCCGCCGGAGGCGATTAGAAGAACGCCTCCGGAGCGCCCTCTAGTGGGCTTTCATGCAGCCAACTTTCAGTTGGCTGCATGAAATAGTTTTTTTTTTATTAAAAAAAAAACCCCTCCCGTAGCATCCCTGGCGATCTTAATAGAACACCAGGCAGGTTAACTAAATTTTTTGCGGTGCCCTCTCTTCTGCTTTTTTTGCCGTATTAACGATAATTGCATTAAAGTCAATGGCGGCGCCCTTCTGTCCACCCTCAGCTGGCGCCCTTTTTTCCTGCCACTCTAAACCCGCATAAAACAAACAAATGGGCAGCACTGTGGTGTAGGTGGTTAGCACTCTCTCCTTGCAATGCTGGGTCTCTGGTTCGAATCCCAACCAGCTCAACATCTGCAAGAAGTTTGTATGTTCTCCCTGTGTCTGTGTGGGTTTCCTCTGGGCACTCCGGTTTCCTCCCACATCCATAAAAAACATACAGATAAGTTAATTGGCTTCCCCTAAAAATTGCCCATAGCCTATGATACATACACTACACAATACGTAGACACATTACTATGGTAAGGATTAGATTGTGAGCCCCTCTGAGGGATAGTTAAGTGACAACGCAATATAAACTCTGTAAGCGCTGTGTAAGATGTTGGCACAATATAAATACTAAATAATAATAATAATAAAAACCAGCAATTCACATTAAAGGGATATTTAAGTTGTATTAAAACAGGCAGTTTTACTTACCTGGGACTTCTACCGGCCCCCTGCAGTCACCCTGTGCGGCTCAGTTTTTCGTTCGCGACTTAGCCTGTGACTGCCCACTCTGTCTGCGTAGTAAGCTCCTGGCGAAAGGAGCGCGAACGAGGACATGTGTGGCCAGGGCCGCACAGGTGCAGCGAAACTGAGCCTCAAAGGGTGACTGCAGGGGGCCGGTAGAAGCCCCAGATGAGTAAAACTGCCTTTTGTTATATGACTTAATTATCCCTTTTAGGGACCATGCACACTGGGCCCTGTTGCATAAAAATGCATATAAGGTATTGCACTAACCCAGAAGTAAAGTGCACCTTAAATACACTATCATTACTGGCATATTAGAATTCTCCTCTGATGGTCCGTGCACCAATCTATGTTGTCAGGCTAAGGTAAATAGGGGAAAAAAAAGAATACAAGTTGGAATGAAACAAATGAAATACTGAAGGAAGGGGGATGACTTGGGATCTCAGAAACAGATATGAAGGCTGGTGGAATGTCTCATTTAAAGGGGCACTACAGCGAAAAACTGTAAAATTTTAAATATGTGCAAACATATACAAATAAGAAGTACTTTTTTTCCAGAGTAAAATGAGCCATAAATTACTCTTCTCCTATAATGCTGTCACTTACAGTAGGCAGTAGAAATCTGACAGAAGTGACAGGTTTTGGACTAGTCCATCTCTTCATAGGGGATTCTCAGCAAAGCTTTTATTCTTTATAAAGATATTCTCTAAAAAGGATTCAAACAATGATGCTGGCCAGCTTCCCTGCTCGCTACACAGTTTTTTGGCAGTTGGACAGAGCAACTGCCATTCACTAAGTGCTTCTGAAACTAAATATATCCCTGAGAATCCCCTATAAAGAAATGGACTAGTATAAAACCTGTCACTTCTGTCAGATTTCTACTACCTACTGTAAGTGACAGCAACATAGGAGAAAAGTACTTTATGGCTCATTTTACTCTGGAAAAAATGTACTTATTTGTATATGTTTGCACATATTCACTGGCGTAACAATAGGGGAAGTAGCCCTCCATTACCTCCATTGACCACGGAGGTTGCCGATCTGCAAGGGCTTCACATTACTTCCTGTTAAAACAGGCAGTAATGTGAAGCTCTTGCAGATCGGCAACCCTTTTTCGCGAACCGAACCTTCTGCGGAAGTTCGCGAACCCGGTTCACGAACCTAAAATTGGAGATTCGGCCCATCACTGGTGGCCAAATAATGTACGTGTGCTCAAACAAGGACCTCACTCCTTAAATAAAACATTAGCCCCTAAATAACATAGTACAAACAGCGGTATGAGATGTAGTAAAATGGACTGTGTATGTACCTCTACTATAACCACTCTGTACACTACTGACCACTAAAAGCTACAGAAAAAAGTAACCATATTCCATACATCACAGGTTTTCTTCTAAATCATTTTATTGAACATAAACTAACAATAGAAGAAAAGAGAAACAGATCTTGGTCAGGAACAACGTAGTAGTGATGAGGTTGTCCTCTCTGTCACCACTCACCATGCAGCCAAGATTCTACAGATTCTACTATGGTACTGGACCAGCGTTAATAATTATGTCCAGCACTCCTTCCGCATTCATGAAAAATTCAACTTGTGGGTTTTTTGGACCCAAGTCGCCTTCTGGGTCTGATATGGTCACCAGTCCAACACCTTCCACAGTAAATGTGAACACCCGCCTACGTCTATTACGAGCCTGTGGAGAAAGATATGATATTTATTGAGTGTTTGTAAAAGAAAAAACATTGCTTATTTGAATAATAAAGATCAGTTGTTAATATGTAAATTGTAATCTAACAGGTATTACAGCAGTCACTAATATGAATTCACAACACGCATACATGTAAAAAAGGAGCCTAGAAAAAGGGCACGTGGAATTGACTTTAGTAGAATATCAGAAAAATTACTGATATTCTTCTACTTAACCACTTAACGAGCGCCTAACGCCGATAGACGTCGGCAGGTCGCAAGTGGTTTCCCATGGAAACCTTTCCATGTCTGTTCACGGAGGGTTACATAGTTACATGGTTATTTTGGTTGAAAAAAGACATACGTCCATCGAGTTCAACCAGTACAAAGTACAACTCCAGCCTGCTCCCTCACATATCCCTGTTGATCCAGAGGAAGGCGAAAAAACCCTTACAAGGCATGGTCCAATTAGCCCCAAAAGGGAAAAATTCCTTTCCGACTCCAGATGGCAATCAGATAAAATCCCTGGATCAACATCATTAGGCATTACCTAGTAATTGTAGCCATGGATGTCTTTCAACGTAAGGAAAGCATCTAAGCCCCCTTTAAATGCAGGTATAGAGTTTGCCATAACGACTTCCTGTGGCAATGCATTCAACATCTTAATCATTCTTACTGTAATGAACCCTTTCCTAAATAAATGACTAAAACGTTTTTCCTGCATGCGCAGATCATGTCCTCTAGTCCTTTGAGAAGGCCTAGGGACAAAAAGCTCATCTGCCAAGCTATTATATTGCCCTCTGATGTATTTATACATGTTAATTAGATCCCCTCTAAGGCGTCTTTTCTCTAGACTAAATAAACCCAGTTTATCTAGCCTTTCTTGGTAAGTGAGACCTTCCATCCCACGTATCAATTTTGTTGCTCGTCTCTGCACCTGCTCTAAAACTGCAATATCTTTTTTGTAATGTGGTGCCCAGAACTGAATTCCATATTCCAGATGTGGCCTTACTAGAGAGTTAAACAGGGGCAATATTATGCTAGCATCCCGAGTTTTTATTTCCCTTTTAATGCATCCCACAATTTTGTTAGCTTTAGCTGCAGCGGCTTGGCATTGAGTACGATTATTTAACTTGTTGTCGATGAGTACTCCTAAGTCCTTCTCCAAGTTTGATGTCCCCAACTGTATCCCATTTATTTTGTATGGTGCTAGACCATTGGTATGACCAAAATGCATGACTTTACATTTTTCAACATTGAATTTCATCTGCCATGTATGTGCCCATATAGCCATCCTATCCAGATCCTGTTGCAATATGACACTATCTTCCTGAGAGTTGATGATTCTGCACAATTTTGTATCATCTGCAAAAATAGCAACATTGCTCACTACTGCATCTACTAGGTCATTAATCAATAAATTGAAGAGCACTGGACCCAGAACAGACCCCTGTGGTACCCCACTGCTAACAGTCTCCCATTTTGAGTACGATCCATTGACCACAACTCTTTGTTTTCTGTCCATTAGCCAGTTCCCTATCCATGCACACAAACTCTTCCCCAGTCCTTGCATCCTCAACTTTTGCACCAGACTTTTGTGGGGAACAGTGTCGAAGGCCTTTGCAAAGTCCAAGTATATCACATCTACAGCATTCCCAATATCCATATTAGCATTCACTACCTCATAAAAGCTGAGCATGTTAGTCAAACAGGACCTGTCTTTCGTAAACCCATGTTGATGCTGAGAAATAAGATAATTTTCTACTATGAAGTCATGTATAGTATCTCTTAGTAACCCCTCAAATAGTTTGCATACAACTGATGTTAAGCTTACAGGTCTATAATTTCCTGGATCTGATTTTTTGTCCTTCTTAAATAATGGGAAAACGTGGGCTGTACGCCAATCCACTGGGACTCTGCCAGTTGAAAGAGAGTCACAAAAGATAAGATAAAGGGGTTTATCTATAACTGAACTTAATTCCCTTAGGACCCGAGGATGCATGCCATCCGGGCCAGGTGCCTTGTCTATTTTTAATTTATTTAGTCTTGCCTTCACTTCTTCCTGCGTTAAGTATTTAATATTACGGTGTGTACTGAATAGTGAATTGTCAGCTGCGGTGGATAGCAGTACCACCGCAGCTGCTTCTGGTTCCCTGCCTGCCAGTCTCCCTGTGCCTCGGCATCGAGCACGCCGAGGACAGATGTGGGTGGTCATCGCTTGTCGGCTGCGGTGGATGGTGGGTCCACCGCGGACATTACTGGGTCCCTGCTTGCAAGGTTTTCCGCATCCCAGGTGTCTAGTAGCCCGGGGACGCGTGTCTCCACTGTTCTCAGGGGCACATTAGCGCGTGCGCGTGCTCACCGTCAAGAGCTTTATGCCAGGAGGAGGCTCATCAGCTGACCAGCTGGTCGGCTGACGTCAGGGAGCACGCTCGCCTCTCCTGATTGGCTGAAGCTGATGGGCGTGCCTAGAGGGTCTCCTCCGCTTCTTAACCTGCCTGGCGTTCTGATTCCCGCGGCCCTGCGGCCGCGGAAACGGTTTTTGCATATATATTTTTTTATTTTTCATGTAGCTAGCCTAGCGCTAGCTACATGATTCCCCCCTCCCTGCGGCATCCCTCCCACCCCTCCGATCGCCGCCGGCGCAATGGCCCGTCCGGAAATCCGGTTCTGAACGGGATTTCCTGGAGGGCTTCCCTAGGTCGCCATGGCGACCCACGTCATGACGTCATCGACGTCATCTACGTCGTGACGTCACAGGGAGACCCGATCCACCCCTCAGCGCTGCCTGGCACTGATTGGCCAGGCAGCGCACGGGGTCTCGCCTGGGGGGGCCCTGCATCGCGGCGGATAGCGGGGGATTGGCGGCGGGCGGCGGCGATCGGGTAAGGCACACAGCAAGCAAAGTGCTTGCTGCGTGTTTTAAAAAAAAATATTATTCAAATCGGCCCAGCGGGGCCTGAGCAGTGACCTCCGGCGTCTCTGGACGAGCCTAGCTAGGGAGGTTAAGCCTCTCGGCTTCACTTTTAATTTGTCTGCTGTCGTGAATACTTCGTGTTATCGCTCAGACCTTAGTCAGTTCCCTAGTGTGTTAGAACCGGCAGGAGCTGGGAATTCAAACTAAGCTTAGGATCTGCTTGATAGTTAATTGTACTAATATTGTGTATTATCTGTGTATGACTCTGGAAAGCTCTGACCATCCTTACTCTTAGTGATTCTGTACTTTAGCCTATCTGATCCTGTTGCCAACTCAGCTAGTTTAACATTCTGTCTCTGTCTCCTGATTCTGTACCTTTGCCCATCTGACCTTACTGCCAAACTCTGCCTGAAAGACGTTCTGCTTTTGCCTGTACTGTAATCTGTCTGTCTGTTGCCGAACCTTTGTCTTTTGACTACTCTACTCTCACCAGGGAGCCCTCGTCTCTGGTGAGAGGTGTTGTACTGGCAGTGCCCACCAGCTCCTCTGGTGAGGTACTGCTAAAACTGTCAGTACTTACTGTTGCACCAGTCACTACACGTAGTGCAATAAAGTGATATTACTTGACTGTTACACATCAGCACCTATATACCAGTATTATTGGTGATTCTGCAGATCACCATATAATCCGGTATATATCTGATTATAGGTGATACTGCAGATCACTCGATAATCAGAAGTCTGTTCTTGCTAACACCAATCGTTACAGAACAGCAGACCAAAATGTCTATGGATGCACTTTGCGGTCAAGTTGAGCTGTTAACCGCGGCTGTTAACGCCCTAACCAACAAGGTTAACGCTCAGCAGACACAGCTTAACCAGTTATCTGAGGCGGTGCGGACAGGGGCGTAGCTAGAAATCACTGGGCCCCATAGCAAATTTTTTTCATGGGCCCCCCTCACCCCCCGGGTAAATTCTCCCTCCCCCAACACAAACACGCACACAAATATTACGGGAATAATGTTGCGGCCAGTTACTTACCTGGGGCTTCTTCCTGCCCCCTGAAGTCCTCCTGGTCCCACACTGTCATTCTGCTCTGCTCTATTCCCCCATTGTCCCCCTCCAACTGTTGCATGCCTGACCCCCTTGGCCAGGGGAATTCTGCTTTTACGCAAGTAAAAAATTGCAACTGAACATGCACAGAACGGTCCCGGCAACAAGAAGAGGATTAAAGAGGTGTACGGCCACGTAGACGGCGACTGGCTGAGTCACCCAGCTTTCAGAGCGGGACAGCGGAGAAACGGAGCAGCGTGGAATGATGGCAAGGGAGCAGGAGGACTTCAAGGGCTGAAAGAAGCATCAGGTAAGTAAGTGGACACATTAATATTTCCTTCAAGCAATACTGAAAAGGGAACTGAAGTGAGAGGTATATGGTGGCTGCCATATTTCTCTCCTCTTAGGCTGCTTCCACACAGGGACGTTACAGGCGCACGTTAGTGCAGCCTGTAACACTCCCCAGCGCACAGCAATACAAAGTCAATGGGGCTGTTCACACTGCCCACGTGGCGTTACATTGTAACGCTGCGCCATAAGACAACGTACTGCATGCAGACTGCTTGCACATGCTCAGTAATGTTGGGGAGGAGTGGAGAGCGGCCAGGCACATGGCTAATTAATATTCACTGCATTCAGTGACGTGCAGTGTTTACTTCCTGGAGCGGCCGCTCTGTGCGGCGATTGGCCGGGCGGGACCACGTGATGCCGCATGCGTCCAAGAGTAACCATCACGGCATCACGGACGCCAGAGTGAGCTGCACAACGCGGCTCACTCTGATGTCCACATCAGAGAGCACCAGGCGTTGCGTTAGGGGCACGTTATGCGACCATAACGTCCCCTAAAACACAACGTCTTGGTGTGTAACTAGCCTTAAACAATATCAGTTGCCCGGTTGTCCTGCTGATCTATTTGGCTACAACAGTGTCTGAATCACACCAGAAACAAGCATGCAGCTAATCATCTCAGATCTGACAATAATGTCAGAAACATCTGATCTGTTGCATGCTTGTTCGGGGTCTATGGCTAAAAGTATTAGAGGCAGAGGATCAGCAAGACAGCCAGGCAACTGGTATTGCTTAACCTCCTTGGCGGTAACCCCGAACGTAGTTCGGGTAAGCCGCCGGAGGGTGCCGCTCAGGTCCTGCTGGGCCGATTTGTTTAATTTTTTTTTTTGCTGGACGCAGCTAGCACTTTGCTAGCTGCGCCAGCACACTGATCGCCGCCGCCCCGCTCACGATCGCCGCTATCAGTCGCGCCGCACGCCCCCCCCCCAGACCCCGTGCGCTGCCTGGCCAATCAGTGCCAGGCAGCGCCGAGGGGTGGCCCGGGACTCCCAATGACGTCCCGACGTCAGTGACGTCGGTGACGTCATCCCGCCCCGTCGCCATGGCGACGGGGGAAGCCCTCCAGGAAATCCCGTTCTTTGAACGGGATTTCCTGATCGGAGATCGCCGAAGGCGATCGAAGAGCCCTGGGCTCGCTACATGATATAGGAAAAATTTTTTTTAAAAAAACTGCTGCGCTCCCTCCTGGCAGATTTTTTTATACCGCCAGGAGGGTTAAAAGTAAATAAATATGGCAACCTCCACATCTCTCTCACTTCAGTTGCCCTTGAAGTGAATAAAAAAAACAGATGCTTACCTATGGTGAGGGAAGGCTCTGGGACCTATAGAGCCTCCACGTTCCTTTTACAGTCCCCTCGTTCCAGCGCTGTCACCCCCGTTTGAGGCCATGGAAGTGTTCAGTAGCCTGAGTGCTCCCGAAGATGGGCGGCTCTGTACTGCACATGCATGAGCACGCTCTCCTGTGCACAAGTGCAGTACAGAGCCATCCGTCTTCAGGAGCACTCGGGCTCCCGAAGACTTCCATGGCCTTAAATGGGGTTACATCGCTGGAACGAGGGGACTGTAAGAGGAATGGGGAGGTTCTATAGGTCCCAGAGCCTTCCCTCTCCATAGGTAAGTATCCTTTTTTAATTTTAAAATTCACTTCCGTCTTGCAACATTACACTATGCACACACACACACACACACACACACACCCCTTCTCCTCACACAGTAATTTACACTCTTCCCTCTTCTACACACACACAGCAAGATAAAAACACAAAGTAGGTTACAAAACACACACACACACCAAGTTACAGAGCGCTCACGCACGCGCACACACACACACACACACACACACACACACACACACACACACACACACACACACACACACCCCTTCTCCTCACACAGTAATTTACACTCTTCCCTCTTCTACACACACACACACACACAGCAAGATAAAAACACAAAGTAGGTTACAAAACACACACACACCAAGTTATAGAACGCTCACGCACACGCGCACACACACACACACACACACACACACACACAAAGTAGGTTACAAAACACACACACACACCAAGTTACAGAACGTTCCCGCACACACACACAGGGGTGCAGCTAAGGTTCTTGTGGCCCCAAGCGGACTGCAGAAAGTGGCCCTCTTCGCGTGCCGCGACAAAAATGGGCGTGGCTATTCTGCACGGAAGTGGGCGTGGCCATGGCATGTGGGTCGAGTGGTAAGGGGGGATTGGGGGGAGTTAGCGCGTCAAAAAATTGGCGTGGGGCCGCGCTGAAAAATGGGTGTGGCCATGACATTGTATGGGTGGAGCGTAACCATCCGTAACCCCAAAGCAGCAAATATAGCCAACTATGACCATTAAATAATAAATGCAGCAACAGTTACCCCAGACACCAGAAAATAAACGCAATTCGGCCCACATTTCAGCAGAAAACAAACGCAATTTGAGCCACTTTTCAGCAGAAAACAAATGCAATTCAGGCGACATTTCATCAGATAATAAACGCAGTTTGGCCCACGTTTCAGCAGATAATAAACGCAATTTGGCCCACATTTCATTAGATAATAAACGTAATTTGGCCCTCATTTCATTAGATAATAAACGCAGTTCAGGCGACATTTCATCAGATAATAAACGCAGTTTGGGCCACATTTCATCAGATAATAAACGCAGTTCGGGCCACATTTCATCAGATAATAAACGCAGTTCGGGCCACATTTCATCAGATAATAAACGCAGCTCAGGCGACATTTCGTCAGATAATAAACGCAGTTCGGTCCACATTTCATCAGATAATAAATGCAATTTGGCCCACATTTTATCAGATAATACACGCAATTTGGGCCACATTTCAGCAAAAAAAAAAAAAAAAGAATGTACTCACCTGAAAAAAGTCTTCTCTTCCGGCCGGCTTCTGGCGCACAGCTCCCCCGGAGATCTTGCTCTTCCTCCTCCTGCAGTCTCCCGCGGACCCGTGCTGGCAGTCAGGGAGAGCAGGGCTATGGGAAGATGGCGCCCGAAGCCCTGTACTGGAGACACAAATAGTCTCCAGAGCAGGGCTTCGGCGGCAGCCATCTTCCCGTAGCCCTGCTCTGTGAACTGGCTGGCGCGGCGTCAGTGCGGGGCCTGCGGGCAACAGTGTGACGTCTCTGAGGCCCCTAAAAATGTGAGAACACACACACACACACACACCATGGGCCAGTTACTCACAGTGTCTGTCTTCCGATGCTGTGACCGGGCAGACAGACGGGAAAAGGGTGGAGCTACACACGGGAGAGGCGGGGCTACATGCGGGAGCGGCGGGGCTACATGTGGGAGGGGCGGAGCCATAGCCAGCGCTGCTCTTCTGTGTTCCGGGCCAGGCCGGAACTATGAAGTAAATGTCGGCAGGCGGAGGGATATGCAGAGAGGCGGCAGGTCGAAAATAGTCCCATTTCACCTGCCAGCTTCTTTGCAATGCTGCAATGGGGGCCGGGCGAGGGTGCTCACTCCAGCAATCCTGAATGGGCCCTGGGCCCATGATTAAAGAAAAAAAAAAGCACAAAACAAAAATAGGCTGCAGGACAGGCGGCCCCCCAGTTCAAGCGAAAGGATCCGGGCCCTATAGCAACGCTATGGTTGCTATAGCGATCCCTACGCCTGTGGGTGCGGACCCTTCAGAGCGCTAACGCAACAGTGCCATCCCCTGTGGTTACGGAACCTAGGGTTCCGCTCCCTGAAATGTTTTCAGGGCATAGGTTGGATTTTCAGAATTTTAGGAATCGCTGCCTTTCCTATTTTTAGTTACAACCTACATCTTTAGGATCAGAAAGTCAGAAAGTAATATTTATCAAAACTTTGTTATCCGGGGATTCGCAGACATAGGCCTACAGTCTTCCCACCGGTCATGAGGCCCTGACCTCTGTGCAGCAATTTTTTAAAACCATGGCAGTTATATATGACGATCCTGATATTGCGGTGACCGCAGAAAGGAAACTTAAGACCCTCAGGCAGGGGCATAACACTGTCGAGATATACACTGCTGAGTTTAGAAAATGGGCTGTGTCAGCTAGGTGGGGTCAGTTTGCTTTGCTAGACTGTTTTCTAACAGGGCTATCTGATGCAGTGGCAGATCTTATGTTAAGTCATCCTGAGCCCAAAACCATTGATGACGCAATCTCATTGGCGGTTAAGATAGATCGCCGGGTCCGTTATCAGAGACAAACCCGAGGCAGATTCTCGGGAAGATCTATGCCTGTTGCCAGTTCCTCACCGTCTCCGTCTCTTCCCCGGGATGAACCGATGCAGATCGGACATTCAAAATTGTCGGAGGTAGAGAGAAATCGGAGACTGACTGAGGGACTCTGTTTGTACTGTGCAGAAAAGGGCCATGTGGTACAGAATTGCCGCAAGAAGGCGGAAAACTCTGCCGCCTAGGTGTAGCTAGAGGTACTACCCTAGGCGAGCCAGACTTACCTCTAAAAGAAAATCGTTTGCTGCTCCTGTCTTCTATTACCTGGGAGAATCGAGTCTTATTTACCCAGGCATTCATAGACTCGGGCTCCGCAGCCAATTTCATAGACTCTGATTTTGCTATGAAATTGGGAGTTTCCATTGTTTCCCTAGACAGACAGATTTTTGTAACTGCAGTGGATGATTCTCCACTTCAGGGGAAACAACCCCTCTCACAAACTCCTGTATTATTATGTCAAGTGGGGGTACTTCATAAAGAACAAATACAGTTCTTTGTGCTCAAAATGGCTACTTCTACAGTGATTCTTGGTATGCCGTGGCTACAACAACATTCTCCTCAGATTGACTGGAGTTCTGGTCAGCTACTGAGCTGGTCGCCTCACTGTCATCATCATTGTTTGGAGAAAGTTGCTGTCTGTAACACCAAGGTTCAGATGGAAGGGTTGCCTGCACAATATAATGATTTCCTTGACGTCTTTTGTCCCAAAGCCGCAGATAAACTTCCAC
Organism: Hyperolius riggenbachi; assembly: GCF_040937935.1. NCBI lineage: Eukaryota > Metazoa > Chordata > Amphibia > Anura > Hyperoliidae > Hyperolius > Hyperolius riggenbachi. The sequence continues at coordinate 74,032,262 of NC_090650.1, read as the reverse complement.
CACATAGAAGTTTCGACTGTGCTATTGAGTTGAGGTCAGGATGTATGCCCCCTAGAGGCCATTTGTATAACTTGTCTGGCCCTGAGAAACTTGCTATGCAGGAGTACATAAAAGAGAATTTGGCTAAAGGGTTAATTCATCCTTCACAGTCTCCGGCCGGAGCGGGTTTCTTTTTTGTACAAAAGAAGGACGGTGGGCTTCGCTCATGCATTGATTATAGAGGGTTAAACAAAATTACTGTAAAGAATCGTTACCCACTCCGTTTGATAGATGATTTGTTTTCCCAGGTTACTAATGCCAGTATCTTCTCCAAACTTGATCTCAGAGGGGCATACAACCTGGTCCGCATAAGAGCGGGTGACGAGTGGAAGACGGCATTCAACGTGCCCGACGGGCACTACGAATACTTGGTTATGTTAGGGCAGTTTGTCCTCGTCTATTTAGACGACATACTGTAACGATCGGTGTAACACAGAGAGGGTCTGATTACCGGTGATCTGCAGAATCACAGAGAATACAGATATATACCCGATTATTGATGATCTGCAGTATCACCGATAATCAGATATATCTCTAACCTCTGGACACCTGAGTATAGAAGAGTGTTATAGGTGCAACAGTAATACTTTGAGGACTGCACCTGAGCAGCAGGTGCAAGAACAGTAAGGAATACTGCACAAATACAGTCTCCTTCTACTAGCCTGAAACTCCCCGGAGGGAGGGGTCAGGCTGGAAGTAGGAAGGAAGAACGTTAGTGACACCAAAGGAGGATGTCACTGCCAAGGCTGTGAACTATCTCCAACGGAGAGATAGTTCTCGAGGTCGGACAGGCCGGTCGTTAACACACAGACAGATCAGGTATGCGGAATCCTAAAGGCTAGCAGAGTTTGGCAACAGAGTATCAGAAAGGTGGAGTACAAAATCAGAGATCAGAAGAGTAGTCAGGGAAGCAGACAGTCATAACAAATAATCAACAATGCCTAGACTTGGGTGTGAGCTCCTTGATCATCAACACCCTGGAACTAGACTAAGAATAACTAGATGGTAAAGCTAATTCCTAATCTGAGGTGTGAGGTCCTTGGTCATCAACACCCTGGAACTGGTCTAGACTATAACACAGATGATAACAGAATTCCTAATCTGGGGTGTGAGGTCCTTGGTCATCAACACCTTGGAACTGATCTAGAATATAACACAGATACTGACAAAAGGTCTGAGTGCTACCACGTAGTGAACGCCAGACACCAGAGAAATGACCAGCACCCAGTATATATACTAACGCGCTCCTCAGTGCCTCCCCTAAGTGCTGGACCAATGAGAATTGACAGAATTGTCAGCTGACCGACTTGGTCAGCTGACACCCTTCTGGCTGTCATAAAGGCTCTGCCTCTCAGCGCGCACGCGCGTCCTTCTGAACCTGTGTGGACTATCAGTCCCAGCCACACCAGACATGTGTTGTAATGCATCCGCTGTGTTGAACGCGGAACCAGCCGCACCGCTATCAGAGCATGCGGCGGTTTCCCCGCGTTCAGCCGTCCTGATGGCTGTAGGCCTATGCGCACAAACCGCCGCGTCGGATGCGGAATCCGCCGCCCTGTCCTCAGGACATGCAGCGGTTTCTCCGCGTTCTGCCACGCTAGTGGATTCAGGCCCAAGCGCGCAAGCTGCAGTGTTGGACGCGGAATCAGCCGCCTTACTCTGAGCACCTGCGGCGGCTCTTCCTCCGTTTTCTCACAGTACCCCCCCCCCCCCCCCCCCCCCCGAGGAGTGGACTCTGGACAGCTCCTACCCGGTTTCTCAGGATGCAAAGCGTGGAACTCCTTCTTTAATTCATCTGCATGCATGCGACACTCAGGTACCCATGTTCTCTCCTCAATACCATACCCTTTCCAGTGAACTAAATACTGTACTGAGTTCTGTACCACACGTGAGTCTAAAATCTTTTCTACTTCAAACTCAGGTTGGTCATCCACCATCACAGGGGGAGGAGGAGTGGAACCCACATGCACTGCTGGCTTAAGCAGGGATACATGAAAGTATTTAACACCTCGCATGCTGGCAGGAAGATCAATGGCATAAATAACATTGTTGATCTTCCTGGTTACTGGAAAAGGGCCCACAAATCTGGGTCCTAATTTGGCCGAAGGCTGTTTTAGAGTCAAATGACGAGTGGATACCCAGACCAAATCTGCTTAGGACGGAACTTCCACTCCAAGGAACGTTTCTTGTCAGCTTGACCCTTCTGACTTTGAAAAGCCTTCCCCAAATTCTTTTTTCACGATCCCCCAAATGTTCTTAAATGACTCTTGCCAAGCCTCCAAAGCTGGAAACGGAGTGGAAGCCACTGGCAGTGGGGAGAACTTAGGCAACTTTCCAGTTACCACCTGAAACGGAGAGAATCCAGACGAAGAGCTTTTCAAATTATTGTGTGCAAATTCTGCAAACGGCAAGAACTTGACCCAATCATTTTGTGCATCCGCAACATAACACCTTAGAAACTGTTCCAATGACTGATTAATTCTCTACATCTGACCATTGGTCTGTGGGTGGTAGCCCGGCGAAAATGACAGTTCCATGCCCATTTGGTGACAAAATGCCCTCCAAAATTTAGAAACAAATTGGACTCCCCGATCTGACACTATATTTTCCGGAATGCCATGTAGCCGGAAAATGTGTATGATGAAAAGATCGGCCAATTCCTGGGCCGAGGGGAGTCCTTTCAGGGGCCCGAAATGGGCCATTTTACTGAATCTGTCGACTACCACCCAAATGACCGACATGCCTTCGGACCTCGGGAGCTCTCCCACAAAATCCATGGACAAGTGGGTCCATGGTTCACTCGGGGTGGGCAAAGGCTGCAACGTTCCCACAGGTGCCAGACGGGAGGGTTTGCTTTTCGCACACACTGCACACTCTCTCACATAGTCCTTGCAATCCGTTGCCAAAGAAGGCCACCAAGCACACCTAGCAACAAGGTCCTGTGTTCTGGCGGCTCCAGGATGTCCAGCATTTTTGTGGGAGTGAAACATCTGCAGTCTCTGGAGACGGAACGGCAATGGCACAAACATGACCCCCTCAGGCTTCCCCTCAGGAACGTCCTGCTGGAAGGGACTCAACGTCTCCATCCAGTTCTTCCAGGTTTCTGTGGCTGCCAATACCACCTTTTGTGGGATAATAGTCTCTGGGTCTGAGGGCTGTGCTGTCTCTGGCTCAAAGCATCTGGACAAGGCATCTGCCTTAATGTTTTTATTACCCGGAGTGTAGGTAATTACAAATCTGAATCTTGAGAAAAACAATGACCAACGAGCCTGACGGGGACTCAATCTCTTAGCCCCCTCAATGTATTCCAAATTTTTGTGATCAGTGTAAACCGTAATCATATGTTCTGCTCCTTCTAGCCAATGACGCCATTCTTCAAAGGCCAATTTAATGGCTAGGAGCTCCCTGTTGCCTATATCGTAGTTTTTCTCTGCTGGTGAAAACCTACGAGAGAAATAGGCACACGGGTGTAATCTTCCCTGCAACCCAGAACGCTGAGACAGCACAGCCCCCACCCCGACCTCTGAGGCATCCACCTCTACAATGAAGGGATAAGAGGTGTCGACGTGTCTCAGAATGGGCGCAGAACAAAACAACTCTTTCAAAGTGGAGAAAGCAGCCAGAGCCTCGGGGGACCAGTGGCTGGTATCTGCCCCTTTCTTTGTGAGACTGGTAAGGGGTGCTACAACTGTAGAGTACCCCTTTATAAACCTTCTATAGTAATTTGCGAAGCCCAAAAATCTCTGGAGAGCCTTTAGTCCTACCGGCTGAGGCCATTCCAGGACAGCAGAGACTTTGGCAGGGTCCATAGAAAGGCTTGAGGTAGAAATGATGTACCCCAGAAAGGCGACAGATGTTACCTCAAAAATGCATTTCTCCAATTTAGCATAAAGCATGTTGTGTGTCAGCTTGTGCAACACAAATTTGACATGGGCCCTATGCTTTGAGAGGCTATCTGAGAAGATTAGTATATCATCGAGATATACTTGGACAAATTTACCCAGAACCTCTCTGAACACCTCGTTGATGAGTTCCTGAAAGACGGCCGGGGCGTTGCACAACCCGAAGGGCATCACCAGGTACTCGTAATGCCCATCGGGTGTGTTGAAGGCCGTCTTCCACTCATCGCCCTCTCTGATCCGCACCAGGCTGTATGCATCCCGTAAATCTAACTTTGAAAAAATCTTAGCGTTGGTGACTTGGGTAAATAAATCGTCTATCAAAGGTAGTGGATAGCGATTCTTTACCGTGATTTTATTTAGACCCCGGTAATCAATGCACGGCCGGAGGCCTCCATCTTTTTTCTTTACAAAAAAGAAACCCGCTCCAGCAGGTGACCGGGAGGGACAAATGAACCCTTTCGCTAAGTTTTCACGGATGTACTCCTGCATGGCCAATTTTTCCGGCCCAGACAAATTGTAGAGATGACCTCTAGGGGCCATACAACCAGACCGGAGATCGATGGGGAAATCGAAAGGGCGATGTGAAGGTAACTTATTGGCAGCTTTAGGACAAAACACGTCTGAGAATTCAGAGTACTGATCTGGTACTCCCTCCACGTGAATCTTGTTTTGGCCCAAGGTTGCCTTCACTAAACAATGATGGAAGCAATGGGACGACCAGCTCGTTAGCTGACCAGTGGCCCAATTAATCTGAGGGGAGTGAAGGCATAACCAGGGCATGCCAAGGATGATCGTGGAGGTAGTCATGTGTAACACAAAAAAATGCAAATTCTCCCTATGCAGCACCCCTATAGTGACTCCCACCTCTGGTGTCTGAGACAGAGGCCTGTTATGTTGCAGAGGGGAATCATCCACTGCCGTAACTTGAATAGGTGGTTTTACCGGGGTGAGCGGAATACCCAATTTTTTTGCAAATTCGTAATCCATAAAATTAGCCGCTGAGCCCGAATCAACGAAGGCTTCAGTGACTTCAAATTTATCTTCCCATGAGATCGTACAAGGGAGAAGTAACCGTCTATCGCCTAGGGGTAAAAATTGCGCGCCTAGGGTATTACCCCCAACTACTCCTAGGCAGTAGCGTTTCCCAATTTCTTAGGGCAATTCAGTACTCTATGACCCCCTTCTGCACAATAAGACACAGCTGCTCTGAAATCCTGCGTCTCCGCTCCACTTGGGACAATTTTGACCGGCCAATCTGCATTGGCTCGGGTGGAGGCGAAACGGGAGGAGGTGGAGTCACAGGGGGCGCAGCGTAGGATACCATTCTCACATGGTTTCTACCCCGGGTCTGCTTCTGATAGCGCAGCCTATGATCTATCCTAATGGCCGATAAAATGGCCTCATCGATGGTTTTAGGTTCAGGCTGACTTAACATAAGATCGGAGACCTCATCTGACAACCCTGATAAGAAACAATCTAAGAGGGCAAAGGTTCCCCACCTGGCTGAAACTGACCACCTCCGAAATTCAGCAGCATACTCCTCGACCGGACTCTTGCCTTGACGTAATAACTTGAGCTTCCGCTCAGAAGTCGAGGCAATGTCTGGGTCGTCGGAAACTATAGCCATGGCTTTAAAAAATTCTTCCACAGAAGTTAGGGCTAAGTCTCCGGCGGGCAGACTGTATGCCCACGTCTGAGAATCACCTGATAACAAAGTTTTAATTATTGTGACCCTTTGAGCCATAGTTCCTGAGGATCTAGGTCTCAACTCAAAGTATGATAACACTCTACTCCTAAAATTTCGGAAGTCAGATCTGTGACCAGAAAATTTTTCAGGAACAGGCATGCGTATGTCTGTGCTAGGAGGAGATCGCACCTCATCCACCGCCATCTGGAGGGTTTGTACAGACCCTGACAAGGCATCAATTAATGCCTGGTGATTACCCAGCACTTGGTTGATGTTATCCACCGAAGTGTGCCCAGACGGTCAGCGGGTGCGTCCATTTGCATTTTTTGGGTCTGGCGTTCTGTAACGATCGGTGTAACACAGAGAGGGTCTGATTACCGGTGATCTGCAGAATCACCGAGAATACAGATATATGCCCGATTATTGATGATCTGCAGTATCACCGATAATCAGATATATCTCTAACCTCTGGACACCTGAGTATAGAAGAGTGTTATAGGTGCAACAGTAATACTTTGAGGACTGCACCTGAGCAGCAGGTGCAAGAACAGTAAGGAATACTGCACAAATACAGTCTCCTTCTACTAGCCTGAAACTCCCCGGAGGGAGGGGTCAGGCTGGAAGTAGGAAGGAAGAATGTGAGTGACACCAAAGGAGGATGTCACTGCCAAGGCTGTGAACTATCTCCAATGGAGAGATAGTTCTCGAGGTCGCACAGACGGGTCGTTAACACACAGACAGATCAGGTACAGAGACAGGAGACAGATGCAGAATCCTAAAGGCTAGCAGAGTTTGGCAACAGAGTATCAGAAAGGCGGAGTACAAAATCAGAGATCAGAAGAGTAGTCAGGGAAGCAGAAAGTCATAACAAATAATCAACAATGCCTAGACTTGGGTGTGAGCTCCTTGATCATCAACACCCTGGAACTAGACTAAGAATAACTAGATGGTAAAGCTAATTCCTAATCTGAGGTGTGAGGTCCTTGGTCATCAACACCCTGGAACTGGTCTAGAATATAACACAGATGATAACAGAATTCCTAATCTGAGGTGTGAGGTCCTTGGTCATCAACACCTTGGAACTGATCTAGAATATAACACAGATACTGACAAAAGGTCTGAGTGCTACCACGTAGTGATCGCAATGCCAGACACCAGAGAAATGACCGGCACCCAGTATATATACTAACGCGCTCCTCAGTGCCTCCCCTAAGTGCTGGACCAATGAGAATTGACAGAATTGTCAGCTGACCGACTTGGTCAGCTGACACCCTTCTGGTTGTCATAAAGGCTCTGCCTCTCAGCGCACGCGCGCGTCCTTCTGAACCTGTGTGGACTATCAGTCCCAGCCACACCAGACATGTGTTGTAATGAATAAACATACATATATCCAGGCACATCGCCTCTAGTTAGGACATTAAATAAATTATTAAGGAAAGGGAGGTGCTGAAGGGGGTGTGGCTAGAAACAGCAAAAATCAATTAACCCTTCGCACACTCACATGCAAATGTTCAAACAAATGCATTCACAGATTTACTCATCCAGGCACAACTGTTATCCCTACAGCTAAATTAAAAGCCAGGGTTTTAGTTCACAGAAGAATGCATTCTTATGCTTAGTCACCTATACTGCGTAGAAGTACCCAGGTAAACATAGGTGTCCTAACTCTGGCCCTGTAACATGCATAGTGCAGACATGCAAACACATTCATTGCATCAAACCTATCAATGGATTAGGAGCACACATCCTAACTTCCTCTCCTGGGAAAGACAGTGCATCTTACCAATCGCACAAGGGAGCTAATGTTATGTGTCCATGTGCACCATGCGCATACACCAGCATAAGCTGTCTGCATGCTGACAAACATACAGGGGAAGGGGGGAGTGCACCGAATGTGTTGTAATGCATCCGCTGTGTTGGACGCGGAACCAGCCGCACCGCTATCAGAGCATGCGGCAGTATCCCCGCGTTCAGCCGTCCTGATGGCTGTAGGCCTATGCGCACAAACCGCCGCCTCGGACACGGAATCCGCCGCCCTGTCCTCAGGACATGCGGCGGTTTCTCCACGTTCCGCCATGCTAGTGGATTCAGGCCCAAGCGCGCAAGCTACAGTGTTGGACGCGGAATCAGCCTCCTTACTCTGAGCACCCGCGGCGGCTCTTCCGCGTTTTCTCACACATACTCATTTTTTCGTCTAGTTTAGCCTAACACAGGGAACATGTGAGGTATGTGTTAAGCAGGGATGCTCGGATGTGCCTCATCCACGAATTCGGAAATCCGCGTGGTTGCAAAAAAAAATCCGCATTCGGCCCCGCCGCATGCGGATTTTCGTCCGCGTCCACGCAACCACGCGGATTTTCAGCCGTGAATGGCGTAATCACACGTGGATTCCCGCCCAGAGGTGGATTTTCTTTTAACGTTAATAACAAAGCCCCCATACATGCTACAATCCCCCAAATTGCATGGATTATCGAGGTGCTAAGGGGCAACATAACTTCAACATAAAAAATTCCCCCCAAATTTTTTTTTCTAGAGAAAATGGATTTTAAAGTGAAATCAACACTTTAAATGGGGCTACTAATTGGTAATAAGTGGTTTTAAAAAGGGATATACGCGTTAAGCAGTCAAAGAGGTGAAGGCGAGTTCCAATGGCACTTGGCGGCGAAGGTACCGCTGGAGGAGGATGAGTGGCTGACGCCAAAAAGGCCCCAGAGAGGTTTTTGTAAAAAAAATTTTTTGTTTTTTTTTGCAGCAATTAGCAATCACATCGCAGCAGAGTTGTCAGTGGACACGGGCAGTGTGAACGCAGAGTGCAGTGGTGGTAGCGACTGAGTCAGGAGAAGGACTATGCGGGCGGTCAGTTCAGCAGCACAGAAGGACCACGGCAACATACTGGTAGTAGTAGTAGCAGCACAGCGTCATAGCGCTGGCCAAAAAATTAAATGCACCCGGTGACCCGGGCAGTGTGAACGCAGACAGAGTACATTGGTGGAAGCGAGTGAGTCAGGAGGAGGAGGACAATGCCGGCGGTCAATTCAGCAGCACAGAAGGACCATGGCAACATACTGGTGCTAGTAGTAGCAGCACAGCGTCATAGTGCTGGCCAAAAAATTAAATGCACCCGGTGACCCGGGCAGTGTGAACACAGACAGAGTACATTGGTGGTACCATGGTAGCGACTGAGTCAGGAGGAGGAGGAGGACAAAGCGGGCGTTCAGTTCAGCAGCAGCAGCAGCAGCAGCACAGGAGGACCATGGCAACATACTGGTGCTAGTAGTAGCAGCACAGCGTCATAGTGCTGGCCAAAAAATTAAATGCACCCGGTGACCCGGGCAGTGGTAACGCAGACAGAGTGCATTGGTGGTACCGTGGTAGCGACTGAGTCAGGAGGAGGAGGAGGACAAAGCGGGCGTTCAGTTCAGCAGCAGCAACAGCACAGAAGGACCATGGCAACATACTGGTGGTAGTAGTAGCAGTAGCAGCACAGCGTCATAGTGCTGGCCAAAAAATTAAATGCACCCAGTGACCCGGGCAGTGTGAACGCAGAGTGTAGTAGCGACTGAGTCAGGAGGACAAAGCGGGCGGTCAGTTCAGCAGCTCAGAAGGAGGACCATGGCAACTTACTGGTAGTAGTACCATAACACCAAAAAATTAACCAAGGTAGGCACTAGGCAGGTAGTAACTGTCTTTATAAAGGCAGGCATAGTTAACAACAGCACATGCAGCAGCCACTTCATGTCCCCCTGTGTCCGACAATAGGGGCCAGGAACTCACCTTCCACCCAAGCCTGGTTGATTTTCAGGAAGGTGAGTTTGTCCACAGAGGCGTGGGAGAGCCGAGAGCGCTTCTCTGTGACCACGCCACCGGCCGCACTAAAGCATCTCTCTGAGAGGACACTGGAAGGAGGGCAGGATAGGAGTTCCAGGGCGTACTGGGAAAGCTCGCTCCAGATGTCCAGTCTCTTGACCCAGTACTCCAAGGGGTCTACGGGGCTGTCGGTGTCATTGAGCCCGCTGGATGACCCCATATAGTCAGACACCATGGTGGTCAGTCGTTGCTTGTGCTGGTTGGTGGTGGATGCTGTGGCGGGCACCTCTGTTCTGGGCTGCTGCACTGCATACAGGCTCTTGCTTAGGCTCTTCAGGTCTCCGGGGCGCCAGTTGCTGCTGCTGCTGCTGGTGGTTGTTGTTGTGCTGCTAGTGGCAATGGCAGGCACCTCTTGCTGGCTTGGGAGAGCAGTTACAGTGGGGGTGGAAGGCTGGGGGAATGCCAGTAGTCTGCGCACAAGGGCCTCCTTCAACTCCCTTGTGCGTTGCTCGGTGGTGGATGGCGTCATTAAGTCTCCCAGCTTCCCTTTCAGACGGGGATCAAGCATCAAGGTAATCCAAATGTCCTCCCTTGAACGCATCTGGATCACCCGGGGGTCCCTGCGAAGGCAGCGCAACATGTGCACAGCCATGGGAAACAAGTGGGCCCTGCCAGCAAGATCTTCCTCGTCCTCGCCATTGTCCCATAACGCATGCCTGTCCTCTTCCTGTGCCATGTCGTTGTCCTCCTCAAACCGCCATCCACGTACAACGCCTGCTGCACTCTGCTCCTCCTCCTCCTCCTCATTCAGGTTAGGGACCTCCAACTCTTCCTCTACCTGCTGTGAGCCCTCCTCTGAGCTGGACTGTGCTGCCATCTGCTCCTGTTCTTCCAACTGCCTCAGGGCTTCATCCCCACGCTCAATTAAATTGTCCATTGCCTGCTCCAGTAGACAAACCAAGGGCACCCACTGGCACACAGAGGCCCGCTCCTCACTGACCATCTTGGTTGCCTCCAGGAAGGGACTCAGCACCAGGCATACTTGCTGCATCAGTGTCCACTGAGTGGCAGTAATCATGGGGACTTGCTGATTGCTGGGGAAACTTGGGTCTAGCATGTAGGCCCTAAGAGCCAGCCTGTGCTGACACAGCCGCTCCAACATGGCCAGAGTCGAATTCCAGCGAACTGGCATGTCGATGATCAGCCGGTGTTGTGGCCTTCCATACTGCTGCTGTAAGGTGGACAAGAGTGCAGAGGCAGTGGCTGACAGGCGGAAAAAGCGTACCACCGCCCGGGCATCCTGCAGCAGCTCGCTCATCCCCTGGTAGGTGCGCAAGAAGCGCTGCACCACAAGATTGAGCACGTGGGCCAAGCAGGGGATGTGCTGGAGGTTTCCCTGCTGCACTGCTGCCACCAGGTTGGCCCCGTTATCGGCTGCCACATACCCCACTTCCAGGCCTCTGGGGGTCAGCCACCTCCGCTCCTGCTTCCTGAGGGCGGCCAGGGCGTTGGTGGCCGTAAGCCTCTCCTTCCCCAGGGTCACCAATTTTAAAAGGGCTTGGCAGTGCCGAGGCTTGGCGCTGCTGCTGCCAAGGCGGGCTTGCTTTCCGGGTGCAGAGGGAGTGTCGTGACAGGACCCTTCTGCATCCCCCCTGATCCCGCGTGGTGGCACCACTAGCTGGGCTGATGCGCTCTTGTCCTCCCTCCCTTCCATCAGTGTCACCCAGTGGGCCGTAAAGGACAGGTAGCGACCTGTCCCAAATCTGCTACTCCACGAGTCCATGGTCACGTGGACCCGCTTGCCCACAGAGTAGTCCAGGGAACGGGCCACGTTTTCCACCACAAACTTGTGGAGTGCTGGGATCGCGCTCCTGCTGAAATAGTGGCGACTGGGGACTTGCCACTCGGGGATGCCAAATTGGAGCAGCGTTCGCATGGCGCTCCCCTCCTGCACCAGGGAGTAGGGAAGCAGCTGTGATGCCATGGCCCGGGCCAGCAAGCCATTTAGTTTGCGGATCCGCCTGTGGCTTGGAGGCAGAGGCTTGGTCAGACCCTGAAAGGTGTCGCTCAGCAGGGTCTGACGACGCTGGGATGCAGGGGAGGCAGAGGAGAGAGACGAACACTGGCTGCCAGCCTCAATGTCTGTGTCCTGAGTAGCCGAGGTGGAAGAGCGCTTGCGTGCTACTACTGCTGCTGCTGTGGGGGATTCACGACCCTGAGGGAGGGATGATGCTGCTGCGCTGGTGGGCCTTCTGCTCTCAGGAACCCCTGCCAGCAGTGCCTGCTTCCTCTTTAAGTCCGCATACTTGCGGCAGTGGCGGCTTCTCAGGTGGCCCTGGAGGGATGAGGTACCCATCTTGCTCAGACTTTTCCCACGGCTCAATCTTTTGCTGCATAACCTGCACACCGCATACCTTTTGTCATCAGTACATTCCTCAAAGCAATCCCACACTGGTGACTTTAATTTACTGCGGCCCCCACTAGCAGAGGGTGCAGCGGAACAATGTGTGGTAGTAGTTGCCGGGGGTTGCATGGTGGTGGTGCCGGCTGAAGCAGTGTCCTGTCTACTTCCTCCACGCCCACTGCTGCCGATGCCCCTGCCCCTGCCTGACATATGGTGATATCCTTGCCTAGGCTGAGGTGAGTGACTCGTCATCCTGCTCTGCCTCTGACCATTCTTCCACGGACTCAGCAGGCTGCACATAGTTAGGGTCCACAACGTCGTCATCATCAGCAGCATCATCATAATCCAGCTCTTCCTCTGACTCCCCCGCCTCCTCTTCTGTCCCTACATCCCCAGACACAGACCCCTCTTCTTCATCACCAGAACTCAACAACGCTTGTGATTGTGGCCCGATCTCAATCTCTGCCACATCAGTCCCCAGTAAGTCCTGAGCTTCTTGCATCAGCAGGTTCCCAGAAGCCGGACTGAGGGACAGAACGCTGTCATCCTGGGAGGTCTGCTGACCAGTGGGTGCTGGGGTGGATGTCACAAGGAAGTCATGATGTCCATGAGTACGTTAGGTTCCATTTGCTCAACCACCACACGGGGACCAGAAACTTTAAAATATTTGGACAATGGCGTCCGCTGACTCGGCCTGGGCTTTGCTGCCCCCCTTTCTGCTGCATCACGACCACGTACAGCTGGGCGTCCTCTCCCTGGACGTGGAGCAGTCCCAGAAGTGGCTGAGGCAATTGAACTCCCTTTCCTCTCACCCCGCGAAACCCTGCCAGACATGTTGCTAGTAATGAATCACTGGATGCAGTGGGCACAGTACAAGGTCACTGAAGGATGCACCAGGCACAGTACAACGGCACTGAAGGATGCAGTGGGCATAGTACAAGGTCACTGAAGGATGCAGTGGGCACAGCAGTGGGCACTGGATATACAACTAGGTCACTGAAGGATGCAGTGGGCACAGTACAAGGTCACTGAAGGATGCAGTGGGCACAGCAGTGGGCACTGGATATACAACTAGGTCACTGAAGGATGCAGTGGGCACAGTACAAGGTCACTGAAGGATGCAGTGGGCACAGCAGTGGGCACTGGATATACAACTAGGTCACTGAAGGATGCAGTGGGCACAGTACAAGGTCACTGAAGGATGCAGTGGGCACAGTACAAGGTCACTGAAGGATGCAGTGGGCACAGCAGTGGGCACTGGATATACACCTAGGTCACTGAAGGATGCAGTGGGCACAGTACAAGGTCACTGAAGGATGCAGTGGGCACAGCAGTGGGCACTGGATATACAACTAGGTCACTGAAGGATGCAGTGGGCACAGTACAAGGTCACTGAAGGATGCAGTGTGCACAGCAGTGGGCACTGGATATACAACTAGGTCACTGAAGGATGCAGTGGGCACAGTACAAGGTCACTGAAGGATGCAGTGGGCACAGTACAAGGTCACTGAAGGATGCAGTGGGCACAGTACAAGGTCACTGAAGGATGCAGTGGGCACAGCAGTGGGAACTGGATATACAACTAGGTCACTGAAGGATGCAGTGGGCACAGTACAAGGTCACTGAAGGATGCAGTGGGCACAGTACAAGGTCACTGAAGGATGGAGTGGGCACAGCAGTGGGCACTGGATATACACCTAGGTCACTGAAGGATGCAGTGGGCACAGTACAAGGTCACTGAAGGATGCAGTGGGCACAGCAGTGGGCACTGGATATACAACTAGGTCACTGAAGGATGCAGTGGGCACAGTACAAGGTCACTGAAGGATGCAGTGGGCATAGTACAAGGTCACTGAAGGATGCAGTGGGCACAGCAGTGGGCACTGGATATACAACTAGGTCACTGAAGGATGCAGTGGGCACAGTACAAGGTCACTGAAGGATGCAGTGGGCACAGCAGTGGGCACTGGATATACAACTAGGTCACTGAAGGATGCAGTGGGCACAGTACAAGGTCACTGAAGGATGCAGTGGGCACAGCAGTGGGCACTGGATATACACCTAGGTCACTGAAGGATGCAGTGAGCACAGTACAAGGTCACTGAAGGATGCAGTGGGCACAGCAGTGGGCACTGGATATACAACTAGGTCACTGAAGGATGCAGTGGGCACAGGACAAGGTCACTGAAGGACGCAGTGGGCACAGTACAAGGTCACTGAAGGATGCAGTGGGCACAGCAGTGGGCACTGGATATACAACTAGGTCACTGAAGGATGCAGTGGGCACAGTACAAGGTCACTGAAGGATGCACTGGGCACAGTACAAGGTCACTGAAGGATGCAGTTGGCACAGCAGTGGGCACTGGATATACACCTAGGTCACTGAAGGATGCAGTGGGCACAGTACAAGGTCACTGAAGGATGCAGTGGGCACAGCAGTGGGCACTGGATATACAACTAGGTCACTGAAGGATGCAGTGGGCACAGTACAAGGTCACTGAAGGATGCAGTGGGCACAGTACAAGGTCACTGAAGGATGCAGTGGGCACAGCAGTGGGCACTGGATATACACCTAGGTCACTGAAGGATGCAGTGGGCACAGTACAAGGTCACTGAAGGATGCAGTGGGCACAGCAGTGGGCACTGGATATACAACTAGGTCACTGAAGGATGCAGTGGGCACAGTACAAGGTCACTGAAGGATGCAGTGGGCACAGTACAAGGTCACTGAAGGATGCAGTGGGCACAGCAGTGGGCACTGGATATACACCTAGGTCACTGAAGGATGCAGTGGGCACAGTACAAGGTCACTGAAGGATGCAGTGGGCACAGCAGTGGGCACTGGATATACAACTAGGTCACTGAAGGATGCAGTGGGCACAGTACAAGGTCACTGAAGGATGCAGTGGGCACAGTACAAGGTCACTGAAGGATGCAGTGGGCAATGGATATACAACTAGGTCACTGAAGGATGCAGTGGGCACAGTACAAGGTCACTGAAGGATGCAGTGGGCATAGCAGTGGGCACTGGATATACAACTAGGTCACTGAAGGATGCAGTGGGCACAGCACAAGGTCACTGAAGGATGCAGTGGGCACAGCAGTGGGCACTGGATATACAACTAGGTCACTGAAGGATGCAGTGGGCACAGCAGTGGGCACTGGATATACAACTAGGTCACTGAAGGATGCAGTGGGCACAGTACAAGGTCACTGAAGGATGCAGTGGGCACAGTACAAGGTCACTGAAGGATGCAGTGGGCAATGGATATACAACTAGGTCACTGAAGGATGCAGTGGGCACAGTACAAGGTCACTGAAGGATGCAGTGGGCATAGCAGTGGGCACTGGATATACAACTAGGTCACTGAAGGATGCAGTGGGCACAGCACAAGGTCACTGAAGGATGCAGTGGGCACAGCAGTGGGCACTGGATATACAACTAGGTCACTGAAGGATGCAGTGGGCACAGTACAAGGTCACTGAAGGATGCAGTGGGCACAGTACAAGGTCACTGAAGGATGCAGTGGGCACAGCAGTGGGCACTGGATATACACCTAGGTCACTGAAGGATGCAGTGGGCACAGTACAAGGTCACTGAAGGATGCAGTGGGCACAGCAGTGGGCACTGGATATACAACTAGGTCACTGAAGGATGCAGTGGGCACAGTACAAGGTCACTGAAGGATGCAGTGGGAACTGGATATACAACTAGGTCACTGAAGGATGCAGTGGGCACAGCACAAGATCACTGAAGGATGCAGTGGGCACAGCAGTGGGCACTGGATATACAACTAGGTCACTGAAGGATGCAGTGGGCACAGTACAAGGTCACTGAAGGATGCAGTGGGCACAGCAGTGGGCACTGGATATACAACTAGGTCACTGAAGGATGCAGTGGGCACACAAGGATGTCACACTGTGTAATGAGATGCTCATATGCCAGCGAGCGAGCAGTGGGCACTGGGCACGGCACAAGGTCACTGACAGAATGAATGAACAGCGCTGGCAGAGAGTGGCGGTGCCGGCGGTGGGACTGGCTGCCTGCAAATAGTACAAGTGTATAACTGTCACTGGAATATACAAGTAAACACTGCAGTTGCACTAACCTGCCTGCCTGCACTACACACAGATAATCCCCACTCCCATTACACTGACTACACTGCAGCACTGAACCTGCCTGCACTACACACAGTTAAATAATCACTAGACTCCCACACTCCCACTACACTACACTGACTACAACTAACTACAGCAATCACTCACTGACTAGCTAACTGTGTACAGTATAAGAGCAGTGTTAGCAAAAAAACGCTTTGTTTTTAACACAATAAATGCACTTGCTCAAACAACAATGGCCTGGAGATAATCCTCTCAGCACCACAGTCTAGCAAGGACAGAGCTTTTCCATCATGGCCGCCGCTTTATATTCAGGAGGGGAGGGCATAGCTCCCCTCCTGTGATTGGTTGCTAGGGCCTGGCTGGGGCACTCTGATTGGCCTGCAATGTGTCACTTCCGCATAGTTTGATGCATTTCCGCAAACCACGACTTCAGCGCCGGGTTTCACGAGCGTGAATGCGGATTTCTGTCCGCATTCACGCGAAGCCGAAGTAGATTTTCGTGGTTGAAAATCTATTCACGGATTTTCGTGTCCGAGGCGGAATGCGTCAAAATGGTCGTGAATCCACGCGTAAGCGTGATCACGACCTGGCGGTGAGCACCACTGGTGTTAAGGAAACTCAGACAGAACTCTCTATATGCTAAGCTAGAGAAGTGCCTCTTCGAAGTCTCTGAAATTCTCTTTCTGGGTTATGTCATTTCTACTACTGGTCTCACCATGGACCCTAGTAAAGTATCTGCCGTACTAGAGTGGCCACAACCTTTGGGGTTGAAGGCACTTCAGAGGTTCCTTGGATTTGCCAACTACTATAGGAAGTTTATTAAAGGATTTTCCTCTGTGGTTTCACCTCTCACAGAACTTACCAAAAAGGGGGCTGACACTTACAATTGGTCGGCGGAAGCACATGCTGCTTTCGCAACATTAAAAGACTTGTTCTGTTCTGCGGCATGTTGATATCAGTCTCCCTTTTATTGTGGAGGTGGATGCGTCTGAGGTAGGGGTTGGAGCTGTGTTGTCTCAACACTCAGGTCTTCAGGGCAGATTGCATCCGTGCGCTTTTTTTTCTTGGAAATTCTCTCCAGCCGAGAGAAATTACGATATTGGGAACCGCGAGCTCTTGGTGGTCAAACTCGCGTTTGAGGAATGGCACCATTGGCTCAAAGGAGCTAAGCATACTATCACGGTCTATACAGACCATAAGAATTTAGAATATATAGAGGGGGCCAAAAGACTTAGTCCTCGACAAGCCCGTTGGTCATTATTATTCTCGAGGTTCAGGTTTGTCATTACCTACAAACCAGGAAGTAAAAACATCAAGGCAGATGCTCTGTCTAGATGCTTTGAGCCTGAGACAGTACAGCCCCCAGCCCCAGAGAATATCCTGCCTGAGAAGGTTGTCATAGCAGCCACCAACACATGGGAGGATTGGATGTCTGCATTGGGTCCTTACCAAAGGGATACCACCGCAGTACCACCGCAGCTGCTTCTGGTTCCCTGCTTGCAAGTCTCCCTGTGCCTCGGGCATCTAGCACGCCGAGGACAGGTGTGGGTGGTCATTGCTTGTCGGCTGCGGTGGATGGTGGACATTAGGACATTACTGGGTCTAGTACGCCGGGGACGCGTGTCTCTACTGTTCTCAGGGGCACATTAGCGCGTGCGCTCACTCACCATCAGGAGCTTTATGCCAGGAGGAGGCGCTTCAGCTGACCAGCTGGTCGGCTGACGTCAGGGAGCACGCTCACCTCTCCTGATTGGCTGAGGCTGATGGGCATGCCTGGAGGGTCTCCTCCACTTCTTAAGACTCTCGGCTTCACTTGTAATTTGTCTGCTGTCGTGAATACTTCGTGTTAGCGCTCAGACCTTAGTCAGTTCCCTAGTGTGTTAGAACCGGCAGGAGCTGGGAATTCACACTAAGCTTAGGATCTGCTTGATAGCTTAATTGTACTAACATTGTGTATTATCTGTGTATGACTCTGGCTAGCTCTGACCATCCTTACTCTTAGTGATTCTGTACTTTAGCCTATCTGATCCTGTTGCCAACTCAGCTAGTTTAATGTTCTATCTCTGTCTCCTGATTCTGTACCTTTGCCCATCTGACCTTACTGCCAAACTCTGCCTGAAAGACGTTCTGCTTTTGCCTGTCAATTCTGTACTGTAATCTGTCTGTCTGTTGCTGAACCGTTCTGTCTGACTACTCTACTCTCACCAGGGAGCCCTCGTCTCTGGTGAGAGGTGCTGTACTGGCAGTGCCCACCAGCTCCCCTGGTGAGGTACTGCTAAAACTGTCAGTACTTACTGTTGCACCAATCACTTCACACAGTGCAATAAAGTGATATTACTTGCCTGTTACACATCAGCACCTATATACCAGTATTATTGGTGATTCTGCAGATCACCATATAATCCGGTATATATCTGATTATAGGTGATACTGCAGATCACTTGATAATCAGAAGTCTGTTCTTGCTAACACTAATCGTTACACAGTTAGAAGATTGAGACTCTTCTGCCTCTGTAATTTGCAACAGTGCTATTTCCTTTGTAAAGACAGAAGCAAAGAAAGCATTTAATAACTCTGCCTTACCTTGGTCATCCACCATTGGGTTCCCACCCTCATCCTTTAGGAGTCCTATACAGTCAACCTTTCTTTTTTTAGAGTTGATGTACTTGTAAAACTTTTTTGGGTTAGATTTGATATCGCTAGCGATTTGATTTTCAGCTTCAATCTTTGCCAGCCTAATTTCTTTTTTTACAATTTTTATTGCACTCGTTATAATTGCTTAGTGCAGCCTCGGTCCCCTCCTGTTTTAGGACCTTATAGGCATTCTTTTTCCTCTTCATTTTATCTTTAACCTTTCTATTCATCCATAGAGGCCTTTTTTTATTCCTCGATATTTTGTTTCCATATGGGATATACATACTAAATATTGATTGAGTATAAGTTTAAAAGCTTGCCATTTCCCTTCACTGTCCTCCCCTTGTAGTACATTATCCCAGTTCACCAAACTTAGTGCCTGCCTAAATTGATTGAACTTTGCTTTTCTAGAATGTATAGTTTTAGTGGTCCCGCTGCCCCGTGGCCTATCAGTCACCAGATCAAACATTATCATGTTGTGATCACTATTTCCCAAATGTTCTTGAACCTGCACATTTGACACATTATCTGGTCTATTAGAAATGATCAGATCCAGTAACGCATTCCCCCTAGTTGGTTCCGTTACCATTTGAGTCAAGTAATTGTCCTGTAGTGCTGCCAGAAATCTGCTGCTTTTACCAGAATGGGTAGCCTCAATACTACAGTCAATGTCTGGAAAGTTGAAGTCGCCCATAATTATGACCTCATTTTTACTTGCAGCTTTTTCAATCTGCTGTAGTAATCGCAGTTCTGCAGCTTCATTAATATGAGGTGGCTTGTAGCATACCCCAATAGGCAATTGGCAACTTTTATTTCCACCATGAATATTTACCCAAACGGACTCCACATCTTTGCAATCTTCCTCCATCTCATCGTTGAGGAAAGCTGTAAAAGAATTCTTAACAAAGAGACAAACCCCTCCACTTTTTTTCCCTTTTCTATCCATCCTAAACACATTGTATCCTTTTAAATTAGCTATCCAGTCATGGCTTTCATCCATCCATGTCTCGGTTATTCCCAGAATGTCATAGCCTTTGTCATTCAGAATGAACTCTAGTTCGTCTATTTTATTTGCAAGGCTCCGAGCATTGGTTATCATGCACTTTATATTTTTACCACCACATTTACCAATTTTGTTTACATGAAATGGGCTACTTGAAGTTTTACCAACCTCCTTAATCTTTACACTGTCCCCAACCCCCTCTCCTCCCCCCATAATGTTAGGCTCCCACTGTCTTTTTACCTTATCTTGTCTACGTATTTTGGCTTTTGACATACTACAAATCCTTAAGCAAGCTCATTCTTCTCTTGGATATATCCCAATGGTACATGCTAGGCTGGCTTCAGCATGTAGCATTGTAGTGTGTTGTGTTGGTGGTATAATGGTTATGATAGCAGCCTACAGAGCGGTAGGCCTGGGTTCTATTCCTGGCCAATGTGAGTTGGCTTTTGACATACTAAAAATCCTTAACCTCCTTGCCGGTCTAAAAAATCCGGCAAGGAGGCAGCGCCGCACTTTTTTTTAATGTTTTTTTTTTAAATCATGTAGCGAGCCCAGGGCTCGCTACATGATAGCCGCTAAGCGGCGGCATCCCCCCACCCACTCCGATCGCCTTCGGCGATCAGAGTATGCAGGGAATCCCGTTGAGAACGTGGCCATGGCGACCGGGTGGGGTGACGTCACCGACGTCATAGACGTCGTGACGTCAGAGGGAACCCCGATCCGCCCCTTAGCGCTGCCTGGCACTGATTGGCCAGGCTGCGCAGGGGTCTGGGGCGGGGGGGGTGGGGCGGCTCGGCGCGGCGGGTAGCGGCGAATCAGCGGCGGCAATCGCGTACTACACGCAGCTAGCAAAGTGCTAGCTGCGTGTAGGAAAAAAAATTATGCAAATCGGCCCAGCGGGGCCTGAGAAATACTCCTGCGCAGGTTACCCCGAGCTGAGCTCGGGATAACCGGCAAGGAGGTTAAGCAAGCTCATTTTTCTCTTGGATATATCACAATGGTACATGCTAGGCTGGCTTCAGCATGTAGCATTGTAGTGTGTTGTGTTGGTGGTATAATGGTTAGGATAGCAGCCTACAGATCGGTAGGCCTGGGTTCTATACCTAGCCAATGTGAGTTGGCTATCATAATGGTACATGCTAGGCTGGCTTCAGCATGTAGTGTTGGTGGTGGATTAGTGGTGAAGGGAGCTACCTACCACGCACTCAGACCTGGGTTTAATTCCCAGCCAAGGTATGTAAGCTGGCTTTTGAAAAACTACAATTACTGGAAGAGGAGAGAGGAGGGAGGAATAACAATCAGCTAGGAACAAGCCTACAAGAGTCTAACTAAACTTTTCCTAGCAGAGTCTGTCAGCAGCTGTCCTTTAACTAATTACTGTAGGCAGACCGGTGAGTAAAACGACAGGCGAACCTTGCCTTTTATAAGGGGTGGGTGGGGCTCCAGGAGTAAGTGTAGTCTGATTGGCAACAATGTGCCTGCTGACTGTGATGTAGAAGATCAAAGTTGTGCTCAATGGAGCATTATGGGGGGCGAATCGAACTTCCGCAAAAGTTCGCTTTCACCGGCGAACGCAAACTGCCTAAAGTTTGCCTGGAACCGTTCGGGCCATCTCTAGTCCATATCTAAAGGAACTTTTTTGAGGAGCCTCTATCCTCATAAACATTCTTATATATAGGAAAATCTGTATTAACAGAAGACACAAATGTCACCACAGTAGGGTCATCTGGTTGCGTAAAAAAGTGGGATCAGCGCATCACCAGGCCGCCACCGATTGGCCTCAACTCAGAGATGCGCTGAGCCCCCCCAGAGACTGCAAACGCACCTTGAACCAAACAGAAGCTCTGCATATACACCAAAAGCAAAACTGTTAAGTGGGAGCAGCTGGCCGGAAATAAATTAAAACATAGTAAAAAGCTGAGCAGCGCTACTTAAAAACAGATGAATGCTTACCTGAAAAAGTGTGCAAGCCCCACTAATGGGATAAAGTACACACTGAGCACACACATGACCTGTCTACCGCTTGGAGGATGTTGGTTTCCTCTAACAGCTTGCATGCAACTTGTTAGGTACTCGTCCCTCCCACTGTCGTAGAAGTCTTTCCTCCATGGGAGGGGACCTAACACTAACTAAATTATACCTATGCATATGCATAGCCTGGGCGCGCTACCAAGTAAAATTGAAAATTGCGTAAAAAAGTGGGATCAGCGCATCACCAGGCCGCCACCGATTGGCCTCAACTCAGAGATGCGCTGAGCCCCCCCAGAGACTGCAAACGCACCTTGAACCAAACAGAAGCTCTGCATATACACCAAAAGCAAAACTGTTAAGTGGGAGCAGCTGGCCGGAAATAAATTAAAACATAGTAAAAAGCTGAGCAGCGCTACTTAAAAACAGATGAATGCTTACCTGCAAAAGTGTGCAAGCCCCACTAATGGGATAAAGTACACACTGAGCACACACATGACCTGTCTACCGCTTGGAGGATGTTGGTTTCCTCTAACAGCTTGCATGCAACTTGTTAGGTACTCGTCCCTCCCACTGTCGTAGAAGTCTTTCCTCCATGGGAGGGGACCTAACACTAACTAAATTATACCTATGCATATGCATAGCCTGGGCGCGCTACCAAGTAAAATTGAAAATTGCGTAAAAAAGTGGGATCAGCGCATCACCAGGCCGCCACCGATTGGCCTCAACTCAGAGATGCGCTGAGCCCCCCCAGAGACTGCAAACGCACCTTGAACCAAACAGAAGCTCTGCATATACACCAAAAGCAAAACTGTTAAGTGGGAGCAGCTGGCCGGAAATAAATTAAAACATAGTAAAAAGCTGAGCAGCGCTACTTAAAAACAGATGAATGCTTACCTGCAAAAGTGTGCAAGCCCCACTAATGGGATAAAGTACACACTGAGCACACACATGACCTGTCTACCGCTTGGAGGATGTTGGTTTCCTCTAACAGCTTGCATGCAACTTGTTAGGTACTCGTCCCTCCCACTGTCGTAGAAGTCTTTCCTCCATGGGAGGGGACCTAACACCAACTAAATTATACCTATGCATATGCATAGCCTGGGCGCGCTACCAAGTAAAATTGAAAATTGCGTAAAAAAGTGGGATCAGCGCATCACCAGGCCGCCACCGATTGGCCTCAACTCAGAGATGCTCTGAGCCCCCCCAGAGACTGCAAACGCACCTTGAACCAAACAGAAGCTCTGCATATACACCAAAAGCAAAACTGTTAAGTGGGAGCAGCTGGCCGGAAATAAATTAAAACATAGTAAAAAGCTGAGCAGCGCTACTTAATAACAGATGAATGCTTACCTGTGCAAGCCCCACTAATGGGATAAAGTACACACTGAGCACACACATGACCTGTCTACCGCTTGGAGGATGTTGGTTTCCTCTAACAGCTTGCATGCAACTTGTTAGGTACTCGTCCCTCTGAGTTGAGGCCAATCGGTGGCGGCCTGGTTACATAGTTACATAGTTATTTTGGCTGAAAAAAGACATACGTCCATCGAGTTCAACCAGTACAAAGTACGACTCCAGCCCGTCCCCCACATACCCCTGTTGATCCAGAGGAAGGCGAAAAAAACCCCACCAGGCATGGTCCAATTAGCCCCAAATGGGAAAAATTCCTTCCTGACTCCAGATGGCAATCAGATAAAATCCCTGGATCAACATCATTAGGCATAACCTAGTAATTGTAGCCATGGATGTCTTTCAACGCAAGGAAAGCATCTAAGCCCCCTTTAAATGCAGGTATAGAGTTTGCCATAACGACTTCCTGTGGCAATGCATTCCACATCTTAACCACTCTTACTGTAAAGAACCCTTTCCTAAATAAATGGCTAAAACGTTTTTCCTCCATGCGCAGCTCATGTCCTCTAGTCCTTTGAGAAGGCCTAGGGACAAAAAGCTCATCCGCCAAGCTATTATATTGCCCTCTAATGTATTTATACATGTTAATTAGATCTCCTCTAAGGCGTCTTTTCTGTAGACTAAATAAACCCAGTTTATCTAACCTTTCTTGGTAAGCGAGACCTTCCATCCCACGTATCAATTTTGTAGCTCGTCTCTGCACCTGCTCTAAAACTGCAATATCTTTTTTGTAATGTGGTGCCCAGAACTGAATTCCATATTCCAGATGTGGCCTTACTAGAGAGTTAAACAGGGGCAATATTATGCTAGCATCTCGAGTTTTTATTTCCCTTTTAATGCATCCCAAAATTTTGTTCGCTTTAGCTGCAGCGGCTTGGCATTGAGTACGAATATTTAACTTGTTGTCGATGAGTACTCCTAAGTCCTTCTCCAAGTTTGATGTTCCCAACTGTATCCCATTTATTTTGTATGGTGCTAGACCATTGGTACGACCAAAATGCATGACTTTACATTTGTCAACATTGAATTTCATCTGCCATGTATGTGCCCATATAGCCATCCTATCCAGATCCTGTTGCAATATGACACTATCTTCCTGAGAGTTGATGATTCTGCACAATTTTGTATCATCTGCAAAAATAGCAACATTGCTCACTACTGCATCTACTAGGTCATTAATAAATAAATTGAAGAGCACTGGACCCAGTACAGACCCCTGTGGGACCCCACTGCTAACAGTCTCCCATTTTGAGTACGATCCATTGACCACAACTCTTTGTTTTCTGTCCATTAGCCAGTTCCCTATCCATGCACACAAACTCTTCCCCAGTCCTTGCATCCTCAACTTTTGCACCAGACTTCTGTGGGGAACAGTGTCGAAGGCCTTTGCAAAGTCCAAGTATATCACATCTACAGCATTCCCAATATCCATATTAGCATTCACTACCTCATAAAAGCTGAGCATGTTAGTCAAACAGGACCTGTCTTTAGTAAACCCATGTTGATGATGAGAAATAAGATTATTTTCTACTATGAAGTCATGTATAGTATCTCTTAGTAACCCCTCAAATAGTTTGCATACAACTGATGTTAAGCTTACAGGTCTATAATTTCCTGGATCAGAATTTTTGCCCTTCTTAAATAATGGGAAAACGTGGGCTGTACGCCAATCCACTGGGACTCTGCTAGTTGCAAGAGAGTCACAAAAGATAAGATAAAGGGGCTTAGCTATAACTGAACTTAATTCTCTTAGGACCCGAGGATGCATGCCATCCGGGCCAGGTGCCTTGTCTATTTTTAATTTATTTAGTCTTGCCTTTACTTCTTCCTGCGTTAAGTATTTAATATTACAGTTAGAAGATTGAGACTCTTCTGCCTCTGTAATTTGCAACAGTGCTGTTTCCTTTGTGAAGACAGAAGCAAAGAAAGCATTTAATAACTCTGCCTTACCTTGGTCGTCCACCATTGAGTTCCCACCCTCATCCTTTAGGATTCCTATACAGTCAACCTTTCTTTTTTTAGAGTTGATGTACTTGTAAAACTTTTTTGGGTTAGATTTGATATCCCTAGCGATTTGATTTTCAGCTTCGATCTTTGCCAGCCTAATTTCTTTTTTACAATTTTTATTGCACTCCTTATAATTGCTTAGTGCAGCCTCAGTCCCCTCCTGTTTTAGGACCTTATAGGCATTCTTTTTCCTCTTCATTTTATCCCTAACCTTTCTATTCATCCATAGAGGCCTTTTTTTATTCCTAGACATTTTGTTTCCATATGGGATATACATACTACAATATTGATTGAGAATACGTTTAAAAGCTTGCCATTTCCCTTCAGTGTTGTCCCCTTGTAGTACATTATCCCAGTTCACCAAACTTAGTGCCTGCCTAATTTGATTGAACTTTGCTTTTCTAAAATTCATAGTTTTAGTGGTCCCGCTGCCCCGTGGCCTATCAGTCACCAGATCAAACGTTATCATGTTGTGATCACTATTTCCCAAATGTTCTTGAACCTGCACATTTGATACATTATCTGGTCTATTAGAAATGATCAGATCCAGTAACGCATTCCCCCTAGTTGGTTCCGTTACCATTTGAGTCAAGTAATTGTCCTGTAGTGCTGCCAGAAATCTGCTGCTTTTACCAGAATGGGTAGCCTCAATACCCCAGTCAATGTCTGGAAAGTTGAAGTCGCCCATAATTATGACCTCGTTTTTACTTGCAGCTTTTTCAATCTGCTGTAGTAATCGCAGTTCTGCAGCTTCATTAATAAGAGGTGGTCTGTAGCATACCCCAATAAGCAATTGGCAACTTTTATTTCCACCATGAATATTTACCCAAACGGACTCCACATCTTCGCAATCTTCCTCCATCCCATCGTTGAGGACAGCTGTAAAAGAATTCTTAACAAAGAGACAAACCCCTCCACCTTTTTTCCCTGTTCTATCCCTCCTAAACACATTGTATCCTTTTAAATTAGCTATCCAGTCATGGCTTTCATCCATCCATGTCTCGGTTATTCCCACAATGTCATAGCCTTTGTCATTCAGAATGAACTCTAGTTCGTCTATTTTATTTGCAAGGCTCCGAGCATTGGTTACCATGCACTTTATATTTTTACCAACACATTTACCAATTTTGTTTACACGAAATGGACTACTTGAAGTTTTACCAACCTCCTTAATCTTTACACTGTCTCCACCCCCCTCTCCACCCCCCATAATGTTAGGCTCCCACTGTCTTTTTACCTTATCTTGTCTACATATTGAGACTTTATCCTCCCGCCTCCCCCCAGATCCTAGTTTAAAATCTCCTCCAACCGTTTAGCCATCTTCTCCCCCAATGCAGCTGCACCCTCCCCATTAAGGTGCAGCCCATCCCTGCTGTAGAACCTGTAGCCGACTGCAAAGTCTGCCCAGTTCTCCAGGAACCCAAACCCTTCCTTCCTACACCAATTTCTCAGCCACTTATTTAACTCCCTAAGCTCCCTCTGTCTCTCAGATGTAGCGCGTGGCACTGGCAGTATTTCAGAGAACACCACCTTGGAGGTCCTTGCTTTAAGTTTATCTCCAAGTACCTGAAAATCATTTTTGAGGACCTTCCATCTCCCACTAACTTTGTCATTGGTGCCAATGTGTACCATGACAGCTGGGTCTTCCCCAGCCCCACCCAATAATCTGTCAATTCTTTCCGCTACATGCCGAACCCGAGCACCCGGGAGGCAACAGACTGTACGGCATTCACGGTTTCTTCGACAGATTACCCTATCTGTGCGTCTAATAATTGAATCCCCTACCACCAGTACCTGTCTAGCCTTAGCTGCACTCCTATTCCCTTTCTCGTTACAGCAGTCTGCCCCTTGGTTGCTAAGGAGCACATCCTGCTGCAGCATTGCTACTCCAGAATCATCCTCCCCAATATTACGCAAACAAGCATACTTATTAGTGAGGGACAACTCGGGACTAGCCTCCCTGTCACTTTTTCCCCTACCCCTTCTAACTGTGACCCAACTAGCGGCTACCTCTGCTTCTTGCTCCGGCTTTACTCCACCCACCTCATCTTCACCGATTCCATCCACTGTCTGGATCGTGAGATCCAAGCTCATCTCCATGTTGTGTATGCGTCTCAGTGTTGCGAGATGCTTATTTAGCTCTGCGACTTCCGCCTCTAATTGAGCAACACGCACACACCCAGGGCAACAGTAAACACCCTCAATCCGCTGATCAAGGCATGCATACATGTCACAGGATGTACACTGTACAGCATAGTCCAACATGATGACTAATGTGTGGGGAAATTTTATTTAAAGTAAACTGTGGCGGTAAAAGTTGAAACGGGAGAGGGAGTGAAGTTCGGGAGTGAGTGCAGCTGGGGTGGAAGAGGGGGAGGGGTGGAGGGGGAGTGAGTGAAGTTGGAGTGGAGGAGGGGGAGTGAGTAAGGTTGGGGTGGAGGAGGGGGAGTGGAGGAGGGGGAGTGAGTAAAGTTGGGGTGGAGGAGGGGGAGTGAGTGAAGCTGGGGCGGAGTCCTCAAAACTTAAAGACTACACCACAACGTGTTAGCACATCCTAACCAATGCAAAGAACCGCAATATTGTTTAAATTTTTTTTTTTTTTTTTTTTTACCTGCTTCCTCTCACCTCTCTCTTTGTGCCTGTGTTGTAACGCCTGTTTTTAACGCCTATGCCACTTGTGTCGAAGCCACTTAGTGAGCAAGCCACAGACTGAGCAAGCTCAGTACTGAGTCCTGAAGCTGACCAAATACCTCCTGTTACAGCTAATCCCTCCCCCTAGCTAATTACCTGCCTGTTGCAAGCACACTAGAGGAAAAAAAAATGTACTTTTAAAAACTTTTAAAACTAACACTTGCGGCTAGATATCTGATGAACTGCAATGCACAAGCCCACCAGATATCAAAGCAGCAAAACACAAATTTACAAACAACAGCAATATAATATAATCAGAGCTCCCAGCAGTGAAGTGAAACAGCCCACCACCAAGATTAAGGTGATGCGCTGATCCCACTTTTTTACGCAATTTTCAATTTTACTTGGTAGCGCGCCCAGGCTATGCATATGCATAGGTATAATTTAGTTAGTGTTAGGTCCCCTCCCATGGAGGAAAGACTTCTACGACAGTGGGAGGGACGAGTACCTAACAAGTTGCATGCAAGCTGTTAGAGGAAACCAACATCCTCCAAGCGGTAGACAGGTCATGTGTGTGCTCAGTGTGTACTTTATCCCATTAGTGGGGCTTGCACACTTTTGCAGGTAAGCATTCATCTGTTTTTAAGTAGCGCTGCTCAGCTTTTTACTATGTTTTAATTTATTTCCGGCCAGCTGCTCCCACTTAACAGTTTTGCTTTTGGTGTATATGCAGAGCTTCTGTTTGGTTCAAGGTGCGTTTGCAGTCTCTGGGGGGGCTCAGCGCATCTCTGAGTTGAGGCCAATCGGTGGCGGCCTGGTGATGCGCTGATCCCACTTTTTTACGCAATTTTCTATTTTACTTGGTAGCGCGCCCAGGCTATGCATATGCATAGGTATAATTTAGTTAGTGTTAGGTCCCCTCCCATGGAGGAAAGACTTCTACGACAGTGGGAGGGACGAGTACCTAACAAGTTGCATGCAAGCTGTTAGAGGAAACCAACATCCTCCAAGCGGTAGACAGGTCATGTGTGTGCTCAGTGTGTACTTTATCCCATTAGTGGGGCTTGCACACTTTTGCAGGTAAGCATTCATCTGTTTTTAAGTAGCGCTGCTCAGCTTTTTACTATGTTTTAATTTATTTCCGGCCAGCTGCTCCCACTTAACAGTTTTGCTTTTGGTGTATATGCAGAGCTTCTGTTTGGTTCAAGGTGCGTTTGCAGTCTCTGGGGGGGCTCAGCGCATCTCTGAGTTGAGGCCAATCGGTGGCGGCCTGGTGATGCGCTGATCCCACTTTTTTACGCAATTTTCAATTTTACTTGGTAGCGCGCCCAGGCTATGCATATGCATAGGTATAATTTAGTTAGTGTTAGGTCCCCTCCCATGGAGGAAAGACTTCTACGACAGTGGGAGGGACGAGTACCTAACAAGTTGCATGCAAGCTGTTAGAGGAAACCAACATCCTCCAAGCGGTAGACAGGTCATGTGTGTGCTCAGTGTGTACTTTATCCCATTAGTGGGGCTTGCACACTTTTGCAGGTAAGCATTCATCTGTTTTTAAGTAGCGCTGCTCAGCTTTTTACTAGGGTCATCTGGTTGTTTCCAAACCAGGGCCCCTGCTCTCCTGCCATAGAATAAAAGCAGTCTGGCCAAATATACCCTACGCTCTGAGAGTGAGACATCACTGAAAGAGCCCAATAGCATGGCTTTGGGTGTTAAGGGTATTTGTCCGGGCCATCTCTAGTACACTGCTGACCACTAAAAGCTACAGAAAAAAAAAGTAACCATATTCCATACATCACAGGTTTTCTTCTAAATAATTTTATTGAACATAAACTAACAATAGAAGAAAAGAGAAACAGATCTTGGTCAGGAACAACGCAGTAGTGATGAGGTTGTCCTCTCTGTCACCATGCAGCCAAGATTCTACAGATTCTAATATGGTACTGGACCAGTGTTAATAAATACGTCCGTTAATAATTGTGTGCAGCACTCCTTCCGCATTCATGATAAATTCAACTTGTGGGTTTGGTCCCAATTCGCCATCTGGGTCTGAGATGGTCACAAGTCCAGCACCTGCCACAGTAAATGTGAACACCCGACTAGGTCTATTACGAGCCTGTGGAGAAAGATATGATAGTTATTGAGTGTTTGTAAAAGAAAAACATTGCTTATTTGAATAATAAAGATCAGTTGTTAATATGTAAATTGTAATCTAACAGGTATTACAGCAGTCACTAATATGAATTCACAACACGCATACATGTAAAAAAGGTGCCTAGAAAAAGGGCACGTGGGATTGAATGTAGAAGAATATCAGAAACATTTCTGATATTCTTCGACTTAAAGGGGAACTGAAGTGAGAGTGATATGGCTATCCTACTGATCTATTTGACTACAATAGAGTCTAAATCACACCAGAAACAAGGATGTAGCTAATCTTGTCAGATCTGACAATAATGTCAGAAACACTTAATCTGCTGCATGCTTGTACAGGGGCTGTGGCTAAAAGTATTAGAGGCAGATGATCAGCAGGATAGCCAGGCAGGCAACTGGTATTGCTTAATAGTAAATAAATATGGCAGCCTCCACATCTCTCTCACTTCAGTTGCCCTTTAATTACAATAGTAAAATATTGGTAATCTTTGTCAATATTTTACTATGTCTTAACCTATCCCTACTCTCACACAGAACCCTCTCTCTATCTGTGCCTCACCCTAAGACCGCCCTCTACCGATAGCTAACCCTAAGACCTCCCTCTACCAGTGTCTAACCCTAAGACCTCCTTCTACCAATGGTTAACTCTAAGACCTCCCTCTACCGATGCCTAACCCTAAGACCTCCCTCTACTGATGCCTAACCCAAAGACCCCCCCTTCCAATGCCTAACCCTAACCCCCCTCCTAACACTTATCCACCCCCCTTCCTAACCTTACCCAACCCCTGCCGCAAAGCTGTGATTTGCAGGAAAGAAGGTAAATGTTGCCACTCGTAGGAGCCAAGGTATGATTTGCAGCAAGGAGGGTAAATTTCCGATTGCAGGTGCTGTGCACCCAATTTTCCCTTCTTTGCCTTAAATCACAGCTTTTATAATAGGCAACTATGGTGGCCTTTTTTTCAGTAAGGGCTCCTGCGCTCTTTTTTCCTGATTCGTCACACTACACCCCTGTCCTAAATGTTACTTTTTCTTGCAATGCAGTCAAGTGTAGGCAGCATGCAACTGTTATTCATTGTAACAGTGTCCCTGCCTTCATTACCTCATGTATTCATGGGACTGTCAGCAGCATACCTCATAGCAATACATGTAGCATATGTGTCCTCAAGAGGTTGTGTGTAGGAAGAAAGCTTGTAGACAATCTTCCACTCACCTGATTTGGCGGGGGGACCGTTGCACGGCACAGAGGACAGGTTCGATGTCCCTCCAGCCACCGACTGATGCAGCCTTGGTGAAATTGGTGGGAGCAGGGTAGGCTGGTACTTCCCTCTCCCTCTGGAAGATAATCCAGACAGATGCTGCACTGTGGTGCTTCCTCTCTCGGTGGGGTATTAGCTGGGGGACTCCGGGCATTCTCCCGATCAATAGGAGAACGGCTCCTGTCCCTCCGGCTGGAGTTCTGGCGTCTCCTGGATCTTATAGGCAGCTCCTGGAAATCAGGTCGGCCAAGCACAGTTGTCCTGGATCTTGTCCTGTGTGCTAGAGGAGAATATCGCCCTGTAATAAAAATAATGTATTGTTATTTATTGTTATTTTTGTAAATAAAAATGTCAAAACTCAGGTGTGCACATAATAAAACCTCCGGTTAACCTCCCTGGCGGTATCATTATTTCTGGATTTTAGGGTCTTTTTAAAAGGTTTCAGACCCTAAAATCCGGAAAAAAATCATGCCGCCAAAACGCCAGCAGCAGCCCCAACTCTCACTCACCTCCCTGGGCTCCAGTTTGGCAGTTTTATCTCCGTCCTCCGGGTGGCGCTGTAACTCTTTGGTCAGATCAATGACGGGGATCTCACCAGAGTGTTTCAGAGCCTCGGAGGACAGGAAAGAGAATGGCTACCGATGTCTGGACCCCCAGGGAGGTTAAAAAGGGTGCCAGATATAAACGATATTGAAGTTATCATTTAGTAAAATGAGCTCCAGGATATGGTGCAAAATATAATTTATAATACTGATATTCTACTATTCCCCACTGTAACCTCTATTTTTATGTTTCGTAAAATGGTCAGTGGACACCAGTAAAAGTGATAAATTATTGTTTAAAACACCAGTATTGTACTACTGCACCCACAGTATATAGTAAAATATATTTAAAGGATAACTGTAGTGAGAAGAATATGGAGGCTGCCATATTTATTTCCTCTTGCACAATACCATTTGCCTGGCAGCCCTGCTGGTCTATTTGGCTGCAGTAGTGTTTGAATTACACCAGAAGCAAGCATGCAGCTAATCTTGTCAGATTTGATAAAAATGTCAGAAACACCTGATCTGCATATGCTTGTTCAGGGTCTATGGCTAAAGTATTAGATTCAGATTATCTTCAGGATTACTAGGCAACTGGTATTGCCTAAAAAGAAATAAACATGGCAGCCTCCAAATCACTCTTGCTTCAGTTGTCCTTTAGCACTTACTAAAATGTTACTGTAACTTAACCTCTCCTTACTCTCACTACTCTCACACAGAGCACTTCACTGTTGGTGCCTAACTTTAACCTCCCCCCGTGATACCTATACTTAGCCTGCTGGTGAACCCTAACCCCCCACCTGGTGGTGCCTAACTTTAACCCCCCTTGTGGTTCCTAACCTTAACCCCCTCAGTGTTGCTTAACCTTTACCCCCGGTGGTAGCTAAGCTTAGAACCTTCCTACTGGTACCTAACCTTAACATCTATGGTAGTGCCTAACCTTTACCTTCCATGGTAGTAACTAAACCCCTCCAGTGGTGCCTAACCTGTGGTCCTGAATTGGTAAAGGACCACTATCGCAAAAAAAAGTAGGTAGTTAAAATCTGACAGAACCGACAGGTTTTGGGCCAGTACACCTCCTCATGGGGGATTCTCAGGGTTTTCTTAGTTTTCAACAGCATTTCCTGAACAGCAGTTTAACTATAAAAACAGTTATTTTATATTTACATGGCGCTCTTTTTATACACTTGGCGCCAATAGACCAATAGAGAAATGGTTTGCATTGATGTGAATAGGGTGTCCTATAATGATAAAAATATCTTTATATTGTTTGTTTATATTAACGCAACACCCATATTAAAAGCCCCTTTTTTACATGGGCTATTTTTGCATGTCTCGATATATACTTGCATGAGCCTACTGGCTCCAGCCTACTGACCACCTGACACCTACCTGCTAAATAGTAACCAGTACAACTGTCATCTTTGTGTTTACTATTTACCCGCATACACTTCAGCTAACACCTGGAAATCTGCCTTAAAATCACTGAAAAGCTTGCATAATTCACCTTTATCAGTCAATAAAAGGTATTATTTCACAAGACTTTGTTTTTTTACCTACGTGATCATTATTTACACTGACTATACTTGACTACTATACAATGATTTGTTTCCATCCACTTTGGCTTACCTGAGGTTGATGGTATTCCCTCATTATCAGGTGGCTCATCACGGGTGTTACGCCGTGATGGGCCAGGGGGGTTTGACCTTTGCATGCTGATCAATAGATGATACTTACTGATCAGATGGTAGAGGCCAATATAGGTGAATAAATTCACCAGAAAAACACAGCAATTCGCAATAGAAATCGCAAACCGCAAGAAACAAGCTCTAGAGATGCTACCGGGATAGCTCCTCCTTCGCAAGTGTCAGGCATCCTTCCTGCAGGGCCTTATATACTACATGCCCATTGTGATGTCACAATTCACTCCTGCAGGACCTTGCGCATTGTGATGTCACGCATTACACTGACCTTCTGCACAGCTGTGGGTCTCTGATCTGTACCACTGGAAACCATAGGATTTTTTTCTTTAATGTGCATATTTCAATGTCAGAATTCTTATTTTCATGGTGCTTTTGTACCAGTCCTAGAGTTGTACCTTCAATGGAAGACACTAAAATCTCTATGCATTCTGATGGCAGCCATTGCCACTGCCCAAACTGTATATTATAGGCCATTTTTTGTTTCAATTTTCCAAATCAAAGGGACTACTTGCCTAATTTCTACTACATGGAAAGCCTTTATGTTGCCTGGAAAAAAAATATGCTTTAATATTTTATTTACCCACAAGTAACTGTCACTTTCCAACTCATAGTTCGATAGCCACATAGTTCCCAGTTACGCATGTGTCTCTATGGGTGTGTTCCCACATAAATCTGTACATTTCTGGTCCAGTCTTGTTAGTTTTGTATCAGTTTTGTGTGTGTTGCTTTGGCTATGTTCACACATAGAAGGTGGACCTTTCCAGTCTGGCTCAGTCCTGCCAGTTTTGTATCAATCTTGTATGTGTTTCTATGGCTGAGTTCACACATAAAAGGTGTTCATTTCTGGTCCAGTCCTGTCAGTTTTGTACCAGCCTTGTATGTTTTTTATGGCTGTGTTCACACATAAACGGTGTACATTTCCGCTCTAGACAGGTAAAACTGATAGACAATAGAGATGGCCCGAATCTCCGATTTTCGGTTTGCGAATCTCCCGCGAAAGTTCGGTTCGCGCAAACTTTCGCGATCCGCAATAGACTTCAATGGGGAGGCAAACTTGGAAAACTAGAAAAATGTATGCTGGTCTAACACCTGGAGGGGGGCATGGCGGAGTGGGATGGATGCCAAAAGTCCCGGGGAAAAATCTGGATTTGACGCAAAGCAGCGCTTTAAGGGACGAAATCACATTGAATGCTAAACTGCAGGCCTAAAGTGCTTTCAAACATCTTGCATGTGTATACATCAATCAGGGAGTGTAATTAGAGTCAGTGGCGGACATACGGCCGTGCAGGCCGTGCCGCCGCACGAGGGCCCCTGAAGTTCCGTTGCTTCAGGGGCCCATTAAGTATTGCTGGGGTTTTTTTTTTTTATTGTACCTATTTTTTTTTTTATCTGGGGGGCCCCCGACTCCTCCCCCCTCACCTCGGGGCCCCCCTCATGCCTCGGGGCCCCCCTCATGCAGCGGGAAAGCGGAAAATACAGGAAGTCTCCGGGGCTCCAACAGACGCTAGAGGCCCAGCCGCTTGGTCTACCTAACCGCCCTGCCGGCTACCTACCCACCCGGCTACCTACCTACCCGGCTACCTAACCACCCACCCGGCTACCTACCCACACGGCTACCTACACACCCACCCGGCTACCTACCCGGCTACCTAACCACCCACCCGGCTACCTACCCACCCGGCTACCTACACACCCACCCAGCTACCTACCCGGCTACCTAACCACCCACCCGGCTACTTACCCACCCGGCTACCTACCCGGCTACCTAACCACCCACCTGGCTACCCACCCGGCTACCTACCCGGCTACCTAACCACCCACCCGGCTACCTACCTACTCAGCTACCTAACCACCCACCCGGCTACCTACCCACCCGGCTACCTACCCGGCTACCTAACCACCCTGCCGGCTACCTACCCACCCGGCTACCTACCCGGCTACCTAACCACCCACCCGGCTACCTACCCACCTGGCTACCTACACACCCACCCGGCTACCTACTCGGCTACCTAACCACCCACCCGGCTACCTACCCACCCGGCTACCTACCCGGCTACCTAACCACCCACCCGGCTACCCACCCAGCTACATACCCAGCTACCTAACCACCCACCCGGCTACCTACCTACCCAGCTACCTAACCACCCACCCGGCTACCTACCCACCCGGCTACCTACCCGGCTACCTAACCACCCTGCCGGCTACCTACCCACCCGGCTACCTACCCGGCTACCTAACCACCCACCCTGCTACCTACCCACCTGGCTACCTACACACCCACCCGGCTACCTAACCGGCTACCTAACCACCCACCCGGCTACCTACCTACCCAACTACCTAACCACCCACCCGGCTATCTACCCACCCGGCTACCTACCCGGCTACCTAACCACCCTGCCGGCTACCTACCCACCCGGCTACCTACCCGGCTACCTAACCACCCACCCGGCTACCTACACACCCACCCGGCTACCTAACCACCCACCCGGCTACCTAACCACCCACCCGGCTACCTACCCACCCTCCAGGCTACCTACCCACCCGGCTACCTACCAACCCACCAGGCTACCTACCTAAAGACCCACCAGGCTACCTACCCACCCACCCACCTAACCACCCACCCACCCACCAGGCTACCTACCCGCCCGGCTACCCAGCCACCCACCAGGCTACCTACCCACCCGGCTACCTACCAACCCACCAGGCTACCTAGCTAAAGACCCACCAGGCTACCTAACCCACCCACCCACCAGGCTACCTACCCACCCAGCTACCCAGCCACCCTCCAGGCTACCTACCCACCCGGCTACCTACCAACCCACCAGGCTACCTAGCTAAAGACCCACCTGGCTACCTACCCACCCACCCACCTCCCCACCCACCCACCAGGCTACCTACCCACCCGGCTACCCAGCCACCCACCAGGCTACCTACCCACCCGGCTACCCAGCCACCCACCAGGCTACCTACCCACCCGGCTAAGGGCTGCCTACCTACCCACCCACCAGGCTGCCTACCTACCTACCCACCAGGCTACCTAACCACCCACCCGGCTACCTACCCACCTGGCTACCTACACACCCACCCGGCTACCTACCCGGCTACCTAACCACCCACCCGGCTACCTACCCGGTTACCTAACCACCCACCCAGCTACCCACCCACCCGGCTACCTAACCGGCTTCCTAACCACCCACCCGGCTACCTACCCGGCTACCTAACCACCCTGCTGGCTACCTACCCACCCGGCTACCTACCCGGCTACCTAACCACCCACCCGGCTACCTACACACCCACCCGGCTACCTAACCACCCACCCGGCTACCTCACCACCCACCCGGCTACCTACCCACCCTCCAGGCTACCTACCCACCCGGCTACCTACCAACCCACCAGGCTACCTACTTAAAGATCCACCAGGCTACCTACCCACCCACCCACCTACCCACCCACCAGGCTACCTACCCACCCGGCTACCCAGCCACCCACCAGGCTACCTACCCACCCGGCTACCTACCAACCCACCAGGCTACCTAGCTAAAGACCCACCAGGCTACCTACCCACCCACCAGGCTACCTACCCACCCGACTACCCAGCCACCCACCAGGCTACCTACC
The DNA here is from genome assembly GCF_040937935.1 of Hyperolius riggenbachi. Lineage (NCBI taxonomy): Eukaryota > Metazoa > Chordata > Amphibia > Anura > Hyperoliidae > Hyperolius > Hyperolius riggenbachi. Next base: position 73,995,372 of record NC_090650.1, on the reverse strand, counting down.
CACCCGGCTACCCAGCCACCCACCAGGCTACCTACCCACCCGGCTAAGGGCTGCCTACCTACCCACCCACCAGGCTGCCTACCTACCTACCCACCAGGCTACCTACCCACCAGGCTACCTACCTACCCACTCACCCACCAGGCTACCTATCCACCCAACCACCCATGGGAGCTGCGCGCCGGATGGAGGCTGGGACAGGAGGTCTGCTGCTGCAGGTGAGTAAATTGTTTTTTTTATTATTTATATTAGCAGGTGTATGTTCTGGGCAGGTCTGCCACATGATTGCGTGTATGTTCTGGGCAGGTCTGCCACATGATTGCATGTATGTTCTGGGCAAATTTGCTACATGATTGCATGTGTTTTCTGGGCAAATCTGCCGACATGATTGCTCGTATTTTCTGGGCATATCTGCCGACATGATTGCACGTATTTTCTGGGCATATCTGCCGACATGATTGCACGTATTTTCTGGGCATATCTGCCGACATCATTGCATGTATTTTCTGGGCACATCTGCCAACATGATTGCACGTATTTTCTGGGCAAATCTGCCGACATGATTGAATGTATTTTCTGGGCAAATCTGCCGACATGATTGAATGTATTTTCTGGGCAAATATGCTCACATTATGTGTATTTTCTTGAGAAAACCTGCACAATTATGTGAATTTTCTGGGGAAAGGGTCACCAAAACTTGGGCCCACTGTCTTTGCGTTGCACTTTTCAAGGGAACCTGAGGTGAGAATAATATTGAGGCTGCCATATTTCTCTTCTTTTAAGCAATACCAGTTGCCTGGTTGCCGTGCTGGTCCTCTGCCTCTTATTCTTTCAACCATAGACCCTGAACAAGCATGCAGCAGGTCAGGGGTTTCTGACAATATTGTTAGAACTGAGAAGATTAAGCTGCATGCTTGTTGCTGGTGTAATTCAGTTTATTACTGCAGCCAAATAGATCAGCAGGGCCGCCAGGCAACTAGTATTGTTTAAAAGGAAATAAATATGGCAGCCTCCATATTACTCTCACCCCGGGATCACTTTAAATTACAGTTAGCTCCGCCCTTATCCGGTCATTGCCACGCCCAATTTTTGCCATGGTGCTTCGCGCCGCAGGTTCTGTCCACACCCATTTTGGCCACGCCCATTTTTTTGCTGCGGCGCAGGTCAGGGGGGCCCACAATTAAGATTTTGCACAGGGGCCCACTGCTGGCTGTGTCCGCCACTGATTAGAGTACTGCTTCACACTGACACACCAAACTCACTGTGTAACTCTCCGCAAACAGCTGTTTGTGTAGTGACGGCCGTGCTGGGCTGGTGCGCTCCATGATGAGAGTGAAGGTGATGGCGGCTTTCCAGCCCATATGGTCGCCGGGCTGAGGTAGCTGAAAGACAGAACAGTGACTGTACAGCTGATCAAATTTGGTCTGTCCACAATGAAGCAACGACCTTATCATCTTTATCATCTTTGGTGTCCCCCCCCCCCCCTTCCTCCCCGCTAGCAGCGGCCTTAAAAATTTTAGGAATCCGCCTGGAGTCCTGGACCCTGCTGGTGGTGGCGGAGAAGGCAGTCAAGCGGCCTGCAGGCAGAGATGCTGTGTGGGGAGCGACTTAGTCTTGGGGCAGGCAGTCTCATGGCGTGCAGGCAGAGATGCTGTGTGTGGGGACTGACTTAGTCTTTGGGCAGGCCTGACCGTGCTTTGCAGACCACGTGGTCAGATGGTCCCTTAACCCAACGCTGTGTGCCAGAGAGATGACACCACTTGCCTTTCAACATCACGGTACAGTTTGGGTATCGCCTTTTTTGAGAAATAATTGCATATCTTCCACTGTGGTGTGTGGATTTGCTTTTGTGTGCTGCTTTCCCTCAGGTGGTCATCTCATTGCAGTTTGTGCTTTGTAATCATGTGCCTTCGTAGGGTAGTTGTCCCTATGCAGGTTTTGGTCTTTCCACGGCTCAATTTTCGGTGGCAGAGAGTACAGATGGCATTGCTCTCATCTGAGGCAGACACACAAAAAATGTCCACACCGCTGAGCCCTGGGGTGATGGCACTTTGGTGGTGGTGGCCGACTGAGTGTTAAGTGGGGTGCCAGAATCAGAGCCGGAGGAGGAAGATATGTCACGCTTCCGTGCGGAAGCTGAGAAACATGAGGTGTTCTGTGTTAAATAGTCAACTACGTCCTGACAATATTGGGGGTTGAACACTGTACTTTGGTCGCGGGCCGCACGAAATCATGACAGCACGACCTCAAACAGACCTGCCAGGAGGCCTGCCTCTGCCTTTTGTTTTGTACATATTGGGGGGGATAAAGTGAAAGGTATGCACTGACTTGACTAATACAATGTGCAGTCAGTCACACAGGTGCAGTTAACAGGTATGCACGGAGTGGTATATCACACTGTGTGCACTCACGTAGGTAGGTGGGTGCACTGAAGTGAGCAACAGGTAGTAGGCATTTGCAGGGATGGGTATTACATGTGCACCTGTCACACACAGGCAGGTACCGGATAGGCACAGTGACACTGCGTGCGGTCATGTAGGTATGTGGGTGCACTGAAGTGAACAACAGGTAGTAGTAGGTATATGCAGGGATGGGTATTACATGTGCACCTGTCACACACAGACAGGTACCGGATAGGCACAGTGACACTGCGTGCGCACACGTAGGTAGGTGGGTGCACTGAAGTGAACAACAGGTAGTAGGTATATGTAGTGATAGGTATTACATGTCACACACAGACAGGCACAGTGACACTGACTGACAGGGCTGTGTATAATGCAAGTGGGCCACACACACAAAAAAATAGATCACAAGAACAAGATTAGCTCTCAAAAGAGCTGTTGAGGGGTGTTTTTTTAGCAATAACAATCAGCCAGAAGCAAGCGAACAACCCTACAAGAGCCTAACTAAGCTTTCCCTATGAGAGTCTGCAGCAGCTATCCCTTCACTAATTACTGCAGGCACACCAGTGAGTCCACGGCCTGACGCTGCCTGCCTTTTATAAGGGGGTGGGGCTCCAGGAGGGAGTGTAGCCTAATTGGCTACAATGTGCCTGCTGACTGTGATGTAGAGGGTCAAAGTTGACCCTCATGATGCACTATGGGGGCGAACTGAACCTCCTGGAAAAGTTCCCGGGTTCGCCGCGATCGTGAACCACGGAAGTTCGCCGGCGAACCGTTCGGGCCATCTTTAATAGACAATGGATGCAAAACGGATGCATAACTGACAGGACAGGTCAGTAATGGACCGGATAAATGTGCAAATTTATGTGTGAACCAGACCTAAAGCCTGTCTGACCACTCTACTCACCAGTGAGCCCTTGTCACTGGTGAGGTGCTTCTGATAGTACCCACCAGCTCCTCTGGTGAGATCTTGTAAAACTATTCAGTACTGTTGCACCAAGCACTAACACTCAGTATATCTGTTAGCTATACTTGTATTATTGGTGATTCTGCAGATCATCACATAATCAGGTATAGTGTCTGTATTATTGGTGATACTGCAGATCACACAATAATCAGACATCTGTGTTGCTACACCAATGGTTACAGAACAGCAGATCAAAAAATGTCCATGGAGACACTGTGCAATCGGGTCGAACTTCTGACCACGACCGTTAACGATCTCATCAGAATGGTTAACACACAACAGACACAAATTGATCAACTGTCTGAGGTAGATAACCGTCTTAAAGGTCCTAATGCACAAGTGTCATCCCCTCTTGTTAATGAGCCCAGGATGCCTCCTCCTGAAAGATTCTCAGGGCACCGGTCTGATTTCCGAAACTTTAAGCACCGTTCTTTGGCATATTTTGAGTTACAGCCGGTGTCTTCAGGTACAGAGAGTCAGAGAGTCACCTTAATAAAGACTTTATTATCTGGTGATTAACAGTCTTGGGCCTACAGTCTCCCCGTTGTTCATGAGGCTCTAGCCTCTGTTCAAGATTTCTTTAAACTATGGCAGTTATATATGATGATCCCGATTTAGCTATGACATCAGAGAGGAAACTTAAGACCTTCAGACAAGGGCATAACTCTGTCGAAACATACGCTGCTGAGTTTAGAAGGTGGGTGGTGTCAGCCAGATGGGGGCAGTACGCTCTGCTAGACTGTTTTTTATCGGGATTATCTGATGCTGTGGCAGATTTGTTGCTGAGTCACCCGGAAGTCTCTTGATGAGGCAATCTCCTTAGCAATTAAAATTGATCATCGAGTTCGGTATCAAAAGCAGACTCGGGGTAGAGTCCCAGGGAGACTTGCCCCTAGTAATTTCTCTGCTCCTGTCCAGGGGCGAGCCTGGGGTGCCTGGCACCTGGGTGCAAGATTTTCTCTGGCACCTATGGGAGTGGTTAAATTTACCGCGCCCAACCACATAACCACACCAGTGTCCTGCCTAATCACACCCACACCTTCCACCTCTTTCCGCATGCATGTGATACCCCATTCCTACCCCTCTTCCATGGGCTTGCTCCTGGCTGGCTTTGGCTTCCTGCGAGTCTGCTAGTCTCTGGACTGACTCAGGCTGAGAGGCTCTGCGAGTGCGACGCAGTCACACACTGCGTATTTATTGCTGCCTGCGGCCACCCTACTCTCGCTGTCGTAGGCTCCTCCCCCCGCCAAGCCCAAGCGTGAGGTGGGCTGCCTGTATCTTTCCCGTTGCGCCGCGCAGCCTGCCAGTGTTGCCAACCTTTCACGTTATTTTTTTACTGACAAATACCTAAAAATTTACTGACAAAAGATTATTTTTATTGACAAAATTTCCCCACTAAATGCACATAAGAGACAGCTTTTCCCCATGTAAATGCACATAACAAGAGACAGCTTTTCCCCATGTAAATGCACATAAGAGACCGCTTTTCACCAGCAAATGCACATAACAAGAGACCGCTTTTCACCAGCATATGCACATAACAAGAGACCGCTTTTCACCAGCAAATGCACATAACAAGAGACCGCTTTTCACCAGCAAATGCACATAACAAGAGACCGCTTTTCACCAGCAAATGCACATAATAAGACAGCTTTTCACCAGCAAATGCACATAAGAAGACAGCTTTTCACCAGCAAATGCACATAAGAAGACAGCTTTTCACCAGCAAATGCACATAAGAAGACAGCTTTTCACCAGCAAATGTACATAAGAAGACAGCTTTTCACCAGCAAATGCACATAAGAGAGATTTTCACCAGTAAATGCACATAATGACAAACAGACAGTGTCCCCAGAATATATAGCCAGGGATATATGTCCCCAGGATAGGTAGCCAGGGGGTATATGCGCCCAGGATAGGTAGCCAGGTGGTATATGCGCCCAGGATAGGTAGCCAGGGGGTATATGCGCCCAGGATAGGTAGCCAGGGGGTATATGCGCCCAGGATAGGTAGCCAGGGGGTATATGCGCCCAGGATAGGTAGCCAGGGGGTATATGCGCCCAGGATAGGTAGCCAGGGGGTATATGCGCCCAGGATAGGTAGCCAGGGGATATATGCACCCAGGATAGGTAGCCAGGGGGTATGTGCGCCCAGGATAGGTAGCCAGGAGGTATGTGCACCCAGGATAGGTAGCCAGGTGGTATCTGCGCCCAGGATAGGTAGCCAGGGGGTATGTGCGCCCAGGATAGGTAGCCAGGGGGTATGTGCGCCCAGGATAGGTAGCCAGGGGGTATCTGTGCCCAGGATAGGTAGCCAGGGGGTATCTGTGCCCAGGATAGGTAGCCAGGGGGTATCTGTGCCCAGGATAGGTAACCAGGGGGTATGTGCGCCCAGGATAGGTAGCCAGGGGGTATCTGTGCCCAGGATAGGTAGCCAGGTGGTATCTGTGCCCAGGATAGGTAGCCAGGGGGTATGTGCACCCAGGATAGGTAGCCAGGGGGTATGTGCACCCAGGATAGGTAGCCAGGGGGTATGTGCGCCCAGGATAGGTAGCCAGGGGGTATGTGCGCCCAGGATAGGTAGCCAGGGGGTATGTGCGCCCAGGATAGGTAGCCAGGGGGTATGTGCGCCCAGGATAGATAGCCAGGGGGTATGTGCGCCCAGGATAGGTAGCCAGGGGGTATGTGCGCCCAGGATAGGTAGCCAGGTGGTATCTGTGCCCAGGATAGGTAGCCAGGGGGTATCTGTGCCCAGGATAGGTAGCCAGGGGGTATCTGTGCCCAGGATAGGTAGCCAGGGGGTATGTGCGCCCAGGATAGGTAGCCAGGGGGTATCTGTGCCCAGGATAGGTAGCCAGGTGGTATCTGTGCCCAGGTTAGGTAGCCAGGGGGTATGTGCGCCCAGGATAGGTAGCCAGGGGGTATGTGCGCCCAGGATAGGTAGCCAGGGGGTATGTGCGCCCAGGATAGGTAGCCAGGGGGTATGTGCGCCCAGGATAGGTAGCCAGGGGGTATGTGCACCCAGGATAGGTAGCCAGGGGGTATGTGCGCCCAGGATAGGTAGCCAGGAGGTATGTGTGCCCAGGATAGGTAGCCAGGGGGTATGTGCACCCAGGATAGGTAGCCAGGGGGTATGTGCGCCCAGGATAGGTAGCCAGGGGGTATGTGCGCCCAGGATAGGTAGCCAGGGGGTATGTGCGCCCAGGATAGGTAGCCAAGGGGTATGTGCGCCCAGGATAGGTAGCCAGGGGGTATGTGCGCCCAGGATAGGGAGCCAGGGGGTATGTGCGCCCAGGATAGGTAGCCAGGGGGTATGTGCGCCCAGGATAGGTAGCCAGGGGGTATGTGCGCCCAGGATAGGTAGCCAGGGGGTATGTGCGCCCAGGATAGGTAGCCAGGTGGTATCTGTGCCCAGGATAGGTAGCCAGGGGGTATGTGCGCCCAGGATAGGTAGCCAGGTGGTATCTGTGCCCAGGATAGGTAGCCAGGGGGTATGTGCGCCCAGGATAGGTAGCCAGGTGGTATCTGTGCCCAGGATAGGTAGCCAGGTGGTATCTGTGCCCAGGATAGGTAGCCAGGTGGTATCTGTGCCCAGGATAGGTAGCCAGGTGGTATCTGTGCCCAGGATAGCTAGTGAGTGACAGGAGCGCGCCCCGCCACCGCCGCCGCTCCCTCCTCCGCTCCCCCCTCACCTTTCAGCAGCTTCAGTCAGACCTCAATCAGCGGACGACCCGACCAGGAAAAGGGCGCCGGACGCACCCGCTCTATATGCGGAAGTGATGTCACTTCCGCATATCAGTGCGGCGTGCTAGGTCCTAGCGCCCGCCCACCTGATCGAGGTCTGATGCGGCGGCTAGAGGGAGGGAGCTTGAAGTGGCGGCGGCGGCCACAGGGGGAGAGCGGGGCCGGGCGAGCGGGGCCGGGCGGCGCCTCTCAGAGGCAGGCGCTTGGGTGCCTTGCACCCGCAGCACCTGCCCAGGCTCGGCCCTGCTCCTGTCTCTTCCCCTCCTCCACTGGATGAGCCGATGCAAATTGGACAGTCCAAGCTCACTGAGGTTGAGAAAAACAGGAGACGTTTTGAGAAACTCTGCTTATACTGTGCAGAGAAAGGGCATATAGTACAAAATTGTCCCAAGTAGGTGGAAAACCTTAAAAACAATCGCTTACTCCTCCCGTGTTCTATTGCCTGGGAGGGTCAAGTTCACTCTACCCAGGCCTTTATAGACTCGGGTTCTGCAGTCAATGTTATGGCTTATGATTTTGCTATTAAGTTTGGTTTTCCCCTCCTTTCAGGTTGTAGTTACTGCAATGGATGGCTCACCATTGCAGGGAGAACAACCTCTCACTCAGACTCCTGTATTGGTATGTCAGCTAGGGGTTTTGCATAGAGAACGAATACAATTCTTGGTACTCAAAATGTCTACTTCCACTGTGATCCTCGGTATGCCGTGGCTTAAAAAACACTCCCCTCAGATTGACTGGAGTTCCAGACAATTGTTAAGCTGGTCCTCCTATTGTCTTCATCATTGTTTGGAGAAAGTCACAATAGGTGCTACCGAGATTCAAGTAGAGGGATTATCTACTCAGTCCTCTGACTCCACTGTTACCGAGACCTGGAAAGATTGGGCATCTATTCTGAGCCCATTTCAGCAGGAGGTTCCGAAAGGGAAGCCAGATGGGGTTCTGTTTATGCCACTTCAGTTCAGATTAACGATTCTTCATATGTTTCATTCCCATAAGAATGCAGGTCACCCAGGGGTTGTCCGAACGCAGAAGTTACTGGACAGATCTGTCTGGTGGCCCTCTACTGTTTCTGACTGTAGGGATTTTATTGGAAATTGTTCTATCTGTGCCAGTTGTAAGCCATCCAGACAAGCTCCTGTGGGTACCCTACAGTCACTGCCGGTGTCTGATCAGCCATGGACGCACCTGTCTATGGACTTTGTGGGTGAACTGCCCAGATCGGATGGGAAAACATCATATGGGTGGTAGTCGATAGGTTCAGCAAAATGGCCCATTTCATTCCTTTGGACAGACTCCCCTCTGCACAAAAACTGGCAGAACTCTCCATTCACCACATTTTCCGATTGCATGGTATCCCAGAGAATGTGGTGTCGGATAGGGGAGTCCAGTTCGTCTCTAAGTTCTGGAGGGCTTTTTGTCATCATCTGGGTATGAATCTATCATTCTCCTCTGGCTACCACCCACAGACGAATGGGCAGACTGAAAGGGTTAACCAGTCCCTGGAACAGTTTCTAAGGTGCTATGTGGCAGATGCTCAGATGGATTGGGTAAAGTTTCTACCTTTCGCAGAATTTGCGCATAATAATTTGAAGAGTACCTCCTCGGGTTTCTCCCCGTTCCAGGTTGTTATGGGGAGATCACCTAAATTCTCTCCACTGCCTGTGGTGTCGTCTCCTTTCCCAGCTCTAGAAGAGTGGCAGGGAACATTGAAGGAGATCTGGAGTATGGTCAAAAGGAATCTAAAGAAGGCCTTCTTGACCCAGAAAAAACAGGCAGATAGGAGACGGTCTGTAGAGTGGGAGTTTATGCCAGGTGACATGGTGTGGGTGTCTACTCGACATTTGGCTTTGAAACAGCCCTCTGCAAAACTGGGCCCCAGATTTATAGGTCCATATTCCGTGTCCAAAAAGATTAATAATCTCACACATGTTGTTTCACTTTCATCCAGTATGAGAGGTGTCAAGTCATTCCATGTGTCCCTTTTGAAGCCTGCGGTACATGTGGATTCCTCTCCCCCCCCCCCCCCCCCCCCGTGGTGATTGATGGGGAACCTGAGTATGAGATAGAGCAGATTTTGGATTCTCAGGTGGTACGTAACTCTATACAATACCTGGTTCACTGGAGGGGGTATTGGTCTGAAGAGAAATCTTGGGTGCTGGGCCATCGCATGCATGCAGAGGAACTTAAGAAAAAGTTTCATAAATTGCATCCTGAGAGACCAGGTGGACCGTGTCTGGAGTCCACGCCTCAAGGGGGGGGTACTGTAATATCTCTGGAAGATGCAGCTGCGGGCACTCAGGGTACTTCCGCAGCTGCCTCGGATTCCGCGGCGGGTGCTTCACCCGTTCCTCTGGCGTGTAGCATGCCGAGGACGGGATTGTCAGTTGCTCATAGGGTTGCTGTATTGCGCGGGCGCGCGCACAGACAGGACCTTTATGCTGGGAGGAGGCGCGTCAGAGGAGACTCACGGCGTTCCTGATTGGCTGATTGGAGTGGGCGCGCCCGTGGGTTCTCCTCTGCTTCTTAAGCCTTCGGGAATCGGTCGCAACCTGTCTGCTGTTGCGAATACTTTGTGTGAGCGCTCAGACCTTAGACAGTATCCGGTGTGCTTTGATCTGGGAGGAAACCAGGGATTTCACACAAGACTAGGATTATTGTACTATTGTTTATTACTTGATATTCTGTGTATGCCTGTCTGACCACGCTATTTGGAATTCCTGTACCTCTTGTCATTATCTTAGAATATTTGTCTACACCGCCATGTTGTAAAGTACTTATGCTCACTATACATTGCTTGAGTGTACTGTTGAATGTATTTCATACTTTTGACAATAAAATGTTTTAAAAAAGTAGATTAAGAAGTACTGAGTATTTCCTTGCTTGCCCTCAGCTTATACAGGTTTTTTGTTTGTTTGTTTGTTTGTTTGATAGGGAATAAAGATATCTCCTGTGAGAAAACTCTGGTGAAATGTTAATTGAATAAGGGTCTAGGTATTACATCACTTATTCATAACAGTAATGTGTGTTGCAGGGCAATGTAACGCTACATATCTTACTGAGCATTGAAAATGCATTGTCATCAGTCCATGGACTGTGCACCAGACTTCTTTATACTGACCATATACGCTAGCACAGTGTTAATCAGTGTTGAACTCAAATTTTGCATAATCGTAATTGCATGTCTCACTTCCAGGTGAAATGCTCATCATGCGCACAGTTACTCTTGCATCATCACGACAGGACCCGCCGCACCGTGCAACACCATGTTCAGCATGATGGCTCATAGGACTATGACTTCTTCTTGGTCTTGCGTCTTTGTGCGATGCAACAGACCACAGGAGACGTGAAAAGGCCAATAGTATTTTCATAGTAGCATTTATGTTTTATGACCTTTTATTCATTTTCAGGAGAGCTGTGGCCAGGGGAGGACTGGGACCTTTTGGCCTGGGGGTAAAATACAATCCAGAGGCCCGTTCACGGCAGTCCCAGCCCAAATGCACTGCTTCCTCGTGTGCAAGTGTATCAAAAGCAGTGTAAAGCAGCAATATATTTTTGCACGGAAAATGCGGTAGCAAGTGTGATCCCTGCCTGAGAGGAGCCAAATCTGCATGAACCTAGCAGCGGTTGCTCTGCTCCTTGAAGGAAAAATAAAACCCTAAATACTATAAAAACAGACATGACATGTAAGAAAATAGACATTTTTCGCTCCTAGGGCCACAAAACTGTTTCATGTTATTTATTAGCATACCATTTAGCAATCATGAGCCCCCAAAATGTCAAATGCTGCAACTATAGCCCCAAAATAACAAATAATAAATACAGCAACCATCACCTCCGACACATGAAATGCCACAATCGTTACTGCCAACACATACAATCAGGCAAATTTTACTTCCGACACATGAAATGTAGCAAATGGAAAAGGTGGCAAACCTTTGGGAGTTAAAGGGGTTCTGTGGTGGTCTGTAAAAACAAAAAAGTGTCACTTACCTGGGGCTTCTAATGGCCCATGCGTTAGAAGCTCCAGGTAAGCGACACCTTTTGTTTACACAGACTACCACAGAACCCCTTTAACTTCCACACATTAAAATGCAGTAAACGTTACCTCCCACACATGGAATGCAGCAAACCAATCCTCTGGCACATGTGAAATACACATACATTACCCCACATATATGAAATGCATCAAATGTTACTTCAAACACTGGGTGCTGGTGGGGTGGAGCTGCTGAGTGGGGTGAGAGGGTGACACTGGGTACTTCTGGGAGGGTGCTACTGGGTGTGAAGAAGGGTGACACTGGGTGAGGAGAGTGCCAGTGGGTGGGGAAGGGTGAAGCTGGGGAGGGGAGGGTGATACTGGGTGGGTAGGGTAATACCAGGTGGATAGGGTGACACTGGGTGGATGACAATGGGAGTGGAGTGGGTAAAATGAAACCCATTCGGAATTCATCCGGAGCTCACCCCTGCTGCTGTGTCTGTGTTAAATACACATACAAGCAGCATGCTGGGGGTGGAGCTGGGGGCAGAGCCAATCTGTGCAGTCTAGGATTATATGAGCAGGAGCCTGTTAGAGGAGGATCGGAGGTGGGTGGGAGGCAGGGCACGCAGGCACCTGGAGGCTGATCAAGAGGTGGGTGGGAGGCTGGGCACGCAGGCACCTGGAGGCTGATGAGAGGTGGGCAGGAGGCTGGGCACGCAGGCACCAGGAGGCTGATGAGAGGTGGACAGGAGGCTGGGCACGCAGGCACCTGGAGACTGATCAGAGGTGGGTGGAAGGCTGGGCATGCAGGCACCTGGAGGCTGATCAGAGGTGGGTGGGAAGCGGGCACGTAGGCACCTGGAGGCTGATGAGAGGTGGGCGGAAGCGGGGCATGCAGGCACCTGGAGGCTGATCAGAGGTGAGTGGGAGGTGGGCACGCAGGGACCTGGAGGCTGATGAGAGGTGGGTGGGAGGTGGGCACGCAGGCACCTGGAGGCTGATCAGAGGTGGGTGGGAGGCGGGCACATAGGCACCTGGAGGCTGATAAGAGGTGGGCGGAAGCGGGGCATGCAGGCACATGGAGGCTGATGAGAGGTGGGTGGGAAGCGGGGCATGCAGACACCTGGAGGCTGATGAGAGGTGGGTGGGAAGCAGGGCACGCAGACACCTGGAGGCTGATGAGAGGTGGGCGGGAGGCTGGGCACGCAGACACCTGGAGGCTCATCAGAGGTGGGTGGGAGGCTGGGCACGCAGGAACCTGGAGGCTGATCAGAGGTGGGCAGGAGGCGGGGCATGCAGGCACCTGGAGGCTAATCAGATGTGGGCAGGAGGCGGGGCATGCAGGCACCTGGAGGCCAATCAGAGGTGGGACACTCAGGCACTGTAATGCTGGGCACAGAAGTTCTTCTCCCCCCACAGACAGTAGGTGCTGGGCCCAGTGGTGCACCCCTAGACAGGGCACAGAGGTGCTTTCAAACCCCCCACCCTCCAGACAGTGGGTGTTGGATACAGATGTGCTCCCCCCAGGCGCGGACTGTGGCGGGGGGACGGGGGGCAATTGCCCCCCGGGCCGCCCGAATCTTAAATAATTAGGGCCGGCAGGACAGGTGTGCAGGCAGCGTGCTATTCACACAATTTGGTGAGTGACTCAGTACTGAGCTATGCGCACACTTCAAATCTCAAAATCCACTTAGCCAGCCCCCTGCCCAGCCCACCCCGTAACAGAGTCAGACAGATACGGGCCGGCTGGAGGCTGATGAATGAAAATGCACGAGCTCCGCCAGCCGGTCTGCCTCCATCTTCCCCTCCTAATCCATCCAATCAGGAGAGCTGAGGCGGCCGTGGCGTGACCTGGTGCGTGGCTGGGTCACCTGCGTACACTGCAGGCAGCGTGCTATTCACGCTAGTCATGACTTGTCTGGTGAACTTGACTCCGCCCCCTGCCTGGAGCCATTGCCGTCCTGCTCAGCTCACGACACTCATCTGCTGAGAGGCAACCTGTGCCTGCTGCCTATCATAGTGAGCGGTGAGCCTTCTGCTGGGGCCAGGGCTGGCTGGAGGATCGGAGGGATCGTAGTTCTAGCTGGCTGGGAGAGGGAGACGCCACCTAGTACCTACCTACCTAGCTAAGCTGAGGAGGAGAGGAGGTCGGGTCCAGATCGCCACTCACCAGAGGAGGGTTTTGTACTTGTTTTTGTCACTAATTCACTTTATTGCCAAATGTTTGCTCTGCCCTAAACCCTCTGATAATCACCCCCAGTCCCCTGTCCCCACATAATGCAATTCTGACCCTGGCCGGAGGGAACTTTTTGTGTGATATGTGATTGGCAGCAGGTGGGGGGGGGGGGGGCACTGGCAGGCAGTTCAGCGTCAAGCAGGTAGTGGGAGGGGGGTGGTGTTAGGTGTCAGACTGGTAGTTAGTATGGGTGGGCAGGAGGGGGGTGAGGCATCAGGTAGGTAGTGTGTGTGTGTGTGTGGGGGGGGGGGGGTTAAGGTTAGGCATCAGACACAGGTAGATTGTGTGGAGAAAGGGAGTTAGGCATCAGGTATGTAGTTTGTGTGTGTGGGAAGGGAGTGCTGTTAGTCATCACAAAGGAAGTTTGTGAGGAGGGGTTTAGTGGTAGGTAGTCTGTGTGGGGGGAGGGGAGTGGGGTTAGACTTCAGGCAGGTAGTTTTCAGGGGTGGGGGGTTTAGACATCAGGTAGGACGTTTGTGCAAGGTTGGGGTTAGGCATCATGTAGGTAGTTTGAGTGGGGGGTGGTTAGGCATCAGGGGGAGGGTTCTGTGTGAGATTAGGCTTATGGTGCCCATACATGGTACAATTTTTTTTAACTTTTTTCAAATAGATCCGTTTCAAATAGATCCTTTTGTTCGACTTATCCGTTAGATTGAATATACAGATTTTTTTTTATTGCACCGTGTATGGGCACCTTTAGCCATAGTAAAATATTTCTATTTAACTCCAATATGTTACATTTTAATGGCAAAATGATGCCATTAAATACCAATATTTTACTATTGGCATTACTGGGCACCCAAATTTCTCCTTGCTCTTTATTTCGATAGATGCCCTGGGTGGCCAGGTAGGTAGTAGCAGTGAGTGGGCGACATGTTAATTAGTAGTAAATAAATATAGTAACAGACTGCGCTAATGAAAAATCTTTATTAATAAATGATTAATTAATCAGGGAGGATCTCCCTCTAGAGGGAGATCCTCCCTGATTAACTAATAATGTATTAATAAAGATTTTTCATTAGCGCAGTCTGTTACTATATTCATTTTTTAATCAATACGAGGAAGTGGGACCCTTTTAACAGCACTAGCAGGTTACTGGTGTTGGCGCAACACTATTTAACTTTGTTAATTAGTAGTGTTTTTATACGTAACTTGGGGCTTCCTCCAACCCTATGAAGTGCATGGGCTCATTTATGGTCTCCATGGCCGCTCCATTCTCTCGTTATCCCTGCCGTTAATCTGGGCAGTCACTGCCAGCCATGCTTTTCTGTGCAGTGATGTACACCTGTGGCGGCACCGAATGCTTTCTGCTGCAACAGGAGTGTGCTAGCTGCTGTGCATGCGCAGAAGAGCTTGCCTGAAAGTGAATGGCCAGACTACTGGCGAGAATAACAATAGAGATGAAGAGATGGCGAGGGAGCCCATGCACCTCATGGGGCTGGTGGAAACACCAGGTTAAGTATAAATACAACACTAATTGACATCTCAGGTTTCCTTTAAACCAGGGCTGTGGGGTTGGTACAAAAATCATCCGACTCCTCAGTTTATGAAACCACCGACTCCAGGTACCAGTGGCGTAGCAATAGGGGGTGCAGAGGTTGCGACTGCTCCTGGGCCAGAGGAGCCCTCCCTCAACTGCAGTATTAGATCTTTATTGGTCCTGTGCTGGTAATAATCACTTCTATAGATACTTTGAGTTGTAGTCATTAACAAACTGTTCCCCATCCCCTTCTTGCACCTCTGACACTGGTTGTCCTTGGCAGGTTTTAGTGTGACGTATCAATTATGTATAGAGTGCTTGTGGGGGCCTAACGTAAAACTTGCACTGTGGCTCATAGCTATGCCACTATCAGGTACCCAAAATTCGGACGACAACTGCACTGCTTTAAAGGAAACCAGACACGGCACATAACAGATTTTTTTACTTACCCGGGGATTCCTACAGCCCCATAAGCACGTTTGAGTCCCTCGCCGTCCTCCCGTGTGCCTCCATTCAGCGGTAATGAGCCACTGTAACTGCGCAGAAGACCTCGTCTGCCACGACTGAACCAGTTACCGGGGCTGATTGCTGAACAGCACACCGCGGAAGGACAGCGAGGAACCCGCACGTGCTTATGGGGCTGGAGGGAGCCCCGGATAAGAAAAAAATCGTTGTTACTTGTCGTCTCTGGTACACTTAAAACTGCCTGTGATAGCAGGCCAATGTTAAATTGTGTGTGTGACTGTTAGCTGCAGGGCATCGAGGTGACAGGAGGGACTAAAGGTGGCCACTAACGATACATGCTACCATTATTAGATTTGCACACAAAGATATGGATTTGGGCTGGGGATGCCGTGAAACGGGCCTCTAGTTTGTGTTTCCCCCAGGCCAAAAGGTCCCAGTCCTGCCCTGCTTCTGTGAGATACTGTAACTGTTGTACAGGCATGGATCAAAAGCACTCAGGCACTTCCAACCCCATATATTCTCAGCATGCATTTGGCATGTTTTCTTTGTGTTTGAGGAGGTTTCCATTCACAGTCCAATTAAATTTCTTCTCATGGTGAGTCTATATACAGTACAGATATTACATTGTTAGGCCCGGATGGGCTAGAACTGGTGTGTGAGTAAATTCATTTTTCTTGTAGTAGAGAAGGGGATATGAGCGCTGCACTATATAAACATCTGCCAGAGGTTCCCACTCCCCAATGGATGAACAGCTCAGAAATTGTATAATCCTTGGTGCTTGGCGCTTCGACTGTAAAAACCTATCTTTTGTGGTGCCTGCAGTCACCCAGTGCTCACAAAATACAATGATGTGGCCACCACCAAAGCATAAATACCACAGTCAGGCTACAGTTAATTGCACAGGGAGGCACACTTTACTAAACCCGCATGCATGAAAAAAGGGCCCGGCTTATTAACGAATTTTGCGCCAGGTATTAACGAAATCTGCTAACGAGAACCATTGTTGTCAAGCTTTATTAACGATAATTACTGTTGAAAAAACAAACGAGAAATAATAACGAATAAGTGTTAATGTAAAATGTCGTTACATTTTTTGGCAATACTGCTTAACCCAACCCTACCCTCACACAGAACCCTCCCCTGATGCTGCCTAAAACTAACCACTCCCCTAGTGGCGCCTAACCCTAACCCCCCCAGTGGTACTGCCTAACCATCGTCTAGGTGGTGCCTAACCCTAACCACTCCCATTGGTGGTGCCTAACCCTAATTACTAACTACTCAATCTGCAGAAACACCCTTTTACATATATTAACGATAATACCTTTGAAACCGTAAAATCTGTACTTATTAACGAAATAATATGACAAAAACTATACCGTTGTAAACTTATAAAACGATAAATACCTTAAAAACTATAATGTTGCAATGTTATTAACCACTTCGCATTCAGTTGTTTTCACTTTATGCACCTGAATAATGTTCATCTCCCATTCATTAGCCTATAACTTTATCACTACTTATCACAATGAACTGATCTATATCTTGTTTTTTCCACCACCAATTAGGCTTTCTTTGGGGGGTACATTTTGCTAAGAGCCACTTTACTGTAAATGCATTTTAAATTAATTAAATTTTAAAATTCATTATTTCTCAGTTTTCGGCCATTGTAGTTTTAAAATAATACATGCCTCCATAATTAAAACCAATGTATTGTATTTGCCCATTTGTCCCGGTTATTTCACAGTTTAAATTATGTCCCTATCACAATGTATGGCGACAATATTTTATTTGGAAATAAAAGTGCATTTTTTCCGTTTTGCATTCATCACTATTTACAAGCTTATGAATTAAAAAAATATAGAAATATTTCATCTTTACATTGATATTTAAAAAGTTTAGACCCTTAGGTAAATATTTACATGTTTTTTTTTTATTGTAAATTTTTTTTATTTTTTATTTATTAAACATTTTATGTGGGTATTTTTGGGAGGGTGGGATGTAAATTGTAATTTTTAAATGTAAATCTTTGTGTATTTTTATATTTTTTTCCATTTAGGTGTAGTTTTATGAGTTTGTTTACATGACGTCACTCTAAGCATAACATGTACGCTTAGAGGGGCGTAGGAAGCAGAAAAAGCGAAGCTTCCGAGAGAAGCTGTCGCTTTTTCTGCGGGGGAGAGGAATCAGTGATCGGGCACCATGGCCCGATTCACTGATTCCCTGGCTAACGAACCGCGGGCCGGGAGCGCGCGGGAGCGCACATGGCCTCCTGGACGTAACTTTTACGTCCAGGAAGGTTAAATGGTTAACTAAATTTTTTGCGGCGCCCTTTCTTCTGCTTTTTTTGCCGTATTAACGATAATTGCATTAAAGTCAATGGCGGCGCCCTTCTGTCCACCCTCAGCTGGCGCCCTTTTTTCCTGCCACTCTAAACCCGCATAAAACAAACAAATGGGCAGCACTGTGGTGTAGGTGGTTAGCACTCTCGCCTTGCAATGCTGGGTCTCTGGTTCTGTTCCCCCCTCCCCGCTGATGTGCAAAGCTCTGCTCTCATGCTGTGACCCCTCCAGCCCCCCCAAAACGGCCATGAGCGGGCCCCAGGGTGGGGGTGGGGGGGCCCGCTCAAATTCTTGCAGGGGTGCCCGGGGACTTCTAATTACGCCCCTGCACATATTTTATGTTTTTCGCTGTAGTGCCTCTTTAAGAAATGTCGTTTTGAAACACCATTAGAAAAAGTCAAACTCTCAAGTCAGGGTCACTAGTATGGTAATGAGATTTTAGGTCTCTACATGATTAGCATAGCAAATCTCCATTTACAATAAACACACCATCTCCTTGAAGCACATTTACAGTTTAATGTTGGTAATGGTAAGTAATGAGCGGGGTGCAGTAGAAAGCGCATCTGACACATCACGCATTGGAGAGATGACAGGAAACAGACATACAGTTATGTGCCCTGGCATTTCCCCGGGAGCCTGTGACATGAACCTGATGGATGCCTTCATTGCAGAAACTGAGCTCCTTGAAACATACTGTAGCTCAGCACAAGTAGGTAGCACCTTGTCCTGCATTGCGCTGATTTAGGAGCTGACATTCCCAGCTAGCACATCTACTGTAGGCTAAAATTAACTCTATTCAAGAGCTTCAAGAAAATGTTCTCAGCCGCAGCAAACGGATCTGTCAGGATCAGAACATGACAAAGGAGCACAGGAAAATTCACCTCTGCAAAAAGAACAAGGCTGATGTCACACATGTGGTGCAGCAGGCGTATGACCACTCTAGAAACTATTGCCAATGGGATTGATTCATAAAACCTAACTCATGAACTACTGTATCTCTCCTTGTGTATCAGGCCAATGCGCAAAGCAGCAGTACATTTTCTGTGCGCAGGTAGCGCACAGCAATATTACCAGTACTGACTAGCAGAGTACAGTATGTTGCGCAATTACAATGCATGGGTAACAGGAGCATTGGTAAGGTAAGGCACATTAAAGCAAATCTGAAGCAAAAATGAACTTATGATATAAAAATCTGTATGTAGTACAGCTAAGAAATAGAACATTAGTAGCAAAGAAAAGAGTCTCATTTTGTTTTCCAGTACAGGAAGAGTTAAAACAAAAAACTTAAATTTTGACCAACTTGGGTCGAATACAGTCCTGTTTTCTGAAGCACTTAAACAGACAAGAAACAGTGAGAGACAGCTTGAGATAAGGTTTTACTGCAGGAAAGTTCAAAGGGTCATTATTTCTGCTTTGTTTTATAGCTTAAAAGACAGAATGTGTTTTTTTTTAAACAGTAACTGTTACAGTATTATGCAATGTAATAAAAAAAAAAGCTATATGACTGAAAATAAAAATATGAGACTCTTTTCTTCGCTGCTGATGTTCTATTCATTATCCGTACTACGCATACTATTCTTTATATCATAAGGGTTTTTTTTTGCTTCAGGTATACTTTAAGCATGTATCATAATGCATGTTACCATAGCAACACTCGCATTACCAATTATCACAGGTTGTGATAATTGTGCAACATGCAATACTCTGATACTGTTAGTACCGGTAATATTGCTGTGCCATGCCTGTAACTTTTATAACTATGTTTACTTCCTATAACTACGTATACACACGACTTTTAAATTTTACTGTTTGCAAAAATGGCCCTTTAAGTGGCCTTCATCTTGGATGTCCAGCTTCCCCATTTATCCAAAAATATACCCTTAAAGAGGAACTTCAGCATAAACAAATATACTGTCATTAAAGGGAACCTTAACTGGCGGGGAAAAAATAATTCACTTACCTGGGGGCTTTCCCAAGCCTCCTGCAGCCGTGCTGTGCCCACGCCGGTCCTTCGGTGCCTTCCGGTCTCCCTCCACCGCTAAGTTTCATTTTCGGACGACTGCCAGTCGTCCTCGGGCAAAGCGTCATCTTCTTCCGCATTCCCTGTCGTAAAGAGCCGTAAAGCGCGTCCGCATGACGCCAAACGCGTCATGCGGACGCGCTTTACGGCTCTTTATGACGGGGAATCCGGAAGAAGATGACGCTTTGCCCGAGGACGACTGGCAGTCGTCCGAAAATGAAACTTAGCGGCGGAGGGAGACCGGAGGGCACCGAAGGACCGGCGCGGGCACAGCACGGCTGCAGGAGGCTTGGGAAAGTCCCCAGGTAAGTGAATTATTTTTTCCCCGCCAGTTAAGGTTCCCTTTAAGTTACATTAATTATGTTAATTAAAATAGATAGGTAATATAATCTCTTACCCACCCTGTTTTAAAAGAACAGGCAAATGTGTGATTTCATGGGGGCAGCCATCTTTTTCATGGGGGCAGCCATCTTTTTGGTTGAAAGGAAGTGACAAGGAGCATGAGACACAGTTCCAACTGTCCTGTGTCCTGATCACCTCTCCCAGCTGTGCGTGCTACGCTTCTAATATCAAATTCAAAATTTAAAAAAACAAATTTGCGCCAAAACAGCAGAAGGAGAACAACAATATCAGAAATCCCATCAAGCTTTGCACAGCATCAGGGGAAAAATTCCCGGGCAGTTTTCCTCTGTGTAGCTAAAAATGAGGCTTGGGTAAGAAAAACAAAGTTCTGATGCTGTGAAACTGTTAAAGAAACACCAAGCCTTTTCAGTGCTGCTGACTCAGTGCTGAGTAGATTTTTAGTCTGGAGGTTCACTTTAAGTTAATTGACATGTAACTAAAACTGATAATAGGGCACATAGGTGCATACTGTCATGAATGAACCATGCCCTGATTGTGATTCACGTTACAATCCAGATTGGATGTGTAGGGGCTAAATACCTGGGGTTGCTTCAAGAAGAGCCTTATCTTTAGATGACAGTGTGTTTTTAATTCCCTGGGATGCCAGCAAAGCATCCCCAAGCTAACAACTAAGTGTGAACTCTAGCATGAAAGGGAGCATTTGGCCTGCTGCTGCCAGAGAAAGCCCGAGAACACAGCAGGAGGGCAGAGAGAGACAAGCCATGCAGACCAGGCTAGAACAAGATTTAAAATAACTGTACTTTCTTATTTCTGCCTTTTTAAGAGATGCTGTACTTGTTACCTAAATGAAAAGTGTATCACTTGACTGCTAATGTCCTGCCGAATATTTTCATAAGCTGCAGCCCTGTTCTTCCACTTTTTAGGAACGGGATGTCACACCCTATTCATGTCTTAATGTGATCCATATTATTCGGGGATTTGGTATTTGCTATCATTATTTGTGTGCAATGAACGTGGCCTGATATATAGAAAAGTCGTATATTTGGGATTGAAGTTTCCTCCCAAATGTAAGGAAACACCCAGCCTCCAGCAGCAGGGGCAGAACCTGAGTCTGCCCCTCAGAGCAGAACCCTACAAAAGCAGAGAGGCTGAAATGCAGCCTTAGGCCCGGTTCACATTAGCGGTCGCCGTCCGGAATCGCCGTGCCGGAGCCGGACCGCATGCAGAACGGACGGAACGGACGCACGGCATAGCAATGAAAGCCTATGCGTCCGTTCACATGCGTCCGTTTCGTCCGGACCGGATCCGGACCGGATCCGGACTCCGGCATAAGACCCAACATGCGCTATTTTTTGGTCCGGCTCCTCCGGCAGCCGTATCCGGAGCGGAGCCGGACTGCACCATCCGGCCAATACAAACCAATGAGAACCGGAGAGCGCACAACAAACTGGCTAAAAATCCGGATGTTCTACCCCACTTCCTATGCGTATTGTAGCGGCGATTTTGGATGGGGACACATGGGCAAGCATTTTGGAGTGGAGCAGCAGTGACTTTAAACGTGCTGGAGATGTTGGCAGTATGTCGGAGGTGGAGGTGAGTGCTAAACAGCGGAGGGCCTGATTCCACAGGTCCACCTTCTGCTGACCTCCCAGACCCCACCATTTTTATTCTATTTCTACTATCTTTTGCCAAACGGATCCGGATTGCATCCTGATGAACACCTGATGCAACCTGACCGGATCCGGATAGGATCTGGATCAGAACCGTACAGTTCCGATCCGGTCCGGATCCGGTCAGGTCATCCGGTCCGTTTGGCAGAGAACCGCAAGTGTGAACCGGGCCTAAGACCTCCATTTTGACCACCTGACTAAAGCCAGTGAGAGGACCGTGAGGCTGGCTTCCATTTTTCACAAAATTCTGAACAAAAGAACTTTCCTGGACTTCCACAAAGGACAGATTACTTCCAAATCTTTAAGTATTAATTTTCTTCTTTTTTTTCCTCTTATTTTATACTGTGACTACCATTTCCATAATTGTTACTTTTAATAATTGTCTGTATATATTAATTTTTCATATTGCATTTAAAATAAAACAACTTGAGGTCATTTTTATGGCTACAGTACATACCTGACTTGAGCACCGCAGAAATAATCCTAGCCTTTCTGAAGATTCGCTACCAAAGTAATAATAGATTGTTAACCCTTTCGTCTTAGAGCAGCCTGGCTAGTGGGTTCCTCTTTTCCCAGATAAAAGGGGTGGTGGCAGCCTTGTACCTAGAATATTGTTGATTAAAGTGTTTGTGTCGCTCGCACATTCCTTCCTGGCCTGTCTGCTTGCCCAATTCTGGTGGTTTCAGAGCATCGATTGCATCTAAAAGATTGGATGGTCTGTGGGCTGAAACCGATTGAAAGGCATTGAGCAGTCTGGACACAAGTGAGCTTGTGACACATACTCCTGAAAATGTGATAGGGACAATAAATGGAATGCTACTTTGTGTCAAGAACCAATATGAACAATACCATACAGCTTTTAATGGTACCTGAACTGACATGTGACACGATGAGATAAACATGGGTACATACAGTGTCAATCCTACATAGAACATGTCTGTGTTGCATTTTTATTTTTTTTACTGCAAGGGTTAATAATTCACAACTTTATCTGAAAAATAATTAAACCCTTGTTTGTGGCTGAACAAATGCTGAAAAGGTCATATTACTCTGTGGGGGGGGGGGGGGGGGGGGCTAAATGCACCAGATTTTATATCATCCTGACATGGCTGCAGTTTACAGTTAATATAAGATTTTGAGACACTGGAAAAGTTGTATTTACCATTACCAGTAAACATATAGTTAATTCTCTCATGCATTTATCTTAAAGGGAAGCTTAAAGTGACACTGAAGCGGAAAAAAAAACTTATGATATAATGAATTGTATGTGAAGGAAGGATAATTAATAGAACATTAGTAGCAAAGAAAAGAGTCTCATGTTTTTATTATCAGGTATACAGCTTTTTTCATAGCATTGCATCATTCTATCATATTTGCAATTTACAAACCACACTGTATTTTAAACTATTAAACAGAGCAGGGCTAATAACCCTAAACTTCCTTGCAGTAAAATTCTTATTTGAAGTTGCCTGTCACTGTTTCTTTGAAGTATAAGTGCCCCAGAAAACAGCACCGTAGCCGACTACACTGGTCTGGTCGGAGAGCTCAGAGAAGCTCTTTTGCATAGATAACAAGTGAAATTTCTTAACTCTTCCTGTACTGGA
Source organism: Hyperolius riggenbachi (assembly GCF_040937935.1). Lineage (NCBI taxonomy): Eukaryota > Metazoa > Chordata > Amphibia > Anura > Hyperoliidae > Hyperolius > Hyperolius riggenbachi. The sequence continues at coordinate 73,972,107 of NC_090650.1, read as the reverse complement.
AACAATATGAGACTTGTTTCTGTGCTAGTACTAATGGTCTATTTCTAAACTGTACTACACATACAATTCATTATCTCTTTAAGTGAACCTCCGGACTAAAAATCTACTCAGCAGAACTGAAAAAGCTTGGTGTTCCTTTAACAGTTTCACAGCATCAGAACTTTGTTTTTCTTACCAAAGCATAATTTTTAGCTGCATTTTTAGCTAAGCTCCACCCACCCACCCAAGAAAACTGCCTGGGCTCTTTTTCCCTGATGCTGTGCAAAGCATGATGGGATTTCCTTTGTTGTTATTCACGTTGCCTAGCAACTGGGAGGGGTGATCAGGACACAGGACAGTTGGAACTGTGTCTCATGTTCCCTGTCACCTTCAACCAAACAGATGGCTACCATCATGAAATCAAACATTTGCCTGTTCTTTTAACCTCTTGACGACCAGCTAACGCCGATTGGCGTAAACTGGCCGTCTGCGGGTTACCATGGAAACGGCCGCTCGATCGAGCGGCCTTTCCATGTCAGTTCACGGAGGGTGTCTCCATGAACAGCCGGAGAGCCGCCGATCGCAGCTCTCCGGCAAAATGTAAACAGGCGGGGAAGAAATCCCCGCTGTTTACATCATACGGCGCTGCTGCGCAGCAGCGCCGTAAGGCAGATCGGCGATCCCAGGCCTCTGATTGGCCGGGGATCGCCGGCATATGATAGGCTGAAGCCTATCCTTCAATGCGCAGGACGGAACTCCGTCCTGCGCATTACGGAGAGAGGGAGGGAGGGAGGTAAGGAGCGGGAGGGCAGAAATGGCTGCGGAGGGGGGCTTTGAAAAGCCCCCCCCCCCCCCGCAAAACGCAGATGGCCGGCGGCGATCAGACCCCCCCAGCAGGACATCCCCCTAGTGGGGAAAAAAGGGGGGTAGTCTGATCGCCCTGCTGGACTCCTGATCGGTGCTGCGGGCTGTAGAGCCCACGCAGCACCGATCAGTGTAACATCCACTGGTCGGCAAGTGGTTAAAACAGGGTGGGTAAGAGATTATATTACCTATCTATTATTATTAACATATCTAATGTAACTTAATGACAGTATGTTTGTTTAGTTCTTCAGTAAATGGTTAAGCGCTCTTCTCTGCCTGTACTTTCTTTTGCACAACAGATATATCATGAAAGAAAAGCCCCCCCTTCGGGGAAAGACTCACCAGACTTCTAGGCCTCCAAGGCCAATGCTCGCATTCGGGGTATTGGCCACCCCGCAGCCTCTCTGGCAGTCCTCTCTTGGCTATTCCCAGTCAAAGTCTGCTGAATGATGATGTGACCTGTAATAATACTGTGAAATAGCCAGACTGGTAAATCTTCCTGCAATATCTGGCGGAAAAGATCAAGTCCTGGTTGTGTCGTTGTGTCTTGGAGCTTATGGGTTGTTCATCTCCTCAAAGCAGACATGAAACTGTCAGTTTTCAAAGGTTTAGATTTATTAATATACTCCAAAAAAACAAACAGTTGCAATGCATTTTGCAGGTGTGGCCCCACTTCATCAGGCAATAGGGGATGGAGCCTACAGCAACAAGTGTCTATGTCTCTGCCTACCGCCTCTGTGAGTGTCCTAGTAAACAGAGGAACTTTGTATACTGTGAAAGTGGTTAATTAATCAATGGGGTGTTGAAACACCATGAGCATACTCAGTCACATGCGGAGGCAGCCTGCTGGAACGCAGAAGTAAAGTGACTAGTCTCTGCCCGCCCGCCCTTACTCTAAGTTGCCCACTGCCCCCGCTGTCATTTGGAGGGGAAGAGAGGTGGAAGGAGGGGACCCAGGTGAGGGGGGGGGATCTTCCCCCCCTCCACACCGCTATCCCTGTCACCCCTCCTTCCAGCGCTGTTCTTCCCCTCCTGCACTGTCTGCAGCTGCAACAATGGGGGGTCGTGGCGACACCCCCCTGGCTGGCTGTCACCCGGTGCGCCACGCCCCCTGCGCCCTATTGTAGGAACGCCACTGCTTAGTTGGACTAGTATTGATAAGGAATTATAGCCATACAATACTTTTCTCTAGGAAGCCAAGTTCTCTGCCAGGAGAGGATAGATAAAAAAGGTAAATCATTCTTATAGTTGAACACCCTGAGACTGAGACAGCCTACATTCAGCTAAAACAAAACAAAAAAGCTTTTTTAAGTTTTTAAATATAACATAAAAAAGTCATTTTTAGGAGTAGGAGGATAGATACAATTTTTTATCTCTTCACTTTCACTTAATTTGTTTTCACCTCAGTATCACTTTAAAGGGAACCTGAAGCGAGGAAAATTATTTAAAATAAACACATGACTTAGCTGCAAATTAATATTACATACTAACCTCACCGTCAGTTCCTCTCAGAAGCTCACCATTTTCTTCTTACAGTGATCCCTTCCAGTTCTGACAATATTTTGTCAGAAATGAAATATACCAGTTGCTGTCAGTTATATATCAGCAGCGGTCAGTTACAACTGAATGTGCAAGGTAAGGTCCATGTTTCCCTATGGCTCAAGTGGGCAATATTACAGTTTTACAGTGTGCTGACCAGGAAGCTGTTAGGGGGTAATGGCCATTTTTAAAATGGAGGACAGAGAATTCCATTGATCACAGTGGACAAATGGGATGCAGGAGAGGAGAAAGAGATAGAGGGGTAGACTGTGACCTGTGTATGGTTATTTTGTCTTTTTATTTTCAGTTCAGGTTCTCTTTAAGGATAGGTTTGCTTTAAAGAACATGTCAACATTATACAAAGTACATAAAAAAAAGTAAAACAATAAGAAGGGTTAACGTGAGCAGCTAAGGTTTTAATTAATCAGAGAACAAATCAATTAATATGCACACAGTGACCTTATTGTCACTTGAGACACGTTCATTGACAAGCTGACATTTCCAGAAAAGCGATGGCCACAAGTTTCTCTCATTTGTAATCATTTCCACCTAAGCTGCTAACAGTACTGACTCACTCTCCTCTGGTATCTATTTTTTCTGCTCTTCTCCTTCGCTTTCCTCTAGAGATACTTGTCCACACTCCTAACGTATTCTGTTCTTTCTAGCTGCCTCTCTCTTTCTAAGTAGTTCCAAGAATGAGGTTGAAATAAAATTATCAGTACAACAGAGAATGCAATTCCTGGTACTAAACATTTTTTAAATGTTTTGTTTGAGACTATCAAATGTAGCTGTGGCTTGAATGCCCAGGCGTGTGTTCGGATAAATGTCATTTTTGTTTTACAGGCAATTCTGGTCTTTAGTGAACTTGTCAGGATATCCCCCAGTCAGTAACGCCTATGTGAGAGAGATAATATAAACTGACGCAACAATTCAATGCACTGCATACCTTTTTTTCTATGATTGTTATTTTGTTTTTAATCTATACCTTATATATACCGTATATACTCGAATATAAGTCGACCTTGTGTATAAGTCCACTCCAATATTCAACCCTCCCGTTGTACCGTATTTTTCGGACTATAAGACGCTCCTGACCATTAGATGCACCTAGGTTTAGAGGACAAAAACCAGGTAAAAAAAAAATATACTAAACCTGGTGCATCCATGGCGCAGGGGCATCTTGTGCATATTTTCCTCTCCATCCCCCCCCATTATTATGCCCCCCTTTTATCCACTATGTGCCTTCTTTGAACTTTTTGTGTCATTTTCTGCTCCTCCTGGGTCCTCATTTGCACCCCATATGACCTCCTCTGTCCCCTGTATCTCCTCTGTCTCCCTGATGACTGCTCTGTCCCCCTGTGTCCTTCTTAGCTCCTTGTCCTACTATGTCACTGTGTCCTTCTCTGTCTCCTAAGTCCCCTCTGTCCTTCTTTGCCACCATCTCATTCTCTGTGCCCCTGTGTCTCTGGTGTTCTCCCGTGTCTTATCTGCCTCCCTGCGACCTCCTGTGTCCCCTGTCTGCTGTACCCAGTGTGCCATCTGCTGTCCTGTGCCCTCCTGTGACCCCTCTGTGGCATCTGCCCTCTTGTGTGTTTCCCTTCTGTGCCATCAACCCCCTATGCCCCCTCTGTCCGGTATCCTATGTGCCATCTGCTCCCATCTCCTGCTGTGTCCCCAGTGTCCTACTTTAACACATCACCTGCCCCTCCCCCCCTTCTGGTAAGTTTTATGTACCGTACTTGGCACGATAAAGGATGTCCCAGGTGTAGACACCCGAACCTCCATGCAGCCATCCCATACCCCCTCACTGCCGCTCCAGCTGAATTGGAGTCTTGTCAGGCCAGAGATGCTGGAATGGAAAGTACAATACAGTACCAATTACAGTCCTCATCACCACAGCCACACAGCACCAGAATAATTACTGCTCCCTAAATGGGACATCCAGGGACTCACTGTCATTGATGTGATGACGAGGACCTGGTTCGTCCTCCCCTAGCTTCAAGTCCAAGTAGCGGTCAGGTCACTCCACCACACCACAATCGCGGCCGGGCTTAGGACTAGCGTCTAGAGCAGGGGTAGGGAACCTTTTTGGCTGAGAGAGCCATAAACACGACATATTTTAAAATGTAATTCCGTGAGAGCCATACAATAACTAAATACAAGGAAATGTGTGCATTTTATGCAAAACCAACAGTTTAAAGTGCAATAAGTGTCTGAATTCTTTTTAATAATGTTGTTATGCTGTTGCTAACGGTTAGCAACTGCATAACAACATTATTAAAAAGAATTCAGAGACTTATTGTTTACCTAATGCAGCAATGTTTCACCAGAAATTAATCGTAAAGTGGGCAGCATTTTACCAGAAATTAATTGTAAAGTGGGCAGCACTTTACCAGAAATTAATCATAAAGTGGGCAGCATTTCACCATAAAATAATCGTAAAGTGGGCAGCATTTCACCATAAAATAATCATAAAGTGGGGAGCATTTCACCATAAAATAATCGTAAAGTGGGCAGCAGTGACCAGAAAATAATCGCAATGTGGGCAGCATTCACCAGAAAATAATGGGAGCGGCAGGTTAGGGTGTGGAGAGGTAGGTCAAGGTGCTGGGTGGGCAGGTGATATTGCTTGTTGGGGGGGGGGGGATGGTGAGGTGCTGGGTGGGTAGGTAATATTTCTTGCTGGGGGGGGTTAGTGAGGTGCTGGGTTGGCAGTGTGCAGGGTGGGTAGGTGATATTGCTTGGTGGGTGGTGGGGGGTAAACAGGTGAGGTGCTGGGTGGGTAGGTGATATTGCTTGGTGGGTGGATGGGGGAAACAGCTGAAGTGCTGGGTGGGTAGGTGATATTGCTTGGAGGGTGGGTGGGGGAAACAGCTGAGGTGCTGGGTTGGTAGGTGATATTGCATGGTGGGTGGGTGGGGGAAAACAGGTGAAGTGCTGGGTAGGTAGGTGATATTGCTTGGAGGGTGGGTGGGGGGAAACAGGTGAAGTGCTGGGTGGGTAGGTGATATTGCTTGGAGGGTGGGTGGGGGAAACAGCTGAGGTGCTGGGTTGGTAGGTGATATTGCATGGTGGGTGGGTGGGGGAAAACAGGTGAAGTGCTGGGTAGGTAGGTGATATTGCTTGGAGGGTGGGTGGGGGGAAACAGGTGAAGTGCTGGGTGGGTAGGTGATATTACTTGGAGGGTGGGTGGGGGAAACAGGTGAGGTGCTGGACAGGCAGCTGATATTGCTTGGTGGGTGGGGGGAAACAGGTGAGGTGCTGGGTGGGTAGATGATATTGCTTGGTGGGTGGTGGGGTGGAAACAGGTGAGGTGCTGGGTGGGTAGGTGATATTGCTTAGTGGGTAGATGGGGGAAACAGGTGAGGTGCTGGGTTGGTAGGTGATATTGCATGGTGGGTGGTGGTGGGGGAAACAGGTGAGGTGCTGGGTGGGTAGGCAATATTGCTTGGTGGGTGGTGGGGGGAAACAGGTGAGGTGCTGGACAGGCAGCTGATATTGCTTGGTGGGTGGAAACAGGTGAGGTGCTGGGTGGGTAGGTGATATTGCTTGGTGGGTGGTGGGGGGAAACAGGTGAGGTGCTGGGTGGGTAGGTGATATTGCTTGGTGGGTGGTGGGGGGGAAACAGGTGAGGTGCTGGGTGGGTAGGTGATATTGCTTGGTGGGTAGATGGGGGAAACAGGTGAGGTGCTGGATAGGCAGCTGATATTGCATGGTGGGTGGATGGGGGAAACAGCTGAGGTGCTGGGTTGGTAGGTGATATTGCATGGTGGGTGGTGGTGGGGGAAACAGGTGAGGTGCTGGGTGGGTAGGCGATATTGCTTGGTGGGTGGTGGGGGAAACAGGTGAGGTGCTGGACAGGCAGCTGATATTGCTTGGTGGGTGGAAACAGGTGAGGTGCTGGGTGGGTAGGTGATATTGCTTGGTGGGTGGTGGGGGGAAACAGGTGAGGTGCTGGGTGGGTAGGTGATATTGCTTGGTGGGTGGTGGGGGGGAAACAGGTGAGGTGCTGGGTGGGTAGGTGATATTGCTTGGTGGGTGATGGGGGGAAACAGGTGAGGTTCTGGGTGGGTAGGTGATATTGCTTGGTGGGTGGTGGTGGGGAAACAGGTGAGGTGCTGGGTAGGTAGGTGATATTGCTTGGTGAGTGGGTGGGGAAACATGTGAGGTGCTGGACAGGCAGCTAATAGCGCTTGGTGGGTGGCTGGGTGGGGGGAAACAGGTGAGGCGCTGGGTGGCAGGCTTAATAATGCTAACACTCACCAGCTTCTAGTCAGCTTCACCGGAGTTCCACAGCGCGGGCTCGGCTGACAATCACTGGCCACAACTCACTCCGGCCTCCAGTCCCTGCATGCCACGTCACCATGGGGGCGGAGCTACAGTACGCTGGCCGCGGCGGGTGGAGGAGGCGGCGCTCAGCACGCATGTGAGGGAAGGCGGGAGGTGGATATGTAAATGAAGCCCGGGGGGCAGGAGGAGGCGGCGGCGCACACTGAATTTAAAAGTAAACTAAGTCTCTCTGGCCGCTCCGTCACACGTGTTTTAGCGAGCCAGAGAGCCATATGCGGAGTTCAAAAGAGCCATATATGGCTCGCGAGCCATAGGTTCCCGACCCCTGGTCTAGAGAAACCGCAGGTTACTTGACCCGGGCATGGCCCAATGAGGCGACCCCATCCTTCACCCAAACAAGACGCTGTGACACTCCATTGGCGTAAAAGGCCACAGCTTTATTAACATTTTATTTTTCCAAAACACAGTGATACATAGTACATTCATATTTTGGATAATCATAATCATAAGCACGCGCTCTACCAGTCCTTTGACAATGCCTCCGCCACTAGCCGTACCAGCCACTAGCCGTCCTGTTTCTTAAACAAGCACAGTGGGTACATTTTTAAAGATGAGTCGGGATATCCACCCTTGATCTTATTGGAACAATAAGGAACGGCATTGGCAAGGACCCGCCTTCTAGCTGTGACGAATTGTGGAGAGATGACACGAGTATATGTTAGCAAAATGTTGTGTGCCCCAACACCCATCTGTTCCTTGCCACAACTCGACAAGCAACGGTAAGGGGAGGGTGAGTGGGACTACTTTGCTCGTTTCCTGAAAGAGGCTGTTTCCTGCCTCCTCCTGCTTATCTTGCATCCTGGCCACCCTGGGCACTCCACCTTTTATCGACACCATGTGAATCTATGGATTCCAGGGTTGATCACCTCTGGGCCAGCCCAAGGTCATGCCCCCTTTCACCTAAGCTGCGCCCTGCTCTGGGGATCCTAAGAAGGAGCCCCACAGCCAATCACGGGGGAGCCAATGTTCTCGGAGGCGGGATCATGGCTTCACCAGTGGGCCAATCACTGCACTCGCTGCTACTGAGCAAGTGCAGTGATTGGCCCAATGATGGAGCCATGTTCCTGCCTCTGAGACCATCGGCTCCCCCGTGATTGGCTTGTAGCGCTCCCCCCTGATTGGCCAGTGCTACATGGCATGGCAGGATCAGCTAGAGCCACGGCGAGGGGGACTGGATGGCTGCATGGAGGTCCCAGAGACCTTGTTAATTGGCTTGCAGCGCTGCCCGATTGGCAGCATGGACCCTGGAGGCCGCGTCACAGGGCAGGATCAGCTTGAGCTGCGGGGAAGGGGACTGCACATGGAGGTCCTGGAGACGTCATTGATCACGCAAAATACCGGTATGTATATCTGAAGGGGACAGGGGGGACAGGAAGTGAGAAAAAAGGAGGAGACTAGGGACACAGGAGGAAAGATGGCACACGGGGACACCAAGGGGGGACTCCAGTGACAGGTAATGGTAAAGTAGGACAGAGCTGGGGGGGTACCTTCGGACTGACTCCCACCCCCCCCCCCCCACACACACATTTGGTCCGAAAAATACAGTTATTTTTCATTGACTCGAGTATACGTCTACCCAGCAAAATTAATGGCTGCACTTGGGGATCAAGAAAAATAATCAGCTTCACTTGGGGACCAGTAAGGGTTAATGACTGCACTGCATAAAGTATTGCAGCCTCCTGTCCCTTAAAGGGAAGGTTCAGGGAGGGTGGGGAAAAAATAAAAATCAATTTCCACTTACCTGGGGCTTCCTCCAGCCCGTGGCAGGCAGGAGGTGCCCTCGCCGCCGCTCCGCAGGCTCCCGGTGGTCTCCGGTGGCCGACCCGACCTGGCCAGGCCGGCTGCCAGGTCGGGCTCTTCTGCGCTCCAAGTCCTTGTACTTCTGCGTCCCACGCCGGCGCTCTGACGTCATCGGACGTCCGCCGGGCTGTACTGCGCATGAGCAGTAGTTCTGCGCATGCGCAGTACAGCCCGGCGGACGTCCGATGACGTCAGAGCGCCGGCGTGGGACGCAGAAGTACAAGGACTTGGAGCGCAGAAGAGCCCGACCTGGCAGCCGGCCTGGCCAGGTCGGGTCGGCCACCGGAGACCACCGGGAGCCTGCGGAGCGGCGGCGAGGGCACCTCCTGCCTGCCACGGGCTGGAGGAAGCCCCAGGTAAGTGGAAATTGATTTTTATTTTTTCTCCACCCTCCCTGAACCTTCCCTTTAACTGCAGCCAATAACTCCTTCAGGCTCCCAAGTGCAGCAATTATTCACCTCCCTTCCTTCAGCCCAGTACCCCCCCCCCCCTATTGTATAAATCGACCCCTATATATTTTTATGTAGTGATTCAGACCGCAATTTTTAGACTTATACATGAGTATATAAGGTACATTGGGGTAAAGAGGTGCCCAAGAGCAATAAAACTTTGTTAAAAACACAGTAAAAGCAAAAAATTGGAGGTGGCACTGGATTACCTCTTCAATGACACACGAGAAGGTAAAAAATTGTTTTATTCAGCACAAACTACGCGTTTCGTAGGTGCAAGCCCACTTCCTCAGGCCACACTGTGATTGTGATGAATTTTCATGTTAAAATTAAAAACTATGATTTTGTTTAATTTTTCGTAATTATGTAAAATTACGAGTAACACAAAATGAAACCTGAAATTAAGATTAAACACATAATTACAATACATAACTACAATTAATGACAAAACGAATTTAACTTTTTTGGAAACTATGAATTACGATTTTGTGCAGTGTTGCACGGATACAATCCGTGATCACGGCATAGTCGTGGTTCACAAGCATTTTTTTTTACTATCTGACATCGTGATCCAAATCCATGATTGGGAATCAATCACGGCAGTCAATCACAAATTCAGCCGTTATTCCAAGTATTCGGCCCATGATCACGGGAAAAATATCCGTGATTATCACCTGAAAATCCGACGACTTTAGCGGTTAATAGCAAAGCCCCGTACATGGTAGAAACACCAAATTTGCCAGATTTGTTAAGAAGAATAGTGGGAACAAGAGGAAAAAAACATTTTTCAAAAAGACTGTAACGATCAGTGTAACACAGAGAGGGTCTGATTATTGGTGATCTGCAGTATCACCAAGAATACAGATATATACCCGATTATTGATGATCTTCAGTATTACCGATAATCAGATATATCACTAACCTCTGGACACCGGAGAGATATGAGTGTTTTGGTGTAACAGTAAATACTTTGAGGACAATACCTGGAGAACAGGTATCAGAGCAGTAGACTATACTGCAAAAGAGAACAAGTGCCTTCCAGGAACCTGAGAATCTCCCGAAGGGAGGAGCCAGGCAAGGAGATGGAAGGGCCAGAGCGTCAGTGACACCAAATAGGAGGGTGTCACTAATGATCTGTGAACTATCTCTAAGGTAGGGAGATAGCTCTCGAGGTCGGGCAAGCCAGGTCGGCAACACACGGACAGATAAGTGCAAAGACAGGAGACAGATACAGTGATCCTAAGACATGCAGAGTTTGGCAACAGAATAACAGATATAGCGAAGTACCGAATCAGTAATCAGAAGAGTAGTCAGGAAAGCAGAAGGTCATAACAGATAATAAACAATGCCTAGTCTTGGGTGTGAGCTCCGTGATCATCAACACCCTGGAACTAGTCTGAAGTATAACAGAATGGTAATACAATTTCCTAGTCTGGGTGTGAGGTCCGTGATCATCAACACCCTGGAACTAGTCTGAAGTATAACAGAATGGTAATACAAGTCCCTAATCTGGGTGTGAGGTCCTTGATCATCAACACCCTGGAACTAGTCTGAAGTATAACAGAATGGTAATACAATTCCCTATTCTGGGTGTGAGGTCCGTGATCATCAACACCCTGGAACTAGTCTGGATATAACAACTGGTAACACAGAATCTAGCAAAAGGTCTGAGTGCTTCCACGTAGTGATCGCAACGGCAGACAACCAGTGAATGACCAGCACCCAGTATATATAGCACAGCGCTCTCCAGCGCCTCCCCTAAGTGCTGGACCAATGGGAACTGGTTGAATCGTCAGCTGACCGGCTTGGTCAGCTGACTCCCTTCTGGCTGTCTTAAAAGTTCTGCCTCTCAGCGCGTCCTTCTGAACCTGTGTGGACTATCAGTCCCAGCCACATCAGCCATGTGTTGTGTACCACCCGCCGCGCTGGACGCGGAACCAGCCGCACCGCTATCAGGGCATGCAGCGGTTTCTCCGCGTTCAGCCATAATAGTAGATGTAGGCCTACGCGTGCAAACCGCCGCGTTGGACGCGGAATCAGCCGCCTTGTTCTGAACACACGCGGCGGCTTTTCTGCGTTTTCTCACAAAGACCTTATAGTTTTTGAGACAATCGATTTTAAAATTTCAAAGGAAAATAGTATACATTTAAATGCGGTAATAGCAGTAAATGACATTTAATGTATTTACCACATTTACATGTATACTTGTTTCCTTTGAAACTTCCTTTGAAATTTTAAAATCGATTTTCTCAAAAACTATAAGGTCTTTTTGAAAAAAAAATGTCCTCTTGTTCCCACTATTCTTCTTAAAGAACAAGCGACACCCATGCTAACCTAGCAATAAAAAACACATATATAAGTAGATAAATACTACTTCTACTTACATAACAGATGTATTGTGCTATCCACGTAATGATTCCTGTGAATTTTATAAAGGAAAAGCAGAAAATCCTATTCTAGGCAGTGGCCATTTTGCCAAGCTAATGCTGACATCATATCCTCCCTGACTCTTGTTTTCCCCCTCCCTTCTCTTGCTCATTGTGTATAGAGACGGCCCGAACGGTTTACCCGCGAACGGTTCCAGGCGAACTTTGGGTGGTTCGCGTTCGCCAGCGAAGGTGAACTTTTGCGGAAGTTCAATTCGCCCCATAATGCTCCATTGAGCACAACTTTGACCCTCTACATCACAGTCAGCAGGCACATTGTTGCCAATCAGACTACACTCACTGCTGGAGCCCCCCCCCCCCCCTTATAAAAGGCAAGGTTCTCCTGCCATTTTACTCACTCGTCTGCCTACAGTAATTAGTTAAGGGACAGCTGCTGACAGACTCTGCTAGGGAAAGCTTAGTTAGCTTGCTTTTGGCTGATTGTAATTCCTTATATTGCACCCTCACTCCCTCCTTCCTCACCCGGAGGAGGAGGAGGGTATAGTCCTCCAGGGAATTGTAGGATTTCAAAAGCCAGCTTACATACCTTGGCCGGGAATTGAACCCACTATACCACCACCAACACTACATGCTGAAGCCAGCCTAGCATGTACCATTATGATATATCGAAGAGAAAAATAAGCTTGCTTAGGGATTTAAGCCAACTCACATGCATTGGCCAGAAATTGAACCCAGGCCTACCGCATGGTAGGCTGCTATCCTAACCATCATACCACCAACACAACACACTACAATGCTACATGCTGAAGCCAGCCTAGCATGTACCATTATGATATATCCAAGAGAAAAAGGAACTTGCTTAGGGATTTGTAGGATTTTAAAACCCAACTCACATACATTGGCCAGGAATCGAACCCAGGCCTACCGCGTGGTAGGCTGCTATCCACACCATTATACCACCAACACTACATGCTGAAACTTCTTGGAGCAGACTTACTTCCTCCCTCCAAAAGACTTACATACATCCCCATAAAATCATTCAACAGTAACTGCGTGCACAATCATTCAACAGTCTCTGTGGCACAATTGCTTAGCGTGTTTAGCTGTTAATTGAAAGGTTGGTGGTTCAAGCCCACCCAGGCATGGCCTTGCCTTTTGTGTTCAACAGTTGTACCCCAGATAGCCATGTAGATTCATCTCTCTCTTTCTCTCTCTCTCTCTCTCTAGTAGGGATGGTCATCGCTTTCCGCGGAATTGTATTTTCCGCAATTTTGGGCGGAAATTGGTCATTCCATTCCGTTTGGTCGGAACGGAATTGCTTTCTCAATCCGGCAGAATTCCGAAATTGCTTGTGAAATTCTGCCGGTATTCTAGGCTGGCTTCAGCATGTAGCATTGTAGTGTGTTGTGTTGGTGGTATAATGGTTAGGATAGGAGCCTACCACACGGTAGGCCTGGGTTCAATTCCTGGCCAATGCATGTGAGTTGGCTTTTGAAATCCTACAAATCCCTAAGCAAGCTCATTTTTCTCTTGGATATATCATAATGGTACATGCTAGGCTGGCTTCAGCATGTAGTGTTGGTGGTGGTATGGTGGTGAAGAGAGTTGCCTACCAAGCACTAAGACCTGGGTTCAATTCCTGGCCAAGGTATGTAAGCTGACTTTTGAAATCCTACAATTCCCTGGAAGACAAGACCCTCCAGAGGAGGAGCAAGAGGAAGAAGAAGGGAGGATTACACTTCCTGATGTTGTAAAGTAGTGTAGGCCTGCAATTGAACATTGATATTTCTGACCTTAAAACAATGCTTTGTGTGAAATCTAGATTTTTTTCTGCACTGTTGATGTCTATTACACTCAACCATGTCTTCCTTCAGGTATTAAACCCCTTGAAAAATCTTTTCCATCACTTTTCTGGCCACCATGAGTGTTTCCAGTTTTCAAAGTTCGCCTCCCCATTGAAGTCTATTGCGGTTCGCAAAAGTTCGGGGGTATTCGAGCATCACTAATTTTGTGTTGTAACCCCAACTTTCTGCTTATCACTACTGGCTGGCAACTGACACATTCCAATCAGCATATGGAGGTACCCGCCACCAGACAACAGACATAAAAATTACGGACGTCTGAAAAGTAAAACAATACATTTATTGTCTTTAGAGTTTATCATATGCCTTATGTAATTGGTATAAAAAATGTAAGTCTCTTGTTTTGCCACGATGACCTGGCTCCTGAACTCATGAAAGAATTCCTGACTTACAATTTGTCGCTGTTTCAATGAATTGGACCCTCCAATATACTGTACATATATTCTGCTACATGAATGAAAGTATTGTGAAAGCTGACGTCACTTTTTAATAAACACGTTTCTCAGATATACCGACTACTAACACTGACAGCAGAGTCTATCCAGTGACAGAATTCTCTAGAGAACAACGAGCTCGGTGACCTTTCTCCTTTCTCTTGTCATGTTATTTTATTTATAGCATGTATTATAATTTACATTGTGTTTCTTTGTCAAAGAATAAAGATCTCCTGGAAACCATATTCACAGTAACAGGTTCTCAAGAGAGGACATCTAAATGTCTATATTCCCTACTCTAAGATGCCATTCCTTGAAAATATGCCGAAAGGATACAAAATTCAGTCTCAATTATTTTGGATAATGTGGCTTTAATAAAGATAACAGGTATTATAAACCGTAAAAAAATATGTGCATATAGTCAAACTCTGCCTCCATCTCTGAATTGTAGGACCAGACGATGGACAGGTATTTAGCCTTTCTGACTGTACAAAATGAAGCTTGTCTTACTGAGCCCTCATTTATGTTCAGGTGTTTTTCCACAATTTCTGCACTGGTGATGGTTAATATCCAGGGGTATAACAATAGTATCTGTGACTCCTGCCAGGAAGGATGGGGGAGGGCAGGAGTTGGGGGTCCTTAGCAGGGGTGTAACTAGAAATCACTGAGCCCCCCTGCAAAACTTTGGATGGGGCCCCCTCCCCCTGCACACTGAATAGGGACTGTCTACAAAACTTGGCTGAGCAGATGCAGTCTTAAGAATAATTGTGCAGAGAGCAGAACAATTTTTCTCTCCTTGCCCTTAGTTGTCAGTGTCTCAGGTCGGGGCTCCCCTGTGGTTTCTGGGCCTGTGGCGGCGTCTCTTGCAGGATCTATTGTTACGTCCCTGGTCCTTAGGAGCAGGAGCTGGAGGAGGGACAGTCCTGTAGAATGCAGAGCAGCAGTAGTGTTATACAGAAAAACAGGTCTTCTTAACTTCTTCAGTTTTCAAGTGCCATGCAGCCAGCCAATCACCATGCAGCTTTTGTCCCTTCCTCATGTCATAGAACTGAGACTGCATGGTCATTGGCAGTGATGACCAAAAATGCTGATATTCTTTCCGCATTCAGTTATTGCAAAAATAAAGTAAAATTTGGCTTTCGAGCAAAAATGCCATTGAAAATCATTTTGTAATAAGTTTGTGAATTTTTGCATTTTTTTATTTTTGCGCTAAAATAGACAATTTTACAATTAGACAATTTTGCACTAAAATAACGATTTTTCACATCTTTTGCGAATTTTCATAACGGCAAGAAAATTAATTTACTTTGACCATATTGCAAAAATACAACGTATTTTCGCAAATATTTTCTCGAAATCAAAAATACCATTTTTTATGTGAAAATTATGTGAACAATTTGCAAGTAATGCTGGTCATTGGCACTTGCAAACTGAAGAGTCACTGCCTGTGAAAACGCTTGGCTAATGTATCTCAAGTGCACACCAACGGTTTGAGGTTTTTAGCAAACCGCAAACGTGGCTCCTGCAGCATTTTTGCGGTTTGCAGATGCGTTTCTGCCTCAATGTAAAGTATAGGAAAAGCTCAAACCACTCTGAAAAATGCTAGATCAGAGCAGTTTCCCAGGCGTTTTTGTTATAGTAGCTGTTCAGTAACAGCTTTACTGTAAGAATATATGAAATCTGCTACACAAAAATGCTCCGAAAAATGCTAAGCATGTTTAGAAAACCTCTCTAAACATGCCTAGAATCGCTCTGAAAATCTGATTTAAAAACCTCTAGCGTTTTACAGATCTGCTAGAGGTTTTTGGTGTGCACTGGGCCATACTGGGATTTTCACGCACAACCATTTCTAGGGTTTACAAAGAATGGTGTAAAAAAGGGGAAAATATCCAGTATGCGGACGTCCTGTGGGCGAAAATGCCTTGTTGATGCTAGAGGTCAGAGGAGAATGGGCCGACTGATTCAAGCTGATAGAAGAGCACGAGCTCACCAAAATTGGACAGTTGAAGACTGGAAAAATGTTGCCTGGTCTGATGAGTCTCGATAGAGTCAGAATTTGGCGTAAACAGAATGAGAACATGGATCCATCATGCCATGTTACCACTGTGCAGGCTGGTGGTGGGGGTGTAATGGCGTTTAGGTCACTAGGTGATGTTTTCTTGGCACACATTAGGCCCCTTAGTGCCAAATGGGCATCGTTTAAATGCCACGGGCTACCTGAGCATTGTTTCCTACCATTTCCATCCATTTATGACCACCATGTACCCATCCTCTGCACCATGTCACAAAGCTCGAATCATTACAAAACTGGTTTCTTGAACATGACAACGAGTTCACTGTACTAAAATCGCCCCCACAGTCACCAGATCTCAACCCAATAGAGCATCTTTGGGATGTGATTGAACGGAAGCTTCGTGCCCTGGATGTGCATCCCACAAATCTCCATCAACTGCAAGATGCTATCCTATCAATATGGGCCAACATTTCTAAAGAATGCTTTCAGCACCTTGTTGAATCAATGCCATGTAGGATTAAAGAGACTCCGTAACAAAAATTGCATCCTGTTTTTTATCATCCTACAAGTTCAAAAAGCTATTCTAATGTGTTCTGGCTTACTGCAGCACGTTCTACTATCACCATCTCTGTAATAAATCAACTTATCTCTCTCTTGTCAGACTTGTCAGCCTGTGTCTGGAAGGCTGCCAAGTTCTTCAGTGTTGTGGTTCTGCTATGAACTCCTCCTTCCAGGTACCCTCTGTGCACACTGCCTGTGTGTTATTTAGGATTATAGCAGCTTCTCTCTTCTCTCTTATCTTTTACAAGCTGGATAAATCGTCCTCTTAGCTGGCTGAGCTTTCACATACTGAAGAATTACAGACAAGGGCAAAGCTGTTTGCAGGAAGAAACAAGCAGCCTGAAACTTCAGTGTATGAGAACAGGGGGAAAGAAACACACAAATGATCTCTTGAGATTCAAAAGGAAGGCTGTATACAGCCTGCTTGTGTATGGATGTATTTTCTATGTGTGGACATGCTGTACATCAACCTACTTCCTGTTTTGGTGGCCATTTTGTTTGTTTATAAACAAACTTTTTAAAACTGTTTTTAACCACTTTTAATGCGGCGAGGAGCGGCGAAATTGTGTCAGAGGGTAATAGGAGATGTGCCCTAACGCACTGGTATGTTTACTTTTGTGCGATTTTAACAATACAGATTCTCTTTAAGGCAGATCTGAAGGCGAAAGGGGGTCAAATACCGTATCAGTATGGTGTTCCTAATAATTCTTTAGGTGAGTGTAGTTATGCCCCTGTGAGTATCTGTCAGTATGGGTAACTTCTATGATAGAAGAAATATAACTAGAACTCCCTGGGTCCTCCAGGACAACTTAGGATGGCGTCCTCCAACTTAAATCGTGCCCTCTCTACAACAAATAGCAAACATGTCAAATCTATCTGTCACTATGTCTATCTACTATCATTAGAAGAGCAAAATGGCTATTTTTCATTTTATGTGCAGTTTCATGAAAACCTGATGATTTTCACAAAAAAAGACATTTTAAATTTGGGATTTCACAGATCAGTCTTTGATCCTACTGTGAAGAACACAGAAAAAAACAACATTTTGGCTATCCAACCTCTTAGTAATGCAAAATAGCATAGGATTATACAGTACATGTATACTAAGCTTAGGTTCCTCTTTGAGTCTGTGCCCAGAATATCAGGAAAATCCCCAAAAGCAATGTTTCCACTTGAGTGCGGTATCCATGGAGATGGACGTGGCACCCATGCTGATGCAAATTAGTATCCAAATTCCCCTGTTGTGGGAATCGCCAGCAATGGGGGTTCAGATGCAATCAGTAAAAGGATGCAGCAGGATCTATTTTTTTTTCCTATTATTGAAGCAGTAAAAAAGAGTGCATGCGGCAAGTGCACTAATTGGGCGCCGCCAAAGGCGCCAATGCAAAATATTGGGAAATTGGGCATAGGCACCCAAATACTGATATTTTTAGGCGCTTATGGCGGCACCTGAGAATTTGCAGTTTTTTTTTTTTTGCCGTATCGCACCTTGGCTAGTGGACACAGGTCCTTAGGTAGCTAGTTTGCAGGGGGGGGGGGTTAAGGGGTAGGTAGGCAGTATGTGCGGGGAAAGGGGGCTTAAGGGTTAAGCGTTATTTAGGTAGTTTGTGGGAGGGTGTTAAGTGTAGGCATTAGGCAGGTAGTGTGTGCAGGGGGGGGGGGGGTAGATATTAGGCAGGTAGTAAGTGCGGGGAGGGTTAAGGTTAGACCTCAGGTGGGAGGGTTCTGTGTGAGAGTAGGGTTAGGTTTGGCCATAGTAAAATATCGGTATTTAATACCAGTATTTTACTATCGGCATTACTGGGCACCCAAATTTCCTGTCGCCTTTTGTTTGGGATGGACACACCTATTATGGTTAATGACGGAGCCATGGTCCCGCCTCCAAGACCATCGGCTCCAGTTAACAAGCGGAGCGGCGGTGATTCGTGGGTCTAGTTGCAGCACCCCGTCTGATTGCCCGAAATCTCACTGGAGGTTGAAGACAGAGCTGCAGCGTGTATACACTGTTTGGAGCAGCAGCCGGGCACATGAATGGAGGCCGATTGTTGGTAATATTAAGAGCAGCTAAGGACACAGCAGGGATACAAGAGGACATGGGGAGTGGGACACAAATGGTATAATGGTGGATGGCACTTATGGGGGACATTTTTGCGCCAGCGCAAATTGTAGTATTCGATCCATAAGACCCACTGTCAGACCCAATGACTTTCTCCTCCCGCTTTTGGGGGAGAAAAAGTTTGTCTTATGGTCCGAAAATACGGTAAGTCAATTTGCCATTTCTCAGTGCAGACAACAGATAGTCACACAGGACTTTACAAACACTGAGGTTGTGCGGAGTCAACCACTCGGTCCGGTGAGGCTTTTTGCCCCCAGGCACAACATCCGCAACACAGCATGAGACCGTCGAACCTGAAGAGCAGAAAAGACACTGGCGGCTCGGGGGCACAGAAGAAGAGGAGGGTGCAGAGGAAGAGGAGGACTCAGCAGAGGAAGAGACAGCAGAGGAAGAAGAAGGCGTAGGAAGAAAGAGTTGTCCGGCTGCAAGCAAACCGTGACAATGCCACTGACTCCACTTTACAGCCACACAGTCCTTCTTTCTCCACCCTCAACACCATTTTTACCCAGTTGGCAGTGAAGGTTGGCTGCAATTCCTGCAATTCTGACCTGGAGGACGAACGAAGCCATTGATCCTGGCGAAAAAAGCAGCTACTTGTAATCAGGGAGATGAGCTGGTGCATGTTCTATGTTTTTTGTTTTTGTTTTACAGATATGTTCCTCCTCGGGTTCTCTTTAAAGTGACACTGAAGTAAAAAAAAACGTATGATATAATGAATTGTATGTGTAGTATGTATAATTCATAGAACATTAGTAGCAAAGAAAAGAGTCTCATATTTTTATTTTCAGTTATATAGTTTTTTTTTTGTTTTTTTTTTTTTATAACATTGCATCATTCTATAATATTTGCTGTTTACAAACTATACTATACATTTGAAACTATGAAACGGAGCAGAGATTATGACCTTTTGAACTTTCCTGCAGTAAAACCTTAAACAAACAAGAAACAGTGTAAGACAGGTTGAGATAAGTGCTTCAGAAAACAGCACTGTAGCCGACCAAGCTTGGTTGGAGAGCTCAGAGAAGCTGTTTTGCATAGATAACAGCTCCATAGATAACAACTGAAGTTTCTTAACTCTTCCTGAACTAGAAACAATATGATACTCATATTTGTGCTACTAATGTTCTTTTTCTTTGCTATACTACTTACACAATTCATTACATCATAAGTTTATTTTAACTTCAGATTCCCTTTAAGACAAACTGCTACAGGTACTAGGAAGATGGTGCACACTGCAGAGACAGTGGAATTTGGCGCATGGGTTGATGCCCACTATATCTTTAAGACCTAAAGAGATGAATGTCCCCTCCTCCCATTGCCTAACCTGAGAAAAATTCACTCTACCACCACCACAAACTTGGATAGCACTGATCAGGAGGATGTTTATAGTTTTGTGCATGCCCTTTGACCCACTGACAAATCAGTGAGCAATATTTGTATGCAGCCTTTGCTCCCTAATTAGATTCTCATGAAGTTCTGTCAGCCTGAGCAGAATGTGTGATGAGAACCCAGCAAACAGGTAATGTCTAAAGTCATCTGAGTCTAAAGAATCGCTGAGCAAAATGAAACTTTCTTTGGCAGTTAAGGCCTTACATTACATTCAATAGGGTGTTAAAGTGGATCTCCAACGTAAAAAAAAACCTCACACACACAAGTTATAACGAGTAGCGGGGGGGAAAAAAATTCAAAAACATTTCTTCTGCCATAAAATCATGTATTTTTGGTTAGCCACATCCTCATTCTTCAAAACTGCCATGGCAGTTTTCTGCCTTTTCAAAGATCGCTAAGAAATTGTGTCATCTGTGGGCGGGAGATACCTTATAGAGATGGGGTAAAGTATTTGCCAGACGAATAATTTGCAGCTAACCAGCGGTATTCGAAATTCGCGTTCAACACCAAATTGTGTTCACATTTTTCCCATAGACTTTAATGGCCGGCAACTTTAGCGGTTAATAGCAAAGCCCCCTTACGGGCTTTCAAAAAGACCTCTTTTGAAAAGACCTTATATGGGGATCCTATTGACCCCATTGGTCTGTAATAGACCAATGGGGAGACTTGGAGCCAAAATTCAAAGATGCTTTCATGTTCTAACTCAGTGCTGTCCAACTGGCGGCCCGTGGGCTGCATCCGGCCCACCAGGCCTCCTGCTGCGGCCCCCCTGCCGCCAGCTCCATGCCTGCGTTGAGCATCTTTGCTTTTAATCAAAGTGGCCGCAGCTATTGTCTCCCACACAGTGAATAAGAGCAGCACAGGCTGGAGCGGGAGGGCATTGGTTGATGACTCACAGTCTTACTGGAGCAGGGGGCGGGCACTGGCCAGTGATGTCACTGGCAAAGTGCAGCGGTTTTAGGCTGCAGATATGTCTCCGGGCAGCGCTTTTTCCTCCGGGAGAGGAGGCTAAGCAGGTGCCTCGGGTTCTCTTTAAAGATAACAAGATTTTTTTTTATTTGTTTTTTGATTGGCTGGCGAAAGGTAAGAACCATTTTTTGGCTTTTTACTACAGTCTCTGCACCGTTAAGAAACTGTCACTCACTTCCTATACCCTACACTAGAGACACAGTGATGTAGCTAAAGTGCTACCAGTGTGAGTCTTACTCAGATCACTCTTACATTAGGCCCCCTAAAGCACTTTGCCAGTGATGCTCATCTGAGCTAGGATATCCGAGATACTCGGATATCCTAGTTCTTTTTTCACTATTCAAGCTTGAATACCGAGCTCGAATAGTATTAGCTATCCGGGCTGTGCTATCCGAGCGCATTCGGATAGCAATCAGCTATCCGGAGATATCCGAGCTATTCAAGCTCGAATACGGAGCTCGGATAGCGTCATCAGTGGGTGACGTCACCTCGAGTCCTCACAAGCGAATCAGAGGGCTCCCAGCCCTCTGACTGCAGCCAATCACAGAGGGGGAGCCTGGCCAAGCCCCACTCTATAAATAGCGGGCGCCATGTTGCCTCACTCGTCCTGCTTGTGACTTACTGACTGACTGTACTGAGAGACTGCTCCAGTGCTTTTTGTCTGTGCAAGTAGTGCATTTATTGTTCAATACACCAAGCGTTTTCACACTCCAACACTTGATATTCACCTGTATTGCTTTGTATTGTAGATAGATTGTATTTTAGGCAGTTTAGTTTGTGTGATTAGGGACTAGGGAGGGAGACTGTCACTGGTGCTGCTGCAGCTGCAGCAGCTAGGCCCTGTGCCTAGGCAAGGCAGCCTGCCCTGCTCTGTGCTCAAGTCTCTAGTTACCTGTGCTCTCACCTGTCCTACTCTACTGTACTACTTCTGTGCTAGTTAGATTATTGTACTATTTTGTAGTTAGCAAGGCCCAGCTTTACTGCTATACCTGTCCTGTATCTGCTCTCTGTAATCTAGTCACACCTGTTTTATTGTTTAGCTATATTCTTCTATTGTTTAGTTAGTACTGCAGTGTACTCTAGTCTGTGTATAGGGACCGTCCGTCACCGCGTTACCTAGGGTCTTTGTGTGCGCAGTGCACGTCTGCACTGTCTGCACCCTCTCGTTAGTGCTACACCCGTCCTATTGTTTATATTACTTGTATTGTGTATTTGCTGAATTGTACTGTACTGTAGTCTGTGTATAGGGACACCGTCAGTCAGCGTCAGCTAGGGTCTTTGTGTGCGCACTGCACACTCTCTCGTTAGCGCTACACCGATCTCTGCTGTAGAGTACACCTGTCCGTCACCTCACACACCCACCACCACCAGTCCCACCCCATTAAAGTACCCCACTTGTCCCACCCGCCTTTACATACATAACTTTTTTTTTAATTTGTATAATATTAAAAATATATGATGTCTGACACTGGCAGCCGCGGTTTGGGCAGGGGCAGCAAGGGCATCGGCAAGAGAGGAGGTCGTGGCAGCCGCGCCACCACCACCATGCGCAGTTCTGCGTCTGCACCAGTGGCTATTCCGCTGGATCACGAGGTGGGTCAACGGGTCCACATCACCATGGACTCGTGGAGCAGCTGGTTTGGGACAGGCCGCTATCTGTCCTTCACTGCGCATTGGGTCAGCTTGGTGGAAGGGGGTGAGGAGGGGGGAGCAGCATCGGGCACTGTCAGAGCAGCAGCAGCAGCAACAACGCAGTGGGTGGTGCCACCATGCAGGGTCAGCGGAATTGCAGCAGGTTCCTCTGATCCGCTTCCATCCTCCGGCACACCAGCCCAAACCCCCCGCCTCAGCAGCAGCGTGAAGCCCCGCCACTGCCAAGCGCTGCTGGAATTAGTCAGCCTGGGGAAGACCAAACTGACGGTGAACCATGTCCTGGCCAAACTCCAAGAGGAATTGGCTGAGCCCCAGAGGCCTCAGAGTCGGAGAGGTGGTGTCTGACAACGGGGCAAACCTGGTTGCTGCAATCAGCAGGGGAGACCTGACCCACATCTCCTGCCTGGCACACGTCCTGAACCTGGTAGTCCAAAAGTTCCTGCGGACCTACCAGGGGATGGACCGACTCCTTGAGGCGGCAAGGAAGGTTGTGCATCATTTCCGGCACTCGGCTGCAGCCGTAGCGAGCCTGGAAGAGGTGCAGAAGGAGCTGCACCTGCCACAGCACCGGCTCATGATCGATGTTCCAACTTGCTGGAACTCCACCCTGGCGATGTTGGAGCGTCTGGTTGAACAGAGGCAGGCTGTCAGCCAGTACCTTGCACGAGCAACAGTTGCCGCCATCACTGCAACTGGGCGTGCCGCCACCAACCTCCCATCCATCATCTCCACGGAGGACTGGGGGCACATGCAGCAGGTGTGCTCAGTGCTGGCACCCTTCCTGCAGGCCACCAACATGGTAAGCAGGGACCATGCAATGGTGTGCGAGTGGGTCCCCATGGTGTGTGTGCTGGACAGGGCCCTGTATGCACTGCTGGAAGAGGGAGCGGCAGCCTTTGACCAGCAGGATCTGCAGGCAGCTTCACAGGCCACCTCTGAGGAGGAGCACTTGGAGTTGGTGGAGGTCCCTGACCTTGCTGATGATGAGGGGGAGCAGCAGAGCGCATCTGGAGTGGTGCGGGGGTGGAGAGAGGATGAGGTGAAGGAGGCTAGTGTTGGGCGAACACCTGGATGTTCGGGTTCGGGCCGAACAGGCCGAACATGGGCCAGATGTTCGGCATGTTCGGCCCAAACCCCGAACTCAATGGAAGTCAATGGGACCCCCGAACATGCCCATTTTGGGGGCCCTATGGGGTCGCAGGCATAAGGGGGCAGCATGCCCCGATTGCGGGGGGGGGGGTCGGAAATTCCCCCCACCCCCTCCGCTAGCGCTCCCCCCTCTGCCCGCTTCCCCATAAAAAAAGTTTAATGCAAGTTAAATAGTACCGGTTGCTGGCAGTGGAATGAGGAGGAGGAGTCCGAGTAGGAGAGTGACGCGTTGAGGCCGGGCAGCGGGCGGTTCAGCGGTAGTACCCTTGTGGTACTTCCGCCCTTTCTCTGACCTCACGTCCTCTGTATACGAGGGTACGCGTCACGCGTACCCTCGTATGCGTCATCACGTAGAGGACGTGAGGTCAGAGAAAGGGCGGAAGTACCACAAGGGTACTACCGCTGAACCGCCCGCTGCCCGGCCTCAACGCGTCACTCTCCTACTCGGACTCCTCCTCCTCACTCCACTGCCAGCCACCGGTACTATTTAACTTGCATTAAACTTTTTTTATGGGGAAGCGGGCAGAAAGGAGAGCGCTAGCGGAGGGGGTGGGGG
Organism: Hyperolius riggenbachi; assembly: GCF_040937935.1. Lineage (NCBI taxonomy): Eukaryota > Metazoa > Chordata > Amphibia > Anura > Hyperoliidae > Hyperolius > Hyperolius riggenbachi. The sequence continues at coordinate 73,948,036 of NC_090650.1, read as the reverse complement.
GAATTTCCGACCCCCCCCCCCCCGCGGTCGGGGCATGCTCCCCCCTTATGCCTGCGACCCCATAGGGGCCCTGTTCGGCCGGCCATTGAGCAGTTCGGGCGAACCCGAACAGTTTGGCCGAACACCATTAGGTGTTCGGCCGAACTCGAACATCACCCGATCAGGGTGATGTTCTGCAGAACCCGAACAGTGGCGAACACAGATCGCCCAATACTAGAGGAGGCAGAGGATGAGGAGGACAGCACTGTCGGCTCTGGGGCTGCCGATGATGTGCCAGCAGACGTGGCCAGACTCTTCCCAATGGCAGCGCACATGCTGAGGTGCCTGCGCAAGGACCCAAGGGTCATCCAGATGAAGCAGAGGGAGGACATCTGGATCTGCATGATGCTGGACCCACGTCTGAAGGGGAAGCTCAGCCAGTTCCTGCCTGCAGGAGGAGACCGTGCGCAACAAATGAGGGATTTGCAGCTGTCCCTTGTTGAGCGCTTGGAGGAAGCCTTCCCTCAGCCATCCACCCCCACTGTCCAGGCAGCACAGAGGCTGCAGCAGGTGCATGCATCCACCAGCAGCAAGCGCACGCGCACCACAGACCTGCTGTCTCTGACCAACGAGCTCTACATGAGTGTAGAGCTGCCAGGGACTAGAGAGGAGGTGCCTACAGCAGCATCCTTCTCCAGTCACAGACAGCGCTTGACCCGCATGGTGGCTGACTACATTGGGTCCTTCAGCTGGCTTGACAGCGTTGCCCCTGTTGATCCCATGGAATATTGGGTCAAGCACCTGCCGATCTGGAGCGAGCTTGCGCAATACGCCCTGGAAGTGCTCTCCTGCCCCCCTTCCAGCGTACTGTCAGAGTGTTGCTTCAGTGCAGCCGGTGGAGTCGTCACTGAGAAGCGATCTCGTCTGTCTCACAAGTCTGTGGACAGACTGACGTTTCTCAAAATTAACCAGGCTTGGGTGGAAGGCGAATTCCTGGCCCCTGTTGTCGGTGAGAGGGGGACATGAAGTGGGACACAGCCACACACACATTACACCTGCTGCTGCTGCTGTATTTCTTCCTGCTGTCTGTGTCTCCACGGCCAGGGAACACATTACAAGGTGCTGCTGCCCATGCGCCACCAGCTATTTACGCTCACAAATAGCTGCATTATTTTGAAAAAAAAAATTAAATTATTTTAGAGGTGTCCGGGTTGAAAACTGTGCTGTCCCAATTGTGTATTGGACACAATGTGGGCTTCACGGCCGCTGTCTGGAACCTCATGGTGTTTATTTACGGCCCTGGTACCACCGCTAGGACCCAGGGCCTATTATGTCTCGCTGCCTGCCCTCCTGCCTGCTGCCTGCTGCCAGTCTGCCACACACTCATCCTCCTCACGGTGCCTGCTGCTGTATTTCCTCCTGCTGTCTGTATGTTTCCACTGCCAGGCAACACATTACAAGGTGCCGCTGCCCATGCGCCACCAGCTATTTACGCTCAAAAATAGCTGCATTATTTTGAAAAAAAAATTAAATTATTTTAGAGGTGTCCAGGTTGAAAACTGTGCTGTCCCAATTGTGTGTTGGACACAATGTGAGCTTCACGACCGCTGTCTGGAACGTCATGATGTTCATTTACGTCCCTGGTACCACTGCTGGGAACCAGGGCCTATTATGTCTCGCTGCCTGCCCTCCTGCCTGCTGCCTGCTGCCAGTCTGCCACACACTCAACCTCCTCACGCTGCCTGCTGCTGTATTTCCTCCTGCTATCTGTATGTTTCCACTGCCAGGGAACACATTACAAGGTGCTGCTGCCCATGCGCCACCAGCTATATACGCTCACAAATAGCTGCATTATTTTGAAAAAAAAAATTAAATTATTTTAGAGGTGTCCGGGTTGAAAACTGTGCTGTCCCAATTGCGTATTGGAAACAATGTGGGCTTCACAACCGCTGTCTGGAACCTGATGGTGTTTATTTATGGCCCTGGTACCACCGCTAGGACCCAGGGCCTATTATGTCTCGCTGCCTGCCCTCCTGCCTGCTGCCAGTCTGCCACACACTCAACCTCCTCACGGTGCCTGCTGCTGTATTTCCTCCTGCTGTATGTTTCCACTGCCAGGGAACACATTACAAGGTGCTGTTGCCCATGCACCACCAGCTATTTACGCTCACAAATTGCTGCATTATTTTGAAAAAAAAAATTAAATTATTTTAGAGGTGTCCGGGTTGAAAACTGTGCTGTCCCAATTGTGTATTGGACACAATGTGGGCTTCACGACCGCTGTCTGGAACCTCATGATGTTCATTTACGGCCCTGGTACCACTGCTGGGAACCAGGGCCTATTATGTCTCGCTGCCTGCCCTCCTGCCTGCTGCCAGTCTGCCCCGCACTCAACCTCCTCACGCTGCCTGCTGCTGTACTTCCTCCTGCTGTCTGTATGTTTCCACTGCCAGGGAACACATTACAAGGTGCTGCTGCCCATGCGCCACCAGCTATTTACGCTCACAAATAGCTGCATTATTTTGAAGAAAAAAAAATTAAATTATTTTAGAGGTGTCCGGGTTAAAAACTGTGCTGTCCCAATTGTGTATTGGACACAATGTGGGCTTCATGACCGCTGTCTGGAATCTCATGGTGTTTATTTACGGCTCTGGTACCACCACTAGGACCCAGGGCCTATTATGTCTCGCTGCCTGCCCTCCTGCCTGCTGCCTGCGGCCAGTCTGCCACACACTCAACCTCCTCATGCTGCCTGCTGCTGTATTTCCTCCTGCTGTTTGTATGTTTCCACTGCCAGGGAACACATTACAAGGTGCTGCTGCCCATGCGCCACCAGCTATTTACGCTGGATTTACGTTCATTTACGGCCCTGGTACCACCGCTAGGAACCAGGGCCTATTATGTCAGTCACATCACACTGCCTGACACACACTACTCCTCCTCCTGCAGCTGCATTGAGCTTCTGCTGTCTGTGTGCTGCTACCACTGCAAGGGAGAACAGAAATAGAACTATTTTCTGCTGCCACCCACTCTCCTACCAGCTATTACCACACTACAATAGCTGCAACTACTTCCTCCTCCTGCTGATGTCTGTGTTTTACCACCGCCAGGGTAAACAGAAAAAGGCGCTGTGGCTTGCAATGTGCCACTAGTACCTATTATGCCATCAACACAAATATAACTATGGTGTTATTAAAATAAAATATTTCCACAAATGAAGTAAAAAAAAATATTACAAAAAAAAAAAAGGAAAACCAAGACACATAATATAATGATAGAGAAGAAGAGGAAGAAGAAGAAGAAGAAGAAAGAAGAAGAAGAAGAAGAAGATATAGAAGAAGAAGATATAGAAGAAGAAGAAGAAGATATAGAAGAAGAAGATATAGAAGAATAAGATATAGAAGAAGAAGAAGAAGAAGAAGAAGAAGAAGAAGAAGAAGAAGAAGAAGAAGAAGAAGAAGAAGAAGAAGAAGAAGAAGAAGAAGAAGAAGAAGAAGAAGAAGAAGAAGAAGAAGAAGAAGAAGAAGAAGAAGAAAAAGAAGAAGAAGATGAAGAAGATATAGAAGAAAAAGATGAAGATATAGAAGATGAAGATATAGAAGAAGAAGAAGAAGAAGAAGATATAGAAGAAGAAGAAGATATAGAAGAAGAAGATGAAGAAGATATAGAAGAAGAAGAAGAAGAAGAAGAAGAAGAAGAAGAAGAAGAAGAAGAAGATATAGAAGAAGATATAGAAGAAGAAGAAGAAGATATAGAAGAAGAAGAAGACGAAGAAAAAGAAGAAGATATAGAAGAAAAAGACGACGAAGAAGAAGATAGAGAAGAAGAAGAAGAAGAAGATACAGAAGAAGAAGAAGAAGATATAGAAGAAGAAGAAGATATAGAAGAAGAAAAAGATAATTGAAGAACATACAAGGAGTAGCAGATGAAGAAGATTCGAGTAGAAGAAGATATAGAAGAAGAAGAAAAAGAAGAAGATATAGAAGAAGAAGAAGATATAGAAGAAGAAGATGAAGAAGACGTAAATGAAGACTTCCAACTTACAACCATTTTGGACACACCTTCTCATGCAAACACTTTTCATGAAGTTAATTTACTATTTTTGATACCTTTTTTATAACTACTACATCACCACATCACCACATAATCACTTGATGTTTTTCTTCATAAAAAAGGTGGTTTCATGCATCATTGACCTCCAATACAAGTTTTAAAAGCTATTTAAGGCCAGCTCGAATATTTTACTCGAATACAGACTCGTATAGTGACGTCGGATATCCGAGTTCGAATCGGATATTCGATTAACTCGAATATCGAACTTCGAGTGAATTCGGATAGTTTACTATCCGAATTCGACCAAACTCAAATAGGATAATGAGGTATCCGATCAACACTGCACTTTGCACATAACAATTGATAGGATGCACTAAAACTTGCCAAGGACAGCTGCAGTGCCAGAGAAGTGGGGAGTTTGTTAGAGATTACCACTATCAAGAGCACATATACAAGTGATCTTTCCCAGCACAGCACCAATTAAGAGCTTATACAGCAGTAAAAGTAGGGCTACTAGTGGCAGAGCTGGGATAGGGTCCTTCAACACCCAAGGCTGAGACACCAAAGTGCGCCCCTTCATCCCTCCCACTCCAGCCGTCACACACTGATTACTATTAGACCTTAATCTCTAGTTATCTGGCTTGCAGTCACTGCCATGTATCCCCTTTTCTTATTTCTCTCTGCTTCAAACACAATAGAGAAAAGATAGCTGAGTGAGTTTTGAGCCCCTTTCTACACTGCACCCTGAGGCTGCAGCCTCTCTTGCCTCTGCCTCGGCCCGGCCCTGACTAGAGATGATCTCCGAGCGTAATCATGAGTATTCATGAGTAATTCCTCGTGATTCAAATGAGGATTCATTATAGCAGCTGAGCGGTGGGGATTGGAAGGGTTATTTACCCATAAATCCGTATCCTCCACCGCGCTCCATATAGGTCCATGCGTCCTTATAGTGGTGTTTCAAGCCTCGCTGCCGTTACTTTCTCCTTCCGGCTTGAAGGAGGAAGTGACGGCAGCGAGGTTTGGAACGCTACTATTAGGTAGGGATGGCCCAGCCTAGGAGAACTCATGGAGAAGCATGTGATCAGTTTGATTAGCTGATAGATTTGTAAGGCTCTGATTTGCTGGTCATGATCATGTGTTAAACCAGGAAGTCATCACAGCAAATTAGAGGCTTACAAATCTATCAGCTGATCAGACTGATCACATGCTTTCCATGAGTTCTCCTAGGCTGGGCCATCCCTACTATTAGGACGCATGGACCTATATGGAGCGCGGGGAGGACACGGATTTATGGGTAAATAACCCTTCCAATCCCCACCGCTCAGCTGTTGTAATTAATCCTCATTTGAATCACAAGTAATCACCCATGATTACTCGTGATTAAGCTCGGAGATCATCCCTGGCCCTGACTAGTGGATCCTTCTGGTCTAAGGGCTAGAGATGGTCCGAAACTCCGATTTTCGGTTCGCGAACTTCCGCGAAAGGTTCGGTTCGCGCGCACTTTTGCAAACCACAATAGTCTTCAATGGGGAGGCGAACTTTGAAAATTAGAAACACTTTTGCTGGCCACAAAAGTGATGGAAAAGATGTTTCAAGAGGTCTAACACCTGGAGGGGGGCATGGCGGAGGGGGATAGACGCCAAAAGTCCCGGGTAAAAATCTGGATTGGACGCAAAGCAGCGTTTTAAGGGCAGAAATCACATTGAATGCTAAATTGCAGGACTAAAGTGCTTTAAAACATCTTGCATGTGTATACATCAATCAGGCAGTGTAATTAGTGTACTGCTTCACACTGACAGACCAAACTCACTGTGTAATGCACCGCAGACATTTGTTTGCGTAGTGACGGCCGTGCTTGACTGGTGCGCACCATGGCGAGAGTGCAGGCCGTGGCGGTTTTCAAGCCCATATGGTCGGGCTGAGGTAGCTGAATGACAGAACAACAGTGACTGAGTGTCCAGCTGATCGAATTTCGTCTGTCCACAATGAAGCAACGACCTTATTATCTTCTTGTATGTAGGTAGGCATAGGTAGGTGCCCCAGTATAGGTAGGTAGGCATAGGTAGGTGTCCCAGTATAGGTAGATAGGCATAGGTAGGCGCCCCAGTAGTTAGCTAGGCATAGGTAGGAGTCCCAGTATAGGTAGGTAGACATAGGTAGGTGTCCCAGTATAGGTAGATAGGCATAGGTAGTTACCCCAGTAGTTATCTCGGCATAGGTAGGAGTCCCAGTATAGGTAGGTAGGCATAGGTAGGTGCCCCAGTAGTTAGCTAGGCATAGGTAGGAGTCCCAGTATAGGTAGGTAGGCATAGGTAGGTGTCCCAGTATAGGTAGATAGGCATAGGTAGGTGCCCCCGTAGTTAGCTAGGCATAGGTAGGAGACCCAGTATAGGAAGGTAGGCATAGGTAGGTGCCCCAGTAGTTAGCTAGACATAGGTAGGAGTCCCAGTATAGGTAGGTAGGCATCGGTAGGTGCCCCAGTAATTAGCTAGGCATAGGTAGGAGTCCCAGTATAGGTAGGTAGGCATAGGCAGGTGCCCCAGTAGTTAGCTAGGCATAGGTAGGAGTCCCAGTATAGGTAGGTAGGCATAGATAGGTGTTCCAGTATAGGTAGATAGGCATAGGTAGGTGCCCCCGTAGTTAGCTAGGCATAGGTAGGAGACCCATTATAGGTAGGTAGGCATAGGTAGATGCCCAGTAGCTAGCTAGGCATAGGTAGGAGTCCCAGTATAGGTAAGGTAGGCATAGGTAGGTGTCCAAGTATAGGTAGATAGGCATAGGTAGGTGCCCCAGTAGTTAGGTAGGCATAGGTAGGAGACCCAGTATAGGTGGGTAGGCATAGGTAGGTGCCCTAGTATTGGTAGGTAGGCATAGGTAGGTGCCCTAGTATAGGTAGGCATAGGTAGGAGACCCAGTATAGGTAGGTAGGCATAGGTAGGTGCCGCAGTAGTTAGATAGGCATAGGTAGGAGTTCCAGTATAGGTAGGTAGGCATAGGTAGGTGTCCCAGGATAGGTAGATAGGCATAGGTAGGTGCCCCAGTAGTTAGATAGGCATAGGTAGGAGACCCAGTATAGGAAGGTAGGCATAGGTAGGTGCCCCAGTAGCTAGCTAGGCATAGGTAGGAGTCCCAGTATAGGTAAGGTAGGCATAGGTAGGTGTCCCAGTATAGGTAGATAGGCATAGGTAGGTGCCCCAGTAGTTAGCTAGGCATAGGTAGGAGACCCAGTATAGGTAGGTAGGCATAGGTAGGTGCCCTAGTATAGGTAGGTAGGCATAGGTCGGTGCCCTAGTATAGGTAGGTAGGTGGGTAGGCATAGGTAGGTGTCCCCGTATAGGTAAGTAGGTGCCCCAGTAGTTAGGTAAACATAGGTAGGTGTCCCAGTATAGATAGTTAGGCAGGGCCTGGCTGGCACAGTAATAGCAATTACCAAGGTCCAGCTGCAACAGATAGGGCTGTATAATGCAGTGTCAGTGGGCAACACAAAAAAAAAACACATCAGGAGAACATTAGCTCTCAAAAGAGCTGTTGAGGGGTGCTATTTTAGCAATAACAATCAGCCAGGAGCAAGCTAACAAGCCTACAAGAGCCTAACTAATCTTTCCCTATGAGAGTCTGCCAGCAGCTGTCCCTTCACTAATTAATGCAGGCACACGAGTGAGTGTAATGGCCAGCGCTGCCTGCCTTTTATAAGGGGGGGAGTGGCTCCAGGAGAGAGTGTAGCCTAATTGGCTACAATGTGCCTGCTGACTGTGATGTAGAGGGTTAAAGTTGACCCTAATGGTGCACTATGGGGGCGAACCGAACTTCCGGAAAAGTTTGCCTTACATGGCGAACGCAAACCACTGGAAGTTCGCTTGGAACCGTTCGCCGGCGAACCATTCGGGCCATCTAGACTAAGGGCCCCAGTGCATGAAGCAGGTAAAAAGGGCCCCAGAGGCACCCTGGTAAAAATGGACCTGCCATTGGTGGTGATTAGGCATTACCATTGTCGCCAATGGCAGAAAAAAATTTAGTGGATAGGATTAGGCGCTGATGAAGGGGTCTTTAGTTTTAGGCATGGGGAGTTCATTTTAGGCACCGCCATATGAGTTTTAAGTTTAGGCACCACCAGGGGAGTTTTAGGGTTAGGCAGCCCAGCGGGAAGGAGGGAGGAATGTGGTCCTGAGTGTTGTGCACCAACTGGGTTTTTGGGGTTAGGTACCACAAGAGGGGATCAGTTAGTGTGAGGCTTCAAGAGGGAGTTCTAGTGTAGAAATAAGGTTATGTCAGGTAATAGTAAAGTATCGGTAAAGATTACGGATATTTTACTATAGGAATTAACTGGTAGTTTGTCTGCAATTTGACTAATCTTATACTAGCGGCTATCTACAGCACCTCTTTTTACTGGGGGCATTTTTATACATGTATGCCCAGTTGCTCCTTCACTGCTTAGACAGCTCACGCTTAAATAGAGTGGAATGAAATCTAAAATGTACTGGTCATCACTTGAAAATGAAAAAGGGATAAATGCTGAAAAACAACAAATGTCAGGCATGGAAAAACCCATCTCTGTAGGGAGATATCCTTTAACTTCCAGTCGTGTCCATGGACCAGGAAGTGAAGGGAATTTTTTGCCAATGGGGTCCAACAGAGCAGTTAAGATTAAACGTATCCCCATGTTGACCAAAACTATGTTTGAAAAAGAAAATAAGAGACTTGTCTTTTATATCACTTTAAATAACATTCAGGATTATTTTCACAAGTGTCTTCATACTAAGTACTTTTTTGTTTCCAATGTTTTGAGCCCTTGAAATTCCCTGCGAGTGCCTCATTTGAAGATGTTCTATTGATTTACTTCATTGTGAGAACTGCTCTGCTGCATAGTGAAATCTCTGCTGTTTAATTTAGAGTCTGTGAGCATTCATTCGTGATTGGAGAATTTTTTTTTCTTGTTTAATTTCCTGTCGTAACATTTCTTTTTTCACTCAATATCACAGAGACATTTGTGCTCACTCAGTTCCTTGTTATTGTGTGACAGCCAAGCACATTTCCACTGTATGAATTGCTAGTAATGTTTCACCGTAACATTCTGCATGGATTTTGTGTGTCACTAGCTAATATACGTTTGCCTACTTAAGTTATTTGTCAATCATAATCAGCTAATTACAATTATGCAGAATTTTGTGTATATTTTTGCAATTACGTCTATTTGTAATTACGATTTGTAAATTCTTGATTTTGTGTAATAATTTGTAATTTTGCCAACATTTTCATGCAATTTTCGCGTAACTTCATGCCAACTTTAGCGGTGAATAGCAAAGCCCAGCATGCTATTGTCAGCAAAATTGCTACATATGTAAAGGAGAATGGTGGGTACAAGTAGATTTTAATAATGCAAAGAAAAATGGTTTCTAAACTCAGAAAAATGACAGTTTAAAAAACATTTTTCCTTTGCATATTTAAAATGGATTTTCTCAAAAACTGCAAGGTCTTTTTGAAAAAAAAATTTTTTTGACTTGTACTCACTATTCTTCTTAAAGAAAAAAAGATCCTGTGGGGGGTACTCACCTCGGTAGGGGGAAGCCTCCAGATCCTATCGAGGCTTCCCTCGTCCTCCTGTGTCCCACGGTGGTCTCGCTGTGCCGCTCCAAACGGCGGGGATGTAAATATTAACCTTCCCGACTCCAGCGCAGGCGCAGTATCGGCTCTCCGCTCGTAGATATAGCCGATCACTGTTGGCCCGCTCTACTGCGCAGTCGGGTCCCGACAGAGATCGGCTATTTCCGCCTATCTCCGCGCTGAGAGCCACAACAGCGCCACCCGCTGGAGCCAGGGAAGGTAAATATATCAAGTCTTGTTAGGCTTGTCGAGCCAGGATTGCGGGACGCTTCGGGGGAGCCAGCGTTGGACTGCCTGCAGCTACAGGGGTGGGGGAAGCCTCATTGGGACCCTGAGGCTTCCCCCTCCCGAGGTGAGTACCCCCCAGGGGAACTTTTTTTTTAATTACAGAGTCTCTTTAGCATATGTAGCAATGGCGGCAATAGCATGTATGGGGGCTTTGCTATTAACCAGTAAAGTCGGCACAAAATTACACTAAAATTGAGATGGTGGCTTGGCGCTAGAGGAAGATGGACACACAGGACTAGAGCTCCGCTCCGAGTCTCCTCTTCTGACCACCTTCTAAGCTTATATGGACCCTGATTCTTAAGTATTCTTTACCCTGCTCGTCTCTAAGCCCCTAGGGCGAAGTTCCAGTTTCTGCGGAGCGATCATTCCACAGAGAACAGAGAAACCTTATCTCCCTGCTTCACGCTGACTCCAAGGCCTAAGATGGCGTCCAACCCGTCTGCATCTCCTGCTCGGAATGCCGAGCCGTTGGGACCGAGCTGCACAGAGGCCTCTGAGGAGCATCTCAACCGCTCTCCCACGGTAAGGGATATGAGAGACTTGGCAGCAGACATTAAATCTGCGTTGGCAGCTGCCACAGCAGAAATAAGGGGGGAGAGGGCGGCCATTGCTGGGCGGGTGGAGGTCCTCGAACGAGACAATGAGAGGAGATCCCTGACAGTGAATGCTGCTGCTAGATCTATCTGCATGCATAACGCGAAACTTATTGAGGCAAATCGCCAAATAGAGGACCTAGACAACAGGGGACGGAGATGTAACATAGGATAAAAGGACTTCCTGAATCTGTATTACCTCCAGATATCGCCCCCGCCCTGACCGCCATTTTTAACGGTGCGCTGGAAAAGCCTAAGGATGATCCTATCGAGTTCGTAAGAGCACATAGGACATTAAAACCGAGGGGTAGCGATGGTGACGTCCCAAGAGACGTTATTTGTTGCTTACAATCTTTTCCGCTGAAAGAATCCATCATGAGAGCAGCGAGGAACCAAGAGGACATTATCTTTAAGGAAACATCCATCGCTATCTATCAGGACTTATCTCCCATTACTTTGGCAAACAGAAGGGCCTTAAAACCCCTGCTGAAAATACTGCAGGACAAAAGAATTCAATACTGTTGGAAATTCCCTTTCGCCTTAGTGGCTACGACAGGCAATAAAATGGCGTCACTCAGATTCCCTGATGAACTATACGCGTTCTGCCAAATCCTGGGAATTAAATGTCCTGATCTCCCTGAGTGGTACGCGGACTTTCTCCTTCCAGACGAAATCTACAAGGAAAGGGACACTTTCTTTGACCAAAACTGCTCAACCCCACCACACTCCAAACGGTCTGAATGGAACTCTCTCTCCTCTTCAGACGATGACCAGCGTCGCCATGCTCATAGACGACGCAAAGACAAATAAGTGATTCTTGAAGTTCTTTTTACCTGTTGCCGAGGGTTTTTCCTGATCTCTAAAGACTTGACTTTTATAATCTCTGCCATATAAACTTTGGCTTCACTATATGGGGTACATTGACTACCGGTTCTACCAGTATCCTGCTACTGAGTAAGCTTAACAACACTAGCTCTAACCACTTAGTAATGGGAACTTAAACCTCTACAAGTAGCTCTCTCATAGTGACATGTCAAAAGTTCATATACTTGCCCTGGCCTCGCCTGGGGCCAGCTGACCATTACTGCACATTTGTCCCAAGTGGTGATGTGAAGTCATAATATGCTATGTCTATCTGATTCAATTTGATGTAGGGCCCTCTCCTCTGAGGTATATTAACTTATTTTTCACCGAGAGTTGTTGATGCTTTTGGGGACTGCCCCATCAATTGTCTAAAACTCAGTTTTATGGGTGCGACATGTTGGGGCGGCCTCCTATACGCATCTGCTTAGAAGTTTAGCAGTTTTTTACTACTCTGTGTTATGGGAGAACCTGTTCTATCTAATCTACATAGCATTCTCAAGTTTGAAGTATTGTGGGGTGATTGCTGGGGGAGCGGGAGGGTTCTACAGCTCTCATAGTATATAGTCTATTGAGTTTCCATGAATCTTTATTTCTAGCTAAGGGGATGTCCTGGAAGAAACTCTTTCCTTGGGTTGGTGACAGTGGTCTGGACCCTGGTGTCTCGGGGGGTGCCATATCAATTGTCTAAGGATCAGTTTTATGAGCCAGACATGGTATGGCACTCCCCTGTGTGGCTCCTCGCTCTTGGAATATGTACTTGTAATGTTCTACTGTTTGGTTTATTCTGGGGCCTTGATCGCCTTATACCATATATACCATATACTTCATATTTACTACATAGGCTCTTAAGGTCGTATAGTTTCTGTTAGAACTTTATTCTCCCCTCCTGCTGAGTCTGGTCAGACAGGTGGGCTTACTGGCTGAAGAATGAGATCTTAAGCCGCCTCTTCCCTAAGGGATGGGAGATGGAGACGAAAGGCCCTGCATAAAAGAAACCCTTATTGCCGGGTCCTCAGGATGCTATATGGTCCCATACTACTGTAAAGTTACTGAGCGTAAATTAGGTGGTTAGGAGGGGATTTGGAGTAAGTGTGGTTCACTGATACTCTCCCGCTGATTCCAACTCCCCCCAAGTTGACATTGGTCAACATTTTTAGGTGTTTCCACAAAAAATGTTTACAGGTCTATCCTTTTAGGATCCCCTGTGTGGAAAAGTTTTCTTTCCGTTTCTGTTATCCTTATGAGCTCTGCTTTGCTGAATCTTTTTTTCTTTCTTTCTCCACTCGGTCTTCTTATCCTTTCTTTTCTCTTTCTCTCCCTTTCTCCTCTCTGTCATCTCTCTGGGACCAAACCTAGGAAGACTGGTACCTTAATTATGGCTACCCCTCACATACAACAAAAAGATTCCTCCTGCAAGGCTTCCCTGGAGTGGAAGTTTTTATCTCTGAACGTCAATGGGTTAAACACCCCTGAGAAAAGGACGCAAGTGTTAGGATATTTACAAAAGGAAAAAATTCAGGTGGGCTTCCTCCAAGAGACACACCTTAAGAGTAGTACTATACCAGTTATTAAAGACCATAGATACACCCAGATTTTCCATGCCACGGCCTCAGAGGGGAAAAAAAGGGGGTAGCTATAATATTCCACAAGTCAATGGAATTTGTGTCTGAAGACTCTAGGGTAGACCCAGAGGGAAGATACTTGTTTACTAAAGGCAAGGCAGATAATAAAACCATTACTTTAGCCAACATCTACACCCCAAATAGGAAACAGCCTTCCTTTCTAGCAAAGGTACTGGGTGAATTGCAACAATTCCAGGAAGGTATCCTGATAGTGGGGGGAGACCTGAATGTGTCCCTTGAGCCCTTGCTGGATATACCTCCAATGGTTCCTCTTCAATCCCTTACAAAAGCCTTTGCTTTATGAAAAAGAAACTGGATGACCTGGCCTTGCTTGATGTTTGGAGAATCTCACACCCGACAGTTAAAGATTTCACGTTTTTTCAGGCTTACACAATAAATATACGCGCATAGATTACTTCTTTATTCAGCAGAGGGACCTCTCTTTTTTGAAGTCCGCCAGCATTGGAGTTAAAACCTTCACAGATCATAATCCAATTTTTCTTACGCTACAATTGCCGGAGAAAACCTACAAATCCTGGAACTGGCGCCTTAACCCATATCTTCTCACTGACATGGACAAACAAGTAGCAATTGCCCAAGAAATCAAACCCTACTTTAGCCTCAATGAAGATTCGGTATCAGACAAAATGCTATTATGGGAGGCACATAAACCAGTTATCAGAGGTTTTTTAATCAATTTAGGTTCCAGAATTAAAAAAGAGAGAAACGCTAGGGTAGAAAGTTTAATGGCTCAAATTAAAAGTCTGGAAACCTCTTACAAACAATCTTTAGCCACTCAGACTCTCCAGGCTCTTACACAGGCCAGAACATCCCTTCTCAAGGAATTAAACATAATTGCTAAACGTAAACTACTAATGAAAAAAAAGATATTTTATGAAGCAGGTAATAAATGTGGAAGGCATCTTGCGAGGGCTCTTCGTAAGCAATCGGCTCAAACAAGGGTTAAATTTATTTGTTCCTCCTCTCAAACAAAGATCCATGCGGTAGATAAAATTGCTGAGGAATTCTGTAAATACTATGAAGGCCTCTACAACCTTTCTTCCTCAGAGAATACACGCTCCACCATCAATGACAGAGAAACAGTCCTAAAAGATTTTGTCACTAAGTTTGGTCTCAGGAGGTTCTCAGAAGAGGACTCTGCTAACTTAGATAACCCCTTACCCAAAGAGGAATTTTTTGCTGCACTAAAAAACATGCAACCAGGCAAATCCCCAGGCCCGGATGGGTTCACCGTAGCTTATTATAAGCTGTTTCAAAAAGATATTGGCCCGCCGCTTCATAGGAGCATTTAATGATCTAGACCAAGATACTAAACCATCGATCCACTTTCTAAGCGCCCACATTACAATAATACCAAAAGAGGGAAAAGACCCGGGACAGTGTGCAAGCTATCGCCCTATTTCTCTGCTTAATGTGGACGCTAAGTTATTTGCCAAGATTTTAGCCAATAGACTTATCCAGTTCATACCAGATTTGATACACCTAGAAAATCAGGCTTTGTCCCTGATAGAGAAGGTAAAGACAATACTATGAAAACGGTGGGCATCATAGCACACCTGCAGAAGCATGGAATCCCAGGCATGCTACTCTCAACCGACGCAGAAAAAGCGTTTAACTGCATAGCCTGGGATTACATGTTTGCTGTTCTCAGAGGCCTGGGGATTTGCCCTGAATTGTTATGCTGGTTACAATCTCTATACCATAACCCCTCTGCGAGAGTTAAAGTAAATGGTTTCCTGTCTTACCCCCTGCAAATCTCAAACGGTACCAGACAGGGCTGCCCTCTATCCCCTCTGCTTTTTATAATCACCTTGGAACCTTTCTTGAATATGATCAGATGTGACCCAGACATTGGTGGTGTTGGGATTGGTCGAGAGGAGTTCAAACTTGCAGCATTTGCAGATGATTTGTTATTCTTCATCACTAACCCCTCAATTACCCTTCCTGTTCTTATGTCACGATTTGCAGAATTTCAGATCCTTTCTAATTTTAAAATAAACTTTCAGAAGTCGGAGGCCATGTCAGTCTCTCTAAGCCAGTCCTCAATCTCTCAATGCAAAGGCGCCTTCGCTTTTAAATGGACTGCCCAAGCGATCAAATACTTAGGGGTATTTTTCCTTTGGGATCTAAAGCTGATTTACAAACTTAATTTTGAGCCCCTTCACTCGAGACTTCTGTTGGAACTAGCCGCTTGGGGAGCTAAACCTTACCTCTCTTGGTTTGGCCGAATAGCTTCGGTAAAAATGACTCTCCTGCCCAAATTTTTATATGTGTGTCAAACTCTCCCAATAGCTTTACCAAAATCGTATCTTAAGAGCCTTCAGACGAAAATATCTGGTTTTGTTCTGGGAAATAAGGCTCCAAGATTACATCACAGCTTATTACAACTCCCAAAAGATCAAGGGGAAGCTGGGCTTCCTAACTTAGCTTCCTACCACCAAGCGGCAGTTCTTAGCAGACTTTTCGAGTGGTGTAATCCCAAATCTACTAAACACTGGGTGATTATTGAAGGAGGCTTCTCTCCAGTCTCTCTACAAGCTCTGCCTTGGATTCATGAACAGAGAGTTAAGGTATGTGGGCAAGCCCACCCTCTGATTCAGGCCACCATTGGCTTATTCAGGAACCTGTTCTCCAAAAAAGAAGGCTCCTCACTTTTAGGCCCTTTAACACCTGTGAAAAATAATCCTCCCTTCCCTCCAGGCCACTTTTCCTCTTTCGCTCACGACTGGCTATCACCTAGTATTCCCAGACTAAGAGACTTTGTCCATAATAATGGGATCAAAGATATACAAACCTTGAATCAACAAGTGGTGTCAGGTAAATTCCCTTTTTGGGCCTACTTCCAACTATGTAGCTTCTTAAAGAGAACCCGAGGTGGGTTTGAAGAATGTTATCTGCATACAGAGGCTGGATCTGCCTATACAGCCCAGCCTCTGTTGCTATCCCAAACCCCCCTAAGGTCCCCCTGCACTCTGCAATCCCTCATAAATCACAGCCACGCTGCTGACAAACAGCTCGTCAGAGCTGGCTGTGTTTATCTCTATAGTGTCAGTCTGCTGCTCTCCCCGCCTCCTGCAGAACTCCGGTCCCCGCCTGCATCCCTTCCCTCCCTGCTGATTGGAGGGAAGGGATGGGGTAGGGACCAGAGCTATGCAGGAGGCGGGGGAGCAGCCGAGACTGACACTACAGATGTAAACACAGCCTCACAGCACGGCTGTGATTTATGGGGGATTGCAGAGTGCAGGGGGACCTTAGGGGGGTTTGGGATAGCAACAGAGGCTGGCTGTATAGGCAGATCCAGCCTCTGTATGCAGATAACATTCTTTAAACACACCTCGGGTTCTCTTTAAACAATCAGGTAAATAAGGCTGGAGCTTGCAGGCCTTTGTCTACTCTCGAACAATTACTAATGCAATCTGGATCCCATAGACATATAGTTTCCTTACTGTATGATCTATTAATCACTATGGGTATTCCTCTCACCTTAAAGTGAACCTAAAGTCACTTAAAAAAAACGAGATTAACTCACCTGGGGCTTCCCTCAGCCCCCTGCAGACGATCGGTGCCCTTGCAGCTCCGCTCCGATGTCCCAGGACCCGCCGGCGAGCACTTCCGGTTTGGCCGTCACCGGCCGACAGGGATGGGAACGCGAGTGATTGTTCGCGTTCCCAGCCTGTATATCGCCCCCTATGCTGCTATATCTCGTTTTTTTTAAGTGACTTTAGGTTCACTTTAACCTACCAAACCAAATGGGAGAAGGCACTGGGGAAATCCCTTACAACTGAGCAATGGCAATATATTATTTCACTGGCCCATAAATCTACTCAGAATGTTTCTACGCAAGAGCAAGGCTTCAAGATCCTTACTTTTTGGTATAAGACCCCAGCTTTACTAAGCAAATTTGCATTTGAAATCACTGACTCATGCTGGAGATGTAATGCACCTAAAGCAGACCTGCTACACATTTTCTGGTCTTGCCCCACTTTGGTCCCCTTCTGAAAGGAAGTGCACAAGTGGATAGGCATAATTTCATCCATAAAATTCCCCTTTTCTCCTGAAGCTATGCTATTGCATTGCTGCTCAGGTCCTCTCAAATCATACAAAAAAACAGTTGTAGTTCATCTCATAAATGCAGCTAGAGCTTTGATCCCGTTGATGTGGAAAAAACAGGACCCTCCCTCCATTATCCAATGGTGGACAAGAGTGGATAGTATTGCTCAGATGGAAGAGATTACTCTCACTGCACAAGAAAAATCTGAACAATACGTGCACATCTGGGCTTGTTGGTTTATGTTCAAAGAGTCCGAGGACTACAAAAAGGTCACTAGGTGTTCTGCCTCTCCAGTCTAAGCACTACAATGTGATCTCTGTAACTCACGGTTGTGTTGAGATGTGTGTAATCGCAGCCTTAGGTAGATTGGCGGACAGTGACTCGATCCAAACGACACCTTGCAGATCGTGAAGAAGTTTATTGAAACTGTGCAGATTATACACCGATGAACAAATGGATAGGTCAAAAAATCATAGTGTGAGCAGCTAGCAGAAGCATGTAGCTGAGATGCAGGGTTGAAGCTAGAATGAGCTAGAAGGAGCAGTGTGGGAGGAGACAAGGAGATCAGAGCAGGGTAAGGGAAGAGAGAGGAGACACACTTGAAAAGGCAAACTATGCATGTGTAACATGACACTCCCCGTCGAAATCTATGATTTCTAATAACAATAGTAACTTAAGTTCAAGTTCAAATAATAGTTATTTTCCTGCTTGGAACACCTGCAACAAGAGAAACAGCAAAAAAGGCAACAGGAAAACATTACTACAATACTTGTAGAAGTACTTTTTCAAGTGTAGACATGGGCTTCAGAGGGGAAGGCAGCAACAGCACCAATCCTTCTTACCTCCCTTTAACACAGTTGCTTTGAAGGTCTGTCTTCAGAGGGGAAGGCAGCAACAGCACCAATCCTTCTTACCTCCCTTTGTACTATGAAGTCAGAGTTAGGAGTCTTTCTGTTTAGGCAGAAGCAGTACCAGTTCATTTATGGGTCTGAAGTAATGTCTTGCAGAACCTTCTTTCATTACTTTGACTTCTGCTTTCCGCACTTTGCCATCATTACTTGGAACAGTCTTTGTAACAAGACCGACAGGCCAATTGTTACGATGGGCGTCTTTTTCCTTGAGGAGAACAACGTCCCCGATTTGCAGGTCAGGTTTACTAACTTGCCATTTTCTGCGACTTTGAAGGTTGCAAAGGTACTCCATCTTCCAACGGCTCCAAAATGCATTAGCAAGATGCTGAACCCTTTTCCATTGGTATTTGTAAACATTGGTACAATCAAAGGCCTGAGGTGGAATATTATCTACTCCGATCTTTTGAGTTAAAAGGGTGGCTGGAGTTAGCAATACTGGAGACTCTGGGTCAGAGGAAACGGGAACAAGAGGTCTCGCATTGCTTATGGCAGACACCTCGGCAAGGAAGGTGATCAAGACTTCATGTGTGAGATGAGAAGATTTGTGGTCCAGCAACATAGAGTCCAGGATTTTTCTCGAAATCCCAATCATGCGTTCCCAAGAGCCTCTCATATGGGAAGAATGAGGCGGGTTGAATTCCCATTTACACTTGTTGGTATTAAAGAAGTTCTCTATCTTCTCTGCTCCAGTAAAATTTGTCCCGCAGTCAGATCTGAGTAACTTAACAGGTCCACGAATGGAAACAAATCTTCGGAAGGCATTAATGAAGCAAGAAGAGTCCATTGATTCTATAACTTCAATGTGCACGGCACGAATGCTCAAACAGGTGAATAGCACAGCCCAATGTTTATTATTAACAACTCCGCCACGAGTCTTACGTGTAACTATGCTCCAGGGGCCAAAGACGTCAATACCAACATTGGTGAAGGGTGGTTCGGTACTCAATCTGTCTGTTGGAAGCTCTGCCATCTTTTGATTGAGATGCTTTCCTCTTAGTCTTTGGCACTTGACGCACTTATGAAGTATGGAGGATATACATCTTTTCATCCCGATTATCCAGAAACCAGCAGCCCTCACTGCTCCTTCTGTGAAGTGCCGGCCTTGGTGTTGAACTTGCTCGTGGTAATGTCTGACTATCAGACCAGTAATGTGGTGACGGCCTGGGATGATGAGAGGATTTTGTTCTTTGCTAACCACATTAGACCTTGCAATGCGACCACCAACTCAAAGTAGTTTGTTTGGATCAATTGTTGGATTCAACTGGTATAGAGGGCTATCTTTGGATAGATTTAGTCCTTTTGACAAGTTGTGGATCTCTTGCGAATATACTTCATGTTGGACACATTGAATGATGACTCTTTCTGCTTGAGCAACCTCTGCAATGGTGGGAAGCCCTTTACAGATGTGCCACTTACGACAATCTTGATTAGTGTCATCTTTGCTTGCGAAGTGATGAGCAATGTGAATAAGACGTGCAGTCGCTCGTACAGCAGAAGACCACCTAGAAAAATGTTCAAATCGGTGAGGTTTCAGTCTTGTCTTTGCTTCCACGGAGGTGCTAAGTGTAACTGCACTGGCCTTGATTTCTTTATCACACTCTGGATGGATAAGTTCAAAGGTAGATTCTACGGGATTTGAGAAGAATTCTTCGTTCAAGAGTACTGGTGGATTTATCCATGATGTATTCAGAAAGGCGGCAGCAGGCACTGCGCGACTGCCTAGGTCAGCAGGGTTCTGGTCCGTGGGTACATAGTGCCATTGCTCTGGCATTGAGAATCTCCTAATACGATCCACACGATTACCAACATACACATGAAACTGTCTTGTTCGATTGTGTAGATATCCTAGCACTATCTTGCTGTCTGTGTAAAAGTCAAATGAATCAATGTCAAAGTCTGTTTCGTGCTCAATAAGCTCAGCAATTTCAACAGCTAACATGGCTGCACAGAGTTCGAGCCTTGGAATGGTATGTGCAGGCTTTGGAGTTAACTTGGTTTTACCCATGATGAATCCTACATCTATTTCACCGTTGGAGTGTACAACTCGGAGATAGGCTACTGCAGCAATGGCTTCCATGGATGCATCACAAAAGACATGGATCTCCAGTCTGGTAGCATTCTTTAAGGATGCAGGAGTGTAAGAGCGTGATATCTTAAACTGTTCCAATGCCTGGAGGGACTGCTTCCAGGATTCCCACCTTTGCTCTTTTTCTTTGGGTAAAGGGGTATCCCAGTCGGTGTTCTCTGTCGTGAGTTGTCTGAGTAATATCTTACCCTGAATGGTAATGGGTGCTATGAATCCCAAGGGATCGTAGATACTATTCACTGCAGACAGTACTCCTCTTTTTGTGAAGGGCTTTTCGCAGACTGATGTTTGAAATGTGAACATGTCTTGTTTTACATCCCACAGCAACCCAAGGCTGCGCTGTGTGAGGGAAAGGTCAGATTCTGGTTGGAATTCCTTAGCACTAACAGCATGATCATCAGAAGGAAATGCTCCCATTACCTCAGTGCTGTTGGAGATGATTTTATGTAGTCGGAGGTTGGCAGTAGCGAGCATGTTCTGAGTTCTGGTGAGAAGGTCAATGGCCTCTTCTGCTGATGGTAGAGACTTGAGACCGTCATCCACGTAGAAATTCCTTTCAACAAACTGGCGTGCATCAGTTCCGAACTCTTGTTCGCCTTCTTGGGCAGTTTTTCTCAGTCCGTAAATGGCAACTGCAGGGGAAGGACTATTCCCAAAAACATGAACCTTCATCCGATAGTCGATGACCTCATCGTTGACATCATTGTTGCGATACCATCGGAATCTGAGGAAGTTTCTGTTATCTTCACGGACGATGAAACAATGAAACATTTGTTGAATGTCTGCCATAATGGCAATTGGCTCTTGTCTAAAGCGGAGTAGGACTCCTAGGAGGTTGTTGTTTAGGTTAGGTCCAGAGAGAAGATTGTCGTTGAGAGAAACGCCTTCATAACGAGCACTTGAGTCAAAGACCACTCTAATTTGGTCAGGCTTGCGAGGATGGTAGACCCCAAAACACGGAAGGTACCAGCATTCTTCTCCTTGTGAAACAGGGGGTGCAGGTTCAGCATGATCTCTCTCGAACACCTTCTGCATAAAGTCAACAAAATGTTTCTTCATTTGTGGTTTCCGGTTCAGGTTGCGCTCTAAAGAGTTGAACCGCAAATCTGCATGTTGTCTATTATTTGGCATTCTCTTCCTTGGAGTGCGGAATGGTAGCGGTGCCACCAAGCTGTTAGAATCATCTTGGTAGAACTCTTTACTCATGGTTCTCAAGAATTCTTTGTCTTCTATTGTGGCCGCTAACTCATTGTCCTTTGTGGTTACCTCAAACACTGTGTTACCAATGTTGTCATCCCGAAAGATAAATGCTTTGCCATCCTCTAGTAAGATGCTCTCTCGTGTACCTTTGCCACACAGCCTTTCTTTCACATGATAGTAATGTTGTTGTTGTGGAAAGTAAGTAGTACGTCCATTGGGCAGGATGTGTGTTTTAAAGGAAGAAACCGAGAGAGGTTTCTTGGCATTGCTAAGGCAGACGTTGCCTATAATGACCCAGCCTAGATCCAGACGTTGGGCATAAGGTGCATCATTTGGACTGTCGATTTGATCGCGGACCTTGTGCACCCTTAGGATGTCTCTCCCGAGTAGCAACAGGATATCAGCATTTTCATCGAAAGCTGGTATTTGATCAGCTATGTCCTTCAAGTGATCATGGTGCAAGGCAGCTTCAGGAGTGGGAATCTCATCCTTGTTGGTTGGGATCTGATTACACTCGAGGATGGTAGGCAAGGGTATTTCCAAATTGCTATTGAGAGGAGTAACTACAAGGTCACTGGCTCTTCTACCCAAGACTTCTGTAATTCCTGCACAAGTACCTAGGGTATAAGGTAGAGCTTCTCCTGCAATGCCTAAGAGATCAAAGAACCTTGTACTTGCAAGAGATCGGTTGCTCTGATCGTCAAGAATGGTGTATAGTCTTATGGCTCTTTCAGGTTGGCCCTTTGTGTATACATGAACCAAGCATATCTTAGCACAGGATTTCTCACAAAGTCCTTCTCCACAGACTTCAGTGCATGTTGAGGACACTGGGGTGGAGGTAGCCGTTTGTTCAGCATGCTCCCCGCCATGCTTTGCCCTGGGGGGAATGTCTGTGGATGCCAGAGTAGTGCTGTTTTGGTACAGATGAAGGGCTTGTACGTGGTTATCACTACCACAATCCTTGCATTTAATGATGGCCTTACAGTCCTTTGCAAGGTGTTCTGTGGAGGCACAGCATCTGAAACAAACCCCAAATTCCTTTAACAGTTCCTTACGTTCCTGTAGAGGTTTCCTTCTGAAACCGATGCACTTCTTAAGTGAATGTGGCTTCTTATGTATGGGGCATTGACAATTTGGATCCTCAAGTTTCTTGTTTTGTTCAGTCTTTTGAAAAACTGTAGCAGGAGCAGGTTGAACATCTGTCCTTTTTACTGACACTGGGCCCCTGCGGTCTCTGTGTGTTGTGCGTGTGTTTGCAAGTCCTGGAGATGGTGAACTGAGAGGATTACAGTCACCGTAGAAGAAACTTGGATCATTCTTAGTATCCGCTATTCCCTTTATGAAGTTACAGAAGTAGGAGAAGGGTGGAAAGGCAACGCCATACTTTTTCTTGTAAGTAGATCCCTGACTAACCCATTTTTCTTGGATGCCATAAGGTAGCTTAAGGACAATAGGGTTGATGCCACGAGGGGTGTCAAGGTATCTAAGCCCAGGTAGGCGGGTGTCAGCTTTAGCTAGTTGGAGCTCTAGTAGAAGATCACTGAGTTCTTGAAACTTTAGATTGTCTTTAGCTGTAATCCCTGGAAAACTTTGCAACCTTTTGAGTAAGGCATCTTCAATGGCTTCAGAACTGCCAAAGCTGCTTTCAAGTCTGTCCCATGCAGCGTCGAGACCTGTAGCAGGATTGGAAGTGTAAACTGTTTTAAGTCTCTTGATACGTTCAGCAGACTGGGGACCTAGCCACCTGATGAGTAGGTCCAGTTCCTCTGCAGCAGTGATATCTAACTCGCTGATCGTGGCCTTAAAGGTGTATTTCCAGCCTCTGTAATTTTCCGGTTTATCATCAAACATGGTGAGGCCCGTTCTAGTGAGTTCTCTGCGAAGGATGTACTTGGCAAACTGCGACATGTCTGTGTTTTCAGACTTTGGGTATACAACTGCAGGCGGAACAGGGTTGGTTGTAATGGCAGGTACAGTGATATTGAGTGAATTGGGAACATAAGATGGTGCCAAGGCATTTAACACCGGAGCTGGTGTACAATCCAAGGGTGTGTTGGTTTGCAGCTGTAAATTAGTGGGTTGGTTAGTAGGTGACAGGTCGATGGGATAGTGAGGTGGAAGGCCTTTTCTATACGTACGTGTTTCTGTCATTTGAGTAGGAGCAGAAAATGTAGAAAGAACGCCTTGGTTAAGTGCTTTGGCTGCTATGACAGAGCTATGGAGTTTTGACGAGGTCTGTGATGAAATTGATGCATAGGATTTAACAGAGCGATTGCTACCGACATCTCTTTCATTGTCACTTACAGCTTGCTCCAAGACTCTTAGTCTTGCCATGTCTTTGGCGTGCTCACATTGTTTTTCCAAAACTTCCATCTGTGCATTTTTCCATGCAGCCTCAGCTTCCATCTCTGCCTTCTTCTGTGCAGCCTCAGCTTCCATCTCTGCCTTCTTCTGTGCAGCTAAAGCTTCCATCTCTGCCTTCTTCTGTGCAGCTAAAGCTTCCATCTCTGCCTTCTTCTGTGCAGCTAAAGCTTCCATCTCTGCCTTCTTCTGTGCCTTTTCTTGGGCAAAGGCTGCCTGGATTTTAGAAGCTTCAGCATCAGCGCGGGCTTTGATGAGTTGTTGGCTGAGAGTAGAAGATGTCGATCTTAAAGATTTGGAAGATCGTGTGGATTTTGAAGATCGTGTGGAGTGCTTAGAAGTTGTGGAGAGATGGGATCTGGATTCATAGAGACGTGCAATTTTTACATCTGTTTTTGCCCTTGTTTGCATTACTAAATCATCTCTTTCAAGATTGAGCTCATTCAATTCCCTTAGTTCTTGTAAGGAATTTTCTGTGTTGTACCGCTTTAAGAGATCAGCATATTTGTCAGACAGTCTTTGATAGTTGTCATAAGCGGTATTCAATTGCTTAACAGCGCCCTCTAGGTGCAATACCTCATGAGTTGGTTGAGACAGAGCTGACATACATTAAGGCAGGGAACACACTTGACTTTCAGTTTTCCGCGCGCGTTTTTCTGCATACTTTTTCTGCACACTAAGTGTGTTTCCATGCAGGAAAACGCGCGCGTTTTTTCACAGCAGCTGATGTAATTGATACAGAAAACTGCCAAAATGTGCAGAATCAGGATGCAGAATGTCAGTTTTTTTTCTGCGCGCGAACAACACAGTAAGTGTGGACTAGCACATTGATTAACATGAGTTCTCAGTTTTTCTGTGCAGAAAACGCGTACGAAAACATTCAAGTGTGTTCCCTGCCTCAATTGTCTTAGACCATAAGTGGCTGATGTTACACAGCAGCTCCTCCTTGTCAGCCTCATAGTTCTCTTGAGCTTTCCAAGTTGGTTTCACTGAACGTTTTAGTGTTATGTGGCTTTGAGGATCTGACTCCTGAGCTGTAAGAAGTTCAGGCTCTTGCTGTGCATTAGGCTCTTCTGCTTGTACATTGCTTTGCTGGTGCATTGTGATGTTAGGCAGAGGGTAGAGTCACAAGGTGGTGTTTGCATAGAAATGTATCAATCTTCTGGCTCAGGGAGCTGGTTTCCTAGGCAACCAGTGGGAGGGGGAGCAAGAGTCCAGTTTAGCAATGGCTTTGCAAAGTTAACTTTGAATGCATATAGAACTTAGATTCACTCGTAGACAGAATTAATGCAGACAGTCTATTCTAGGAGCACATTAATGACAGTTGCATGAACAGTTTCTTCATTAATCTATGCAGCAAACTGATGAATCTTCTGCTGAGATTTGCTGGCTGGCTGGAGTATGCAGGCTTTGCACATATATTCTGCTATATTCCAGTGTCCATATACATCTCACTACGCTGGCAAGCTGGCTAGAATCCTCTGAAAGATGTTTAGCTGATCTTTTAAGATCCTTTCACAGATTTTTTGACTGTTCTGCCTCTCCAGTCTAAGCACTACAATGTGATCTCTGTAACTCACGGTTGTGTTGAGATGTGTGTAATCGCAGCCTTAGGTAGATTGGCGGACAGTGACTCGATCCAAACGACACCTTGCAGATCGTGAAGAAGTTTATTGAAACTGTGCAGATCATACACCGATGAACAAATGGATAGGTCAAAAAATCATAGTGTGAGCAGCTAGCAGAAGCATGTAGCTGAGATGCAGGGTTGAAGCTAGAATGAGCTAGAAGGAGCAGTGTGGGAGGAGACAAGGAGATCAGAGCAGGGTAAGGGAAGAGAGAGGAGACACACTTGAAAAGGCAAACTATGCATGTGTAACATGACACTAGGTGTCCCACCTCCTAATTATCAAAATTTTGCTTTCCCTTCCCATGTAAGTGCCCCCTTATGCTATTGTAGACCTTATCTTGGTCCCTGCTCCTGTTCCTCTTTCTCCTTTTCTTTTTCCTTTCTCCTTTCCTTTTCCTTTTTTTTGCTTTGCTTCCTGGTGCCCAAGGTTAAAGGGGCAGTATTGCAAAAATAGTCCCTTTTACTTCATTACATATAAGTTATGTACAAGTGGAGTAATACTTTAACCACTTCTGTGCCAGGGGGTGGTTTTGCTGATCGGTGCAGCGTGGGCTCTCCAGCACCGATCAGCTAGCAGCCAGGGCGATCAGACTTCCCCCCTCTTTTCCCCACTAGGGGGATGTCCTGCTGGGGGGGTCTGATCGCCGCCGGCTGCTTGCGCTTGCGGGGGGGCTCTTCAAAGCCCCCCTCTGCAGCGCTTCCTGGCCTCCTTCCCCTTCCCTCCCTCTCTCTCCCTCTGTGAGCGGCGCAGGATGGTGTTCCATCCTGCGCCGGATAGGATAGGCTTCAGCCTATCAGGTGCCAGTGGTCCCCGCAATAGCGCCGTATATATGTAAACACCGGGGAAGATGTTCCCCGTGTGTTTACATTTACCCTGCGAGCCGCGATCGGCGGCTCGCAGGGTGTTCACGGAGACACGCTCCGTGAACTGACATGGAACGGCCGCTCATACGAGCGGCCATTTCCATGCAATCCACTTCAGGATTCAGGGGCGTAGTTAAGCGTACGCCGAATCCTGAAGTGGTTAAACACGTGGAGGATACTATTTCTAATGTCTCAAGGGGGAAATATAATGCCATCCCAAACAGCTGATTTAGCTGCCTCCTACAGCATAATGGTATTGTCTAAATCGGCGTCAGTAAATGTTTCTTCTGACGTGGCTTCCTTGCTGCATATAGGTAATGCCAGTGTACTAATTACATTTGTTCAGCCACTAAGCGTGTTTAAAGTATTACTCCACTTGTACATAACTTATATGTAATGAAGTAAAAAGGACTATTTTCGCAATACTGCCCCTTTAATGAAGGTACCAGATGAAAATTGAGTGAAGTTGCAGATGTCTCTAAGACTACTTATTCCGAGTTCATCAATGGCTAATCAAGTAGTTTGACTTTCTTGGAGCCTAAGTAAATCCTGCCATATTATCTCTACAGTTGCATTGATGGTTATGGATATCTTACTCAGTTAATGCTTAATAATTATTCTTCAACTTATGTTCACTGTTTTGTTGGGCTGCAACAATAAGTCACGGTTTGGGTAAAGAATAACCACTACATGTTTTTTCAATTATCACTTATTACTTGTACCTGTACCTGACTTGTATTTGTAATGCTCGTATATGTTATGACAAAAACTAAATAAAAATTTAAATGTGAAAAAAAAAATGACACTAAAATTACGAGAACATTAACGTGAAATTACAAATGATTACAAATGATTACAATTACAGTCAAAATGAATTATGTTTTTACTGAAATTTCGCATTACCCTACTTAGTACTTACCCCACCTCAGCAAAGCACATCAGCAGGATGAAAAAAAAAAAAAACAACCAAACCATAAAACTACCTTATTTTTTAGATTAGCACCCATTGAGCCTTATTCGATACACTTGTTCTCCTAAGTTTTCTCCTAGGAGATTATTTTGCAACTAGTAAAAAGACCCACCCGTTAAAAAACGGGTGCTAGGTCACAGCCGCTACCCCCCGCAATGCGCGCACATATGTGTCCCGCTTGCTCGTTCCTCACCACTTTCTGAAGTACTTTATATGCACACAGGGAGCTGCCTGCTTGGCAGTTGGAAAAAGCTGTTATTTCCCACAATGCAATGAGAACCTCTGGGAACCACAGACAGCAAACTGTCAGGTCCGGCCCTGTGTTCTAACTGCCCTGGTTGCGCACATGCTCAGTACAAAAAAGCCAGGGACACACAACCATTCAGTTGATGACGCAGGGACATTTTATTGTATAGGATACATTTTCAGCGCTCTGCAACTGAAGTACCAAAAAGTAGGTGAAAAGTACTGTCAAAATTTTTCTCAGTATTTTCCTGTTTGCTGGTGGCTTTGAAGCAAAACAGGGAATAAAGGGGGGCGCAGGAGTCCTTGCAGAAAAAAAGGGCGCCACCTTAGGGACCCATTATAAAAGTCACAATTTGTGGAAAGAAGGTAAGCACCCGCTATGTAATGTTGGAATTTGCATATCGGGAAGGCTCGGCGCCCACGCTTTTATTGGGCACCCAAATTTCTTTGTTTTGCCGCAAAGCCAAGATCTACGTTGGGGAGGTAGGATAAGGTTAGGAGGGGAGGTAGTTAAGTGTTAGGCGCCACAGAAGGAGGTCAAGTGTTAGGCACCACATGGGGGGTTAAGGGTTAGGCATAGGTAGAGGGGGGGTTAAGGGTTAGGCATTGGTAGAGGGAGATCTTAGGGTTAGGCATAGATAGAGGGGGATCTTAGGGTTAGCCATTGGTAGAGGGAGATCTTAGGGTTAGGTGTCGGTAGCAGGAGGTCTTAGGGTTAGGCATCGGCAGAGGGAGGTCTTAGTGCTAGGCACTGGTAGTAGTTTGGGTTAAGACATAGTAAAATATCATGCATTGATGAGGAACAAAAAAGTCCAAAACAGGCTGTATGCATGTTGGATAGGTGGGGTTCTGTAAAATGTATTAGCTACAGGCTCACTATGCACCAGTGGTTCTGGATATGCAGCCTTGCTTTCAGGGGCAGAAATAGGTATTTGCATATTTGGGAGTTATTTGGGAGATATGCAGCATAGGAAATCACAGTTGCTCACTTACAGCTAAATTATCACAAATGCCTTCTGTTTTAAAAAAGCAAAATTACATTTAGCATTGCATTTTAAAGAGGGTTTTTTTGGTCTCTTTAAGTCTTTTATACCTTCCAGGTGGTTCTGAGTCACCATAAGCAGTCTGGGTATTCCTTAGTACTGGTTCAAGCCCTATCTAATAGAGCCATATCAACCCATACCATGCATTGATGAAGATCAATAAGTACGAAACAGGGTGTATGTACTGTGTATGTATGCATGTATGTATGTATGTATGTATGTATGTGTATGTATGTATGCATGTATGAGTGTATATTTTTTGGCAGGTGTGGTGTGGCTCTATAAAATGTATTAGCTACAGGCACACTATACATCGGTGGTATTAAATGTGCAGTCTTGCTTTCAACGGCATTCAGAGATGATTTGCATATTCAGGAGTGATGCATCATGAGAAACCACAGTTGCTTACTTAAAGAGGAACTCCAGTGAAAATAATGTAGTAAAAAAAGTGCTTCATTTTTTACCATAATTATGTATAAATGATTTAGTCAGTGTTTGCTCATTGTAAAATCTTTCCTCTCCCAGATTCACATTCTGACATTTATTACATGGAGACATTGTTACTGTGGGCAGGTTATTTAGCTGTTTCTAGCTGCTCTGGCTGTTAGACAGCTAATAACAGCTGTTTCCTGTCTCTGAACATTGTTACATTGTGGCTGTTTGCCAGGAGTACCGCGGTCTTCAGAGGTTCTTGTGGGAGGGATTTCAGCACAAAATCAGTCACACAGCGCCCCCTGATGGTCTGTTTGTGAAAATCATTGTCTTTCTCATGTAAAATGGGGTATCAGCTACTGATTGGGAAAAAGTTCAATTCTTGGTTGGAGTTTCTCTTTAAAGCTGAATTATTACAAATACTTTCTGTTTTAAGAAGGCAAAATTACATTCAGCATTGCAAGAGTTAAAGAACTGAAGTATTTGTATATTGTATAGATTTGCTGATTCCCTATTTGTCGATTGTCACAATGTGAAATTATATGCAGTGGCGTCCCTACTATAGAGCGGAGGGGGGCGGGGCGCACCGGGTGTCAGACACCCAGGGGGGTGTCACCACGACCCCCCACAGCAGCACAGCAGGACGGAGAAGCAGGGCTAGAAGGAGGGGCTGTGGAGGCAGCGGTGGGGAGGGGGGACATATCCCCCCCCTCCCTCACCTGGGACCCCTCCTTCTGCCAGTCTCTCCCCCTCAAGAATAGCGGCGACAAGTGCGGGGCGGCCGGAGGCGTATAGACAATTACTCACCTGATTTCCGCGTTCCAAGCGGAGACATGTAACGTCATGACGCTGCGCTCCGCAGCGTCATGACGTTACAGGTCTCCATCTTCAATGCCGCCCACTGTGCTTCCTGATTAGCGGAAGCACAGTGGACGGCATTGGAGACGGAGACCTGTAACGTCATGACGCTTGGATCGCGGAGATTAGGTGAGTAATAATTCTCTGTACGCCTCTGGCCGCCCCGTCGCCGATATTCTCCCCCAGGTGAGGGCCCCGCACGTGTCGCCGCTATTCTCCCCCAGGTGAGGGACCCCTCCACAGCCCATCCATCTAGCCCTGCTTCCCACTCCTGGGGCACCTACACTGGGGGCAACTATACTAGCTTACTGGGGGCAACTATACTAGCTTACTGGGGGCAACTATACTGGCTTACTGGGGGCAACTATACTAGCTTACTGGGGGCAACTATACTAGCTTACTGGGGGCAACTATACTAGCTTACTGGGGGCAACTATACATATTGGGGGCAACTATACTAGCTTACTGGGGGCAACTATACTAGCTTACTGGGGGCAACTATACTAGCTTACTGGGGGCAACTATACATATTGGGGGCAACTATACTAGCCATACTGGGGGCAACTATACTAGCCATACTGGGGGCAACTATACTAGCCATACTGGGGGCAACTATACTAGCTTACTGGGGGCAACTATACTAGCCATACTGGGGGCAACTATACTAGCTTACAGGGGGCAACCATACTAGCCATATTGGTGGCAACTATACTAGCCATACTGGGGGCAACTATACTAGCTTACTGGGGGCAACTATACTAGCCATACTGGGGGCAACTATACTAGCCATACTGGGGGCAACTATACTAGCCATACTGGGGGCAACTATACTAGCCATACTGGGGGCAACTATACTAGCTTACTGGGGGCAACTTTACTAGCCATACTGGGGGCAACTATACTAGCTATACTGGGGACAACTATACTTACTGGGGGCAACTATATTAGCTATACTGGGGGCAACTAAACTATACTAGCTATACTGGGGGCAACAATACTAGCTATACTGGCTGGGGCAACTATACTAGCTATACTGGGGGCAGCTATCCTGGCTGGGGGCAACTATACTAGCTGTACTGGCTGGGGGCAACTATACTAGCCATACTGTCTGGGGGCAACTATACTGGCTGGGGGCGACCATACTAGCTATACTGGGGCAACTATTCTAACTTTATTAGGGGCAACTATACTAGCTATACTGGGGGAAACTATATTACCTACACTAAGGGCAACTATACTAGCTATAGTCGCGTGCCGCGGGTTATAGCCACACACTTTTTTTTCTGGGGGGGGGTGTCTTTTAATACCCAGCACCGGGTGTCAAATGCCCTAGGTACGCCACTAATTAAATGTATTTCCTGGATATTTGCCCATTTTATGGGTAACTGTGAGGTGTGGCGTGACACTAGCATAGCACATGTGTGATTACATCATCCCATGACCACACAGGATGTCATGTCATTGAGACAGATATAGACTTAAAGTTGGATTGTCAGCAACAAAATCAAATTCCATTTCAACACTGCACTGTGTTTAAAATGGGGCCAGAAATCTCACCCTGCCGTGCAAGCTCTCCAATCTATTCAGAAATGTGTCTGCTGTAATTATCTTTTCT
The DNA here is from genome assembly GCF_040937935.1 of Hyperolius riggenbachi. Classification (NCBI taxonomy): domain Eukaryota; kingdom Metazoa; phylum Chordata; class Amphibia; order Anura; family Hyperoliidae; genus Hyperolius; species Hyperolius riggenbachi. The sequence goes on along the minus strand of NC_090650.1, from coordinate 73,916,748 downwards.
CAGTATAGCAAGCTCTATTGTCTGGCTGATGCTGAAGACAGAGAGAGAGAGAGAGGGAAGCTTGCCATCTTCCCTCTCACATTCCTGCTCTTAGTTCATTGGATGAGAGTATTTCAGTGTGACAAGCTTAGGCTGAAATATGATCCTACGCTAACACTTGTTTACAAGCAAGCTAGCTATGACACTGCAGATTGGAGGAGAACGATTGGAGTCAGGGGTACTGTGTGTGTGTGTGTGGGGGGGGGGTTAAATTAACAAACATATTGGAGCTGCTTCATAGCCCACCTTCATTACCAGGGTTTCCATCTTGCAGCTGTCAGGGTCCCTGAGGGCGTGTTCAACCAGTCTTTGTAAGTGCCTCCGAGGGTCGCCAGAGGCGTGTTCAACCAGTCTTTGTAAGTGCCTCCGAGGGTCACCAGAGGCGTGTTCAACCAGTTGCATGCAATGCTGTTGACAGTGCTGGAACAAGGGGACAGAGAGGAGACAGGGAAAGCTCTATAGGATCCAGAGTATTCCCTCTCCATAGGTATCAGACTTTTTTTTTTCATCAATTTCATTTTACTTTAAAGGGATACTTAAGCCTTTGCAGTAGGAACGGGAAGAAGGAGACGCGAGGCCAGGCCTGTGCAGGCGCAATGAGCCTGTTGGCCGAAAACAAAACTAGCTGGTGGTGGGGGAAAGGAGGATCTGTGAGTGACTGTGAGGGCACGGGACAGCTGCAGGTTAGTAAAACTGATTTTTTTTATTTAAGGCTTAAGTGTCCCTTTAAGATGCAGATAATGCCACATTTTCTGATGTGTCCATTAAGAACATGTTTGCTTTAGCTGCACAGAAGAACCCGCTTCAGCAAAATGAAAACCAGCTATTCTGCTGATCTTTAACTTTCTTGTCCCCAACAAGGTACATTCTGTTAAAGTAATTGCCCTGGTATGTTTTTTACAAGGAAGAATGTCATCTGTTCACCCTTCCTGACACCGCTCTTCCTTGCAGGGATGGCCCCATTATTCTCCAGTATTACCATTATCCAATTCTAGACTGAATAGCACTATTACAGCAGCATGGAGACCTTGCAGAGTATAACATGAAAAAACAAATTGTTACATGGTTAGTATATCTTTGCTAGCAAGAATACACTGAAGAAAAATGCAGTTTATTTATGTGCTCCAGTCCTCCTATACAAATACATAAATAACAAGAGCCATTCATGATTCTTATTATTATTATTATTATTATTATTATTATTGTGTATTTATCCATGGGGGCTCACAATCTCAGAATTGCCCGGTATTGGTTTTGGCACTAGCAACAAGGAACATTCATGGTAGAGAGTATAAAGAGGGACAAAAAATACTTATCAAAATCAACAACAGCCAGGGTACAGCAACAGCAGCTTATCAATGAAAACAGACTTTCAGAAGCTGATACAGCGCTCACCACCCTATACTGTTACTTGGTATGCGGCCAGCTGTCCAAGAGTGAAAACCAACAGATTCCCCTCACAAGGCTGAGTTAAATTCACAGCAGCGCGTCCAAGATTCTTCCTGTGTCGTGCCAACTAATCATACACCTAGGTCAGGGAAATAAAAGCACATAGCGCATGATCCCTTGTCACTAGTACACCCTGTGTTTAAACACACACACTGTGCAAGGGATTTTCAGCCACCGCATGCAGGATTGGGGATCACTCTCCCCCCAACGTTTCCCTGCTCACCAGAGGTGTTCTTTAAATCAGGCACATCAACATAGTCATCAGTAAACCTCAGCGGCGAAATCTCTCCCTCTGGTAGTGGACATATACTCAAATGCAGAGTAAAAAAATATACAATTTATTCACAGCTCCATAAAATCGCAACGCGTTTCGCGGTCAACAGTCCCGCTTCATCAGGCAGTACAGGAGCATATAAAACTGGTTCAGGTCCATAAAGCATGTGAGCGCCTCTGAGGTGCTGGTGGAGATGGTCAGGAACCTCCAGCCTAATGGGAGCCGACTGAAGCAATGGTAGCCTTGGTTCGAGAGGTTGTTGGAAATCCTAATTGCCCTGGAGTGCAGTCTGGAGTTGTGAAGGAGTGCAGTCAATATAGATCGGAGATAGGTTGGAGAAATGCTTCCTGAACTCAATGATCATTTCAACGGTTTTGGCTGTGTTTAGGACCAGCATATTCTACTTACAAAAGCGGCATATTCTGTCAACCTCCTGATGGTAGACCTGCTCCTCAATCCTTGCAAACTCCTTGCAGATGTTGACCTGGCTGGGATTCGAACCGGGGGCCCAGCGCTAGCAAGGCGAGAGCGCTAACCACTATGCCACCGTGCTGCCCAGTTAGGAATGTATTGAGGAAATGGAAGAGAACATGCTCAGTTCAAGTTAACCCCCCTAGCGGTATAAAAAATTCCGCCAGGAGGCAGCGCAGCAGTTTTTTTTTGTTTTGTTTTTTTCTTATATCATGTAGCGAGCCCAGGGCTCGCTACATGATAGCCGCTGTTCAGCGGCATCCCCCCGCCCACTTTGATCGCCTTCGGCGATCTCCGATCAGGAAATCCCGTTCAAAGAACGGGATTTCCTGAAGGGCTTCCCCCGTCGCCATGGCAACGGGGCGGGATGACGTCACCGACGTCGGGACGTCATTGGGAGTCCCGAACCACCCCTCAGCGCTGCCTGGCACTGATTGGCCAGGCAGCACACGGGGTCTGGGGGGGGCGCGTGGCACGACGGATAGCAGCGATCGAGCAAAGTGCTAGCTGCGTGCAGCAAAAAAATAAATTAAACAAATCGGCCCAGCAGGGCCAGAGAGAACCTCCTGCGCGGCTTACGGTCAAGGAGGTAAATGGGTACCTAAATTGAGAAGGATATGGATTTTTCCCTTTAAAACAATACCAGTTGTCTGACTCTCCTGTGTCTTTAATACTTTTAGCAGCTATGCAAGAAAATGCAATGGCAGTTTTCAGAGCACATAAACTGTACTTTCGGAAATTGTAATTTGTAAACAGACAATATTACTTTTGCACAAAAGCAAATATGATAACTGTATGGGTAATTAAACGTAGGGAAACACATTTTTATTGAATGTTATGTCAGAGTTTTATCCCACTTTAAGTCCATTGCTTACAAAAGCTTTATCTAAGCTCTGCTCAAAAATGCCATTCCTTACAAATCCTTTCTTATGCACATCAGCAGTTTCTTTCAGTAGAAATTACTCTTTCATTGAGTTTTCCCCAGTGCATCTCTGTAATGTTGACAGCAAAGCTGGAGTCTCTGACCTTGCTGCGCCTCTCTGGTGTAAACAAATTTCTGACAAAGTTACTTGGAAAGATAGAGATCACCTTTTAGTTTCTGCTTTAACTTTTAAATTCCAATAAAGATCATTAAGCCTCGTACACACATGTGATTGACGCCAACGACGGGTCCATCGGCACCTCCCGCTGGGCGGGTTTTCTGCAGACAGTACAACGTGTGTACAGTCTGTCGGCGGACTGATAAGGCTGTTTCTGAACGATCCGCTCGGCGAATCGTTCAGAAACAGCCTTATCGGTCCGCCGACAGACTGTACACACGCTGTACTGTCTGCTGAAAACCCGCCCAGCGGGAGGTGCTAACGGCCCCGTCGTTGGCATCAGTCACACGTGTGTACGAGCCTTTAGTTCAAGTTACAAAACACCAAGAAGCAGAATAAAAGTCCCTATTAAATAAAGAGAGCAGATTCTGCAGTGTTTCTCAAACCTGTCCTTGTGACCCCCCAGCAGTGCATGTTTTGCAGGCAACCTCACCTATGCACAGGTGGGGTAATTAGTGCCTCAGCTATATGGAATCCACCTAGCTACAACACTTATTACCACACCTGTGCATAGGTGAGGTTGCCTGCAAAACATGCACCGTTGGGGAGCCACGAGGCCAGGCTTGTGAAAGCGTACATTTGAATACGGCGCTGGTAGACTTGGGCGCAGGATCCAGCTGTTAAATGGCTGGTCCTGCTTCTGCACAAGTCCGGGGCGTTTTAATTACTATTCCCCCTCCAGGCCGACATGGATAGTGGGGGAATGAAATAATTCGGCTTCCAGCGATTGCTGGAGGCCGAATTATTGTGTTTTTTAAACAACTTCGGCTCCGTCTTCTGACGGAGCCGACCTTCCTCACTGAGCGCCGCTATAGACTGATTCCCATTACAGTCTATGGCGGCGCTGGCTGCGCCCAAAGCTAGCAGCGCTGAAAAGCACTGCTCCGTTGTGAAACACTGCACTAGAGAATATAAACCATGTGCCGTATAGGGTGGATGCATAATACAGGGAATCCCTGAAATACATGCTACATGAGCAGAGCCAGCACTAGAGGGAGCAGAAAACAGGATGGTCGCAGAAGCAAAGCACTGGACTCCAGTGGGGAGGGTAGAGCACAACTTCTGCTGCGCTATACTCTGGGTGAAGGCGTCCTCACTGCCTACCAAGCGCTGCCCAGCCACTAACCCTGCCTGAAGCCTACGGAGGAGCCTGGAGCCGGCTGACCGACCCGGGAGGCAACATACAAGAAGGGCTATGCGGCTGATTACATCTAGGGTTGGCTGAACACGTGTGCACACGTTTTACCACAGACACCAGAGGGACTCTGACCGCTTTTCTTGGGCATATGAACTGGTGCAGTAAGGGATGCCATTCATCTATGCAATACTCTTTCCTATGGCAGCTGGACAAACGACAGCGATGAATTGGTCTTCTGAGTGGTGAGAGCCTCAGTGAGGCAGCTTGTTTATACTAACTGCATGTGCCTATGCACTAAACACTGCGGACCTTTGTTGAAGCTTCTTTTCTGCTGTGATCTTTATGTGCTATCGCGGAGAGCTAGCTTTGGGACTTTATTTGCGCTTATATCGCTTTCTCTAGCAACCAGTGTCTATTGCTAAGCAGAAGTGTGGTGGGATCCCAGGTGTGCTTGGTGAGAGAAGTCTGCTGTAAGTGTGAGCCCAGCCGGCTGCGCTATTAACATCTGTAGTGAGTGATTTTATGGTTTTAAAGTGGCACTCAGTGTCTATACAGTGTTGTCTACATTTTTGAATAAAGTATTTCTATTTTTTAATTTGAAGCAGGGTCTGTCTCCCAATGTTTTTCGTGTGTACAGTCTGTCGGCGGACTGATAAGGCTGTTTCTAAACAATCCGCCCAGTGGATCGTTCAGAAGCAGCCTTATCAGTCCGCCGACAGACTGTACACACGCTGTACTGTCTGCAGAAAACCCGCCCAGCGGGAGGTGCCGACGGACCCGTCGTTGGCGTCAATCACATGTGTGAAAGGCCTTCTACTATGTGTACTATAGGTAACTATGTTTATCGCATCATGTCACATTTCACTTCAGGTACGCTTTAAGATTAGGACAATAGATACAATTATTTATCTCATCAGTTAATTTTCACTTCAGAGTTGTTTTAATCACTTGTGACGGCTATCATAGGACTAATGTTTCCCTGTTACGTTCAATGTAACAGTATATGGTAATCTCATTAACCAGAGTCATTCTTTAAAAACATTATAGATTTCCAATACATTAAGCTATCATTACCCAGAAGACTTTCTTTTCCAAAGCCAAAGCTTGATAAATATGGACTTTCGCTGGAAATGTAAAAAGACTTAGAACATCTTTGAAACATTTCTCTGGGGAAGAAATTCAAATGTGTTTAAAGCTTTTTAAGCTTCCCGGCCCTGTGGTATGTACAACAAATCAAACCAGATACAGAAACTTGACAAGGAAGTGGGAGTTCAAAGCAGCGATGTCTAGAGTACGTGTAAATTAGGATTTTGACAAATTGATTATGAAGCTGACATGCAAATAAGCAACTAATGACTGGGAAATGCAAATGTCACAAATTAAAGCCTAGCACCAGTTTTTTTTTTTTAGTTTTTTTTTTCTAGTTTTAGATAGAGTGGAGTTTTTTTCTTCTAAGGCTCCGTTCACACTTGCGTTTCTGTAAAGAACGGACCAGATGACCGGACCGGATCCGGATCGGATCCGGATTGGATCCGGATCCGGTCGGTTTGCATACGTATTGATACGGCTGCAATCCGGATCCGTTTGGTAAAAGAGATACAAACTATATAAATATTGTTGGGGTCAGACATACTGCCAAACAGCTCCAGCACAAAGTCACTGCTGCTCCACTCCAGAAATGCTGGGCCCATGTGTCCCCATCCAAAATGGCTGCTAGAAAACGTATAGGAAGTGGGGTAGAACGTCAGGTTTTTATAGCCAGTGTGTTCTGTGCTTTCCGTTCCCCATTGGTTTCTATGCACGGATGGTGCAGGCAGGCTCCGGTCCGGGTGCGTCGGCCGGATGATCCGGACCCAAAAATAGAGCATGTTGGAAAAGTGTCCGGGGTCCGGATCCGATCCGACTCTGTTCCGTACGGAACAGAAACGTGTGAACGGCCGCATAGACTTTGCATTGCTATGCGGAACGTCCATTCCGTTTGTACAGTATACGGTCCGGATCCGATCAGGCGTATCCGGACAGCGAACGCTAATGTGAACCGGGCCTAAAATCTAATTCTTGAGTTGTTGTTTATTATTTTTCCTGCTGTCAGTATCCCCTTTCAGTGGCGTATCTACAGGGGTGCAGGCATGGCTTGTGTCTTGGGTGCCACAGCACTATGGGCGTCATGCCTGCCCCTGTGCTGCGCTGCCTTGCCTGCCCCTGTGCCTCCCCATCACTCAGACCAGATTAATTTTGATATCTGGGGAACGTGGCTACTTAATTTATATATACAGAATGCTCTTGGCTATTTAATTTTATCTTGATGCACCTGTGTATTTAATTTATTTATTGTGAGGCACCTGGCTACTTGATTATTCTATCTGGATGCTTGTGACTACTTCATATTTTTATTACGGGGGCATGTGACTACTGGATGAATTATCTGGAGGCATGTGAATACTTGTTTGTTTGTTTTTTATCTGGAATCATGTGACTACATTATTCTTTTATCTGGAAGCATGTGACTATTTAATTGAGAGGTGCATGGCTACTTAATTCTAATATCTAGGGGCCATGGCCTCGATTCATCATTGTCTTTGAGATAACTTTTTCTAGTTTGTTAAATTACCGAATTAGAAGTTTATCGATTTCTAGTTGTATTCATCACGGTTTTTCCGCATTTGGTGTGAATTCGATAAAATATCGATAACAATTCGGTAACCATTCTGGAACGTGTCGATATTTCCATTTTACAGCGGTCATTTAACACAAGGCCATAAGATTCCCATGGAATTGTGGGTAAAAGGCAGTCCTTTGAACACTACGTAGCAACATTCTGAATAGAGCTTAATGCCCCATACTCATGGGCAACATTTGTGGCCTGTCGCTAGCACATGGGAGCGTGTGCGCGACAGGCCGGCGACAGCTCGTCACCAGGTCCCTCCGCATACACACGGCGGAGGGACCTGGCAACTGATGCGGCGGAAGCTGTCGCTGTTGATCCTCCCCCCGCCGGAAGTGCAAGGTATTTCCTGCTTGTTGCTGTCTCTAGTCCGCATACTCACGCGGACTAGCGACAGTTGCGGCGAAGTTACGGCAGCAACTGTCGCCAGGCAAATGACTGCGCCAATTGCCTGGCGACATCAACGACGAGCGACGGTTCGGGGTGCGCGCCCGTGCAACGCCTTATACTCACGGGCGACCTGTCGCCGCAACACGCGCCGCCGCGTGCGTGTTGCGGCGACAATTGTAGCCCGTGAGTATGGGCCATAACACCTGGACCAGGATTCTGGAAGTGGCTTGGGACAATCCCACAATTTCGCCAGCTGCAGCTAGATAGGAGCCTTTTCTAAAAGAATATAGTGCAGCTAGCAAATCAGTTAACCCTGGCACTGAATTTTCATGAATTGCACTTTCTTCCGCTTTAACGCATCACTAACGATTGATTACCGAATTATTCCCGAATGCTCGCTAACAGCTGTAGATAAATTTGATGAATTCCTGAAATCAACTTAACGAATTTGGTGTTTTACTGAACTGTCGTTAACCAATTTGATAAGTCTTGATGAATCAAGGCCCATGGATTCTCACATTATTTACCAGGGGACATTTTAAACACTGGTATTTGGGTAACCAAGCTGTTTTATTCTGGTACCGAGGTACAACACAATTGTCTTACAACATTAGTGTGGCAAGTGAAGTGTGGTCCGGGGTTAGTCAAGCAGCAGAAATGCAGACATCAAATCAACCAGCGTTGATTCGGGTAATACCTTTAATGACCAACTGTACATTGTTTATTGCAAGCTTTCGAAACTTTAAAGGGATGCTAAACTGAGAAGGATATGGATTTTTCCTTTTAAAATAATACCACTTGCCTGACTCTCCTGCTGATCCTGTGTCCAGTGGCGTTTCAGCCACTAGGCAAATACAAGCGGTCCCCTGGAGCGCCGGAGTAGGGGGAGTTACAACGTGGGGGGACCGCTTGCCATGGCCGCTGCTGCAGTATGCTTGTTTTTAATGTCTCCGCATTTAAAAGGAAACATCCATATCCCTCTCAGTTTAGGTTCCCTTTACGTTTTTTCTTCAGGCATTATACACTATACAGAACTGTATCGGAACCGTACATAACATTTTTTGAATCACATACATAGACTTATATAGGATTCTGTATCCTCAGTCTGACATGATGTCACACAGAATGACCTCCTTTGAAATGTAAAAAGACTTCCTCAGTGTTCAGATCTGTTGAACTCTGGCAGCATTTGTCAATACAGGTATATACAGGTGCATCCATCTGAAAATGGCGCCTGTGAATAATGGCGCACAGTGTTGCCGCTAATCCGTTTGCCGCTTATCGCTATTTAACGTTAAAGCCTTATTGTTATTTAGCGTTAAAGCCTTATTGTTATTTAGCGTTAACACACAAAACCCTCTCTGTACCTATCCCTAACCCCTAAACCCCCCGGTGGTGCCTAACCCTAACCACCCCCCTGGTGGTGCCTAACCCTAACCACCCCCCTGGTGGTGCCTAACCTTAACCACCCCCCTGGTGGTGCCTAACCCTAAGACCCACCCCCAGTGGTGCCTACCCTAACCACCCTCCTGGTGGTGCCTAACCCTAACCACCCCCCTGGTGGTGCCTAACCCTAACCACCCCCCTGGTGGTGCCTAACCCTAACCTTGACAGTGTTACATTAAATCCATTCATTGTTTTGCAGTTAAATAACTTCTGCAGTTTGGCTTATGTAGGGCGCTATTGATAAATAACGTTAGTGTGTGCCACTATTGATAAATAACAATAGTGTGTGCCACTATTGATAAATAACGTTAGTGTGTGCCACTATTGATAAATAACGTTACTGTGTGCCGTTTTTCTTCTTTTTTTCCCTGTGCGCCATTATTATGCAGTACTAACGATAAATAGCGATAAGCGTATCTTTTTAATGCGGCGCCATTTCTATGCATAGGCACTGTGCGCCATTATTCACTGATCCCTATACAGGTACCTATATTGACAAATGGGACAGTACTATGTACGAAGAGGGCCGAACCATAAATAAACCATAAAGGAGACCATCTGGCCACTCAATCAATTCACGTTAGGGGCATAATACAACTTTCACCTCTTGAACACTATCCCTTTATGTTTTCCTTTTCTCTTTTTTGGTTTCCAAAACCTCCCACCCGCTTTGCTTTCACATTTCAGAACCGCAATCAAGGCAGATTTGATTACACCTCTACACAATTCTTCAAATGAATGTGACTGCAGAGGTGTTGATCTTTGCCACAGCCATAATTCACTTAAATTAAGATTTACTGTAATTAGTGTCACGTTGACACCATTTGACACGATGATTAATTTAATAAATACTTTACCATGGGAGACGAGAAACAGGCTTTAAAAAATTGTTTTCATGTTCTGTGTGAGCAAGTTAATTGCACGTCATACTTGTTCAAGGATTCTTTACAACTTTTATTAAAGTGTTAGGGGTTTTTAATGAGTGATTAAAAGAACTGCAACAAAGACAAACGGCTTTACAAAAGCAGGGCCGTTTTTAGGCATGGGCAACTAGAACGTTACCTAGGGCTTCAGTTTTAGGAGGGAACATGGGACCATGTCAATCAAGCTGTATTTAGAGTTGCCAGTTATATGATAAGATGATAGGGAAGAAATGTGACACCGTGCATAAGGCCTCATTCGTACTCAGAACTACAAAACACCTAGCGATTGCAATCACAATTTTGAGTTGAGATTTTTGCAGTTTTGCCCTGATTGCATTTTGCGATTCTTATTCCAGTGACGCTGCAATCTCCCGGAAAATGCTGCAGGCAGCGCAATTGTAATCTGTGGAAATTGCAATCATGCTGCCATTGCTGCAGTGGGACTAATCCCATAGAATTACTTGTGCTGCAGTGCTTCGCTAAACGCAGAAAGCGAGTGAGAATGGGACCTAAGTATGCAGCAGAAAGTATGGGTATGCTACAACCTAGCGAAGCAGGGGATTTCGGCGCATGGCGCTCAGCACAGAGCAGCAAAACTAGGTGCCGCTATAATAGTAATAGTAATGTTATAGAGCAGGGTTGTCAAACTCAAATACAAAGTGGGCCAAAATTTAACTCTGGAACCAAGGCACAGGCCAACCTCAATGTCTAGTGGCCACCTTCCTCCCTTATGAAGTTCCCTGGTGTCTAATGGCCTCCATCCCCTATGCATTTTCCTGGAATCTAATGCCTCATCTCTCTATACAGTTCCTTGGCATTTAGTGGCCTCCCCTCCCTTCTCTATAAAGTTCCCTGGTGCCTAATGGTCCTCCTCCCACCCCTAAATAGCTCCCTGGTGTCTAATGGTCCCCACTCGCACCTCTAAATAGCTCACTGGTGTCTAGTGACCCCCCCCCCCCTCCCTCCTATATACTGTTCCCTGGTGTCTACAAACAGTGTAAGGTGGACAGCACTCCTATAGAGTAACCGATGATGTGCCAAGGTCTATTGGTCAGGCAGCACTCCTGGATCCAAAGTAAAACTGTAGCAAGTAGAGATTGGCACGATGGTGCCGGTCTCTACTTGCTACAATTCCCTGGAGTCTAGTGTTTAACCCCTCTTTCCCCCATATGGTTTTCCTAGTGATCAGGTGGTCTAGAGTGGGCCAAATATAATGCAAAGCAGGAAAACCACTGGCGGGCCAAATTTGTTGATCTTTCTGGTCAATAGGGTCTTTATCACATGCCTGAAATAAGCATGCAGGTGATCTTGTCAGATTTGTCATAGATATCTTATGTGCATGCTTGTTCAGGGTCTAAATCCTATAACACTAGAGGCAGGGGATCAGCAGGACAGCCAGGCAATGTGCTTTATTTAAAAAGAAATAAACATGTTAGCCTCCATATCCCTTTCACCTTGGGTTCCCTTTAACTACTTGCCAACTGCTCCATGCCAATTGGCGTGAGCAGTGCGGCAGCCCCAGGACCGCTCCGCGCCGATTGGCTTGAACGGCTCTCTGTGTGGCTAGCAGGAGATCGCGCACACTGCGCAAGCATCCCTGCTTGGAAAGCGGAGCTCCACTCCACCTTCAGTCTCCCAGCGGCGATCGCCACTCGGAAACTGTTAGACGCCGTCTAATTAGGCTGTACAGCGCTGCGATCTAAGGCAGCGCTGTACTGGGGACAGCCGTGTGACACGCCTGTCCCTTTAGTTGCTCTGGAAAGTGATCCGCTGTCATCGGCTGAAGCCTATGACAGCCGATTACGCTGATTGGCTGGCAGGGGGAGAGAGGGAGGGAGCGGGTAAAAATAAAATACTAAAATTTATTATAAAAATAATAAAATAAATATTTATTAAAAAAAAGAAAATAAACACTAGGGGAGGGATCAGACTCCACCAACAGAGAGCTCTGTTGGTGCTGAGTTGTGCGGCCCTGCAGCTTGGCCTTAAAGATGCATAGGCCAATTTAACAAAAATGGCCTGGTCTTTAGGGGGGTTTAACCTCATTTGGTTAAAGAGACACTGAAGTGGAAAAAAAATATGATATAATGATTTGTATGTCTAGTACAGCTAAGAAATAAAACATTAGGAGGCTAGGAGCAGAGACATAAGGGTTAATATTGTTTCCAGTACAGGAAGAGTTAAGAAACTCCAGTTGTTATCTATGCAAAAGAGCCACTGAGCTCCACGACTTTCAAAGTCGCAGAGCTCTGTCTTCTGAAGCTTATTATCTCATGTGTCTGTTAATGTATTTTCTTTCTCTCTGCAGAGAAGGGTTCAAAAATTTACTAGCCTGCTTTGTAAAATCATTTAGACGGCTGAGTAATGTGTAAGCTACAAATATTAGAGAATTATGCAATGGTATAAAAAAAATATATATATTCCGTATATACTCGCATATAAGCCGACCCGCTTATAAGTCGACCCCCCAACTTTTCCCTGAAAAACCAGGGAGAAATGATTGACCTCCATATAAGCGGGGGGTAGGAAATGCTGGATTGGTGCAGGCCGCGTGATCCCCCCAGTGTGTCCCAGTATAGCTAGTATAGTGCCCAGTTTGGGTAGGTAGTGCCCCAGTATAGCTAGTATAGTGCTCAGTTTAGCTAGTATAGTGCCCAGTTTAGCTAGTATAGTGCCCAGTTTAGCCAGTATAGTGCCCAGTATAGCCAGTATAGTGCCCAGTATAGGTAGGTAGTGTCCAGTATAGCTAGTATAGTGCCCAGTATAGCTAGTATCGTGCCCAGTATAGCTAGTAAAGTGCCCCAGTATAGCTAGTATAGTGCCCCAGTATAGCTAGTATAGTGCCCCAGTATAGCTAGTATAGTGCCAGTATAGCTAGTATAGTGCCCCAGTATAGCTAGTAAAGTGCCCAGTTTAGCTAGTATAGTGCCCAGTATAGGTAGGTAGTGCCCCAGTATAGCTAGTATAGTGCCCCAGTAGAGGTAGGTAGTGCCCAAGTATAGCTAGTATAGTGCCCCAGTATAGCTAGTATAGTGCCCCAGTATAGCTAGTAAAGTGCCCAGGTTAGCTAGTATAGTGCCCAGTATAGGTAGGTAGTGCCCCAGTATAGCTAGTATAGTGCCCAGTATAGCTAGTATAGTGCCCAGTATAGGTAGGTAGCGGCCAGTATAGTGCCCAGTATAGGTAGGTAGTGGCCAGTATAGCTCCCCGCTCCCCCTGCGGCACTAGTCTACTTTAGGGGTCCGTGGTCCGCGGCCCCCACTCCCCCTCCCCCCGTGGCCGCCGCCGCTGCTATTACCTGTTTAGGCAGCGGCTTCCTCTTCCCCGGCTCTTCCTCTTCCCCGCTCTCATGCGCGTATGAAGTGATCACAGCAGCGCGCCCGGCGCTGCTGCTGTGATGATGCAGGGGGCAGGAAAGAACGCGGCTCCCTGTAGCAGCGGTCTGTATCGCCGTTACCAGGGGAACTGCTCTTTCCTGCCCCCTGCATCGTCACAGCAGCAGCGCCGGGCGCACTGCTGTGATCACTTCATACGCACATGAGAGCGGGGAAGAGGAAGCGCCGGGGAAGAGGAAGCCGCTGCCTAAACAAGTAATAGCAGCGGCGGCGGCCGCGGGTGGAGCGGGGGCCGCGGACCACCAGGAAAGACTCGCATACAAGCCGACCCCCCAACTTTTGACCCTCTTTTTGGGGGTCAAAAATTCGGCTTGTATGCGAGTATATACGGCAACTGAAAATAAAAATATGAGAATATTTTCTTTGCTTCTAATGTTCTAGTACAGTAATGGCTAACCTTGGCACCCCAGCTGTGTCAAAACTACAAAAATCCCATCATGCCTCTGCCTCCCCAAGTTATGCTTAGAGCTGTCAAAGTATTGCAATGCCTCATTGAAGTTGTTGTTCCACCACAGCTGGAGTGCCAAGGTTAGCCATCACTGTTCTAGTAATTATCCGTACTGCACAATCAATTCATTATATCATAATTTATTTATTTTTTTGCTTCAGTGTCTCTTTAAGCTCATAATAGTTTCATGTCTAGTCTGTTATTTATTGATTCCTATCATCACTTCTGGATTTCCAAGCCAATATTCAGCAAGGTAAAGCCGTGTAATGTTGTGCAATCTGTTATGCTTACACGTGTGATTGTAAAGGTGCCCATTAGCAGTGCGATTTTAAGCAAGCAGCAATATTTTTGAAGAGATCATTCAGATCAAAAGATCGAATTAAATCGAGCCACAGCATTAAACGATTTCTGTTATTGAAACCAGTTGCAAATGTATCTGTGAAAAAATCTACCACCCCAACTGACAAATTCTTTCAAGAAATTATTGATAATCAAGATTTTACAGGATTTATTGGGTCTATCAGTTTTTCAGTTTCATAAAATATGATCTGAGTAATCTGATCAAAAATACGATGGCGCACTAAAAAATTGTACCATTAATGGGCACTTATACCTATTTTCTGTAATTTAATTTTTCTCACAAAAAGTACACCTGTGCTATATACTGTATATACTCAAGTATAAGTCTAGAAATTTAGGTCTAATTCACTTAATAAAAGTATAGGAGTCGACTTATACACAGGTCACGGGCAGCACTGAGCACACTGAGTAATTTGTGTACTAATAGTGACATTCCCATTTGCAGCAATTTACCCAGTGGTAAGTTATACTTTGAGGAATGGAAATGCCAAGAAAACCCAGGTCTGAAAGTCCTGGCCATAACAAGGAAATACTGGGCTGCATAAAAGGGAGTGAATAATTGCAGCACTTGGGGGGCTGGATGAGGCTAATTTGGCTGCACTTGAGAGACAGGAGGGGTTAATGGCTGCAATACTGTATTCAGTGCATTCATTAACCCCTCCTGGTCCCCAAGTGCAGCCATTAACTTTGCTGGGTAGACTTATACCTGAGTTAATAAAACTTTTCAGCTTAAGAGGATTGAATATTGGAGTCGACTTATACACGGGGTTGACTTGTATACGAGTATCCAATCACTAGCAATCTGCAATAAGGCATTATCCCCTCTTTCCATTCTTTGTCTTGAGAGATGTACAAATAGTTTTACTATGTTCCTATCTACAGACTTGTGAGATTTCTTTCAGTTCTTGACATGGCTCTAGGACAGGAAGTGAGGGTGTATTTTTCCAGCGTAGGCAGTATGCCTGATCCCCAGGATGCCTGTATGTGCTGCACCAGCACTGCATCTCTCACCTGCATCACAGCAGATTAGCAATGGGATCACCAACCACACATGGAATTCTGCTTCCTCTCTGACTAGAGCGGCGCTTCATGTGAGCCAAAAGCAAGTAACAAGTCACATGAGGCACCACTGTAGAAAAGGATACAGGATGCTGGGCGGGTGGATGGAGATCCCATCGCTGGAACACTGAGAACAGGTGAGTGAAGCGACGCCGTGCATTTAGGAAGGGGGAGTGTGTCAGGAGGGGGACATTTGAGGAGGGGAGCCGCCTATTGCCACCCCCTAATTGTTGCCGCCCTAAGTCACGTGATTCACGTTGCTTCATTGAAGACCATGCTCAAAGCCAGTAAAATGTTTTTGGATGGAGTTCCACTCTAACCTTTTGGGAACCGTGTAATGTAAATTCTACGCTGCACTTGTGGCTGTCTAAGCCTGATGCAGCGTAGGATTTACGCCACCTGTCAATTTCCTTTCAGACGCGCTCATGCACACCCGAGAGGGGAGATTAAGCTGTCATATGACAGCTGACATCTCCTCTCAGTAATCAGGAGACATTGGCTTCTGATCACGTGATCACTATGATCGCTGGTGGATCGTAGTGATCACTATTAAAGCAGCAGCGGTAGGGGGGGAAGAAGAGGATCCACTCAACTTTCTGACGTTGCCCCAGCGATCGTCGCTCCACTCTGGCCAGCATCTCTGCTTGACGTACGTGTCGGGTCCCGGCTTGATGACGTCATCAAGCTGTGACCCGGAACTTAACGGCAGTGCGAGTGAGGATGCCGGCCAGAGTGGAGGGGGCTAGAGCTACTCATCGCTAGAGCTAGGGAGGTGAGTAGAGGCTGCTGTCATTTCGGGGAACACCGGGCTACACTGGGGACACCATGGGCACCCAGCTAGCTATACTGGGGATCCTTCTGCCTGATCCCCCAAAATGCGCCCCCCCCCACGTGTAAAATGGACTGGTCCTTGAGGGGGTTTAGGCAGCCAGCCCACAAAGGTTAATCATCTCTGCACAGACAAGTCAAGTCTTGATGCCTGCTGAGTTATTAAAAATAAATGTAACCACTTCCTGCCCACCCATTGGGGGCGGAAAGCAGACGCCAAAACGTCCCTTTTGCAGGAACTAGTTAAATAAAAGATTTTTGCTTTTTGAAACTTACATTGATAGTCATTAATTACATTTCTCAATGTGTTTCCTGCAGTCCTCTGAACATTATTTGTGGGCTTAGTGAATACATAGTCCAATTCTGCCAGGCAGACAGGTCATTAATCAGCGCTATTCAGCCTTCTTTACCTGGTCAGCATCCGCAGATATTGTGGTTCTCCTGAGAGGATTATGGATTTTCCAAATGACTCAAATTAAGTCCTGTGATTATGGCAAAAGGAGATATATCTTGTGGATTGTAGTCAATGTACAGTACAGTCTCTAATGTACTAATGCTTTGTATGCTTTGTATATGACATTTATAGATTGATACTTAGTATACTGTACCTATCTTTTTAATTTCCTGTAAAGTCATAAGAAGATTTTAAAGAGACACTGAAGCGAAAAAAAAATGATGATATTATGATTTGTATGTGTAGCACAGCTAAGAAATAAAACATTAAGACCAGATACATCAGTGTAATTGTTTCCAGTACAGGAAGAGTTGAGAAACTCCAGTTGTTATCTCTATGTACACAAGCCATTAAGCTCTCCGACTAAGTTAGTTGTGGAGAGGGCTGTTATCTGACTTTTATTATCTCAACTGTTCCTGGACTATTTACTATTCACTATTTACGTCACCGCCGGGCGGATCGCTCAAACTCGCCCTTATCAAGCGAACGACAGCCTGTACACACGCCCGATTTAGCGGGCGAACGACGGAAAGACGGGACGTTCAAACGACCCGTCGTTCGCGGAAATCCGACGTGTGTATGGGCCTAAAGACTCATTTTGAATGCTGAGTGTTGTGTAATGTAGAAATTATAGAATGATGCAATGTTAGAAAAAACACTATATACCTGAAAATAAAAGTATGAGAATATTTTCTTTGCTGCTAATCTTTTAGTAATTATTCATAGTACACAACCAATTCACTATATCATATATTTTTTTCGCTTCAGTGTCTCTTTAAGGCCTGTTTGGCAGGTCCCACAACCATATTTAGGGGTTTTGCTACCCAGGGCTCCCTTAGGGTCGGTTCACACTTGCTTTAAAAACGTATCCATGAGATATGTTTTTAAAGCTCCTCCAAAACGCAGGAAGAAAATCTTATGTTAAAAATAGGACCCGCTTCCACTAAATAAACCCCGATCCGTGTACTATCCATGTGCCGTGGAACACAAGATGGAAAGTAGAGTCCAGATTTGGCACTTGGCAAGCGCCAATAAAAACTTATGAGAGCGGACACTGTCTGTTCTCACTAGGCTAGTCATGTCATCTGCATCATCCGTTTTGCCTGCATCCACGCCGCCTCCATGACGTCATACTCACGTGTCCCACCGCCCATCACCGCCATTTGGTCCCTTCTAAACAGCCCAGCAGCCGGGGATCCATTGAGCTGCAGCAGACCAATGAGAATCTGGAACGGATGCAGAACGGTGTTTTGCCTTGTAATTTGTTGTACTGGCATTATATACCCGTAAATCAATAATAGTAATAATAATAATAAGCACAACATAAGGTTTTGTACTTATCTGAGGCTTCCTCCAGCCCCCTGTGGTCTGTGGGCTCCATTGGTGTCTGTCTGGACCGATCCTGGACCTACTGTCAACCCAGTTTGTCGGGGACTCCCGCACATGTTTGGCTTTGGCTACCCGTCTCCTTGGTTCCTCTCTTGTGGCCAGTAGCATTCTGCACCCAAGCAGTTAGTTAATCCTTGTGAACGCACAGATGCAGAGGCCTCCCAGCCATGGGAGTGCGACCAAGGAGGCACACAGCCAGCAGTGTTACTTGAGAATTTTCGCCAAAGGAATTTTCACATCGAAAATGAGATTTTGGGATTTCAAGAATTTTTTCTAGATTAATTTAAACATGCATCCAGAGCCAGACAGTAAGGAAAGCTTACAGGGTTCATTCTGGTTCTGGAAGAAGTACATACCATGAGACAGTGGAAGCATGAAATGCTGCCTGAGAGGCAAATGGTCAAATCCGTGTGTAGTGCAAGTGGGCAAACAGAGGATGGAAAGCTGGAAGGCTCAGAGAGTTCATTTTAGTTCTGAGACCAGTAAATACCACAAGACAGTGGAAACATTAAATGCTAGCTTGGAGGAAGACAATCAAACCAGTGTGTAGTGCAAGCAAGCAGACAGAGAGGGCTAAGAGGGTTAATTGCAGTTCTGGGAGATGTGCAATCGTGCATACCTGAAATAGATGGATGAGAGAAAGTTCAAGCATCGGGCATTTTAGACAATAGAAGGTTCATCTTGGGCACCGGCAGGGACCACGGAGGTGTAACTCTGATGTCACAAGTCAATACTGATGTTAGAAGTCAAGACTTAGCTCTGTACTGTTCCTGCGATCTGCTTGATCTGTGCCGGGGTCAGACAGCAGATTCCGTGAGATGCTTTGAGCCAAGGGCTGACTGCATATTGGTTTTAAATGAAGCCATTGACCTGTAAAGTGATGTGCCAGTGCCTAATATTTGCTGCTATTCCCAGTGAATTTCTATTTACTCAGTGTTTCCTGACGTGCTGATAATGATAAGCAGACTGAAAGCTGTATGAAGCAGGGGCGTAACAATAGACCCTGCAAGGGATGCCTCTGCAGGAGGACTCAGAAGCCACAGGGAGGGGACCCGTGGGGGGAAAAGTTTGAGAGAATGACAGCTAAGGGCATGGAGTGAAAAAACGTATTCTGCTCTCACACCATTGTTATATTGACTTCATGTATCCACCACACAGATAAGGACTCATACACACTTTGGAATTTGTACACTGTCCCTGCTCCCTAGGGTTCGTAAAAACATTTGTCTCACACTGCAGCTAAGTTCTGATGTCTCTATGTACAACCTAAAAAACAAAAGAGTCACATTTTGAAAAAAAAGTTGTAGACTTTCCCTTTTCAGCAATTACTTCAAAAGGATTCCAAGATTCTTATCACGCACAGGGCTAATGACCGTATGGCCTCTAATTACTTTTACAACACAATGGAGTGGAGATTGATGTCTTACTGTTGCTGCTTCCTTGAGAGCTTGTTGTCTCAATGAATTCCAAGATCCCGTAATAACAGCATCAATCAGTGACATTCTGAATGTTTTGCCAAAGTTACAGTGAATGAATACTATATCTTATGTTCAGCATGTCATTGTTGTTCCTCCATATAGCATGTGCAAGAGAAGCTATCATGGTTAAAATTGCAGCCACAAAAATACCTGATCTGGAGACTGGACCCCTCTGTTGGAGGAAGTGAAGGTTATAAGTAGGGACCCCACATCTCTGGGCTCCCTGCAGTTGCAGGGCCTGCTCACCTATAGTTATGCCACTGCTGCTACTATCAAGAAAGCCCAACAGAAGATTTGCCTCCTATGACCAGGCCCGGTCTGCCCATGAAGCCAAGTGAGGCAACTTCTGTGTGCCTGGCCAACCTATATTGGGGCAACTGTGCCTGGCTAACCCATACTGGGGGCAACTGTACCTCTGTGCAATCATTCCAATTCGGGGGGGGGGGGGGGGGCATCCTCACAAGTTTGCCTCAGGCAGCAAAAAGTCTAGAACCGGCCCTGCCTATGACAACTGAAAAAATGTAGCCCACCACATAAGGTGTAGCCTGTGCATAGGGAGGGGTGCTGTGTGTTCTGAGCGTCAGCGTTTTTTTGTTTTGTTTTGCTGCTGTCTCAGATGGGTGACAGGCAGGGTAAATGTGTTGGCTGCAGGAGGTGAGAAGAAGTGCGTGCGTCGGTACGTTCGCACGCACTTCTATTGGTTGCTAGGCAACTGGGGACACGCAGCGGGGAGCGAGCGCATACAGACTGACTGGAAGGGAGCTGCGCATGCAGACAGCGCGAGCAGCCTGAAGTAAAGCGGCGCGCGGAGATCCGTTGGAGAGACTGGATATAGCCAGTCTCTCTGAGGTAATTGTGCAGTTGTTTGGGTGGCGATGAGAGAAGCAGAGAGGGGACATAGCGCAGATGGCTGGAGCGGTCTGCAGGAGACAGAGCCACAGTGAGACAGCGGGTCACAGCGAGAATCCCTTGGGACCTCTGCAGCTATCCACAACCAAGTTCAGTGAGAGAAATATAGCCTGAGAGAGATGTCCATGTCTAAAAGAGGCAGGAGAAAACATGAAAACAGGGAATCTGTGCTAGTGAGGCCACCAGCATAATCGATGGATTTGATGAGTATAAAAGCTGATGATTATTACCAGGCCACTATATATGAGGAAGAGGAATAGACTGTAGTGACAGATAACAGTGCAGAAACGGCAGTTTCCCTATGAAAATATATATCAGGGATTGAAGAGGAGTATTTTTTTTTATTTATTCATAATCCCTTGCCTGTCATGAAGTTTTTTTTTCTGAGCTCAGTCTCAGCCACTGTGGATATCTGTGAGGAGGATTTACTACTGGCAGTATAATTTTTGGTTAGTGACTAAACGATCTATCATTATAATTCAGCTAATTTCCCGGTAAAGGCCTGTTCTGACATAATTTTTTAATGAACTGGGACTAATGCACGCCTTGCTTAAAGAGAACCCGAGGTGGGATTTCCTCCAATCAGCTGGAGGGAAGGGACGCGGGCGGGTAGCAGCGATACGGAGGAGGCGGGGGAGCGGCGCTAACAGACAGGAGAAGGTAAACATTGTGCTGGCGACACGCTGCGTGTCGCCAGCACTGCGGGGGCTATAGCGGTGCGGAGGGGGGTCCTGGAGGCACACCATGGGGCAACAGAGGCTGGTGTTAGTGTGCACAACCAGCCTCTGTGCCCCTCTAACATAAGTAAATCCCACCTCGGGTTCTCTTGAAGAAAAAAGAGTCTGATTGCTGGTAAGGGCCCTTTTCCACTATCGCGAATCCGCATGCGTTGTCCGCATGCGGATTCGCACAGCCAGTACAAGTGGATGGCCCAGTTTTCTGTGCATTTTTCTGTGCAGGATTTTTCTGCACGGCAGAGCCTTCAGAATTCGCCTGCGTGTGGAATGCAGGCGAATCGCACACAATGTATTTAATAGGGAAATCGCATGCGTTTTCCCCATGCGTTTTTTGCCGCGAATTTGCATGCGAATTCACATAGGTACCAATGTAAGTTTACACAGGCAGTGACATGGTTAAAATCGCATATACCCTCACCTATGAGAATTCGCATGCGAATTCACGGCAAAAAACGCATGGGGAATCGCATCCGCATGCGATTTCGTCAGCGGTGGAATCCAGGCGATTCCGCACCGCAATAGTGGAAACGGGCCCTACAGAAATACCCAGATACTAGAACTTTCTGAATATTTTGGGGTTCTAATTAATGTGGAGCAATACTGTTTAATAAATGCTCAGAGTTGGAAAGAGAGTTCTGTCAAAAGCTATGTTCCCCATAATATGTATATAAATATGTGTATATCATCCCCAGCCGCCAAAATCTATAAATACTGCTGATGTATACGAAAAATAAACTAACAGCTGAGATTCAGAAATCTACTTACCTATAGCTGTCTGATCCGGTGCTGACCTTTGGGACCCCTAGAAAGGAATAAAAAGCAGAATAAATAACACTAACTTACCAGTGAGACAGAGGCTATTGGTTAGTTACCTTTTTTAAAGACTGTGCAGCTTGCATGTAGATCATCCTGTGGAGGAAGAAATTCTACAATTTACAGAGAGGATTTCTACAGTGAAGAGACTGCTATTTTTTTTTTTTTTCTTTTTGATGATATGTAACAAACGTTGGAGAGGCAGCCGCAGTGAACAGCGCTACCACCGCAGCTGCCTCCAGCTCCCTGTCTAGCAATGTATCCGTGCCTCAGGCGTCTAGCACGCCGACGAAGGGTCTGTCAGTAGAGATGTCGCGAACGGTTCGCCTGCGAACAGTTCCAGGCGAACTTTGGTGGTTCGCGTTCGCCTGGACCATGCGAACTTTTGCAGAAGTTCGATTCGCCCCATAATGCACTATGAGAGTCAACTTTGACCCTCTGCATCACAGTCAGCAGGCACATTGTAGCCATTCAGGCTACACTAAGCCCTGGAGCCCCCCCCCCCCCCCTTACCCCCTTATACAAGGCAGGCTCGCTGGCCATGACACTCACTCGTGTGCCTGCTGCAAATAGACAGACTAGGGAGAGCTGCTGCAGATTTTTTTTCTCCTAGGGAAAGATTAGTTAGGCTCTTGGCTTGCTCCTGGCTGATTGTTATTGCTAAAATAGCACCTCTCAACAGCTCTTTTGAGAGCTCTAATGTTTTCCTGATGTGTTTTTTTTGCGTGTGTTGCTCACTGACACTGACATTATACAGCCCTATCTGTTGCAGCTGGACCTTGGTAATTGTTATTGCTGTGCCAACCAGGCCCTGCCTAACTATCTATACTGGGACACCTACCTATGCCTACCTAACTACTGGGGCACCTACTTACCTATACGGGGACACCTACCTACCTACCTATACTAAGGGACCTACCTATGCCTAACTACCTATACTGGGACTCCTACCTATGCCTAGCTAACTACTGGGACACCTACCTATGCTTACCTATCTATACTGGGTCTCCTACCTATGCCTAGCTAACTACTGAGGCACCTACCTACCTATACTGGGTCTCCTACCTATGCCTAGCTAACTACTGAGGCACCTACCTATGCCTACCTACCTATACTGAAACTCCTCCCTATGCCTACCTACCTACCTATACTGGGTCTCCTACCTATGCCTAGCTAACTACTGGGACACCTACCTATGCCTACCTACCTATACTGGGTCTCCTACCTATGCCTAGCTAACTACTGAGGCACCTACCTATGCTTACCTACCTATACTGGAACTCCTACCTATGCCTACCTACCTACCTATACTGGGACTCCTACCTATGCCTACCTACATACAAGAAGATAATAAGGGCATTGCTTAATTGTGGACAGACCAAATTTGATCAGCTTGACAGTCACTGTTGTTCTATCATTGAGCTACCACAGCCCGGCGACCATATGGGCTGGAAAAACTGCCACGGCCTGCACTCTGGCCATGTTGCGCACCAGTCCAGCATGGCCGTCACTACGCAAACAGCTGTTTGCAGTGCGTTACACACTGAGTTTGGTGTTTCAGTGTGTAGCAGTACTCTAATTACACTCCCTGATTGATGCATACACATGCAAGATGTTTGAAAGCACTTTAGGCCTACAATTTAGCATTCAATGTGATTTCTGCCCTTAAAACGCTGCTTTGCGTCAAATCCAGATTTTTCCCCGGGACTTTGGGCATGTATCCCACTCTGCCATGACCCCTCCAGGTGTTAGACCCCTTGAAACATCTTTTCCATCACTTTTGTGGCCAGCATAATTTTTTCTATTTTTCAAAGTTCTCATCCCCATTGAAGTCTATTGCGGTTCGCAAACTTTCACGCGAACTGAACCTTCCGCGGAGGTTCGCAACATCTCTATCTGTCAGTTGCACATAGGGTTGCTTTGCTGCGTGCGCGCACAGACAGGACCTTTATGCGGGGAGGAGGTGCGTCAGCTGACCGGCCAGTCGGCTGACGTCAGAGGAGACGCTCACCGCTCCTTATTGGTTGATAGGAGGGGGCATGCCTGAAGGGTCTCCTCTGCTTCAAAAGCCTAGCTGAATCACTCGCAACTTGTCTGCTGTTGCGAATACTCTGTGTTAGCACTCAGACCCTTAGATAGTTCCGGTGTGCTTTGATCCGGGAGGAAACCGGGGATTTCACACAAGATAGGAATTGTTTGATAGCCTTAAGTATCTAACATTACTGTGTTATTATTTGTGCATGACTCTGGCTCGTTCTGACTACTCTTCTGCTCAGTGACTCTGTACCTCTGCCCATCTGATTTTGCTGCCGACTCTGCTTGCTTATACCATTCTGTCTCTGCCTCCCGATTTTGTACTGCATCTGTCTGTCTGTTGCCGAACCCGATCTGTCTGACTACTCTACTCTCACCAGAGGGCCCTTGACTCTGGTGAGAGGCACTGTACTGTTAGTACCCACCAGCTCCTCTAGTGAGGTATTGCCAAACCTATCAGTACTACTGTTGCACCAATCACTCATTGCTTATTGTTGTCACATCAGCTTCCTATATACCAGTATTATAGGTGATTCTGCAGATCACCATATAATCAGGTATATATCTGCATTATAGGTGATACTGCAGATCACCTAATAATCAGAATTCTGTTATTTGCTGACACAAATCGTTACATGATACTTATCTTTTTCCGTATTCTTCTTTGGAATTCTTACCGCTGCAGGTCACCTGAAAAAAAAAGAGATTGTTTCTATCCATTATGTATTTCGTTTTATTAATACATTCATATTAATTAACTTATTAATCATATTAACTACCTAACCTATTTATTATGTATTTATTAACCTATTTATTTATTAAGTTATTTATTTATTTGTATTCAGTACTGAAAGATTAGTTCCATTGACTGTCTGGTACAGATCCAGATTCTATTTTTTTCTTTCATTCTCAGAGTGGGGTAGCTAATGGGAATTTGGAGAAAATTAGGGTTTAGCTGGTCAGTAAAAATGTTTTAGAATTTAGACACTGTCATCCCATTTTTCTTAGTTCAATTTTTGCTTTGTTTCCCAGAGGTTTGATTCTTCCAAGCTTTTGGAACTTTATCTGGGAAATATAGGACTAACTTAATACAGTTATTATTTATTTTAAAATTATTCATGGACTAGATTCGTGTGAAATACTCACCATAAGTTTGGTTGGTTGTACCTTGTGTTTAACCTGAATTCCTTTTCAGTTGTCCTGGAAGAAGAGATGAAGAAGAAAGAAGATTTCAAGAAAGTCTAGAATGTGTAGAGAATATATTGTAATAGTTTCCATTAGTTGAGAGAGTTCTTTTCCTTGGACCTGTTATTTATTTTTGGGTCCTAATAAAATTTGGGAATTCAATACTCTGTGTCGGTGTCTGATGAGTGTTGGCAGTTGGCGGGTTTTAATACTGGTTACAAAGGTATCAGTGCAGTATTATTATGCAATTACTGAATCCATCCTTACATCATCAATAACTGTCTGCTTCAGCTCATGCACCATACGGGTGAAGATGGGACTGCAGCGCATCATCCGCTCAGCTGAGAAAATCAGTGGTTTGCCTTCCCCGAAGGACCTTTATACCAGCAGGTGCAGAAAACGTGCAACCAAAATTGCTGTTGACCCCTATTACCCTGCCCACTCCATCTTCCAACATCTGCCTTCAAAAATGAGATACTGATCTGTTAGATAAAAAAACTTTAAGGCACAGGAACGGTTTCTTCCCCCAGGTGGTAGTGAACCATCCAGCACAAACAGCAATGCTGAAACTGCTAGAGCTCGTAAGCATTACAGCGCAGAGCTATAAACTTGGACATTAATGCTTTTCATCCTGTTTTCCATTATTTTAAGGC
Source organism: Hyperolius riggenbachi (assembly GCF_040937935.1). Taxonomy (NCBI): domain Eukaryota; kingdom Metazoa; phylum Chordata; class Amphibia; order Anura; family Hyperoliidae; genus Hyperolius; species Hyperolius riggenbachi. The sequence goes on along the minus strand of NC_090650.1, from coordinate 73,891,111 downwards.
CTACCACGTCCTTGATTCGCTGTATCTATACTGTCTGTCTGGTTGTCAAATTGCCTGTCTCCGTTAAGCAACTGCCAAGTCAAATGCCTTGTAAGTGCATACTTACAAGGCAGAAGGCAGAATACATTTATGGGAAATTGATGTCATTTCCTAGCTTGGTTTGTAACACATGAGAGCACAGCATAGATTGCAACAGCTCACTGAACTGCCCTCAGCCAATCAGTGAGGAGCTGGAATGTGGAAGGGGTGATAACAAGCTTTTTTCTTGTTGGCAATGGCAAAAGTAAAGCAAGGCTGACTGAGATAAGATTTAGTGCAGCAGAAACATTTCTGAATAGCTTGGAGTGCTTGCAATGCAGGGTAAGGTTGCAGGCTGCATGTTAAACACAGAGCAGTGGGTAAATGGAATTTGATTTTATGGCTGACAATCCCTCTTTAAAAGAGAAGAAAGAACTATAGAGATGAATGACGTAAGAATATAGAAGTATATAGAAGATTAATTCACAAGAAAGAAGTATACAGATGAAAAATAAAGTTTTTTGAACCATTTAATCAAAAAAGGTAAAAGGTCAATAATGCGCTCCTCTCTCTCTCTCTCTCTCTGTAATGAATAGCGGAGATGCCGCCGCGCGATCTGGCTGCGGGGCGGCTGTCTCCGTGTTCAGACTGGCGGTTTCCGCACAGCAGCATGCGTCTGGTTTGCCTGGGCCTTCTAGTGCACACAGATGGAGAGCTACGTGCGCGCGCGCTAGAAGGCAAGCCCTTTATACCAGCAGGAGAGGTATCAGCTGATCAGGACGATCAGCTGATTCCAGCGGAACTATCAATTGGCTGAGTGGCTGGGGGCGGCGCTGAGGAGCGCTGCAGTATATATAGATCTTGCTGGTCAGTTGCTGGTTGTCTGCCGTTGCGAATACTTACGTGTGAGCACTCGTGTTAGAACCAGGTGGACCTGGGAATTCACACTTAGCCAGATTACGCTCTTGTTAATACTATGCTAGACTTTAGACCAGTTCTGGGGTGTTGAGACCAAGGACCTCACACCTAAGCTTAGGATTACTGTGTCATTGCTGTGTTATACTTTAGACCAGTTCCGGGGTGTTGAGACCAAGGACCTCACACCCAAGCTTAGGATTACTGTGTCATTGCTGTGTTATACTTTAGACCAGTTCCAGGGTGTTGAGACCAAGGACCTCACACCCAAGCTTAGGATTACTGTGTCATTGCTGTGTTATTCTTTAGACTAGTTCCTGGGTGTCGAGACCAAGGACCTCACACCCCAGACTAGGATTGTGCTTTATATCTGTTATGACCATTTGCTCTGTCGACCTCGCTCTTGCTTTCTGATTCGGTTCCTCTGCCTACCTGTTGCCAAACCTTGCCTGTACCCGGTTACCGAATCAGCCTTCTGTCTTTGTACCTTATCTGCTCGTGTGTTGCCGACCTGGCCTGCCCGACCCTCCTGGCTGTCACTTATCCTCTGAGTGTTCAGTCTGTCTGTACTACCCGTGACACTATTCCACCAAGTGTCAGTTAGCTGCAAGGACTCCTGCTCCTCAGAGAGTCTTGCTGGCAGTGCAACCAGTGGCCTCTAATCCATAGTAGTCCCCTGGCTGCAGTACCGTCTGATTACTAGTTTACCAGAGAATCACTGGCTGCCAGATTATCTCTATCCCCTCTCTTAGGAGATAGTCCCTGCACAGCCGAGGGCCACCTGCCCCTCAGGTGGTCTCTGGCTGAGTTATCTGTGTCTCCCGCCACACGGGAGATAGCCTACAGTTGCACCAAACACTTACACTTCATTAGGTGTCTAGAGGTTAGTCATACTTGTATTATTGGTGATTCTGCAGATCATCCATAATCAGGTATACATCTGTATTGCTGATGATTCTGCAGATCATCAATAATCAGATTCTCTCTGTGTGCTGACACCAATCGTTACAGAACGGCAGACCTGAAAAACAAAATGGATGCACTCAACAGCTGTCTGTATGGACTAACCACCTTGGTGGAGAATTTCATCAGGGTGTTGGACGACCAACAGACCCAGATTACTGCTTTGTCTGGGTCCATACAAGCTGTGAATGTAGTGCTCCTCCAGTTACAGACTTACGTATGTCTGTACCCGAAAGGTTTTCTGGTCATAGATCTGACTTTCAGAACTTTAGAAATCGAGAATTGTCTTATTTTGAGTTGAGACCCAATTTATCAGGAACTGAGGCACAGAGAATTACTTTTATTAAGATCCTTTTGTCAGGGGACTCACAAACAAGGGCATATAGCCTCCAGGCAGGGCATGAGGCTTTGTCATCAGTTGAGGAATTTTTTAAGGCTATGGCCATAATTTACGATGATCCGGACATTGCTTCCACCGCTGAGCAGAAGCTTAAGACTTTACGTCAGGGTAAGGATCCGGTAAAGGTCTACACAGCTGAGTTCAGGAAGCGGGCTGTGTCAGCTAGGTGGGGGACATTTGCTTTGTTAGACTGTTTCCTATCAGGGCTATCAGACGCAGTTTCTGATTTGATGTTGGGACACCCTGAACCAAAATCTATTGATGAGGCAATCTCTTTAGCAGTACGGGTTGATCGCCATTTGCACTATCAGATACAAACCCGGGGAAGGAATACTGTAAGATATGTCTCCTACGCCTCTCCTCCACCCGTTTCACCTCTGCCAGAGCCAATGCAAATTGGACAATCAAAATTGACACCGGTAAAAAAGAATCGCAGGAAAACAGAACAACTCTGTTTGTACTGTGCAGAGGAGGGTCATAAGGTACAGAATTGTCCTAAAAAGTCGGGAAACACTGCCGCCTAGGTGTAGTCAGAGGTAATACCCTAGGCGCGCAGTCATTACCTCTAAACAATAATCGTCTGCTCCTTCCCTGTTCGGTCACATGGGAGGGTCAGACTGTTCCCACTGAAGCTTTTCTAGACTCTGGTTCAGCGGCTAACTTTATAGATTACGAGTTTGCAAAAATTTGGGGATTCCCCTACTCCCGTTAGACCAACAGGTTTTGGTCACTGCAGTAGATGACTCTCCTCTGCAAAGTAGACATCCCCTTTCTTGGACCCCTGAGTTGATGTTCAGTGTTGGGGTGCTACATAAAGAGAGTCTACAGTTTCTGGTAATGCGTATGGCAACCTCCACCATTATTCTTGGCATGCCATGGTTACAACTTCACTCCCTTCAGATAGACTGGGCTTCAGGTCAGCTAACGAGCTGGTCTACCCATTGTCATCATCACTGTTTAGCGAAAGTAACCGTAGGAAACACCAAGATTCAGGTTAAAGGTGTGCCAACTCAGTACGCAGCGTTAGCTGACGTATTCTGTCCCAAATCAGCAGATAAACTTCCCCCTCACCGTACCTTCGACTGTCCCATCGATTTAAGATCTGGTTGTATGCCTCCTAGGGGTCACCTCTATAATCTATCTGGGCCTGAGAAACTGGCAATGCAGGAATACATCAAAGAGAACTTGGCCAAGGGTTTCATCCGTCCCTCTCGTTCACCAGCATATCTGTGTAGACAGGGATGGGGTAGGGACAAGACAAAAGGGGAAGAGCGCACTCAATTTTAAAACAATATAGATGACAAGCCTCTCCATGGAATATTCTCACCTCTATAAGTTGCTGACTCGCCCGTATGGGTTGGTCAGTGTTAGCGCTTTTGTCCCTTTGTAGGCCTGGGACATAGGCTCTGGATACAGTGTTGCCGATCGCCTGCTGTCTCCTTTTGATCGCAGGATAACTCCGCCATGGTACTTTCAAGTGTGGTCTCCAAGCTGGCTGGTACTTGTAGTCCTCCTGGTTTGGGGATGGGTGGTGGTGGAATATGCGGAGTAATGAAGCAGAGAGGTGAAGAGGAGGGAATGGATAGTCATGCGGCACAGGTGACTAAGCGCCCAGTGCCCCTTGTAGCCAGGTATATGCAGCCTCACCTGTAGAACGGCGAGAGTGATGTCCTGGCTTGTGGGGCACACATGTGCGGTGTCACTGGCCGTGGAAATATGAGAGGGAGAACTTAGGTATAGTGGCCCAGAGAGAGCTGGTCACAGCTGTGTGAAACCGAAACGCAGATGAGTGCTGTACTTCAGCGCTCCAAGTGGAGGTAGTTGAGCAAAGCAAGACACTGGCACGCTAACTGGAGTTGTCACTCACCGCTGCATGGGCTGATCTCAGATGGTCCTGCAGATGAGTATTCTACTACAGCGTGCCAGCAAGAAATGGATTGAGCTTCTATGGAGAGGCTGTAGCACTCAGCAGCACTGGGCGGCCAAGATTTGTGCAGAGAGAAGTGCTGATAAGGAATGTGTGCAGTAAGTACACACAATGTGTCTGCATTAAAACAAAAAAAGGGTTTATTTCGCAACGCGTTTCAGGAGACCTTTCTCCTTTTATCAAGCTGACAAACAGTGTATGTAGGTAAAAGCATTATTTAAATACAAGGCTGGTAACATTGATTGGATGGGTGGTTTCCAGAATGACCTATCACAAGTCTCTATGCAAATTAACTCCCATAATGCCTCTTTGGAATCAATAAGGGCTAATGTGGGGAGATATATATATAAAAAGTGTTAAAATACATAAAAGTTAAATTTAATGAATATGGATTTTAGTATTTGGAGTATGGGGAAAATGTATGGAACTATAAAAGAGGGGTCAAAAAATCACTATAAAAGGTAGGATGAATTTCCTTTTAGGGTATAAAATGTTAAGGAGGTTATGGATAAAGTAAGGTCTTGAGCCTGGGGCCGACAGCCCAACTCCCCAACACCAAGAGGCAGCAAAGCACCTGTACATTACAAAACAATAGTAGATATATGCATAGGTACATAAAGTATAAAATCCTGCACATCACAATGTAATAAACATATAATATATAAAGTCCACAATTTGATCTGTGAATAAAGATGAATTATGCATAAAATGATTCCTTACACTCTCACATATATAAAAAGTACATAAAAATTGCAAAAAAAAAAAAAAAAAAAAGGTTTTTATGAATTATTTCACTGGTTCATATTTTCTATAGCAATATTCAGTCCATTTGGCATTAGTGTCTCCATTTGTAGTATCCAGAAAGTCTCTCGGTTAGAGTTCTGAAGCATTCAAATTTGTTTGTTCCAATTGTTTGTTCTATGATTGTAATGGTCATCTTGGATGGATCCCTATTGTGAAAGTCATTAAAGTGCTTGGAAACACTATGGGCTCGATTCACAAAGCGGTGCTAACCCAGTTAGAGACTTTAGGCATGATAACCATTGCACCACTCTGGTGAAAAGCCAGTTTAGGTGTGATAAGTTTAGGCATGATAAGTTTAGGTGTGATAAGTTTAGGCATGCTAAGTTTAGATAAGTGTAGATAGCGTGCAAAGTCCCGCACGCAAAGCAGCGCCATTAAACTTTATACGAAGTGCACCAGTCTTTGCTAGCGTAAAACTTTTGATCAGCTGTGCACTGCGGTGCTAACGCAGTTGGCGCTTAAACTTATCATGCCTAAACTTATCACACCTAAACTTATCATGCCTAAACTTATCACACCTAAACTTATCACACCTAAACTTATCATGCCTAAACTGAGTTTAGGTGTGATAAAGGGCTTTTCACCAGGGTGCTAACTGTTAGCACTGCTTTGTGAATCAGGCCCTATGTTTTTGGAAACCTTTTCTAATATTTTCCCTATGTTTATTTATCCTTTTATGAAGTTGTTGTTTTGTGCGTCCTATGTATTGCAGGTTGCAGGGGCATTCCAGAAGGTAGACAACATAGTCTGATTTGCACGTTAGGGATTGATGGATCTGCCAGATTTTTTTGGTTATTGTAGATTGAAACTTTTTTTTACCATTTTGGATATTTTTGCAACATAGGCATTTTCTTCCTTTGCATGCATATGACCCTGTTTTTTGTGTGGCTGGAAATGTAGTAGGGGGGACGGTTTTTGTATGTTTTAATCTGCTTGGAGCTATCATGTTACGGATTGTTTTGGCCCTTCTAAAAGTGATTGGTGGTTTTTGATGTAGAACTGTTTTCAGTAGGGGGTCGTTGAGTAGAAGGCTCCAATGTTTTTCAAGGATTTCTCTGCATTCTCTGTGTTGACTTGAATAGTTTAAAATTCTGTTCGTTCGTTCACCAGCAGGGGCAGGATTCTTTTTTGTAAAAAAAAAGGATGGAGGCTTTCGTCCCTGCATTGATTATCGAGGCTTGAACAAGATTACAGTGAAAAATCGTTGCCCATTACCCTTGATTGATGATTTATTCACTCAGGTTACCAACGCCAAGATTTTCTCTAAACTAGATTTGAGAGGCGCATACAACCTAGTTCGAATTAGGGATGGTGACGAATGGAAGACGGCCTTCAACACACCCGACGGGCACTACGAGTATCTGGTGATGCCCTTCGGGTTGTGTAACGCCCCGGCCGTCTTCCAGGAGTTGAATAATGAGGTATTCAGAGAGGTGTTGGGGAAGTTCGTCTTAGTATATCTGGACGATATACTGATCTTCTCGTCCAATCTCTTGGAACATCGAAAACATGTTAAGTTTGTGTTAGGGAAGTTAAGACAGAATCTGCTTTACGCTAAATTAGAAAAATGTCTCTTCGAAGTAACCTCCATTGCCTTCTTGGGGTACATTATCTCTACGTCTGGCCTCTCCATGGATCCTGGAAAAGTCTCTGCTGTTTTGGAGTGGCCTCAGCCTGTGGGATTGAAGGAGCTCCAAAGATTTTTGGGCTTTGCCAACTACTACAGGAGATTTATAAAGGGATACTCCTCAGTGGTCTCGCCTCTCACCAGTCTCACCAAGAAGGGTACTGATACGTACCACTGGTCAGCAGAGGCACATTCTGCTTTCTCTACACTGAAAAAACTGTTCTCTTCTGCACCCATATTAAGACATGTGGATGTCACCTTCCCTTTTATTGTGGAGGTTGATGCCTCAGAGGTTGGGGTGGGGGTTGTATTGTCTCAGCGCACGGGTTTGCAGGGCAAACTCCACCCATGCGCCCACTTCTCTCGTAGGTTTTCACCTGCAGAGAAAAACTACAATATAGGCAACCGGGAGCTTTTAGCTATTAAATTAGCTTTTGAAGAATGGCGACATTGGCTAGAAGGTGCAGAACACACTATCACAGTTTATACAGATCATAAAAATCTGGAGTACATAGAGGGCGCCAAGAAACTTAGCCCACGTCAGGCCCGGTGGTCTTTGTTCTTTTCAAGATTCAGATTTGTAATAACGTATACCCCTGGTAGTAAAAACATCAAGGCCGACGCCTTGTCCAGGTGTTTCGAGCCCGAGACAGTACAGCCCTCAGCCCCTGAGACCATTGTACCTCGGAGGGTAGTCCTGGCAGCCACTGAGACCTGGAAGGATTGGACAGTCACTCTGAGTCCCTACCAACAGGATGTTCCTGAGGGGAAGCCCGAGGGGGTGATGTTTGTACCACTACCTTTTCGTCTGCAACTCCTACATCTGTTTCATTCCAACAAGAATGCTGGTCATCCCGGGGCCACCAGAACTCAGGATTTACAGGCCAGATGTGCTTGGTGGCCTACATTAGCAACAGATTGTAAGGAGTTTGTGAGGGAATGTGCAGTGTGTGCTAGGAGTAAACCTTCTCGCCAGGCACCTGTGGGTACGTTACAATCCTTACCAGTGCCAAGTGAACCATGGACTCATCTGTCCATGGATTTTGTAGGAGAACTCCCCAGGTCAGCGGGCAAGACAGTCATTTGGGTGGTAGTAGACAGATTCAGTAAGATGGCTCATTTTGTTCCATTAAAAGGACTCCCCTCGGCCCAGGAATTGGCTGATCTCTTCATCCAGCACGTTTTCCGGCTACATGGCATTCCGGAAAATGTAGTGTCAGATCGGGGAGTTGTATCAAAGTTTTGAAAAGCTTTTTGCCATCAGCTGGATATGGACCTTGCATTCTCATCAGGCTACCACCCACAGACCAATGGCCAGACCGAGAGAGTTAACCAGTCCCTTGAGCAATTTCTCAGATGTTATGTCGCAGATGCTCAGTCCGGTTGGGTAAAATTTTTGCCATTTGTGGAATTTGCGCACAACAACCTGAAAAGTTACTCTTCAGGATTTTCCCCATTCCAGGTAGTGTCGGGAAGATCACCCAAGTTTGCCCCGTTACCTGTGGCGTCTACACCATTCCCAGCCTTGGAGGATTGGCAGAGAGCTTTGAAGGAGATTTGGGGAATGGTTAAGAGGAACTTGGGGAAAGCTTTCCAGACCCAGAAAAACAGGCAGACAAAAGGCTTTCTGTAGAGTGGAAGTTTTCTCCGGGAGACATGGGTATCCACTCGGCATTTGGCCCTGAAGCAACTGTCACCCAAACTGGGTCCTAGATTCATAGGACCATTCCCAGTGACCAGAAAGATTAATAATGTCACTTATGCGATTGATCTTCCAGCCAGCATGAGAGGTGTTAGATCACTCCATGGGCCTGATTCACAAAGCGGTGCTAACAGTTAGCACCCTGGTGAAAAGCCCTTTATCATGCCTAAACTCAGTTTAGGCATGATAAGTTTAGGGGCCTGATTCACAAAGCGGTGCTAACAGTTAGCACCCTGGTGAAAAGCTCTTTATCATGCCTAAACTCAGTTTAGGCATGATAAGTTTAGGTGTGATAAGTTTAGGTGTGATAAGTTTAGGCATGATAAGTTTAGGTGTGATAAGTTTAGGTGTGATAAGTTTAAGCGCCAACTGCGTTAGCACCGCAGTGCACAGGTGATCAATAGTTTTACGCTAGCAAAGACTGGTGCACTTCGTATAAAGTTTAATGGCGCTGCTTTCCGTGCGGGACTTTGCAAGTGATCTAAACTTATCTAAACTTAGCATGCCTAAACTTATCACACCTAAACTTATCATGCCTAAACTTATCACACCTAAACTGGCTTTTCACCAGAGTGGTGCAATGGTTATCATGCCTAAAGTCTTGGGGCTCGATTCACAAAGCGGTGCTAACCCAGTTAGAGACTTTAGGCATGATAACCATTGCACCACGCTGGTGAAAAGTCAGTTTAGGTGTGATAAGTTTAGGCATGATAAGTTTAGGTGTGATAAGTTTAGGCATGCTAAGTTTAGATAAGTTTAGATCGTTTGCAAAGTCCCGCACGCAAAGCAGCGCCATTAAACTTTATACGAAGTGCACCAGACTTTGCTAGCGTAAAACTTTTGATCAGCTGTGCACTGCGGTTCTAACGCAGTTGGCGCTTAAACTTATCATGCCTAAACTTATCACACCTAAACTTATCATGCCTAAACTTATCACACCTAAACTTATCACACCTAAACTTATCATGCCTAAACTGAGTTTAGGCATGATAAAGGGCTTTTCACCAGTGTGCTAACTGTTAGCACCGCTTTGTGAATCGAGCCCCTTAACTGGGTTATCACCGCTTTGTGAATCGAGCCCCTAGGTGTGATAAGTTTAGGGGCCTGATTCACAAAGCGGTGCTAACAGTTAGCACCCTGGTGAAAAGCCCTTTATCATGCCTAAACTCAGTTTAGGCATGATAAGTTTAGGTGTGATAAGTTTAGGCATGATAAGTTTAGGTGTGATAAGTTTAGGCATGATAAGTTTAAGCGCCAACTGCATTAGCACCGCAGTGCACAGCTGATCAAAAGTTTTACGCTAGCAAAGTCTGGTGCACTTCGTATAAAGTTTAATGGTACTGCTTTGCGTGCGGGACTTTGCAAGCGATCTAAACTTATCTAAACTTAGCATGCCTAAACTTATCACACCTAAACTTATCATGCCTAAACTTATCACACCTAAACTGGCTTTTCACCAGAGTGGTGCAATGGTTATCATGCCTAAAGTCTCTAACTGGGTTAGCACCGCTTTGTGAATCGAGCCCGATAAGTTTAAGCGCCAACTGCGTTAGCACCGCAGTGTACAGCTGATCAAAAGTTTTACGCTAGCAAAGACTGGTGCACTTCGTATAAAGATTAATGGCGCTGCTTTGCGTGCGGGACTTTGCAAGCGATCTAAACTTATCTAAACTTATCATGCCTAAACTTATCACACCTAAACTTATCACGCCTAAACTTATCACGCCTAAACTGGCTTTTCACCAGCATGGTGCAATGGTTATCATGCCTAAAGTCTTTTAGGCGTGCTAACTGGGTTAGCACCGCTTTGTGAATCGAGCCCCATGTGTCTCTGTTGAAGCCGGCAGTGCACGTGGATTCCTCTCCCCCCCCCGCCCCCTTGTGTTGGTTAATGACCAACCTGAATATGAGATTGAAAAGATTCTGGACTCTCGCTTAGTGCTAAAATCCGGGGAAGTATCTGGTCCACTGGAAAGGATATGGTGTGGAGGAAAGAACTTGGGTGCCAGATTGTCGCATGCATGCAGAAGAATTAAAGAAAGAATTTCATGACTCACATCCTGGGAAGCCGGATGGGAAGTGTCCGGAGTCCACTCCTCGGGGGGGGGTGTGGGGGGGGGGGTACTGCAATGAATAGCGGAGATGCCGCCGCGCGGTCTGGCAGCGGGGCGGCTGTCTCCGCGTTCATACCGGCGGTTTCCGCACAGCAGCATGCGTCTGGTTTGCCTGGGCCTTCTAGTGCACACAGATGGAGAGCTACACGCGCGCGCGCTAGAAGGCAGGCCCTTTATGCCAGCAGAAGAGGTATCAGCTGATCAGGACAATCAGCTGATTCCAGCGGAACTACCGATTGGCTGAGTGGCTGGGGGCGGCGCTGAGGAGCGCTGCAGTATATATAGATCTTGCTGGTCAGTTGCTGGTTGTCTGCCGTTGAGAATACTTACGTGTGAGCACTCAGACCTCAGTCAGATCCCACAGTGTGTTAGAACCAGGTGGACCTGGGAATTCACACATAGCCAGATTACGCTCTTGTTAATACTGTGTTATACTTTAGACCAGTTCCGGGGTGTTGAGACCAAGGACCTCACACCTAAGCTTAGGATTACTGTGTCATTGCTGTGTTATGCTTTAGACCAGTTCCGGGGTGTTGAGACCAAGGACCTCCCACCCAAGCTTAGGATTACTGTGTCATTGCTGTGTTATTCTTTAGACTAGTTCCTGGGTGTCGAGACCAAGGACCTCACACCCCAGACTAGGATTGTGCTTTATATCTGTTATGACGATTTGCTATGTCGACCTCTCTCTTGCTTTCTGATTCGGTACCTCTGCCTATCTGCCTACCTGTTGCCAAACCTTGCCTGTACCCGGTTACCGAATCAGCCTTCTGTCTTTGTACCTTATCTGCTCGTGTGTTGCCGACCTGGCCTGCCCGACCCTCCTGGCTGTCACTTATCCTCTGAGTGTTCAGTCTGTCTGTACTACCCGTGATACTATTCCACCAAGTGTCAGTTTGCTGCAAGGACTCCTGCTCCTCAGAGAGTCCTGCCGGCATTGTAACCAGTGGCCTCTACTCCATAGGAATCCCCTGGCTGCAGTACAGTCTGATTACCAGTTTACCAGGGAATCACTGGCTGCCAGATTACCTCTATCCCCTCTCTTAGGAGATAGTCCCTGCACAGCCGAGGGCCACCTGCCCCTCAGGTGGTCTCTGGCCGAGTTATCTGTGTCTCCCGCCTCACAGGAGATAGCCTACAGTTGCACCAAACACTTACACTTTATTAGGTGTCCAGAGATTAGTCATACTTGTATTATTGGTGATTCTGCAGATCATCCATAATCAGGTATACATCTGTATTGCTGATGATTCTGCAGATCATTAATAATCAGATTCTCTCTGTGTGCTGACACCAATCGTTACTCTCTCCCTCAGTGGGTCAGTTAAAAAGGGTGCAAGGCATATCTTGTTTAAAAAAGAGCCTGCTATAAGTGCAACGCACCACCAGGGGTGAGTTGTTTTGTGTTAGAGTAGGGAGAGGGTAGGGCAGAGTGAAATATCAGTAAATATTAACCAATATTTTACTATGTGAATTAAAGTGGACCCAAATTTTCTAAATTATAATAATAAATATCAGCCATTTTTCAGCTGCATGATGACAAATATAAAATATTTTACATTTATTGGAGGAACCCCTCCCTTCCTTTCATATTGCTGGGACATAATCCGGAAAACTGGTGGAGTAGGTGGTGTCCGGCAAAGGAGGAATTGCTAATGGCTGCCACCTATATAACCCTAGTTATGAAAAGAGAAGGGTGAAAAGCATGCACTGAAATGCTCATAGGCTTGAAGGAGTGCTTATTTATCTTTGTCTGTGTCAGAGTGGTGCAACTAAATATTTTAAATTTAAAAAAATGTTTGGTTTGGGTCCGCTTTAAGTAGTAGAACTTTTAATGCCACTTTTTAATTGTATGCACCCTTGTTTACTATCTGGGAGGATTTCCCTCATTTCTTCCCCAGAAAGGAAATGTTTAGATCTCATCAGCAGCAGTGGAGGCAACATCAAATAAAACCACCTTTTACAACATAAAGAAGCGTTTGAGCCCCAATCCCAAAGGTTCCTCATTTCCTGTTCTTAGCACCAACAGGAAGTGATGGGAACGTCTCAGACAGGGACGCATACATTCCCACACTGTTCAAACCTAAACTATATTCTTACTTGGAGTGTAATTAAAGGGGCACTACAGCAAAAAACTATAAAATTTAAAATATGTGCAAACATATACAAATAAGAAGTACATTTTTTTCCAGAGTAAAATAAGCCATAAATTACGTTTCTTTTATAATGCAGTCACTTACAGTTAGTGTTGGGCGAACAGTGTTCGCCACTGTTCGGGTTCTGCAGAACATCACCCTGTTCGGGTGATGTTCGGGTTCGGCCGAACACCTGATGGTGTTCGGCCAAACTGTTCGGCCATATGGCCGAACTAAGAGCGCATGGCCGAACGTTACCCGAACGTTCGGCTAGCGCTGTGATTGGCCGAACGGGTCACGTGTAGTGTTGGGCGAACATCTAGATGTTCGGGTTCGGGCCGAACATGGCCGAACTCCGAACATAATGGAAGTCAATGGGGACCCGAACTTTCGTGCTTTGTAAAGCCTCCTTATATGCTACATACCCCAAATTTACAGGGTATGTGCACCTTGGGAGTGGGTACAAGAGGAAAAAATTTTTTAGCAAAAAGAGCTTATAGTTTTTGAGAAAAGCGATTTTAAAGTTTCAAAGGGAAAACTGTTTTTTAAATGCGGGAAATGTCTGTTTTCTTTGCACAGGTAACATGCTTTTTGTCGGCATGCAGTCATAAATGTAATACATATAAGAGGTTCCAGGAAAAGGGACCGGTAACGCTAACCCAGCAGCAGCACACGTGATGGAACAGGAGGAGGGTGGCGCAGGAGGAGAAGGCCACGCTTTGAGACACAACAACCCAGGCTTTGCATGAGGACAAGAAGCGTGCGGATAGCAATTTGCATTTTGTCGCCATGCAGTCATAAATGTAATACAGATGAGAGGTTCAATAAACAGGGACCGGAAACGCTAACCCATCACAGATGTTCATTGTTCATGTTACTTGGTTGGGGTCCGGGAGTGTTGCGTAGTCGTTTCCAATCCAGGATTGATTCATTTTAATTTGAGTCAGACGGTCTGCATTTTCTGTGGAGAGGCGGATACGCCGCCGATCTGTGACGATGCCTCCGGCAGCACTGAAACAGCGTTCCGACATAACGCTGGCTGCCGGGCAAGCCAGCACCTCTATTGCGTACATTGCCAGTTTGTGCCAGGTGTCTAGCTTCGATACCCAATAGTTGAAGGGTGCAGATGGATTGTTCAACACAGCTACGCCATCTGACATGTAGTCCTTGACCATCTTCTCCAGGCGATCGGTGTTGGAGGTGGATCTGCACGCTTGCTGTTCTGTGTGCTGCTGCATGGGTGTCAGAAAATTTTCCCACTCCAAGGACACTGCCGATACCATTCCCTTTTGGGCACTAGCTGCGGCTTGTGTTGTTTGCTGCCCTCCTGGTCGTCCTGGGTTTGCGGAAGTCAGTCTGTCGGCGTACAACTGGCTAGAGGAGGGGGAGGATGTCAATCTCCTCTCTAAAGTCTCCACAAGGGCCTGCTGGTATTCTTCCATTTTGACCTGTCTGGCTCTTTCTTCAAGCAGTTTTGGAACATTGTGTTTGTACCGTGGATCCAGAAGGGTATAAACCCAGTAATTGGTGTTGTCCAGAATGCGCACAATGCGTGGGTCGCGTTCAATGCAGTCCTAGGCCGAAGAGGTCATAGCCTAGGGTCACAAAACCTGTTTATTGGGCAATTTCAATGGTGGCGAGTCTGACGTACATAAATCGCAGCAATGGCCGTTAGCAACGTCTGAATCTCACGAAATGTCTCATGCAGGTAGAAGACATATTGTTAGACTTGGGCTCCAAAGATGGGTTCCCTACATCTCTGCAAACCAGAGTTACAGGGCTCCAAATTTGGTAAAATCCCCATAGGCTTTCATTGGGCCTCCTATTTACAGTTCCAAAATCTCACATCTTTTCAAAGGGCAATTACTCAGCAGTGGCAAATTTTCTAGCATTGTAGGGACCCTTAGGGGGAACATGACTGGTGAGTTTCGGGCCCCTAGGCCAAAGAGGTCATAGCCTAGGGTCACAAAAACCTGTTTATTTGGGCTATTTCAATGGTAGTGATGGTGGCGTACATAAATCGCAGCAATGGCCGTTAGCAAAGTCTGAATCTCACGAAATGTCTCATGCAGGTAGAAGACATATTGTTAGACTTGGATTCCAAAGATGGGGTCCCTACATCTCTGCAAACCAGAGTTACAGGGGTCCAAAATTAGTAAAATCCCCCATAGGATTTCATTGCCTCCCTATTTCACTTTCCAAAATCTCACATCTTTTCAAAGGGCAATGGCTCAGCAGTACCAAATTTTCTAGCATTGTAGGGACCCTTAGGGGGAACATGACTGGTGAGTTTCGGGCCCCTAGGCCGAAGAGGTCATAGCCTAGGGTCACAAAAACCTGTTTATTTGGGCTATTTCAATGGTAGTGATGGTGACGTACATAAATCGCAGCACTGGCCGTTAGCAAAGTCTGAATCTCACGAAATGTCTCATGCAGGTAGAAGACATATTGTTAGACTTGGATTCCAAAGATGGGGTCCCTACATCTCTGCAAACCAGAGTTACAGGGGTCCAAAATTGGTAAAATCCCCCATAGGATTTCATTGCCTCCCTATTTCACTTTCCAAAATCTCACATCTTTTCAAAGGGCAATGGCTCAGCAGTACCAAATTTTCTAGCATTGTAGGGACCCTTAGGGGGAACATGACTGGTGAGTTTCGGGCCCCTAGGCCGAAGAGGTCATAGCCTAGGGTCACAAAAACCTGTTTATTTGGGCTATTTCAATGGTAGTGATGGTGGCGTACATAAATCTCAGCCATGGCCGTTAGCAACGTCTGAATCTCACGAAATGTCTCATGCAGGTAGAAGACATATTGTTAGACTTGGATTCCAAAGATGGGGTCCCTACATCTCGGGCCCGAAACTCACCAGTCATGATCCCCCTAAGGGTCCCTACAATGCTAGAAAATTTGGTACTGCTGAGCCATTGCCCTTTGAAAAGATGTGAGATTTTGGAAAGTGAAATAGGGAGGCAATGAAATCCTTTGGGGGATTTTACCAATTTTGGACCCCTGTAACTCTGGTTTGCAGAGATGTAGGGACCCCATCTTTGGAATCCAAGTCTAACAATATGTCTTCTACCTGCATGAGACATTTCGTGAGATTCAGACTTTGCTAACGGCCATTGCTGAGATTTATGTACGCCACCATCATTACCATTGAAATAGCCCAAATAAACAGGTTTTTGTGACCCTAGGCTATGACCTCTTCGGCCTAGGGGCCCGAAACTCACCAGTCATGTTCCCCCTAAGGGTCCCTACAATGCTAGAAAATTTGGTACTGCTGAGCCATTGCCCTTTGAAAAGATGTGAGATTTTGGAAAGTGAAATAGGGAGGCAATGAAATCCTATGGGGGATTTTACCAATTTTGGGCCCCTGTAACTCTGGTTTGCAGAGATGTAGGGACCCCATCTTTGGAATCCAAGTCTAACAATATGTCTTCTACCTGCATGAGACATTTCGTGAGATTCAGACTTTGCTAACGGCCATTGCTGCGATTTATGTACGCCACCATCACTACTATTGAAATAGCCCAAATAAACAGGTTTTTGTGACCCTAGGCTATGACCTCTTCGGCCTAGGGGCCCGAAACTCACCAGTCATGTTCCCCCTAAGGGTCCCTACAATGCTAGAAAATTTGGTACTGCTGAGCCATTGCCCTTTGAAAAGATGTGAGATTTTGGAAAGTGAAATAGGGAGGCAATAAATTCCTATGGGGGATTTTACCAATTTTGGACCCCTGTAACTCTGGTTTGCAGAGATGTAGGGACCCCATCTTTGGAATCCAAGTCTAACAATATGTCTTCTACCTGCATGAGACATTTCGTGAGATTCAGACTTTGCTAACGGCCATTGCTGCGATTTATGTACGTCACCATCACTACCATTGAAATAGCCCAAATAAACAGGTTTTTGTGACCCTAGGCTATGACCTCTTCGGCCTAGGGGCCCGAAACTCACCAGTCATGTTCCCCCTAAGGGTCCCTACAATGCTAGAAAATTTGGTACTGCTGAGCCATTGCCCTTTGAAAAGATGTGAGATTTTGGAAAGTGAAATAGGGAGGCAATGAAATCCTATAGGGGATTTTACCAATTTTGGACCCCTGTAACTCTGGTTTGCAGAGATGTAGGGACCCCATCTTTGGAATCCAAGTCTAACAATATGTCTTCTACCTGCATGAGACATTTCGTGAGATTCAGACTTTGCTAACGGCCATTGCTGCGATTTATGTACGCCACCATCACTACTATTGAAATAGCCCAAATAAACAGGTTTTTGTGACCCTAGGCTATGACCTCTTCGGCCTAGGGGCCCGAAACTCACCAGTCATGTTCCCCCTAAGGGTCCCTACAATGCTAGAAAATTTGGTACTGCTGAGCCATTGCCCTTTGAAAAGATGTGAGATTTTGGAAAGTGAAATAGGGAGGCAATGAAATCCAATGGGGGATTTTACCAATTTTGGACCCCTGTAACTCTGGTTTGCAGAGATGTAGGGACCCCATCTTTGGAATCCAAGTCTAACAATATGTCTTCTACCTGCATGAGACATTTCGTGAGATTCAGACGTTGCTAACGGCCATGGCTGAGATTTATGTACGCCACCATCACTACCATTGAAATAGCCCAAATAAACAGGTTTTTGTGACCCTAGGCTATGACCTCTTCGGCCTAGGGGCCCGAAACTCACCAGTCATGTTCCCCCTAAGAGTCCCTACAATGCTAGAAAATTTGGTACTGCTGAGCCATTGCCCTTTGAAAAGATGTGAGATTTTGGAAAGTGAAATAGGGAGGCAATGAAATCCTATGGGGGATTTTACCAATTTTGGACCCCTGTAACTCTGGTTTGCAGAGATGTAGGGACCCCATCTTTGGAATCCAAGTCTAACAATATGTCTTCTACCTGCATGAGACATTTCGTGAGATTCAGACGTTGCTAACGGCCATGGCTGAGATTTATGTACGCCACCATCACTACCATTGAAATAGCCCAAATAAACAGGTTTTTGTGACCCTAGGCTATGACCTCTTCGGCCTAGGGGCCCGAAACTCACCAGTCATGTTCCCCCTAAGGGTCCCTACAATGCTAGAAAATTTGGTACTGCTGAGCCATTGCCCTTTGAAAAGATGTGAGATTTTGGAAAGTGAAATAGGGAGCCAATGAAATCCTATGGGGGATTTTACCAATTTTGGACCCCTGTAACTCTGGTTTGCAGAGATGTAGGGACCCCATCTTTGGAATCCAAGTCTAACAATATGTCTTCTACCTGCATGAGACATTTCGTGAGATTCAGACGTTGCTAACGGCCATGGCTGAGATTTATGTACGCCACCATCACTACCATTGAAATAGCCCAAATAAACAGGTTTTTGTGACCCTAGGCTATGACCTCTTCGGCCTAGGGGCCCGAAACTCACCAGTCATGTTCCCCCTAAGAGTCCCTACAATGCTAGAAAATTTGGTACTGCTGAGCCATTGCCCTTTGAAAAGATGTGAGATTTTGGAAAGTGAAATAGGGAGGCAATGAAATCCTATGGGGGATTTTACCAATTTTGGACCCCTGTAACTCTGGTTTGCAGAGATGTAGGGACCCCATCTTTGGAATCCAAGTCTAACAATATGTCTTCTACCTGCATGAGACATTTCGTGAGATTCAGACGTTGCTAATGGCCATGGCTGAGATTTATGTACGCCACCATCACTACCATTGAAATAGCCCAAATAAACAGGTTTTTGTGACCCTAGGCTATGACCTCTTCGGCCTAGGGGCCCGAAACTCACCAGTCATGTTCCCCCTAAGGGTCCCTACAATGCTAGAAAATTTGGTACTGCTGAGCCATTGCCCTTTGAAAAGATGTGAGATTTTGGAAAGTGAAATAGGGAGCCAATGAAATCCTATGGGGGATTTTACCAATTTTGGACCCCTGTAACTCTGGTTTGCAGAGATGTAGGGACCCCATCTTTGGAATCCAAGTCTAACAATATGTCTTCTACCTGCATGAGACATTTCGTGAGATTCAGACGTTGCTAATGGCCATGGCTGAGATTTATGTACGCCACCATCACTACCATTGAAATAGCCCAAATAAACAGGTTTTTGTGACCCTAGGCTATGACCTCTTCGGCCTAGGGGCCCGAAACTCACCAGTCATGTTCCCCCTAAGGGTCCCTACAATGCTAGAAAATTTGGTACTGCTGAGCCATTGCCCTTTGAAAAGATGTGAGATTTTGGAAAGTGAAATAGGGAGCCAATGAAATCCTATGGGGGATTTTACCAATTTTGGACCCCTGTAACTCTGGTTTGCAGAGATGTAGGGACCCCATCTTTGGAATCCAAGTCTAACAATATGTCTTCTACCTGCATGAGACATTTCGTGAGATTCAGACGTTGCTAACGGCCATGGCTGAGATTTATGTACGCCACCATCACTACCATTGAAATAGCCCAAATAAACAGGTTTTTGTGACCCTAGGCTATGACCTCTTCGGCCTAGGGGCCCGAAACTCACTAGTCATGTTCCCCCTAAGGGTCCCTACAATGCTAGAAAATTTGGTACTGCTGAGCCATTGCCCTTTGAAAAGATGTGAGATTTTGGAAAGTGAAATAGGGAGGCAATGAAATCCTATGGGGGATTTTACCAATTTTGGACCCCTGTAACTCTGGTTTGCAGAGATGTAGGGACCCCATCTTTGGAATCCAAGTCTAACAATATGTCTTCTACCTGCATGAGACATTTCGTGAGATTCAGACTTTGCTAACGGCCATTGCTGCGATTTATGTACGCCACCATCACTACCATTGAAATAGCCCAAATAAACAGGTTTTTGTGACCCTAGGCTATGACCTCTTCGGCCTAGGGGCCCGAAACTCACCAGTCATGTTCCCCCTAAGGGTCCCTACAATGCTAGAAAATTTGGTACTGCTGAGCCATTGCCCTTTGAAAAGATGTGAGATTTTGGAAAGTGAAATAGGGAGGCAATGAAATCCCATGGGGGATTTTACCAATTTTGGACCCCTGTAACTCTGGTTTGCAGAGATGTAGGGACCCCATCTTTGGAATCCAAGTCTAACAATATGTCTTCTACCTGCATGAGACATTTCGTGAGATTCAGACTTTGCTAACGGCCATTGCTGCGATTTATGTACGCCACCATCACTACCATTGAAATAGCCCAAATAAACAGGTTTTTGTGACCCTAGGCTATGACCTCTTCGGCCTAGGGGCCCGAAACTCACCAGTCATGTTCCCCCTAAGAGTCCCTACAATGCTAGAAAATTTGCCACTGCTGAGTAATTGCCCTTTGAAAAGATGTGAGATTTTGGAACTGTAAATAGGAGGCCCAATGAAAGCCTATACGGGATTTTACCAAATTTGGAGCCCTGTAACTCTGGTTTGCAGAGATGTAGGGAACCCATCTTTGGAGCCCAAGTCTAACAATATGTCTTCTACCTGCATGAGACATTTCGTGAGATTCAGACGTTGCTAATGGCCATTGCTGCGATTTATGTACGTCAGACTCGCCACCATTGAAATTGCCCAATAAACAGGTTTTGTGACCCTAGGCTATGACCTCTTCGGCCTAGGACTGCATTGAACGCGACCCACGCATTGTGCGCATTCTGGACAACACCAATTACTGGGTTTATACCCTTCTGGATCCACGGTACAAACACAATGTTCCAAAACTGCTTGAAGAAAGAGCCAGACAGGTCAAAATGGAAGAATACCAGCAGGCCCTTGTGGAGACTTTAGAGAGGAGATTGACATCCTCCCCCTCCTCTAGCCAGTTGTACGCCGACAGACTGACTTCCGCAAACCCAGGACGACCAGGAGGGCAGCAAACAACACAAGCCGCAGCTAGTGCCCAAAAGGGAATGGTATCGGCAGTGTCCTTGGAGTGGGAAAATTTTCTGACACCCATGCAGCAGCACACAGAACAGCAAGCGTGCAGATCCACCTCCAACACCGATCGCCTGGAGAAGATGGTCAAGGACTACATGTCAGATGGCGTAGCTGTGTTGAACAATCCATCTGCACCCTTCAACTATTGGGTATCGAAGCTAGACACCTGGCACAAACTGGCAATGTACGCAATAGAGGTGCTGGCTTGCCCGGCAGCCAGCGTTATGTCGGAACGCTGTTTCAGTGCTGCCGGAGGCATCGTCACAGATCGGCAGCGTATCCGCCTCTCCACAGAAAATGCAGACCGTCTGACTCAAATTAAAATGGATCAATCCTGGATTGGAAACGACTACGCAACACTCCCGGACCCCAACCAAGTAACATGAACAATGAACATCTGTGATGGGTTAGCGTTTACGGTCCCTGTTTATTGAACCTCTCATCTGTATTACATTTATGACTGCATGGCGACAAAATGCAAATTGCTATCCGCACGCTTCTTGTCCTCATGCAAGGCCTGGGTTGTTGTGTCTCAAAGCGTGGCCTTCTCCTCCTGCGCCACCCTCCTCCTGTTCCATCACGTGTGCTGCTGCTGGGTTAGCGTTACCGGTCCCTTTTCCTGGAACCTCTTATATGTATTACATTTATGACTGCATGCCGACAAAAAGCATGTTACCTGTGCAAAGAAAACAGACATTTCCCGCATTTAAAAGACAGTTTTCCCTTTGAAACTTTAAAATCGATTTTCTCAAAAACTATAAGCTCTTTTTGCTAATTTTTTTTCCCTCTTGTACCCACTCCCAAGGTGCACATACCCTGTAAATTTGGGGTATGTAGCATGTAAGGAGGCTTTACAAAGCACAAAAGTTCGGGTCCCCATTGACTTCCATTATGTTCAGAGTTCGGGTCGAACACCCGAACATCGCGGCCATGTTCGGCCTGTTCGGCCCGAACCCGAACATCTAGATGTTCGCCCAACACTACTTACAGTAAGCAGTAGAAATCTGACGGAAGTGACAGGTTTTGGACTTGATCATCTCTTCATAGGGGATTCTCAGCAAGGCTTTTATTCTTCTATTCCCTAAAAAGGATTTAAACAATGATGCTGCCCAGCTTCCCTGCTTCCTACACAGTTTTTAGGCAGTTGGACAGAGCAACTGCCATTCACTAAGTGCTTTTGAAAATAATTATATCCCTGAGAATCCCCTATAAAGAGATGGACTAGTCCAAACCCTGTCGCTTCTGTCAGATTTCTACTACCTACTGTAAGTGACAGCAACACAGGAGAAAAGTAATTTATGGCTCATTTTACTCTGGAAAAAATGTACTTGCTATTTGTATATGTTTGCACAAATTTTACATTTTACCGTTTTTCGCTGTAGTGCCCCTTTAATGCAAAACAATGCATTAGCACCATCATATTTTAACCCCAGGAGCTTTTACAGGCAATATCAGGCCTGATCTCTGCAAAGTCTTAGTGATTTATACCCACTCCTATTTATTTCAAAATACTTTATCATAATCATTGTAAAACCAAAGGAACGCCAACATGCTTCATCATCTTGTAAAAAAAAGGAACAGTAAATCACTAGCTGACAAGGATCTGCAATTTATCAAAGCAAATAATACTTTGCTTGATATTTGCTGGATTGCCTTTTGCTGAAAAAAGTTCTCTTTATAAATGGAAATTTGACAGAAAGTGGTCTTTGTAAATGATGCTTGAGCACGGAGGGCTGAGACAAATGCTCAGAGCAGAAGCAAGGGTCAATAACAGGAGTGGGGAGCAGTGTGCGTGTGTAATGGAAACTTGAAATGGGAGGAATATGGACAGCAACATTACTGACTCTCCTTTAAAGAATACCAGAGCTGAACGATTTATTAAAAATGGGGGGAGCAGGCATGTATTGGATGCATTGTAGTCCTCATGCCTACCGCTCAGCCCATTCTCCTCTGTCCCCCTCCTTTCTACCCTTAATTTCTGCCGCAGCTCAGTCCGGTTTGTCTGGGTGGGATGGTAGTGCGCATGCACGCGTGGAAACCCAGAGCCCAGGAGTGCTCAATGAGTGTGCACACCTTCGCTCCTGCTCACTACCACCTGACCCGGGTGACCCGGACTGAGCTGCGGCAGCAAATTAGGGTAGAAAGGAGGGGGACAGAGGAGAATGGGGAGAGCGGTAGATATGAGGACTGCATCTAATAAATTCCTTCTACACCTTCCCCCCATTTTTAATAAATCGTTCAGCTCAGGCAACATCTGAGGAAATGTAAAAAAAAAAAGATCAACTTACCTGGGGCTTCCTCCAGCCCCCTGCAGCCGTTCTGTGCCCTCGCCGCAGCTCTGGTGGCTCCTGGTCCAGTGGCGTAACAATAGGCCCTGCAGCTTCTGCTCCCGCGGGCCCCCTCCCCCCCTGGGGCCCGCTCGTGGCCATTTTGTTGGGGCAGGAGGGGTTGCAGCATGAGGAGAAATCCTTGGCCACAGTCGGCGGGGAGAGGGGAAGTTTCCCCCCTCTCCCTCACCTCGGGGCTCTCCCCTCTGCACTCCCCTTCAGCTAGTTACAGTGTGTGGGCAGCGGGCAGCGGCGGGCAGATACATACCTTCTTCCGTGCATTCCATCGCAGACTCCACGCTCTAGCGGCTGACGTCACTTCCGGAAGTAACGTCACTTCTGGAAGTGACGTCAGCCACTAGAGCGAGGAGTCTGCGATGGAACGCACGGAAGAAGGTATGCATCTGCCCGCCTCTGCCCGCTGCCCACACACTGTAACTAGCTGGAGGGGAGCACAGAGGGGAGAGCCCCGAGGTGAGGGAGAGGGGAGGAACTTCCCCTCTCCCCGCCGACTGTGGCCAAGGCTTTCCCCTCATGCTGCCAGCCCTCCAGCCCCCACAAAACGGCCACGAGCGGGCCCCAGGGGGGGGCCCGCTCTGAAATTCTGCAGGGGAGCCCGGTGGGGCCTAGTTACGCCCCTGTCCTGGTCCCTAACTTTTCCGGCCTTGGGACCACTTTTTGACCAAATTTTTCTCCGGGGATTTGGGGGGGGGGGGGGGGGTGTTTGGGGGTCCTAGTGGACAGTGTTGTGCGCAGCGTTTTCCGGGGGGAGGGCTGGGGTGTGGAGGCATAGCTAGCATAGTTGCCCCAGTATAGGGAGTTTAGTTGCCCCAGTATGGCTAATATAGTTACTCCAGTATGTCTAGTATAGTGCCCCAGTATAGCTAGCATAGTGCCCCAGTATAGCTAGTATAAGGTCCCAGTATAGCTAGTATAGTCCCAGTATTGGTAGGTAGTGCCCCAGTATAGCTAGTATAGTGGCCAGTATAGCTAGTATAGTGCCCAGTATGGGTAGGTAGTGCCTCAGTATAGTTAGTATAGTGCCCAATATAGCTAGTATAGTGCCCAGTATAGGTAGTATAGTGCCCAGTATAGCTAGCTAGTATAGTGCCTCAGTATAGCTAGTATAGTGCCCAGTATAGCTAGTATAGTGCCCAGTATGGCTAGTATAGTGGCCCAGTATAGCTAGTATAGTGGCCCAGTATAGCTAGTATAGTGCCCAGTATAGCCGTCTCAAGCCCCGCGGCTGCTGTAATGATGATGAGGAGGCAGGAGAGAGCGGTTCCCATAGTAACGGCGATACACATCGCCGCTCTCTCTCCTGCTTCCTCTCTCATCATCACAGCAGCCGCGGGGCACGCTGCTGTGAATCACACACCGGCAGGAGAGAGGGGAATATAAGAGAGAAAGCGGCCGCCAGAGGTAACAGCAGCGGCAGCCGCAGGGGGGACGGGCAGGAGGACAGTCCCGTGGCCCAACTGCAAACGTCCTGCGGACCAGCAGTGGGCCGCAGACCATAGGTTGGGGAACCCTGCAAGCCTATGGTGTAGATGCTGACATGCACTGCGCCTGAGCGAAAGCCACTCACAGATGCACTGAAGTCATCTGGAGTGTACTGCACAGGCGCAGTAGTTCTGCACTAGAGATGGCCCGAACCGGTCGCCGGTGAACGGTTCCCGCCGAACTTTGGTGGTTCGATTTGCCCCCATAGTGCATCATTAGGGTCAACTTTGACCCTCTATATCACAGTCAGCAGGCACATTGTAGCCAATTAGGCTACACTCCCTCCTGGAGCCCCAGCCCCCCCTTATAAAAGGCAGGCAGCGTTAGGCATTTGACTCACTCGTGTGCCTGCAGTAATTAGAGAAGGGATAGCTGCTGCAAACTCTTATAGGGAAAGCTTAGTTAGGCTCTTGTAGGCTTGTTAGCTTGCTCCTGGCTGATTGTTATTGCTAAAAAAGCACCCCTCAACAGCTTTTTTGAGAGCTAATCTTGTTCTTGTGATCTATTTTTTTTGTGTGTGTGTGTCCCACTGACACTTGTGTTGCATAGACAGCCTTGGTAATTCCTATTGTGTGTGCCACTGCCAGGCCCAGCACATTCAGTGACTACCTGTGTGTGCACATTGTAATACCCATCACTGCATATACCCAGGGCCGGATTTGTACTTTTTACCGCCCAAGGCCAACTATACCATCTGTATGGTTGTTATCTCTGTGTGCCCCAATGAGAATTCTCCTTACTTTCCATCATTGGATGTCACAGACAATAACGATTTTAGTAATACGCGTATAGATTATAAATTATGTTTTCCTTAAGAACCGTTATGTTTGCCATCTCATTAATGATGGACCCATTGTGTCTCCATGAGAGTTAGGCTGATGTGTACCTGCAGGATAGAGCTTACAGGTCTTGCAGGGACGACACAAGTACAGGACAGAGAGTTCAAAGCTTAAAGCTGTCTTTGTAGATAGGGATGGCTGCATATAACAGCTTTACTGCCCCTCACTGAGCCGCCCCTAAAATTCTGGTGCCCTAGGCCATGGCCTATGTGGCCTTGCCAGAAATCCGGCCCTGCATATACCTACTACCTGTTGTTTACTTCAGTGCACCCACCTACCTACGTGAGTGCCCGTAGTGTCACTGAGCCTGTCCGGTACCCGTCTGTGTGTGACAGGTGCACATTATAATACCCATCACTGCATATACCTACATTACAGTCACTGTTGTTCTATCATTGAGCTACCACAGCCCGGTGACCATATGGGCTTGAAAACCGACATGGCCTGCACTCTCGCCATGGTGCGCACCAGTCCAGCATGGCCGTCACTACACAAACAGTTGTTTGCGTTACACAGTGAGTTTGGTGTGTCAGTGTGAAGCAGTACTCTAATTACACTCCCTGATTGATGTATACACATGTAAGATGTTTTAAAGCACTTTAGGCCTGCAATTTAGCATTCAATGTGATTTCTGCCCTTAAAACACTGCTTTGCGTCAAATCCAGATTTTTCCCCGGGACTTTTGGCATCTATCCCACTCCGCCATGCCCCCCTCCAGGTGTTAGACCCCTTGAAACATCTTTTCCATCACTTTTCTGGCCAGCATAAGTGTTTCTAGTTTTCAAAGTTCGCCTCCCCATTGAAGTCTATTGCAGTTCGCGAAAGTTCGTACGAACCAAACTTTTGCGGAAGTTCGCAAACCCGGTTTCCGAACCGAAAATTAGAGGTTCGGGCCATTTCTATTCTGCACCTACGCAGACCACTCCAGATGACGTCAACACGACACCAAGCGTCTCTTGTGCAGGCGCAGTAGATGCCGAACTGGCGAGGTCTATCTACGCTGGAGGGGAGTGGGAGCCAGGGGCATTGCTAGCCCCAAAGATCAGTGGCATGTTCCTCTGATCTATTCTGGGGTGCCCCAGATTTCCCCCAGGCAGAGTCAGCTGTGGTGTCTCAATGTGGGCATACTGGATGCTGTGGTGCCATGCTGGGCTCTGTGATGCCTTTATAGGGGCATGCAGGGAGCTAGCACAGAAGCCAGGTATCTCTGCCTAGTTATGTTTAAGTGACACTGACTATTGATATGCTTTATTTATTTATTTATTTATTTATTTATTGTATTAATGGAGAGGGGGCTTTATCCAACATTTTGCTGGGCAGACCTACTTAGACTGCTGTTAAGTTCATGTAAATTTGGCTCCACCGACACCCACATCCTGGTGCTTGGCCACATCCATTTTATGGCAGGAGTGCCCAAGAGTACTCCGGATCTCTTTTAGATAATTTAGTTTGATTATTCTGTTAGATCGAATATAAAGATTTTTCCAGCATGTCCGATCATTTTTCCCGAAAAAACGGGATAATCGTTCGAATTTCTTGATCGAAAATTTTTTTTTTTCAACTTTCATTCAATTCGATCATTTAGATCGAAAAAACTGGAAAATCGAACGTTTTTATTGTACCGTGTATGGCCATCATCCTAGAAGTAGTGTACTGCTTGTGTACTGGGGGTGGAGCCCCAGAATAGATAGCAGGAAGGACCTGTGGCTGAGTGACACCTGGAAGGTGGGTGTCACCAGCAGGTCTGGAGACTAATCTCTCAATGGGGAGAGATAGCTCTCAAGGTCGGGCAAGCCAGGTCGGCAACACACGGGCAGACAAGGTACAGAGACAGAAGGCTGATTCAGTAACCAAGGGCAGGCAGGGTTGGCAACAGGTAATCAGATATGCGTAGGTACAGAAAGCAGAGGGATAGTCAGAAATGCAATAGGTCATAACAGATATCAAACAATGCCTAGTCTTGGGTGTGAGGTCCGTGTTCTCAACACCCTGGAACTAGTCTGAAGTATAATATGATGGTACACAGTATCCCTAGTCTTGGGTGTGAGGTCCGTGGTCTCAACACCCTGGAACTAGTCTGAAGTATAACACAATGATAACACAGAATCCCTAGTCTTGGGTGTGAGGTCCGTGGTCTCAACACCCTGGAACTAGTCTGAAGTATAACACAATGATAACACAGAAGAATCCCTAGTCTTGGGTGTGAGGTCCGTGGTCTCAACACCCTGGAACTAGTCTGAAGTATAACACAGAAGTAATCTGGCTCAGTGTGAATTCCCAGGTCCTCCTGGTTCTAGCACACTGTAGGATCTGACTATGGTCTGAGTGCTTTCACGTAAGTGTTCACAACGGCAGACAACTTGAGACTGACCAGCAGTGACTATATATAGAGCGGCGCCCTCTGGCGCCACCCATCACCAATCAACCAATAGCCACTTGCTCTGAGGTCAGCTGACCAACCTGGTCAGCTGATCCCTCCCCGTTTGTCATAAAGGTTCTGCCTCTCAGCGCGCGCGCGTATTCCTCAACCTGTGTGAACTAACAGACCCAGCCACACCAGACGCTGCATGCAAACCGCCGCGCTGGATGCGGAATCAGCCGCCTTGCTGCCAGTACACGCGGCGGCTTTTCCGCGATCTATTACACAACCTCCAAGATTATCAGGATGTAGTTGACTATTTAACACAGAACACCTTATCGTCCTCAGCTTCCGCACGGAACCGTGACATATCTTTCTCTTCCTGCTCAGATTCTGGCACCCCACATAACACTCAGCCAGCAGCCACCACTGCTACTACTAGCACCACATCCGCTCCATTTGAGAGTTTTCAGGAGTTATTTGGTGGGGAATTAACCGCTTAACTGCCTTCACCACCCCCAACAGGGTCCAGGACTCCAGGTGGATTCTGCTAGCAGTGGCCACTAACAAGAAGACTAATGATTTTTCTGGTGCGTGTACATGCCTGCCTAATTTTTCTGTCTGCACTGCGGATGCAACAACAAAACAAAAGGCATGTATATGTGTCAATTCCCCTTCTTAACTGTTATCTTGCCGCGGTAAAGGGGCTTGCATATCACAATGAAGCAATGACCTATATGATTGTGTTGAGGGGCACA
This sequence comes from Hyperolius riggenbachi, assembly GCF_040937935.1. NCBI lineage: Eukaryota > Metazoa > Chordata > Amphibia > Anura > Hyperoliidae > Hyperolius > Hyperolius riggenbachi. The sequence continues at coordinate 73,862,818 of NC_090650.1, read as the reverse complement.
CCCAAGGTAATAAGGTCGTTGCTTCATTGTGGGCAGACCAAATTCGATCAGCTGGAAAGTCACTGTTGTTCTGTCATTGAGCTACCTCAGCCCGGCGACCATATGGGCTTGAAAACCGCCATGGCCTGCACTCTCGCCATGGTGCGCACCAGTCCAGCACGGCCATCACTACACAAACAGCTGTTTGCGGTGCATTACACAGTGAGTTTGGTCTGTCAGTGTGAAGCAGTACACTACTTACACTATCTGCTGATCCATGTCTACACACGCAAGATGTTTTCAAGCACTTTATGCCTCCAATTTAGGAATGCAATGTGATTTCTGCCCTTTAGGAATTATAACCCTGCTCTGCGTCAAATCCGTAATTTTTCCCGGAACTTTTGGCGTGTATCCCACTCCGCCATGCCCCTCTCCAGGTGTTAGACCCCTTGAAACATCTTTTCCATCACTTTTGTGGCCAGAAACAGTGTTTGCACTTTTTCAAGTTCGCTTGCCCATTGAAGTCTATTGCGGTTCGCAGAGTTCGCCGGTTCGCAAATTTTTGCGGTTCGAGCCATCTCTATTCAGAAGTCTTCGGGAACCCGAGAGCTCCTGAAGATGGGTGGCTCTGTACTATGCTTGCGCTGGTGCGCTCTCTCGTGCTCATGCATGCGCAGTATGGAGACGCCCATCTTCGGGACTTACGAAACCTCCTGCAGCAGCAGGTTGGGATGGCGGTGATGGGGCTGGAATGAGGAGACGATGAGAAGAGTAGAGATGTCGCGAACCTCCGATTTTCGGTTCGCGAACCGGGTTCACGAACTTCCGCAGAAGGTTCGGTTCGCGGAAAAATTCGCGAACCGCAATAGACTTCAATGGGGAGGCGAACTTTGAAAAATAGAAAAAATTATGCTGGCCACAAAAGTGATGGAAAAGATGTTTCAAGGGGTCTAACACCTGGAGGGGGGCATGGCGGAGTGGGATACATGCCAAAAGTCCCGGTGAAAAATCTGTATGTGACGCAAAGCAGCGTTTTAAGGGCAGAAATCACATTGAATGCTAAATTGCAGGCCTAACGTGCTTTCAAACATCTTGCATGTGTATACATCAAACAGGGAGTGTAATTAGAGTACTGCTTCACACTGACACACCAAACTCACTGTGTAACGCACCGCAAACAGCTGTTTGTGTAGTGACGGCCATGCTGGACTACTGCGCAACATGGCGTGATTGCTCTTCCTCACTCAGTGATGTCAGGTAATGTGTGACTTCCTTCTCAACTTTCCATGGCATTGTTAAAAAGCTTACATTTTGTTTTTAATTTACATTTTCTACTTGCTGTGTACTTGTTCAGTACCGCTACAATGAGAATCCTGTGGAGGCGGGCAAGTCTGCCATTGTGACCCCGGGTAATGGCCGGGGAATGAGAGGTTTGAATCCGGTGTGGAGCCTGAGCATTGGCTACCACTACACATCCAAGGAGGGCAGCGGGCAGGCATGCACGCCCGCCCCGAGGTAGTGACCAAAAATAACAATACAGGAGGAGGACTTTCGAGGCCCTGCTGTGTATTTGAAATGAATGTACTTTAAATCCTTTAACGAGAACCAGTTATGGCGGGCAAAGATGACACCACATTCCTTTCACGAGAATCATATGGAGGCGGGCAAGTCTGTCATTTGTGACCCTGGGTAATGGCCGGGGAATGAGGGATGGAATCCGGTGTGGAGCCTGAGAAACGGCTACCACTACACATCCAAGGAGGGCAGCAGGTAGGCATGCACGCCCGCCCCGAGGTAGTGACCAAAAATAACAATACAGGAGGCGGACTTTCGAGGCCCTGCTGTATATTTGAAATGAATGTACTTTAAATCCTTTAACGAGAACCAGTTATGACGGGCAAAGATGACACCACATTCCTTTCACGAGAATCATATGGAGGCGGGCAAGTCTGTCATTTGTGACCCCGGGTAATGGCCGGGGAATGAGGGATGGAATCCGGTGTGGAGCCTGAGAAACGGCTACCACTACACATCCAAGGAGGGCAGCAGGTAGGCATGCACGCCCGCCCCGAGGTAGTGACCAAAAATAACAATACAGGAGGCGGACTTTCGAGGCCCTGCTGTGTATTTGAAATGAATTAACTTTAAATCCTTTAACGGGAATCCGTTATGGAGGGCAAGTCTGCCATTGTCACCGCGGGAAATGAAGGTTGGATTGCGGCCCGAAGTGGGAGCCTGCTGAGACCCATGCTGTAGCTGCCCTGACCGTGCTTTGCAGACCAGGCATCTGTGGTCAGATGGACCCTTGAGCCAGCGGAAGACAAACCAAGTCGAAAGCATTTGCCAAGAATGTTTTACGGAGGGCAAGTTTTTTTGCCCTTTTTTTTATTTTTTTGAAAATGATAGATGGTTGTATTTTTAAATTGTTTGAAAGTTTAGATGGTTGTATTTTTAAATTGTTTGAAAGTTTAGATGGTTGTATTTTTAAATTGTTTGAAAGTTTAGATGGTTGTATTTTTAAATTGTTTAAAAGTGTATCCATTCTTCCTCCCCCCAGCCACGAACAATACCATGGGAACGTGGAGCAGCAGAAGCCCCCTGTGACGGCTGCCACGGTTGTTCTCCGCTGCTTGTCTTTTGAGGGGTGCTTCTTTTCCTCAGGTGTTCTTGCCATAGCTGTTTGTGCCTTCTCTCCAGGTGCCTTCGTAAAGCACTTGTCCCTACGTGACAGTTGGCCTTTCCACGGCTCAATTTTTGCTGGCAGAGACAACAGATGGCTTTGCTCCGATCTGAGACACACACGTGAAAAAATGTCCAAACCGCTGAGCCCCCCTGGGCTGATGGTGCTACGGTGGCATCAGCAGCTGACGTTGAAGGGCATGTTGGCTGTCTGGCCATAGCTGGCGATACATGGCGCCGGACACTGCCCCCAGCTGATTCTGAGGACGAGCTCCCTCTGCTTCTATCATGGAGTCGTCTCCTCCTACTCCTCTCTGACTCCTCCTCTGAACTGTCCCCCTGGTCATCTCCTCTACCGGGAACATATGTGGTATCCGTATAATCGTCATCATAATCCTCCTGGCCAGCTGCGCTTTCCTCAGACACCTCCTCAAGTGCACCAACTTCAGGTGGTCCACCATCATCCCCATCCACACACGTTACGTCCATACTATCGCCACCTAACTCAGACGTATGAGGTGGTGTACCTGCGCCTTCTTGTTGTTGTTGCAGTAGTGGCTGGGAATCAGTGATTTCACCACCACCACCAAATAACTCCTGAGAAGTGTCAAATGCAGCGGATGTGGTGCTTGTTGTAGCGCTGGTGGCTGCAGGAGATGAGGTGTTCTGTGTTAAATACTCAATCACCTCCTCACGATTTTGGGAAGTGATGGCACGTGCCTTCTTCTGAGCACTGTATTTTGGGGCAGGTCCGCATGAAATCACAGCAACACCACCTCGCACAGCCACAGACCTGCCGGTGCCTGGTGGCCTTCCTCTGGGTCTGCCTCTACCTCTTCCTCTACCTGGTTTGTCCATTTTGTCCATCTCGGGGGTATGCTAGCTATATGCAGTGAGGTGGGTTCTCACTCAACACAACAGGTAGTTAGATGCAGTGAGGTGGCCAGGTGGGTTCACACTCAACACAACAGGTAGTTAGATGCAGTGAGCTGGGTTCACTCAACAGTAAAGGTACTTAAGATGCAGTGAGGTGGGTTCTCACTCAACACAACAGGTAGTTAGATGCAGTGAGGTGGCCAGGTGGGTTCACACTCAACACAACAGGTAGTTAGATGCAGTGAGCTGGGTTCACTCAACAGTAAAGGTACTTAAGATGCAGTGAGGTGGGTTCTCACTCAACACAACAGGTAGTTAGATGCAGTGAGGTGGCCAGGTGGGTTCACACTCAACACAACAGGTAGTTAGATGCAGTGAGCTGGGTTCACTCAACAGTAAAGGTACTTAAGATGCAGTGAGGTGGGTTCTCACTCAACACAACAGGTAGTTAGATGCAGTGAGGTGGCCAGGTGGGTTCACACTCAACACAACAGGTAATTAGATGCAGTGAGCTGGGTTCACTCAACACAAGGCTAGGTATATGCAGTGATGAGGTGGGTTAAGTAAACACAACAGGTACTGGGTAGTTAGATGCAGTGAGCTGGGTTCACTCAACAGTAAAGGTACTTAAGATGCAGTGAGGTGGGTTCTCACTCAACACAACAGGTAGTTAGATGCAGTGAGGTGGCCAGGTGGGTTCACACTCAACACAACAGGTAGTTAGATGCAGTGAGCTGGGTTCACTCAACAGTAAAGGTACTTAAGATGCAGTGAGGTGGGTTCTCACTCAACACAACAGGTAGTTAGATGCAGTGAGGTGGCCAGGTGGGTTCACACTCAACACAACAGGTAGTTAGATGCAGTGAGCTGGGTTCACTCAACACAACGCTAGGTATATGCAGTGATGATGTGGGTTAAGTAAACACAACAGGTACTGGGTAGTTAGATGCAGTGAGCTGGGTTCACTGAACAGTATACAGTAAAGGTACTTAAGATGCAGTGAGGTGGGTTCTCACTCAACACAACAGGTAGTTAGACTTAGATGCAGTGAGCTGGGTTCACTCAACACAACGCTAGGTATATGCAGTGATGAGGTGGGTTAAGTAAACACAACAGGTACTGGGTAGTTAGATGCAGTGAGCTGGGTTCACTCAACACAAAGCTAGGTATATGCAGTGATGAGGTGGGTTAAGTAAACACAACAGGTACTGGGGTATATGCAGTACTGGGTAGTACAATGTGCAGCTCCCTGTCACACACACAGGCAGTCAGTCACTGAATGTGCTGGGCTGCTGGCAGTGGCACACACACTATCAATTAGCAAGGCTGTGCATGCAACAAAAGTGTCAGAAAAAAAAAATGTACAGGTTGAGCTCTGAAAAGAGCTGTTGCTGGGTGCTTTAAAAGCAATATTAATCAGTCAGGAACAAGCAAAGCAGCCTAGAACCTAACTAATCTGTCCCTAAGAGAAAAAGTCTGCAGCAGCTGTCCCTTTCCTCTCTCTAGCAGGCACACGAGTGACTGTAATGGCCGCCGGAGGCTGCCTTATATAAGGGGGGGTGGGGCTCCAGGGCTTACTGTAGCCTGAATGGCTACAATGTGCCTGCTGACTGTGATGCAGAGGGTCAAAGTTGACCCTCATAGTGCATTATGGGGCGAATCGAACTTCCGGAAAAGTTCGCCTGGCGCAGGCGAACGCGAACCCCCAATGTTCGCCTGGAACCATTCGCCGGCGAACCGTTCGGTACACCTCTAGAGAAGAGGGGGAAAGCTCTATAGGACACAGAGCCTTCCCTTTCCTTAGGTAAGTATCTGTTTGTTTTTTTTCACTTTGCTTTAGTTTTAAAAATGCTACATTCCTGGCTGTAGTATAGAGTTGAAGGGAGAATTAACCCTGTATGCAAATTTCTATTGACTGACAATTGGCAAATAGAATTTTGCAGGGGGTCAATCACAATCCCAAAATGCTGATCAGTTAACCAGAGGCTTATAAATGTACACATGTAGTAGTTAATTGAACTTCATGTGAATCCCTGATTCCAGAGTGGGAGTCCACATCAGGTGACCTAACTCACACTCATCCTATCAACTATAAGCTTGTAGCAGATGTATAAGAAGCAGAGGACCAACAGGACCAGAGCAGGATCACCCACCAGGCAACCTAATCAGGTGCTTTGTGCCTAATGGGTGTCAAGGGGCCCGCCTGACACATTCTTTGTGTTGGAGCTTAGTATTCTGTATATGCAGATAGGCACCCAGTATAACAAGTTAGAGCTCTTTACTAAAGAAAAACATGCAGAGATATATCAGGCACCACCAGCAGGAAACACAGCTTGCTTAGAACAGAGAGAACACATAGTGAATAGAGATGCGGCGAACTGTTCGCCTGGCGAACATCTCTGGGGCTTTTACTACTTGTGGCGAACGGTTCCCGGAGTAGTACGCCTGCGCTGCCCGGCGGAGCGTGTCCTCGATCGCGCTCCTGTTGCCGGGCACTCTCTGCGCATGAGCGTGACGTCGTTCATGACGTCACGCACACGCGCAGAAAGTGCCCGGCAACAGGAGCGTGATTTCTTTTAAGTATCATGCAAATTTTGTCATCAGTCTTTGTTGCTAATATTAATGTCTTCATTGTGGCATTGCCTCATTATTGTCCAGTAAGGAGGCTGATTGGCGGCTAATAAAAAAGAATTGATTAATTTCAGTGGAGAAAAGTGAAATAACAGACCCAGTCATCCCAAATTTGTAGATCTCAGTTCAAATATGTATTTCTGTATACTTTGCTATTTTCTCTGGATTTAAAGTGCCCATACATCTATCAATTTAGCGGCTGATCGACCGTCCGATTCAATAATTCGAATCAGATGAAAATCGGTGCTAATAAGTGCATGCCCGAACGACAATGCAACCAATTTTGGGCTGAACATGTCAATTGGACATGCTGCAAAATGTTGGACCATCGAAACTCCTGACGCTGTCACCCAATGGGCTTGATTTACAAAAGAGTGCTAACACTTAGCACACCTGTGCAAAGCTGCTTTGCACTTGATATCAAGCGTGTAAAGCTTTACGCGCGCAAACTATTGACTTTGCGTGAGTCAATAGTTTAGGTTAGCACGAGAAGCACCGTAGTTTTCACATGCAAAGCGGACTTATCGCGTGTATGGCGTAACTAGGGGTGCTCGGATACCCCTTTTCAATATCCGAATTGATCCGGATATGGATACCCAGATATCCGGATCCGAATCGGATATCCAAATCCAAACTTTTTGGTATCCAAGTAAACTCGGATATCCGAATCCAAAATCCTGGATATCCGGCCAGATTCGGATATCCGGATAGAAAACCGAAAGTGACCTGAAAATGGCTTGTAATGCTTCAAAAAGTCTCTCTCTGTCTCTCTCGCTCTCTGTCTCTGTCTCTGTCTCTCTCTCTCTCTTTCTCTCTCTCTCTCTTTCTCTCTCTCTCTCTATGCCTGACTGCCTTTAAAAGGGATTTTTGCTATTGAAGGTGATTTTGGCTTCTGCTCGGATATCTGAACTAACTATCCACCCGGATTTCAGATGGGAAATTCGAGTTTGTCTGATAGTGCTATTTGGATTTTAAAAAATATCCGAATTGCTATGCAAAGTTCGGATAGTGGCAAAAGTTCGGATTATCTGGGTAGTTTGGATATCCGGAAACCGGATGAGCACCACTGGGCGTAACGCGCGAGCGCTAAAACTTTGCACAATGGCTTGCACGCATGTTTGCACGTGCAAAGCTTTTAGGCATGGTAACTCAGTTATCACTGTTTTGTGAATCAAGCCCAATGTGTCCAATGTGCCCCCCCCCCCTTGCCCAGTGCAGTAAGCATTACCTGTCTGTGTCCGCCGCTGGCTCCGGGCACAAGCACTCATGTTACTTTGGCAACCACGTGAGGCGCATGTATGGACAGAGGACGGAGCCAACAGCGAAAAGGTAGGTAATGTATATTGCATGGGCACGAGGAGCACATTGGCTGATGTGGTGTGACAAGGCCAATTCTGGATCAATTTCAGCATGACATTCTATCTGTCTCTTGGTTAAATTTGCCCATCATCACTAGATGTATGGCTACCTTTAGATGTAAATCAAAGCTTATCTTACTTTGCTTTGGGAAGCCTGAAACGTACTCTCCTGATTCATTTAAAGCATGTACTTGTTTTATGATCTACTTTTGTTATAAGATAGTCTTTGAGAACAGACTTGTGTTATGTATACCATTAGCGAAGGACTGGATACGTGATTATTGGGACAATTGATCAGCTTATCTGAAAATCTTATTCACAGGCTTAAATTCTTATCGATTCTTCTCTTCAGTCCTGCTCTCAGCCTGACATTTCAGCATGTGTATCAATTTAATCAGCCTTTATAAGGTCACAAAAGGGTTGTGTTGAACAAACACGACTGCACAGAGAAGTTTGCTCAGTAATAAATTGCCATGACTATAAAATACTAAAGGACTCTTCAGGTGTGCTACTCAAGGATCAGCTGCAAAGAAAGGTCATATTAGACCTCCTCCACCATTAAGCCACACAAATATGGTCCACTGAACTGGATTTTTTTTCGAGCTATCCTCTGGGATATTGAAAGGTCAGTAAACAGATTTGGGCCCATATGCAACCAACTTTCTCTCCTTAGTTTTCTCCAAGTTGCTATTTTCACACCTTGTCAATAAAATGCCTTTTAAACCTGCAGCAAGCAAGAACATACACAAAATCATTTTGATAGTACTTATTCTACTACTTTTGGTACGTTTTTTTTAATTGAAAAATGCTGAAAAGGTATATTAGATAGAAGTTAAAAAATTATCGCGTATAAGAAAACCCGGGTGAAAAAGTGAATTACATATAGGCCTTGGTCTCTCCAGTTCATTACACTCCAGATATAATAAATTGGGCCTGATGCTATTTAAGGTGATAAGTAGCTTGCAAGATGCAAGCTACTTATCACCTTGCCATCGCATGAGGATTACCGGCACATTCTATTGCCAGTTTCACTCGTGCGATGGCCGATTGTTAAGGGAGCATTACTCAGGCGAAAGCCTGGGTGATGCTCCCATGTTACAGATGATGGGGAGCGAGGTTTTGCCCTGTGGTGCTGTCCATCAGTACCACGGCCTCGCTCCCCACACATGCGCACAACCCGTCAAACATCCGCCGCTACTTTAATAAGTAGACGCCCCAGAGCTCCCCGCCGGCCGCCGCTCGTCTCTCCAACCCCACCACGTAGTTGCACAGATACTGTGAAGCAATTTCCCTTCCGCCGCTGAACACCCGCCGCATGTCCCGCCATGTAATTACAGTGTATAAGTCACTGTAATTACTCTCGCTAATAGCAGAGTCCCGGCAAAGCATCTTTGAATCAGCTGCCGGGGCTCCCCATTGGTTCACAGTCTGAGCCATTTTCATTGGTCCAGACTGTGAACCAATGGAGAGCCCCGGCTGCTGATTCAAAGATGCTTTTCCGGGACTTTGCTGTAGCAAGAGTAATTACAGTGACTCATACACTGTAATTACATGACGGGGACTTGCGGCGGGTGTTCAGCGGCGGGAGGGAAATTGCTTCACAGTATCTGTGCAACTACGTGGGGGGGTTGGAAAGATGAGCAGCAGCCGGCAGGGAGCTCTGGGGGTCTCCTTATTAAAGGAGACCCCCAGATGCGGCGACGATGACGTGCGTTAGCATGATTAGACCTGCTTTTGCAGGTCTAAGCTAACGCTCATGTCTGCCGGGAAGCATCGCTTCCTGGAGGCATGCAAAGTGCAATAGTATAGGGTGTAAGGAACTTGCTGGGCGATAATATCACCCAAGGGAGTTTTTTTAATACCCTGCCTAGGGCTAAATGCAATTAGATCAGGCAAATTTATTGTCGCCTGATTATCGGACTCACCAGCATTTAACGCTGGCGAGTTTGAAAATCACATCAGGCCGATTGTGTATGTGTGGACTTACCTGTGAATGTTGTAGTTACTGTTGCCCAAAGGGTGCCGACCACTGAAATGAAAGCATCACATACTTTTGTCGCTCTGCAAATTGCAACTGGATCGTTTTTCTCAATAGGTATGTGAACAAGAACAATGTTTTGAACTCATATATTGCATTAGGTTTTCACTATTTAGCTTTTTGAGTATGAATTGAAGTATATGTTTGTCTGAAACATCACTGTTAATAAGGTTTCCAGTAAAGGAATGAAAAGAAGAATATTTTCCAAGCTGCCTGAAATGTCGCTTAATTGGAGAACAGTAAGAAAAAACAGCCAACTGTTTGCCAAGCAGTCTTCCTGTTTCAATCACTGTGACAGCTAAGTACAGTGTCGCAAAAAGGAAAACTACCTGCTCATGTCCGAGAAGTAGACCTGGACAGAAAATTTACCTAGATGTTCGTGTTTTGCCAAGGTGTACAATGCTGTGTTCCATGCTCCCGACACTTCCTGTTTTACACCGGAAGTTCTAGCTTTGAAGGAGGAAGTGTCAGGAGGATGACACAGCATTGAGCTTCGCAGCATCCAGGTAGAATAACTCTCTCTGCCAGGGCCTCCTCTTAGACATGAGAAACATAAACTGTGCTTGTTACACTCTAGTGACAAGTTCGCATGGAGATGCTGAACAAAAATATGATTCCCTATCCTGAAACACACCACACATTGTTTAAAGTAACTATGTGTACCTTTAAGAGCAACTTAAACTTTAAGGGCAACTTAAACTTAACTTCTGGATAACAGTTTATCAACTCAACTCAGCTCAACCCAATTCTGCCTTCCCCATAGACTATTCTCTGGAAATTCTGTGGAAGTTTACTTATGCGTTCACATGTAGTTCATCCATCAAAAGTTGTTAGTCAACCAGAATAAGAGGTGGTGTACAAAGTTAAGCCTCGTACATGACTGATGAATGATCGTTCCACCATTAATCTGTAAAGGTATTAATGCAATATGATGTGTTTTCAAAATACTGACAGACAATACAGTAAACTAAATGCTAAATGATGGTGAGGTGCTGTACACTTCGCAGACACATCGCTTAATAATTGTTCATAGCTCTGTAGTCACTGCTGGGTGAGGATAACACTGTGCACTCCAGATTTCTCAACAATGCACTAGATCAATGTTCAAACGATATCAGCACACCAATCCTTTGTAAGAATAGCACGCTTTCTTTGTTTGCACAGATAGTACAATGGAGGCCCAATAAAGCGTGCTATTCTTACAAAGGATTGGTGTGCTGATATTATTTGAACATTGATCTATTGGAAGGTAACACTGCCTATGCCACCATATCAAACACCCAGCTATCTGAGGAGTGCCCACTCAAGGACTTTCTGATTGCTCAACAATGCACTAGGGAGACTGTACACACACTAGATCTCAAGCAGAGATGGCCCTGGCCAATTTTTTTGGTCAAGAACCCTCTGGCTTTAGTGGTGAAATGCAAAGTTGGTATAGGACAAATTTAATTTAAGCAGGCCACGATAGATATAGGAAAGGAGCCTGATAGGCAAACACAGGTGCAAGATGACCTTGAGGCATGCGTTGTGATTTTATAGCATTCAGACAAAACATGCATTAGCTACATCATTCTCATGGCCCTCCTGGGATGTACCACCTCTATATTTCACATACTGATATACAAAGGCACTTGGCTGTATACCAGACTCTTACTAATTTGTTCTCCTCGATTTTCCTGATGAAGCAGGATTGTACCTGCGAAACTCGTTGCAGTTTGGAGTACCTATTAAATGCTATTTTTGTATGCAATAACAGAATTGTGTCTGTTTGGTCTACTGAGGAGGTAAGTCCACCACTACCTCCTCTTTGACATGTTTTTTTAACACTGTTTTATCCTATTTTGGCGCCTTTGTTCAGGCTTCTACATGATATCTCCATTGGTTCAGATTGTCATATGCTTAGCATTGCTAACTGCATGCATCTTAGAGACCCAATGACTGCAGGTACTGCTAGCTAGCTTTGTGGGCCATGTAAACGCTCACACTACCCTAATAACAAACTCCACCCACCCATGCTTTTCCTCTCGGCTATTCAAGCAAACTACACCAAAAGATTTGCAGTAATTATGGTATAACACAGTGACAAACAGAAAGAGTTCATTCTTAATTCCTTGTCATACTTGAGGTGCTTATACATGGTACAATCAAATTGTTCGATTTTCCCGTTTATTCAACCAACACAATAAAATAGAGAAGAAATCAAACAAAATATTTTTTTTTATTAAGAAAAACTGAGCTATTTTCCTTTTTTTTTTTTTTTGATAAAAATCTCATTGGATGAGTTGGAAAAATTTGGTTGGTTGGATGTCAAATTGTATAGTGTATGGTTGTATGGAACAAAATATATATTAGATCGAAATTGAAAGCAATGTTTCAAAAAAGGGAAACTTTATATATATTGAAAAAAAAAGACAAAGGGAAGTTAAAAGGAAAACAGAGTAGATAAGGTGAGAGGTTTTGTAACTGTCCAATGTTTGAGTACTACAAAAAAATGTAAACATCTATGGGTATTGTTAATGTGAAGAAAGTGACTGAAATAAGTAACGATTAGTATATAAACTGAGCAAGATAGTGTGACTGTGGAGATAAAGAAGTAAAAGTGCCCATACACTTACCGATTCTCCCATTCAATTATTTGCACATTCGATCAATCTGCAGGGAGTTGATCCCTCCAAAATGTCCAACCATTCGGTAAATTTTTGACCAAAGAGCAATTGAAAGTATTGATCAGACAGGACAGAAGATCTGAATGAAGAAGTGCATAGAAATGTTATGACAAAGACATAAGACTATTTCTCTTTATCCTGCAGCCAATTATTTGACCATTGTGTTTTTAGGCTTTTCTTCATCCATGAGACTCCATACATGGGGGTAACTAGGGGGAGCAGCACCTGCAACTACAGGGGGCCCAGAGGTGGGGGGAGGCCAAACTACTAACCTTCCCTCCCTCCTCCGATATTCCAGATCAGGTGTTTTTGTGGCTTCACATGTGAAGATCCTGATGGCCACACCTATTTTATGATGTTTGTAAGATGGCCCCCAGGCTGTGAGGGTCACCATGGGGTAGCAAGGGAAGGTTTGTGAACATTAAAGGGGCCCCACCCCTTTTATTTTGTTAGTTAGCATCATTCTACCTTCCTGTTCTTGCTGAAGAGAAACTATTCGGGAAACGTCAAAAACATGCCATTTCTGATCGAATAGACCATTTTGATCTAATTATCCTTTTTTTCAACCAACCTACATTCTTTTTTCAACCAACTTTTTCCTCCTATTCAATCATTTTTCATGGATTTTTGGAATAACACTCGTGTATGGTACCTCGAAAATATTTTAAAATGTATTTGATCAAACGAAATAATTGATCAAAAGTACTTAAGCCCCCCAAAATTGTACTGTGTATGGGCACCTTAAGGCTTAATGCTTTAAATTTAATGTAAAGCGAACAAAAAAACAAAGAAAAAAAGAAAGAAAAAAAGATACTTACCTATAGAGGGGGAAGGCTCTGGGTTCTATAGAACCTTCCTGTTCCTCTCCTGGTCCCCTTGTTCCAGCGCTATCACCCCTTTTAGTAGTATTTGACCGAACGGGAAGGCCTGCGCAATGTGGCGCCGTCTTTGAGACTACTCGGGTTCACAAAGACTTCTGAAGCATCCCGCGGTGGCAGACTGGTACGAGGGGACTAGGAGAGGAACCGAAAGGCTATATAGGACCCAGAGCATTCTCTGTCCTTAGGTAAGACTCTGTTTGTTTGTTTGTTTTTTATTTCAATTTACATTGGCTTTAACGACTCACTTCCTGATACTATCCTGAAAAACAGTTTGTAATATCTCGGTCCATTATGAACCTGCAGAGCTGTTATATTTTTCTTGTTCACACCATTGTCCGATCATTAAGATTGTATTTTACTTGCGCATGGACTCATTGATATTTGCCTGAGCTTACTTCAGTGCTGTTGTCGACCACAAAACCAGGTCCAACACTTCTCGAAACAGAGATTGCATGATATTTATTAGGTGCATATAAAACTAGATATTTGCAAAGGAAAACACCCTTTCATTTTGTTACCATAAACTGCAGCAAACAGTGTCCTGAACTTACGTTAGCAATGCACAACGTCCAAGTGTGCTGTGTAATTCAACAAGGAACTTTACTGACTATCACTTAATGATTAAAATTGACTGAATTATTCAATGTTAATATATAATTTAGTCTGTGTGTGCCCATTGTAAAAACTTTCTTCCTGTCTACGTTCTTAAATTTAGCACAGGTGAGGCATCATTACTGCTGGCAAGAAACATCATTGTTTGTTTGTTGTGTGTTCCAAAGTGGGCAGAAACATTACCTGGTCTCCCAGAGTGCTCTGGGGCAGAAGGCTGCGTGATGTCATAGCCTAGGCTAAACATCAATGCAAGGGTGGGGCTACATACCAATGTACAGGAACATATAAATATAGGAAATGTTTCTTAACCAGCCGGGCGGTATGGACGAGCTCAGCTCGTCCATCACCGCCGGAGGCTGCCGCTCAGGCCCTGCTGGGCCGATTTTCATCAAATAAAAAGCAGCACACGCAGCCGGCACTTTGCCAGCCGCGTGTGCTGCCTGATCGCCGCCGCTCTGCGGCGATCCGCCGCGAGCAGCGGCGAAAGAGGGTCCCCCAGCCGCCTGAGCCCAGCGTAGCCGGAACAAAAAGTTTCGGCCAGCGCTAAGGGCTGGATCGGAGGCGGCTGACGTCAGGATGTCGGCTGACGTCCATGACGTCACTCCGCTCGTCGCTATGGCGACGATGTAAGCAAAACAAGGAAGGCCGCTCATTGCGGCCTTCCTTGTTTATTCTGGGCGCCGGAGGCGATCGGAAGAACGCCTCCGGAGCGCCCTCTAGTGTGCTTTCATGCAGCCAACTTTCAGTTAGCTGCATGAAATAGTTTTTTTTTTATTTAAAAAAAACCCTCCCGCAGCCGCCCTGGCGATCTTAATAGAACGCCAGGGTGGTTAAAGGATACCCCAACTGAAATGTGACATAATGAGATAGACATGTGTATGTACAGTGCCTAGCACACAGATAACTATGCTGTGTTCCTTTTTTTATTTCTCTGCCTGAAAGCATTAAATATCAGGTATGTAAGTGGCTGACTCAGTCCTGACTCAGACAGGAAGTGACTACAGTGTGACCCTCACTGATAAGAAATTCCCCTTTTTTACCTCTTTCTTGCTCTCAGAAGCCATTTTCTGCTAGGAAAGTGTTTAATAGTTGGAATTTCTTATCAGTGAGGGTCACACTGTAGTCACTTCCTGTCTGAGTCAGGACTGAGTCAGCCACTTACATACCTGATATTTAACTCTTTCAGGCAGAGAAAGAAAAAAAGGAACACAGCATAGTTATCTGTGTGCTAGGCACTGTACATACACATGTCTATCTCATTATGTCACATTTCAGTTGGGGTATCCTTTAAGCTTAAACCAGGATTATTTTCTTAAAATTGTGTATCCTGAATAATTTACTACATTGATTCTACAGTATGCTGTTGCAGTGTTTCTTTAAAGAGAATCTGTATTGTTAAAATCACACAAAAGTAAACATACCAGTGCGTTAGGGGACATCTCCTATTACCCTCTGTCACAATTTCGCCGCTCCCCGCCGCATTAAAAGTGGTTAAAAACAGTTTTAAAAAGTTTGTTTATAAACAAACAAAATGGCCACCAAAACAGGAAGTAGGTTGATGTACAGTATGTCCACACATAGAAAATACATCCATACACAAGCAGGCTGTATACAGCCTTCCTTTTGAATCTCAAGAGATCATTTGTGTGTTTCTTTCCCCCTGCATCTCTCATGCACTGAAGTTTCAGGCTGCTCTTTTCTTCCTGCAAACAGCTTTGCCCTTGTCTGTAATTCCTCACTATGTGAAAGCCCAGCCAGCTCAGAGGACGATTTATCCAGCTTGTAAAAGAAAAGAGAGAAGAGAGAAGCTGCTCTAATCTAAATAACACACAGGCAGTGTGCATAGAGGGGGCTGGAAGGGGGAGTTCATAGCAGAACCACAACACTGAAGAACTTGGCAGCCTTCCAGACACAGGCTGACAAGTCTGACAAGAGAGAGATAAGTTGATTTATTACAGAGACTGTGATAGTAGAAAGTGCTGCAGTAAGCCAGAACACATTAGAATAGCTTTTGGAACTTGTAGGATGATAAAAAACAGGATGTAATTTTTGTTACGGAGTCTCTTTAATGGTGATCATTAGAGTTATCTTTAAACATGGGCAGATTTCAGGCAAGTCCACCTAGGCCATAGCCTAAGTTCAAGGGTGGGCTGTGGGCAACAGGCTGGTACAGGCAGTTTAAAGAGACAGTAAAGCGGAAAAAAAATTATGATATAATGAATTGGTTGTGTAGCACGGATAATTGCTAGAACATTAGTAGCAAAGAAAATATTCTCATATTTTTATTTTCAGTTATATATATATTTTTTTTAGAACTTTGCATCATTCTCTAATATTTGCAGTTTACACACTACTCAACATTCTAAATGATTTTACAGAGCAGGCAAGTGAACTTTTGAACCCTTCTCTCCAGAGAAAAAGAAAATACATTGACAGACACTTGAGATAATAAGCTTCAGAAGACAGAGCTCTCTGCGACTTTAAAAGTCGTGGAGCTCAGTGGCTCTTTTGCATAGATAACAACTGGAGTTTCTTGACTCTTCCTGTACTGGAAACAATATTAGACTTATGTCTCTGCTCCTAATGTTTTATTTCTTAGCTGTATTACACAACCAATTCATTATATCATAATTTTTTTTTTTGCTTCAGTATCTCTTTAACTGCCTAAACATCTGCAGGCTCATAGCAATTGGATGAGCACCTAACCAGGCTTTTCTCCTGCCAACTGTGCCTCGCTATGTACATTAGCAGCTAGACCCAGTCCGTGGCCACCCTGCTTCCAAGTTAGCTGCACATAGCTGTGGGCGGCTACTTACGGCTGGGTCTAGCAGGCAAGGGGATAGAAGCTGCATGCACCTGTCACTCACGGATGGGAGAGCTGCTGTAAGTCTCCGCCTTTCACTCTCTACCATCGGCACCTCGCCTGCCGGGAGTGGCGAGGTGCTGGTGGTGACTTCTAAGAGTTTGTATGCCTTGTGCTGCTATATGCCTTATTGTCAAAAGTGGACTTATCCCAGTCCCAGAGTGTGCGACGGGAGAGGGGGGGGGGGGGTCCGTGTGTAGCTAACTGCCCTGAGAGGAGTTTACAATCTAATACTAGACAAGATAAACAACCTTGGGTGTCCGCAGAAAATCTTTCATGGGGGAAGGGTGAAAAATAGGTGTGGCCATGGACCAGGATTTGAGTGTCGTCATTAGTGGAGCCAAATTTACATGAACTTAGCAATGGTGGGACATGAGACTAGGACTATGGTAGGGCCTACATTGTGAGCGCCACTGACACAGGTTCCCCCTCAGTTTAGGCAGTGACAGGGACCCCTCCAGCTTAGGTGATCACAGGTGCCCCCAGTTTTAGGTAGTGACAGGGACCTCCCCATGTTTATTGATTGGGACCCCTCCCCTAGTTTAGGTGGTGACAGGTGAACCTCTGGGTCAGGTAATGACAGGAGCCTCCCAGTTTAGGTAGTGACAGATGCCCCCTAGTTTAGGTAGTGACAGGTGACCCCCTCGGCTGTCCCCGCTGCATCCCAGCAGCCAGCGACATACCTCAGAAACAGTTGGCGTCCAGTAAGAGTGGGCGCATGGTACCCCCGTGGACACCACGCTGCATATGCGGAAGTGATGTCACTTCCGCATATCAGTGCGGTGTCCGTGAGGTCCTCCTAGCATCCAACTCACTGGTCGCAGGCTGATTCTAAAGTCTGACACTGGCTGCTGAGATACAGCGGGGACGGCCAGGGGGAGAAGACTGAATGCCGGGGGGGGGGGGGTTACTGTCAGCTGGGGGGGCATCCGATGCCCCATTTTGCCCCTATGTGTGGACGCCCATGCAAATAACAATCATATTTCGCTTTTCTCCTGGTGGACTCAAAGCACTAGAGCTGCAGCCACTAGGGCGCGCTCTATAGGCAGTAGCATTGTTAGGGTGTCCTGCCCAAGATCTCTTACTGAATAGGTGCTGGCTTACTTAACAGTAAGAGCCAAGATTCAACTCCTGTGTCAGAGTCGAGACAGAGCCCTTAACCACTACACTATCCAGCCAATATAATAACAAAACACATATTACCATAGTAACACTTGCGCTATCCAGCCATGTACCAAGAGTTTCTCTACATGCGCAAAGTGCAGTACTCTGCTTGCGTTAGTATCGGTAATATTGCTGTAGGTTTGTGCATAAGTCACATGCACAACGGTTGAACTCCCCTCACTTTTCTCTCCATATAAAGCTCCAAATGTGTCTGTAAAGTGTCCACTATATTAAACCATAAAATGTGTAATAACAATGCTTCCGACATTTACCAGGCAATATAATGAAGGGAAGATGAGAAGAGGAGCATGGGAGTCATTAAACAGAATAAATTCTAACTTGTAAAACGTTCTGGTGGTAAAATCCTTTATGGTGAATTATAAATATGTTTTGCATGTTGGCTCGCTGTAATATCTCTGTAATTTATAGCCGCATTGGCATGTAATATTGGGGACATAGATCTGCATGGCCTTTCCCTGACTCCAGTATCGAATAGAATTCTGGCTATCTTGCAGATGTTTCCAAGCTTGACTGTTACATTATGTGCATACATGTTTATGTGATATACTTTTACATCTCGGCTTTGCATTTTCCTTTGAAATCTGTCATGTAAATTAAGGACGCTTATGTAAGCAAGATTACGTAGAATGGAATGTGAGCCAACGTGAGTCCTTTTTATGAGATGATATAAGTATTATAAAATGCGGTGGAACTTCAACAGAGCTGAGATACAGGACCATCAAAATGTGATGCAGACATGCTGATCTAAAGCAGGGGTGTCAAACTCAATCACGTTAGGGGCCCAGGGCCGGTTCTAGCTACAATGGGGTTTCTGTACAAAAAGTTACTTGGGGGCCTCCCAGCACAGCCCAACCCCCACAGCAAATTTACCACCCTGGGCCCCCGAGCTGGCTGCCAGACCCCATCTCACCCCCCAGTCACACAATATCATAAGGTGTCCATCATATGTCCCCAAAAGCATTGGTGAGGTCCTCATTATTCCCCTTCTCTAATCCAAGCAGGACACAGGAGGCAACACCATACTCCATGCTCTGGACTTCTTATCTTCCTAATTTCCTGCAGGCATGAATAGGATCACCATAGCTAAAGAGGAGGGAGAAACCTCGGGGGCCCCTACAGACTCTGGGACCCCGAGGCAATTGCCTCCTTTGCCTTTTTTATAGAAGTGCTGGCACCACAGGGGCAAAAACCTAAAGCATAGTCTAAGTCAAGGGCCAAATTTACCAGGATTCAATATTAATTTATCAATTTTAAACTATGTGGCTAAACTATAGTGACCATGGAGGATTGCTCCTCCCTCTTCTGCACAGTACAGCAGTGGAGCAGTTTAGTATTTACCTGATCCAATGCTGCTTCGAGTCTCCTCTTATCTTCCTGACAGTCACAAGCTCTATGCTGCATCCCTCTGGTTCCTGAGGAACGTCACATGATCGGGTGAAAGAAGTATTAAAGCACAGAGTGTGTGATTGCCAGGAAGAACAGAAGAGACAATCCATCGCTGGAGAAGGTAAACTTTGCTCTTAAATGCTGCATTACTCTGATATGTGAGGAGATGGTGTTGGGGGGGGAAGGTTGGTGAGTATGTTTGTGTTTTACAAGCTACATAGGGGGTTGAGGCATTTGGTGTACTCCTCCAGATGGAAAGGAGCGTACTCTGCAAGGGTACTCCTCCAGATGCGAAGGAGCATACTCTGGAGGTGTACTCCTCCAGATGGAAAGGAGCGTACTCCGGAGGGGTACACCTCCAGATGGGAGGGAGCATACTCTGCTCTGGAGGTGTACTCCTCCGGATGGGAAGGAGTGTACTCTAGAGGTGTACTCCTCTAGATGGGAAGGAGCGTACTCTGCAAGGGTACTCCTCCAGATGCGAAGGAGCATACTCTGAGGTGTACTCCTCCAGATGGGAAGGAGCGTACTCTGCAAGGGTACTCCTACAGATGCGAAGGAGCATACTCTGGAGGTCTACTCCTCCAGATGGGAAGGAGCGTATTCTAAAGGTGTACTCCTCCAGATGGGAAGGAGCATACTCTGGAGGTCTACTCCTCCAGATGGGAAGGAGCGTATTCTAAAGGTGTACTCCTCCAGATGGGAAGGAGCATACTCTGGAGGTGTACTCCTCCAGATGGGAAGGAGCGAATTCTAAAGGTGTACTCCTCCAGATGGGAAGGCGCGTACTCTGAAGGTGTAGTCCTCCAAATAGGAAGGAGCGTACTCTGGAGGTGTACTCCTCCAGATGGGAAGGAGCGTACTCTGGAGGAGTACACCTCCAGATGGGAAGGAGCGTACTCTTGAGGGGTACTCCTCCAGATGCGAAAGAGCATACTCTGGCGGTGTACTTCTCCAGATGGGAAGGAGCATACTCTGGAGGTGTACTCCTCCAGATGGAAAGGAGAGTATTCCGAAGGTGTACTCCTCCAGATGGGAAGGCGCGTACACTGGAGGTGTACTCCTCCAGACCAGATGGGAAGGAGTGTACTCTGGAGGTGTACTCCTCCAGAAGGTAAGGAGCGTACTCTGGAGGTGTTCTCCTCCAGATGGGAAGGAGCGTACTCTAGAGGTTTACTCCTCCAGATGAGAAGGAGCATGTTGTTATATTTTTTTACTGCTTACAGTGATGCACATTAGAAAGCGCTCAAGGGCCACATAAAATGGCAAGTCAAGACAGCTATGCAAGATCGGTGGCCAGGCATAGGGAAGAGGTACATATCACACGCTCTACTGACATTTCTGCAAGCACAATGAGGGATGTGAGAGATCTTTGGGGGTGGTGTATGTAAGGAGTGGAATGGTTTAGCCACCCCAGGCCACAAAAATATCAACAGAATGAAAACAACACTTTTTGATACAATAACGATTTTGTATGAAATCTCAGCTTGTCCCTACTGCTGAACGCCAAAAAATCTATTCATATGACCCTGTGGCAGAGTGCGCCAACAGGTCATTTGCATAGCGATGGCTTCTCGACCCCTTCCCTGCACGCTGCTTGCACGCCCTTCGCTGCCCCTCACCACCCCTCACCCAGTGACGTACGTCACTGGGATTCCCGGCTTCCCTGTCATTCTGCGCATGCGCATTGCAGTGTCTCTACCAACAAATTTAAAATGTACGTATCACCCATTGACTAGCATGCATTCCACGGCCCCTGCGTTACCACGAACGTTGCACAGTAACACGCTGTTGACTTTGTGGCGGGTCGGAAACTCCCAGCGCAACGCAGTTAGTGTACTGGGCCCCATACACGTTCTTTGCTGTTGCATTACCTTGCGTACCAAAAGTGTAACGCAACGCAAAGAAAGTGGCCAAGTGTAAAAAGCTTCTTAATAGGGACGTAGCTGAAATGTCAGGACAGCTCTAGTGCAAAGGATGTACAAAACCAAGCCATGTATCCCTTCATAACCATGTTTGGAAAGGCACAGCTGGTTGTGGACTGAATTGGAAAGCAATCTTTAAAAAGCTTATGCAGTATTGATCTGCCTTATAGTTATATCAGACACATGCAGGGCAGATGGAGTGGTGTGCGGGTCTCTGGAGCAGGGTTTGGTAATTACTCCTGGTACCTGTGAAGCATTGAATAGATCATCAAACACAATGACCTACTGCTGGTTCAAATTATATTTCCTGGCATGCCTTCACAATGAGCTGTGTGACGACGGCTCACTATTGTTTCATTAAGGAATATAGATGAAAAGATGTGACATTTACTCATGCTATAACTCCATCACATAATTCAGAAGATCCCAGTAACAAGGTAATTTGGGTTATAGCACTCACCCGCTCATTACTTGTACTTGTCTCCAAACATCTGCTAATATTCAATAGATTATTAAGTTATCACAGATAACTCTCTTTTAAAGGTATTTACTTTACCATGATACAAAAGAATATTAAAGAAAACCTGAACTGAAAATTAAAAGTCAAAATAACCATAGTTAAGTCATACTTACATCCCATGTAGTCTGCTCCTCAATGTCTTACTCCTCTCCCGTGTCCTGTTAGTCCACTGTGATTAAGGAAATTCTTTGTCCTCCATTTTGAAAATGGCCATTACCCCATAACAGTTTCCTTGTCAGCACACTGTTAAACTGTAACATCACCCACTTGAGCCATAGGGAAACATGGACATTACCTGGCACATCAGTTGTCCTCTCAGCTGTAACTGACAGCAACTGATATATAATTGACAGCAACTGATCTATTTCAGTTCTGACAAAATGTTGTCAGGACTGGAAAGGATTATTATCAGAAGAAAATGGTGAGCTTCTGAGAGGAACTGATGGCAAGATAACTATGTAATGTTCATTTGAAGTTACCTCATGTGTTTATTTTAAATAATTTTACTCGGTTCAGGTTCCTTTTAAAGGGAATCTGAAATGAGAGGAAAATGGTGGCTGCCATCTTTATTCTCAAATAATATATGCCAGTTGCCGGACTTAAAGAGGAACTACAGCCTAAACAAACATATTGTCATTAAGTTACATTAGTTATGTTAATTAAAATAGATAGGTAATATAATCTCTTATGCTCAATCACAAGAAAATGTATGCGTGCTCTACACCAAGCTTAACCCTTTCAAGTCTAGCTGTGCAAATCTGGCTAAAATGGCTTACCATGAGACATGCTCATGCAGAAATGCATCTGCTTTCGCATGCCAAACTTTGCAGGGTCAAAAACCAATACCGCGAAGCGGTTGCCCTGCGGGAATTAGTTCATGCTATACAGCACTATCCAGGAGCGCCTCGGGGAGGCTTCCCATTGCCCCCATACAACCGGGGGGGGCTGCGGGGCCCCAGGCTCTCTCACTGCCTAGGGACCACAGCAACACCCCGGAGGTGGAGGCTGGGTAGCGCAGACGACCCCCCCAAGCGTGGCCGGCGCCGGGGGGGGGGGGGGGGGGGGGGGGCATCCGCACCCATCTCCCAAAAATTTAAAAACAGGCATTTTGTTGAGCACGCATAGATGTTCTTGTGATTGAGAATATAATCTCTTACCCACACTGTTTTAAAAGAACAGGCAAATGTTTGATTTCATGATGGCAGCCATCTTTTTGGTTGAAAGGGGGTGACAGGGAGCAGGGTGACAGTTCCAACTGTCCTGTGTCCTGAGCACCTCTCTCAGTTGCTAGGCAACGTGAACAACAACATAGGAAATCCCATCATGCTTTGCACAGCATCAGGGGGAAAAAATGTCTTTGATGGGTGGAGCTTAGCTAAAAATGCAGCTAAAAATGATGCTTTGGTAAGAAAAACAAAGTGCTGATGCTGTGAAACTGTTAAAGAAACACCAAGCCTTTTCAGTGCTGCTGAGTAGATTTTTAGTCCGGAGGTTCACATTAAAGAGTAACTGTTAGCCCCCAAATTGAAATTTAAAACACTATTGCAATGTTTTATTTATTATATAAGTGAGCCAAAAACCCAATGTACAAGTTAAAAATCAATCTAATTTTGTTACTATCTAACCTTTTCCCCCAGCTCCGGATGCAAGCCGCATATCAGATACTGTAGCATGCAGAGCATGCCTATGTCTGGCCGATACCCCTCTCCCCCCCAGGACCAGGTGCCAATATATTCTCCCCACCGCAGCTGACCGCTCTGACACGGAGAGAGCGGCAGCACTTCCAGAGCAGCACCGCAGAGCAGCCAGCGCCGTGCATCTCTCTCACATGTGATTCTCTCACATGTGACTCGGCGGCGGCTGCTCTGCGGTGCTGCTCTGGAAGTGCTGCCGCTCTCTCCGTGTCAGAGCGGTCAGCTGCGGTGGGGAGAATATATTGGCACCTGGTCCTGGGGGGGAGAGGGGGGTCGGCCAGACATAGGCATGCTCTGCATGCTACAGTATCTGATATGCGGCTTGCGTCCGGAGCTGGGGGAAAAGGTTAGATAGTAACAAAATTAGATTGATTTTTAACTTGTACATTGGCTTTTTGGCTCACTTATATAATAAATAAAACATTGCAATAGTGTTTTAAATTTCAATTTGGGGGCTAACAGTTACTCTTTAAAGGACAACTATAGCAATGTAGGCTGCCATATTTATCTGTTTTAAAAAAAAAACGCCAGTTGCCTGGCTATCCTGCTGATCCTCTGCCTCTAATGCTTTAGCCATAGACCCTGAACAAGCATGCTGCAGATCAGGTGTTCCTGACAATATTGTCAGATCTGACAAGATTAGCCACATGCTTGTTTCTGGTGTTATTCAGACACTACTGCAGCCAAATAGACCAGCAGGACAGACAGGCGACTGGTATTGTTTGAAAGGAAATAAATATGGCAGTCTCCATATTCCTTAGAATTATGTACATAGAACACGCACACCATGAGTTAAATGCAAAGTAGTATTTTGCACTGACAAATTGGTCAGAAAACACGTGAATAAACATATACAGTAGTGGATACAAGAGCGGCGCTCTCCACTTGCTCCGGTTGCCTCCTGCTGCGGCCTATCCCAATGAGAAAGGACATTGTTCTGAAATGCCGCGTCTGGGTAAATTAGCGGTGTTTGTGTCTCACTCTCTTTTTGATTGTTCTGGACTCTTACATTATAGCAATATTTGGACATTATCATTGGACATTAGCCAGCGCTGTCTACTGATATACAGCAGTCATTTCTCAGTACTTTTTGTGTCTGCATACCTATTTGCATTGTGTCTCATATTACATGCTGTATTCATATTCCTATCCTATGTATTGTATGCACTATTGTATATATGTTTATTCACGTCTTCTGACCACTTTGTCAGTACAATGTACTACTTTGCATTTAACTTATGGTGTGCGTGTTCTATATACATAATTCTATGGTTTAGTTGTATACACAGCACCCAGGTCTTGTTATGCTATTTCTGCTAATAGATTCTCCTATATATAGTGTGCATCCAGCATCCTCATTTAGGGCTTGTTTTCATTACACGCAGATTGGACGCAGATTGGATGCAGAAAAACTGACACCAATGAATGCCTATGGGAAAATCTGCATCAGAAAAATCGTGTTTAGTGGAAACAGGCCCATAGGCATCTATTGGAGTCAGTTTTTCTTCAACAGACTCTAAGGCTGCGTTTCTACTGTAGCATCACCTTTTTGGCGTGCAAAAAATTGTATACGATTTTTCTGATTGGTGAAAACTTGCATGTAAATTGTTACGCGTTTATATGCAAATTTGCTTACACACGAAAATTTGCATTAGTTAACTACTTGCCGACCGCCCACAGCCTATGGGCGGCGGCAAGGGCTGGGCCCAAACGACCGCAATACGCCCATCGGCGGCGGCGGCGGGCATGGTAATGCGGCTATCGCGTCATGCGTGACACAATCAGCCGCCGGTGACAGGCTCCGCCCCCCCCCCCTTGCGCAGTAACCCGCCGGCCGTTTGAAAGCGCTGGCAGGTTACTATCTGCCCGATCGCCGCATCTCAAAGTGTATAGTACGCTTTGTAATGTATGCAAAGCGTATTATACAGGCTGCCTCCTGCCCTGGTGGTCCCAGTGATCGAGGGACCACCAGGGCAGGCTGAAGCCACCAAGGTAAGCACCCAAGCACACTGATCTGTCCCCCCTTCCCTCTAATCGCCCACAGCACCCCTCAGACCCCCCCTGCCCACCCCTCAGACCCCTGTTTACACCCAATCACCCTCCTAATCACCCATCAATCACTCCTTGTCAGTCAGCACTATTTTTTTGATTAGGTCCTAAACTGTCCCCTGGGGGCTCCTGATTACCCCCCCCCCACACACACACACACACACACTCTCAGATCCTCCAGACCCCCCCCCCCCCCTGTACTGTATACATCTGTCCTTCCCTGTAATCACCTGTCAATCACCTGTCAATCACCCTCAATCACCCCCTGTCACTGCCACCCATCAGATCAGACCCTAACCTGCCTTTTACGGGCATCTGATCTCCCGCCCGCACCCGCAAAGTGCATTGTTTACATCTGTTCTGCCATCTAATCACCCACTGATCACCCATAAATCACCCCTCAATCACCCCGTCACTGCTACCCATCAGACCCTTATCTGCCCCTAGGGCACCCAATCACCCACCCACACCCTCAGAACACCCTTTGACCTCCCATCGACCTCCCCCCCTGTGTACTGCATACATCTATCCTCCCCTGTAATCACCTGTCAATCACCCGTCAATCACCCCCTGTCACTGCCACCCATCAGATCAGACCCTAACCGGCCTCTTACGGGCATCTGATCACCCACCCACACCATCAGATTGCCTGCAGACCCACCCTCAGATCACCTCCAAAGTGCATTGTTTACATCTGTTCTGCCATCTAATCACCCACTAATCACCCATCAATCACCCCCTGTCACCACCTGTCACTGCTACCCATCAGATCAGACCCTAACCTGCCTCTTACGGGCATCTGATCACCCACCCACACCATCAGATCGCCCACAGACCCACCCTCAGATCACCTCCAAAGTGCATTGTTTACATCTGTTCTGCCATCTAATCACCCACTGATCACCCATCAATCACACCCTGTCACTGCTACCCATCAGATCAGACCCCTATCTGCCCCTAGGGCACCCAATCACCCGCCCACACCCTCAGAATGCCCTCAGACCCCAGCCCTGATCACTTCGCCAGTGCATTGCTTGCATCTATTCCCCCCTCTAATCACACCTTGAGACACCCATCAATCACCTCTTGTCACCACCTGTCACCCCCTAGCACACCTACCCATCAGATCAGGCCCTAATTTGCCCCATGTGGGCTCCTGATCACTCGGCCAAACCCTCAGATCCCCTTCTGATCACCTCTCCAGTGCATTGATTGCATCTATTTTCCCCTCTAATCACCCCCTGAGACACCCATCAATCACCTCCTGTCACCCCCTAGCACTCCTATCCATCAGATCAGGCCCTAATCTGCCCCCTGCGGGCTTCTGATCACCCAGCCAAACCCTCACCCGCCCCACTGCAGTGACAGAATTAATTGTGGCTGAGACCAACTGTTACGCCACACAATACGCAACCGCCAATCCAAGAAGCTACCATGCCCAGCCTTTTCGGTGGAAACCACTCCAAGTTCCCGAATGTAAATTTTTTTGGGGCCTTCTCCTTAACATGGGACTAGTCAAAAAGAATGTATTGCGGTCTTATTGGTCTACGCACCCAATACATCACATGCCCATGTTCTCTGCTGTCATGTCCAGGTCACGATTTGAGAACATCCTGCTCTTCCTGCACTTCAGTGCCAATACAACCTGTCATCTAAGAGGCCACCCTGCCTATGACCGGTTCCACAAATTTCGTCCCCTCATAGACCACCTGTCATCAAAATTTGCAGATGCTTATACCCCTGAACAGTCATTTTGAGCCATTTGGTTTCCAGACTACTCCTCATGGTTTTGGGCCCCTAAAATGCCAGGGCAGTATAGGAACCCCACAAGTGACCCCATTTTAGAAAAAAGACACCCCAAGGTATTCCGTTAAGTGTATGACGAGTTCATAGAAGATTTAATTTTTTGTCAAAAATTAGCGGAAATTGAATTTTTATTGTTTTTTTTTTCACAAAGTGTCATTTTCCACTAACTTGTGACAAAAAATAAAATCTTCTATGAACTCACCATACACCTAACGAAATACCTTGGGGTGTCTTCTTTCTAAAATGGGGTCACTTGTGAGGTTCCTATACTGCCCTGGCAATTTAGGGGTCCTAAACTGTGAGTAGTAGTTTAGAAACCAAATGCCTCAAAATGACCTGTGAATAGGAAGTTGGGCCCCTTAGCGCACCTAGGCTGCAAAAAAGTGCCACACATGTGGTATTGCTGTACTCAGGAGAAGTAGTATAATGTGTTTTGGGGTGTATTTTTTACACATACCCATGCTGGGTGGGAGAAATCTCTCTGTAAATGGACAATTGTGTGTAAAAAAAAATCAAAACATTGTCATTTACAGACATATTTCTCCCACCCAGCATGGACATGTGTGAAAATACACCCCAAAACACATTATACTACTTCTCCTGGGTACGGCAATACCACATGTGTGGTACTTTTTTGCAGCCTAACTGCGCTAAGGGGCCCAAAGTCCAATGAGCACCTTTAGGCTTTACAGGGGTGCTCACAATTTAGCACCCTCCAAAATGCCAGGACAGTGTACACACCCCACAAATGACCCCATTTTGGAAAGTAGACACTTCAAGGTATTCAGAGAGGGGCATGGTGAGTCCGTGGCAGATTTCATTTTTTTTTTTTGTCACAAGTTAGCAGAAATGGAAACTTTTTTTTTGTCTCAAAGTGTCATTTTCCGCTAACTTGTGACAAAAAATAAAATCTTCTATGAACTCACCATGCCTCTCAGTGAATACTTTGGGATGTCTTCTTTCCAAAATGGGGTCATTTGGGGGGTATTTATACTATCCTGGAATTTTAGCACCTCATGAAACATGACAGGTGCTCAGAAAAGTCAGAGTTGCTTCAAAATGGGAAAATTCACTTTTTGCACCATAGTTTGTAAACGCTATAACTTTTACTCAAACCAATAAATATACACTGATTTTTTTTTTAATAAAAGACATGTAGCACAATAAATTTGGACAAAAATGTATACAGAAATGTTACTTTATTTGACAAATTTTATCACAGAAAGTTAAAAAAAAAACATTTTTTTTGCCAAAATTCATGTCTTTTTTGATGAATATAATAAAAACTAAAAATTGCAGCAGCCATCAAATAGCACCAAAAGAAAGCTGTATTAGTGACAAGAAAAGGAGGGAAAATTCATTTAGATAGTAGGTTGTATGACAGAGCAATAAACCGTTAAAGATGCAGTGGTCTGAATGGAAAAAAAGGCTCTGGTCCTTAAAGAGAATCTGTATTGTTAAAATCGCACAAAAGTAAACATACCAGTGCGTTAGGGGACATCTCCTATTACCCTCTGTCACAATTTCGCCGCTCCCCGCCGCATTAAAAGTGGTTAAAAACAGTTTTAAAAAGTTTGTTTATAAACAAACAAAATGGCCACCAAAACAGGAAGTAGGTTGATGTACAGTATGTATGTCCACACATACAAAATACATTCATACACAAGCAGGCTGTATACACCCTTCCTTTTGAATCTCAAGAGATCATTTGTGTGTTTCTTTCCCCCTTCTGCTCTCATGCACTGAAGTTTCAGGCTGCTCTTTTCTTCCTGCAAACAGCTTTGCCCTTGTCTGAATTTCCTCAGTATGTGAAAGCCCAGCCAGCTCAGAGGACACTTTATCCAGCTTGTAAAAGATAGGAGAGCAGAGAGAAGCTGCACTAATCTAAATATCACACAGGCAGTGTGCAGAGAGGGGCCTGAAAGGGGGAGTTCATAGCAGAACCACAACACTGAAGAACTTGGCAGCCTTCCAGACACTGGCCGACAAGTCTGACAGGGGAAAGATACATTGATTTATTACAGAGATTGTGATAGCAGAAAGTGTTGCAGTAAGCCAGAACACATTAGAATAGCTTTTGGAACTTGTAGGATGATAAAAAACAGGATGCAATTTTTGTTACGGAGTCTCTTTAAGGGGCAAAAAGACTGTGGTCCTCAAGTGGTTAAATATACATAATCTGCCTAGTAACAGCTTAGTCATGACTGCTGACAACTTCCTGTAACCATGGATGTAATGCGAATTTTCGGGCAAATAAAGCGAAAATTCGCATTGCCTATACAAAGCATTGTACGCAAATCGTACGCGATGTCTTTCACGCGATGTTTTTCACGCATACGAACGCGTTCAGAGATTCGCATTGAATGGAAACAGCACCATTCACTACCATTAGTTGCAAAATCAATGCAAATTTTCTGAGAGAAAAATCTGACACAAAACGCACAAGTGGAAACCAGGCCTTAGGCTATGCTTCCACTGACATTTTCGCCTGCAAGAAATCATATAAGATTTTTTCTGTTTGGTGAAAATTTGCATGCAAGTTTTTACATGTGGAAACCGGGCCTAAGTCTCCATATTCTTCTCACTTCAATTGTCCAGATTTGTCAAACGATGGGGCATATACACACCTATCGTATTCCCTCCAGTAGGAGAGTTGTTTAATATAAAGGACACATGGGCCCATATGCAATTCATTTTTTCACCTGAGTTATCTCCTAGGAGATAACTTTTCATCTTCTCTGTAAACTAAATTTTCAGCATTTTACAATTGAAAAAGTATCTAATAGTAAGTGAAAATGTACTATCAAAATTATTTTGAGCATTTTCTAGCTTACTGGTGGTTTAAACAGGATTTTATGACAACTTATGAAAATATCACCTAGGAGAAAACTCAGGTGAAAAAAGTGAATTGCATATGGGCCATGAAGTGAGAGGGATATGGAGGCTGCCATATTTATTTACTTTTAAACAATACTAGTTGCCTGGTTTTGTGCTGATATTTTATAGCTCAGTGTCTGAATCACATACCTGAAATAAGCATGTGGCAAATCCAGTCAAACGTCAGTAAAATATCTGATCTACATGCTTGTTCAGGGACGGGCTATATGGCTAAACGTATTAGAGTTTGAGGAATAGCAGGACAGCCAGGCAATCTGCATGTATTAAAAGGAAATAAATATGGCGACATCCATATCTCTCTCATTTCATCCATATCTCTCTTACTTTAGGCGTAGTTTAAGTAGTATGAGTGGCCAGTAGTCCACTCTGCTACTGGAGCAGTGTAACCCGGTTTATCTGCCAGCACCAGGCACTCGGCTGAGTGGAATCCACCAGATTCAGATGAAATTATCAAAAATGTATTCATGACCGAACAGTGTTCACGGAAATTGTTGTCAGCCAAAACTCTTCAATGTCAAAACACTCTTCCCTTGCACATCAAAAGGTCAAAAACACAGTATCTAGTCTTCACAGCCGGTGCACCGGTAAAACCTGTAGAAGGAAACAGTTAGTTACACAGAAATTATAGTGAGCTACAATAGGTCTTCTTATACAACAATCAACCACTTTACAGCATATACAGATCACAGTACCGGTGTTGGGCATGGGCTGGGGAAAGGGTTGGTCTACTGAGCAATTCTGTCTAGTACCTAATCAGTTCTCAGTCCCTTGCAACCAAGTCCAAGCTATATTGCTCAGCAAAGCCTTGGGGGAAACACATCACAGTTCGCAATATGGTACTGAATACATGACAGTTCTTTGGTTGGTCCAATCAGGACATTCACCTTGCTCCACGATCTTTCAGACTCTTTAGGTTGTTGAAGTCTATTGCGGTTCACGTTGATTCATCGGTTCACAAACGTTTTCACAAGTTTACATTCGCGGACCAAAATCCGCAGGTTCGCGGCAACTCTAATGATGTCCTACCATATTTACATACTGTATTGTGCGTGGATGACGGAAACCTTTCAGGATCCCCCCCCCCCCCCCTGAAATATCTGGGTTTGCCCCTGTCTTGCTCTCCCTCTGCTACTCTTCTCTGTCAAGCTCTTCATTGGTTGCCAATAAGCAAGAGGATCCATTTCAAACTCTTAACCCTAACCTCCAAAGCTCTTCACAATCTCTTTCCCCTATACATTTCCAGGTACCAACCCAACTGCAATCTCTGCACACAACCTTCTTGTATCCTCCTCTGGAATCACCTCCCATACATTCTAACTTAGGCCATTCCCACTTCAACCTCTGGCCAAGTTGGACTCCTTACTAGGTAACCTAAAAACCCACTGCCCATAATACTGTATGCTACCCAACTGCTTGTCCTCCCCCCTGCACTGCATTCCTTCAGATTGTAAGCTCGCAAGGGCAGGACTCTCTTGCCCTTTTGTTTTTCTTACTTTGTACATTGCCACGGAATTTGTTGGCACTTTATAAATCTTTATAAATGTTGGCGCTTTATAAATCAATAATAATACTAGTATTAAAGGCAGAGCATCAGCACTTAAAGAGTAACTGTTAGCCCCCAAATTGAAATTTAAAACACTATTGCAATGTTTTATTTATTATATAAGTGAGCCAAAAACCCAATGTACAAGTTAAAAATCAATCTAATTTTGTTACTATCTAACCTTTTCCCCCAGCTCCGGACGCAAGCCGCATATCAGATACTGTAGCATGCAGAGCATGCCTATGTCTGGCCGACCCCCCTCTCCCCCCCAGGACCAGGCGCCAATATATTCTCCCCACCGCAGCTGACCGCTCTGACACGGAGAGAGAGCGGCAGCACTTCCAGAGCAGCACCGCAGAGCAGCCGCTGCCGAGTCACATGTGAGATAATCACATGTGAGAGAGATGCACGGCGCTGGCTGCTCTGCGGTGCTGCTCTGGAAGTGCTGCCGCTCTCTCCGTGTCAGAGCGGTCAGCTGCGGTGGGGAGAATATATTGGCACCTGGTCCTGGGGGGGGGAGAGGGGGGTCGGCCAGACATAGGCATGCTCTGCATGCTACAGTATCTGATATGCGGCTTGCATCCGGAGCTGGGGGAAAAGGTTAGATAGTAACAAAATTAGATTGATTTTTAACTTGTACATTGGCTTTTTGGCTCACTTATATAATAAATAAAACATTGCAATAGTGTTTTAAATTTCAATTTGGGGGCTAACAGTTACTCTTTAAATCCAAATATAGATCTATGATAAGACATGAACATGCATGACAGTTGTTCAGATTTGCTTTATGTCACGGGATTTGGATACAGAATCACATTAATGTGTCTAAGGTGGCAGAGGGTGACAGGACTGCACCATTTTTCATAATTAAGATGGTAAAATCTGTAGCCTACTTCCATTAGGATCAATTTGCAAAATGCCTCCGTCTCTTTATCGGCGGAAGTTGAAATTGTATCTAATGGTAAAGATGCTTTAATAAACTGCCAAGTTATTATCAAACGCAGCTTCGGAGAGCTCTTTGGAACAATTTATATTCCTTAGCAAAACCAACACTGTGCCTCTGATGAGACATATCTGCTCTCAGTCACAGGTTTGAAATCACAGATTTAATTAATAGTCAAAAACAGAAAAAGTGGTCCGAGCTCTCCTGGGCAATATACCAGCTTTATTGACGTTGCTACGCCGATACGGGATGTACAAACTTCCAGCAGCTCACAGCTGTCTCCCACACGTTTCAGCACTTTCCTAAAGTAATTAAACTAACTGAAGTTCCCAGCAATTTCTTCTGAAACACCCAGTGGGGGAGTTACCCTCCCACTAGTGTACCTGAGGGTAAAACATTTACTGTATTTGCCACCATATAAGACGCACTTTTTCTCCCCAAAAAATGGGAGAAAAAGTCCCTGCGTCCTGTAAGCGAATACAGGGAATCCCTGATGAATGATGCCTAAGCAAACCACCTGTCTGCTGCAACTATCACCCACCCACCCACCCACACACACACACACACACACACCCACACACACACCCACCCACACACACACACACACACGCACGCACGCACGCACGCACGCACACACACACACACACACACACACACACCTCTTGCTTACCCATGTATAGTTAATAGTGTAGCAGCAGCCTGTTTCACCTAATCCATGGCTCCTACAGGGTTTGCAGGCCTCTTCTCTCCCGCACTTCTCCTCTAGTGGTTGGCTTCTGCTGATCGCTTCATCAACAGAAGCCGTCACTAGGGGGAGCCATCTAGGAAAGGAGAGGTCTGCGATCCACGTGGGTGTCATGGGTTAGGTGAGAAACACTGGTGCTACACTGGTGCTACACTGCTACTTATACATGGGGAGCAGGAGACACGGAAGAACAGACACACGGGGAGAGGTGGATGGGGGCTGGCACACGGGGGAGCTGGGGACACACTGAGGACAGAAGGGGACACATGGGGGACAGAAGGGGAACAGAAGGGACACACTGGGGACACATGGGGGATAGAAGGGGACACATGGGGGATAGAAGGGGACACAGGAGGACACATGGGGCCTGATTCACAAAGCGGTGCAAAGTGTTTGCACGCGAGTGAAAACCCCTTTATCACGCCTAAAATCAGTTTAGGCATGATAAGAAGAAACTCGCGCGAATTTTCCGTGCGCAAAGTTTTGCGTGTGCAAGCGCGCAGGCGCGCGCGCAGCACCTGGCGCTTCGCGCGAAGCTCCCATTAAGCCCTATGGGACTTTGCGCGCGCGCGTACGCGTGGTAGCTTCGCGCGAGTTAGAGCACAAAGCGGTGATAACTTTGCTAGTGTAAAGGTTATCACGCCTAAAGTCTTTTAGGCGTGATAACTGAGTTATCACCGCTTTGTGAATCGAGCCCATGGGGACAAAGGAGGACCCCAATTGGGTAGAACATCCACAAGACGCTCTTCAAACATGGATGCACCAGGTTTACTATATATATTTTTTAACTGATCTTTGCCCTCTAAGACGAAAAGGTTCGTCTTATATTCCAGAGCATCTTGTAGGGTGGCAAATACGGTACTTACCTTGATAATATATCTTGTGCCCAGCCTCACCTCCATCTTGCCACACTATCATAATGTGAAATTTCAAACTACTGCAAAATTAATTTAACACGTAAATGTAATGAATGTCGAATTTTGCAAGATATTCATCTATGTGAAAGTGTGTTTTCTTGTGCCCATTGACTTCAACGTATTTACTGAAAATAAATTTAATGTGCAACCATACAATTTTGCACATACTGTATACTCTATGTACGAAAATGTGTTCATGTATGCCCAATATGGCTTGTAAAGCTTTGCTAAGTAACTAGCATGATGACACCAGCCTTTTCCACAATGCAGGAGATCCCACACATAAGACTACCCACTTTTTTTTGTCATACAGTATAGTGAATTCCCTTATCCTTCAGGTGAGTGTCCTGCAGCATGGCTAGTTGAGCACCCTTTTTTTTAACCTCTTGGGGACCAAAGGTTAAAACCCCCCTAGTGACCAGGCGATTTTCTACAATTCAGCACGGCACAGCTTTAACAGATTATTGCATTATTAGCACCCAAATGAATTTTACCTCCTTTTCTTCCCACTAATAGAACTTTCTGTTGGCGGTATTTGATCGCTGCTGCAATTTGTATTTTTTTTATAAATAAAAAATATAAATATTTTTTTAAAATTGCTATTTTTTTTATTCCCCCCTTCCCCTTTAATTTTGCCCTAGACTACTATCCGTACACTACATTATAATATCATAGGCCTCAGCCTATCATAGGGATTCGATTGTGAGCCCCTCTGAGGGACAATTAAGTGACAAGGACTTTTTCTATACAGCACTGCGCTAGATGGCAGTGCTGTATACATAAATGCTTTTTTTCCATGAAAATCTGCCTGCCAACTTTGATTGTGGGCTGGCAGGCTGATCGCTGCGCCCCTCTTTGTGCATTAACGGGAGCTCGCGCCTTGGGAGTAGATGCCTATTGGCATTAGCTGGTCCTGGGCGAGCCACTCTGCGGCTACCGATCATTCGGAGGTATGAAGACCCTTAACGTTCCAAAAAATGTTAAGCCACTTAATTTTGAATGGAAGCAATCCTGTAAAAAGAAACAACATCAACAGAAATGACAACTGTCCACGTTAACCGGACGTAAGGGGTAACACCACAAGTGTGACCACTATGGTCCCTTCTCGTGCAGTACCATGACTCCCCTCACCCAAAGCAAGTTTTGCTATAAAACACCTGTCCTAGACCCCCCCACCCCCCTGCATATGATGCCAGTCGAGAATAAGTAGGAAAAGATACAATGCTACTTTTCACTACAAAAATGTTTTAACATAAAAAGTTTGTTTAATACCAGTTATCTTCCTAAATGATAATAATGTACAAAAGATTTCCTGGTCTTGAGCAGTATAAACGCTCGCGCAATCATCTCATTTGCCGGACATTGATTTTAATGCATTGCAAATGAGATGACTGCCAAAAAAAGAGGTTTAATGACTTAGTAACATGAGATGAAAATAGTCCATGAAATGTGCCCATTTCTGTGCTCTGAACTTTACTATTTGGAACCTCCTCTGTACAGTTTCCAGCATTTGCTGACTCCTTTGAGAACAATAAGAGAGACATCATTGCTCTGATCAGAGAGAACAAAGAACTCCCACCAATTTTGTTAATATGTTTAATTATATTCTGTGAACTCTGAAGGCATCAAGAGGATTAAATGAAAAATTTAAGTAAAATGCTTATAAATATTCTTTAGGTCTGTTTTTAAGCACTGACAATATTTTATAACTCCTTATTTAGATGTATACATTTAATATACATATACATAGACAAGCCATAAACCATTCAATAACATGTTGATGGAGTACCCAACCTTAGGCCCACCTAGAGTGGTATTTCAGAAGAAACCACATGGGTCAAGGCCTAGAGGGCCAAATATCAGCAGATAGCTAGCCGGATTTCTAGAGAAATCCAGAATCTGATCTGAATAGCGTAAAAAAGTTTATATATCCGGGTTACCCGGCTATCCGGAATCCTGATGAGCAGCACTGTTGGCTATCACGCCAAATACTAGTCATATCCTTCAAAAATTGTGGCTCCTGGGGGGAGGGTTAAGGTTAGGCCTACCTTGCAATGGTCATAAAACAGTGGACAGAGTAATTGTCATACCCGTAACAAGTGTATCCACAAAACACCCAATCTGTAGGATGGACCCCTTTATCAAAGAGAGTGAAGCAGTAGTTAGGGCCCTCTTATAGCTCTGGGCCTCCCTGCAGTGTCAGGGGATGCTCCCCTGTAGTTATGCCCATGATCAGAGCCCAGGTTACTGGATGGTTTGGCACTGTGAGAGCCCAGGTTGCTGGTTTGGTATTGACTGAGGCCAGGTCATTGGTTTGGCATTGTCAAAGCCCAAGTTACTGGTTGGCTTGGTATTGTCAAAATCCAGGTTAGCGTCTAATTTGAAATCAACAGAGGCTTGGTGGCTGGCTGTTTTTTTTCTTTTTTTTGCATCACCAGAAGTAGGTTCACTGTCGGGTATTTAGATCTATTATTATTATTATTATTGATTTATAAAGCGCCAACATATTCCGTGGCGCTGTACAAAGTAAGAAACAAACATGGGGTACATAATACAGACAATGGTGCACACTAATATACAAGATACATAATTAGTGACAAAATACAACAAATGATACAGCATACAGAATACAAAATACAGAATTGGTAATGACAGTGATAAAAGTAACATGATGAATAAAATGTATAATGATTTGCAAGACACAAAAGGGGGTGAGAGCCCTGCCCTTGCGAGCTTACAATCTAAAGGGAATGGGGGGAAACAAGAGGAGGGGTAGTATACGATAAAATATATAAAAGGCAGTGTGTTTTAGGATACCTAGTAGGAGTGCAATTTGGTCTTAGGACAAAGGGAAGTGGCCTAAGGTAGCGCATATGCTTGTCGGAACAAATTAGTTTTTAGAGAGCGTTTAAAGGTAACAAAGGTTGGAGAGTGACGGATGTGTTGTGGGAGGGCATTCCAGAGAAGGGGTGAAGCGCATGCAAAATCCTGTAAGCGTGAATGTGAGGAAGTGATTCTAGAGGAGGACAACAGAAGATCGTGTGCAGATCTGAGATTGCAATTGGGTTTGTATCTGGAAATTAGTGAGGATAAATACCGGGGAGAGAGATTGTGGAGAGCTTTGTAGTTTAGGGTTAGGAGTTTGAACTGGATCCTCTGGTTAATTGGCAGCCAGTGAAGAGCTTGACAGAGAGGGTCAGCAGAGGAAGATCGAGAAGAAAGATGAATGAGACGAGCAGCTGAGTTCAGCACCGACTGGAGCGAGGCCAGTTTGTTAGAAGGTAGTCCACAAAGTCAGGGCCGGCCCGCTCATGAGGCGGGGTGAAACTTTTGCCTCAGGCGGCAAATTTCTAGGGGCGGCATCCGCCCATCGGTGGGTGCGGGGAGCCGGCCGGGACTCACCTCTTCCTCGATCTAGCGTGCGCTCCACTGACGTCACTTCCTGCAACGCCGCCCACTGTATTGTAAGAGGACGGCGCTGCAGGAAGGGACGTCAGTGCAGCGCACGCTGGATCGAGCGAGGAAGAGGTGAGTCCTCCCCGCCCACTGCCTCTTACGAGTTGCGCTTCTTATCTATTTAAGGCTGGATGGGAGCGGAGGACGAGGGACCCAGGCGAGGGAGGGGGGGGGCGCCGCTAGGCCCAATACCCCCGCCCTGCCCACTACCCCTCCAGCTCGGCGGCGGCGGTCCCCCCCACGGGGGGGCGGCGGCAGCAATCATTTTTTCCTCAGGCGGCAAAAAGTCTAATGCCGGCCCTGCACAAAGTAGTATGTTGCAGTAGTCCAGACGAGAAATTATAAGAGCATGTATTAACATTTTGGTTGTGTCTTGGGTGAGAAAGGGACGGATGCGAGATATGTTTTTGAGTTGGAGATGGCAGGAGCTGGTTATGGAGTTAAAGGGACTCCGAGCTCAGAAAAAAAAGGAAAGTTGTACTCACCAGGGGCTTTTTCCAGCCCAGTGCTGGTCGGGAGGTCCCACGCCGGCGTCCTGGCTCCTCTTCTTCACCCCGCTCCGGAATGGCTGACAGGCCGCAGCCCGGGCGACACTCTCCCGAGTGTCGGGCTGCTCCTTCCGCATATGACGCGGATTACGTCACACGCCGGCCGCCTCGAGTCATCACGGCGGCCGGCGTGAAAGTACTGCGCATGCGCGCTTTGTTCGCGCATGCGCAGTACTTTCACGCCGGCCGCCGTGATGACGCGAGGCGGCCGGCGTGTGACGTAATCCGCGTCATATGCGGAAGGAGCAGCCCGACACTCGGGAGAGTGTCGCCCGGGCTGCGGCCTGTCAGCCATTCCGGAGCGGGGTGAAGAAGAGGAGCCAGGACGCCGGCGTGGGACCTCCCGACCAGCACTGGGCTGGAAAAAGCCCCTGGTGAGTACACCTTTCCTTTTTTTTCTGAGCTCGGAGTCCCTTTAAGATGAGGAAGAAAATAGAGAGAACAGTCGAATATTACCCCCAAGCACCGTGCTATGGGAACTGAAGTTATGGGAGTATTATTAACATTTATAGTTACTTCAGGCAGAGAGGTGGTCAGAGATCTATGTGTACTCAATGGGCTTCATTCACTAAAGCGTGCTAAATGTTAGCAGCCAGTGAATCGTGTGCAAAATCAGCCGTTTCGCATACTAAGTAGCGTGATAAGCATACTTTCCAAGCAAAGCGGTGCGCGCAAAACTTTACGCAAACTTTTACATGTGCTAAAATAGCACGCGTTCAGTAACAGCTTTGCCGCGCATACTGCTTAGCACCCTAGTTTGCATGTGCAAAGCTTTTAGGCATGCTAAATGTGTTAGCACGCTTTAGTGAATCAAGTCCAATGTCTTTCCCAGTCCCCACATGACATACCAACAGTGTCCTTAATCATGGAGTGCTGAGTGTCATTGCTCAATTTAAGCACACATGAGTTGTGGTCACATGGAGCAAAAAGAAAAAGGATGTAAACAGGTTAAAATGACCCTGAACAGTACCTAGAATAAAAAATCTCACTTACCTGGGGTCTCCTCCAGCCCACCGTTGGCCGCAGGGTCCCCCGACGTCCTCCTGGCCGTGTACCTCCGTGCCGGGTGTCGGGCGACTCTTCCTGGATCTTCGTGCTCATCGTCATCACGGCGGCCTGCTATGCGTCATCACGGTGGCCGGTGTGACAGGTCCGTACATGCATGGCCTACGGTGGGCAGGAGGAGGCCCCAGGTAAGTGACATTTTTTATTCTAAGTACTGTTCAGGGTCCCTTTAAAGACAAACTGGGTCACGGAGCTGGGAAAAAAGGGCGCATGCCGCTAGTGGACAAAAAGGGCGCCGCCATTCACTCCCATAATAAATAGCGTTTAATGGGCGCCGAGTAGGAAAAAAGGGCGCCGGAGCTAAATAAAGTTTATAAACGGCGCCAGGAGCTAAATAAAGTTTACAAACGGCGCCCGGCGATGTTTAATGATTTATAACTGAACTTGTGGTGATTTACGTTTATAAAATGCACCCGTGCCGAATAACGTTTATGAAAATAATAAACATATTTATCTTATTTAAATAATTAAAACATTATTTAAAGTTTTATCTCTTACTGTTTGTAAAACATTATTATTCACAAAATAAAGCGATCAGTACGTAACGTAAATTGCAAAAATTTTTTTGAATCCACAATTAGTAAAACATTATTATCCACATAATAAAGGGGGGTCTTAGGTTTAGGCACCAACAGGGGGGTCTTAGGTTTAGGCACCAATAGGGGGGTCTAGGGGTTAGGGGTAGGTACAGGGAGGGGTACTTAGGCAACAACAGGGGGGGGTCTTAGGTTTAGGCACTAACAGGGGGGTCTTAGGTTTAGGCACCAACAGGGGGGTTTTAGGTTTAGGCATTAACAGGGGGGTCTTAGGTTTAGGCACCAACAGGGCTTAGGTTTAGGCACCAACAGGGGGGTCTTAGGTTTAGGCACCAATAGGGGGGTCTAGGGGTTAGGGGTAGGTACAGGGAGGGGTACTTAGGCAACAACAGGGGGGTGTCTTAGGTTTAGGCACTAACAGGGGGGTCTTAGGTTTAGGCACCAACAGGGGGGTTTTAGGTTTAGGCATTAACAGGGGGGTCTTAGGTTTAGGCACCAACAGGGGGGTCCTAGGTTTAGGCACCAAGAGGGGGGTCTAGGGGTTAGGGGTAGGTACAGGGAGGGTTACTTAGGCACCAACAGGGGGGGTCTTAGGTTTAGGCACCAACAGGGGGGTCTTAGGTTTAGGCACCAACAGGGGGGTCTTAGGTTTAGGCACCAACAGGGGGTCTTAGGTTTAGGCACCAACAGGGGGGTCTTAGGTTTAGGCACCAACAGGGGGGTCTTAGGTTTAGGCACCAACAGGGGGGTCTTAGGTTTAGGCACCAACAGGGGGGTCTTAGGTTTAGGCACCAACAGGGGGGTCTTAGGTTTAGGCACCAACAGGGGAGTCTAGGGGTTAGGGATAGGTACAGGTAGGGTTCTGTGTAAGAGTAGGCTTAGGTATAGTTTTAGTAAAATTTTAGTAATAATTACTAATGTATTACAACATTTATTACGAACGTTGTTATATTTATATCATCTTTATAAACAATATTTTCAAATTTTATTATAACAACAAACCATAAATGACGGTTATTCACAATAATATACAATT
This sequence comes from Hyperolius riggenbachi, assembly GCF_040937935.1. Lineage (NCBI taxonomy): Eukaryota > Metazoa > Chordata > Amphibia > Anura > Hyperoliidae > Hyperolius > Hyperolius riggenbachi. The sequence goes on along the minus strand of NC_090650.1, from coordinate 73,821,983 downwards.
ATAACAATTAAACATATATTATTGGTTTTTTTATAAACGTAATTATAAGTTTAACTTTTGAAACAGGGAAGATTAACGTTTTCACAATTTCCGATTTCATAAACATTATTTAATGATTTATAATTTTGTTAAACATTATTTGTAAACGAAATATAGCACACTATATTTATAAACCCTATTAATGATTAATTATTATTTAGAGTTTACACCCCGCGCCCTTTTTGTCCAGGCGCCCTTTTTGTACGTACGCCACCGACAGTGTTGCTTGCGAATTTTCGCCAAAGTCATTTTCGCATTGAAAATCCTGTTTTCGAATTTAGCGAATTTTTGCGAAAATCTTCAGAAATATTTGCGTTTTCGACCAGCATCGAAAATTGAAGAAACTTCACTGTATGCTGACGCTTATGCCCTTATGCGGAAAAATGTCAGCAATAATACGCTAATACATGCTTATAGATGCAGTTAGCGCACGCGTACGGTACTGCGACTACGCGGAAATACGTACGAGATGAACTACGAATTTAATGCGAAAATAACGGGGATTAGGCGAAAATTTACGTGAAAATATTTGATCGAAAATTCGCCTGGCGAAACGAAATTAGGCGAAAATTCGGCGAAAAGAATTTTTGCATTTTCGCTCATCCCTGGTCACTGATTTCTGCTGGAGTGGAAGCTCAGCCTAACTGCTTAGTCTCATTGCATTTGAGTGTGACTTCCTATTTCAATGATCATTAGGCAAATGACCATCCAGATTCACACATCATCATTATTTAGTATCTATACAGTATAGTGCCAACATGTTCCGCAGTGCTTTCACAGAGTATATATATAGAGAACCATCACTAAATGTCCAATTGGGCTCTGTCACACCAGAGAGCGTTTTTCGGGTCGGTGTCAAAGCATTTTGTAAAGCACTTCGCTAATGTAATCAGTAGAGTGATTTTTTTTATAAAAATCACACAGGAACCGGATGTAGCTTTTATTCAGCGATTGTGATTCTACATAGAAAGTAGACAGAAGCAAAAATATTGTAAGAATCACTTTGAAATTGCTTGCTAAAAATTGCTCTAAAATCGCTCTAAAATTGCAATCGTTAGCACTTTTTGGTGTGAAAAAACTTTAAAAGGAACGCCAGGTGTGAGACCTAGGTAAGTTGTTATTTTTATTTCCTTTTAAACGATACCAGTTGCCTGGCAGTCCAGATAATCTTTCTGGTCAGTAGGGTTTAAATCACACAAACCTGAAACAAGCATATAGCTAATCTTGTCAGGTTTGTCCTAGACATCTGATCTACATGCTTGTTCAGCGTCTATAGGTTAAAGTAACAGAGGAAGAGGATCAGCAGGACAGCCAGGCAATCTGCATGATTTAAAAGGAAATAAACATATCAGCCTCCATATTCCTCCATAATCCATTTAAAGTGTACCTGAGATGTATTAATAACCTGTATTTATTACTTACTTGGGGCTTCCTCCAGTCCCCATTGGCTGCTCCGTTCTGCCTCTATCTGGCCCAGTAATCCAACCAATTGCAGCTAGTCGCCCCCTTCAGCGCAGGGCCAGTATTACTGCGCAGGAGCAGAAAGCTCCCCGGATGCGGGAGAGCGACGGGCATGTGTGCGGCCGAGCTGCGCATGTACTGAAGAGGACATAGTTGCCCCCCCCACAGCTCGTTTTTATGCCTGTGATACTTTGCGCAAATGCAAAACACTGGAGAGTGACAGATAATGCGTGTGTGACACAGCCACACATGCGCTGAAGAGCGGGGCCGGCAAGATTACCGCCGGGCGACATAGCGGCACAACGGAGTGCCTGAGGAGGACGTTGAGGGACTCCACGCGCCTCATGGGACAGGAGGAAGCCCCAGGTAAGTATAAATGCAGGCTATTAATAGATCTCATTTTCCCTTTAAGTGACATAACATGCGAGAGATGTCTATATTTAATGCATCATCTTTTCTTTAGAGATGTCTCTGCTTAATGCATCCCTGCACTAAAAATCAATAGGAAAGGTCATTTAGCTTGAGCTCTTAGCACTTTCTGTAAATGTTTTCTATAGCATAACTTTAACATCTTTCAGAGACAAAATGTTTGACCTTGTATTGTAACACAGCCATTCAGGGAAAGCATGACTGCATATGCTACAGTGAGGAATAGCTAGGGACGGTAAAACAGTGTCATAAATATTCATTGTTGCCCTTATATAATATTTGCCATCAATCCTCCTGAACAAAATCATTTGTCTTAATGGTGCCATGAAGCATCCTAATGATTCCTGACAGTAATGAGGATATAAATTATGTCATTTAATGATAAATTATTATCGACTCCTGTGCGGCCCATCCTCCAGTAATACAGTCAGTCAGCATTCCTACTTTACACTGTTGCTATCTTGGTACACAGTGTTAGAAATACAGTATTAGGTAACCTACAAAAAGGTTTTAGGATTTTTCACAGTATGGTGTTTCTAAACCGCCATAGAAACTATTTTTTCATTTTAATTACAGGCGCCAATTGTGTTTTTTTTATGATGTGTGATTTTCTTTTTGGGAACCCAGTGCCTAAAGGTACGTACTGTACACATGTGCATCTTAATGCCCGACCAACCGCCCAACATGACGAACCGCACAACTTGTTAGCATGTAATGAGAAAAACCTCCCCTGGGGGGTACTCACCTCGGGTGGTGGAAGTCTCCGGATCCTATTGAGGCTTCCCCTGTCCTCCTCGGTCCCATGGCGGCAGAGAAAATCCTCCCAGAACTGCGGGGATGTAAATATTTACCTCCGGGGCTCCAGCGCAGGTGCAGTATCAGCTCTCCGCCTCGGAGATAGGTGGAAATAGCCGATCGCTGTCGGGCTGCTCTACTGCGCAGTAGAGCGGACCTGACGGAGATCGGCTATTTTCGCCTATCTCCGTGCGGAGAGCCACAACAGTGCCCCTAGTGTCCCTTTAAGTCTCGGTTCACCTGCCTTACTGCCAGGGTTGCTCAAATGTACCCAAATTCGATTTGAGTACATTCGAATTCGGGTCCGGGTCAAATCCTGATTCGGCCGTGATCACGACCATAGAATTCAATTCAAATTCGAATTCGAGTCGTGATAACTAATTGAGTTCGGGTAATAGTCGTGATCATGAATTCGAATGACCTTAAAGCATTTTTCTTAAAGGGAAACCACAATTAAATGTATGTGGAGGTGTAATTAAAAAAAATTGATGGAAAACTTTTTTTCTGTATTTGCTTGTTTATTCTTCTTCACCTTCTTCACCTTCTTCTTTTTCTTCTCTCCATCTTTTTCTTCACCGTCTTCTTTTTCTTTTTTTACCATCTTCTTTCTCATCACCATCATCTTCATCATCTTCTTCTTCAATGGCACCTGTTTCTTCTTCTTCTCCTTCACTTGGTTCTTCTTCTTCTTATTATTATTCTTCTGGTTCATCTTCACTTGGTTTTTCATCTTCTTCTTCACCTAGTTCTTCTTCATCTTCTACTTCTTCATCATCATCATCTGGTTCTTCTTCTTCATCATCATCTTCATCATCTGGTTCTTCTTCACCTGGTTCTTCTTCTTCTTCTTCTTCACCTGGTTCTTCTTCTTCTTTTTCTTCTTCCCCTGGTTCCAGGGGTGCTCGCCAGAGATTGCGAATTCGAATTTACCCGTTAATTTGTACTGTGTTACTTACTTCACAGGCCAGCATCTGTTGTGATCTGTCTGTCATCTGCCTGACCCTATTGATTGCGTCTGTGTGTGACAGACTTTTATTGTCACTTTCTGTCACCCGAGTTAGTTATCGACTACTACACTACTACTAGGGATTATAGTTAGTTGTTACCTATGCACTAGTTAACTTTATTTGTACTGCTAGTCTGTGAGTTTATTTAGTGCAGCTTCACTACTGTGTAATAGTTACAGGCCAGCATCTGTTGTGATCTGTGACTGCCTGTCATCTGCCTGACCCTATTGTTTGCGTCCGTGTGTGATAGACTTTTATTGTCACTGTCTGTCACCCAAGTTAGTTATCGACTACTCAGGCCCGGCCCTAGACTTTTTGCCGCCTGAGCCAATCTTTAAAGAAATCGCCGCCGCCCCGAAGCCGTGGGTGTGGGGGTCCGCCCGAGCTGGAGGGGATAGCGGGCAGGAAGGGGGTATTGGGCCTAGCGGCGGGGAGGAGGGTCAGACCCCCCCTCCCTCACCTGGGTCCCCCTTCCTCCGCTCCCCTCCAGCTTTAAAAAGTTACGTTGCTGCCTGCAGCTATTGTAAGAGGCACCGGGCGGAGATCACTCACCTCTTCCTCGTTCCAACCTGCGCTCCACTGACGTCACTTCCTGCTACGCCGCCCAGGAAGTGGTGAGTTGCCTCTTACAATAGCTGCAGGCAGCAACGTAACTTTTTAAAGCTGGAGGGGAGCGGAGGACGGGGGACCCAGGAGAGGGAGGGGGGGGTCCGACCCCCCTACCCGCCGCTAGGCCCAATACCCCCTACCTGCTGCTATCCCCTCCAGCTTGGGCGGCCCCCACACCCACGGACTGGCGGGTGCCGCCCCCCCAGAAGTGCCGCCTGAGGCAAAAGTTTCACCCCGCCTCATTGGCGGGCCGGCCCTGCGACTACTACACTACTACTATTGATTATAGTTAGTTGTTACCTACGTACTAGTTTACTTAATTTGTACTGCTAGTCTGTGAGTTTTAGTGCAGCTTCACTACTGTGTAATAGTTACAGGCCAGTATCTGTTGTGATCTGTGACTGCCTGTCATCTGCCTGACCCTATTGATTGCGTCCGTGTGTCACAGACTTTTATTGTTACTGTCTGTCACCCGAGTTAGTTATTGACCCGGACCCGGGCCCGGGCTCCCTTCCTACAAGGAAACAACTTGGTGAGCGAGGAATGGGCATCCCTCTGCAGTGGGTGCCCTTTGTTTGTCTGCTGGACAGGGCACTTTGTGATTTGATGGATGTGGGAGAGGAGGCCCTGATCCAGCTGGAACAGCAGCCACCTGTGCAGCCCACTTCTGTACAGGAGTTTTAATTGTTGGAGGAGGAGGAGTTGGAGGTGCTGGATGTTGCTGTTGAAGGGGAACAGCAGAGTGCAGCAGCAGTGGTGCGAGGGTGGAGAGAGGAGGAAGAGGCTCAGGTTATTATTATTCTTCTTCACCTGGTTATTCTTCTTATTCTACTTCACCATCTTCTTCTTAATTTTTTTTTTGTTCATATTCTTCCTCTTGTACCCAACTTAATGATTTTTCCCTCACAGATTTGAACTGTTGTAAAAAAATTTCTTCAACAGCATAGCTAAATTTGTGGCGTAATAGCTAGTGGCGCATGGCAGCAGCGCATAATTCTGTGGCGGTGGGAACACAGACAGCAGGAGGTTAAATACAGCAGCAGCAGGAGGAGGAGGAGGACTGACGTGTGGCAGCACACAATGTAACAGGCCATGGCACCTAGCGTTGGTACCACGGCTGTAATAAACACCATACAGAAGGAGGTTCCGGACAGCAGTTGTGCAGCCCACATTGTGTCCAATACACAACTGGGACAGCACAGTTTTCAACCCAGACACCTCAGAATTATTTTTTTTTAACAACAAAATGTAGCTATTGTAGAGGCGTAATAGCTAGTGTCGCATGGCAGCAGCGCATAATTCTGTGGACCCTGGTGGTGGGAACTAGTGTTGGGCGAACATCTAGATGTTCGGGTTCGGGCCGAACAGGCCGAACATGGCCGCGATGTTCGGGTGTTCGACCCGAACTCCGAACATAATGGAAGTCAATGGGGACCCGAACTTTTGTGGTTTGTAAAGCCTCCTTACATGCTACATACCCCAAATTTACAGGGTATGTGCACCTTGGGAGTGGGTACAAGAGGAAAAAAAAATTTAGCAAAAAGAGCTTATAGTTTTTGAGAAAATCGATTTTAAAGTTTCAAAGGGAAAACTGTCTTTTAAATGCGGGAAATGTCTGTTTTCTTTGCACAGGTAACATGCTTTTTGTCGGCATGCAGTCATAAATGTAATACATATAAGAGGTTCCAGGAAAAGGGACCGGTAATGCTAATCCAGCAGCAGCACACGTGATGGAACAGGAGGAGGGTGGCGCAGGAGGAGAAGGCCACGCTTTGAGACACAACAACCCAGGCCTTGCATGAGGACAAGAAGCGTGCGGATAGCATGCTTTGTACCACCATGCAGTCATAAATGTAATAAAGATAAGTGGTTCAATAAACAGGGACCACGCGGCAACGCTAACCCAGCAGCAGCACACGTGATGGAACAGGAGGAGGCGCAGGAGGAGAAGGCCACGCTTTGTGAGACACAACAACCCAGGCCTTGCATGAGGACAAAAAGCGTGCGGATAGCATGCTTTGTACCGCCATGTAGTCATAAATGTAATAAAGATAAGAGGTTCCATAAACAGGGACCGGCAACGGTAACCCAGCAGCAGCAGCAGCAGCAGCAGCACACGTGATGGAACAGGAGGAGGCGCAGGAGGAGAAGGCCACGCTTTGTGAGACACAACAACCCAGGCCTTGCATGAGGACAAAAAGCGTGCGGATAGCATGCTTTGTACCGCCATGTAGTCATAAATGTAATAAAGATAAGAGGTTCCATAAACAGGGACCGGCAACGGTAACCCAGCAGCAGCAGCAGCACACGTGATGGAACAGGAGGAGGCGCAGGAGGAGAAGGCCACGCTTTGTGAGACACAACAACCCAGGCCTTGCATGAGGACAAAAAGCGTGCGGATATAGCAGCAATGCTTTTTGCCGCCATGCAGTCATAAATGTAATACAGATGAGAGGTTCAATAAACAGGGACCGGAAACGCTAAACCATCCCAGATGTTCATCGGTCATGTTACTTGGTTGGGGTCCAGGAGTGTTGCGTAGTCGTTTCCAATCCAGGATTGATTCATTTTAATTTGAGTCAGACGGTCTGCATTTTCTGTGGAGAGGCGGATACGCCGATCTGTGATGATGCCTCCGGCAGCACTGAAACAGCGTTCCGACATAACGCTGGCTGCCGGGCAAGCCAGCACCTCTATTGCGTACATTGCCAGTTCGTGCCAGGTGTCTAGCTTCATGCCCGGTTTCAGGTCCAGCGGTGCCAGCCACAAATCCGTCTGTTCCTTTATTCCCCTCCAAATTTCCTCCCCTGTGTGCTGCTTATCCCCAAGGCAGATCAGCTTCAGCAACGCTTGCTGACGCATGCCAACAGCTGTGCTGCACTGCTTCCACGATCCTACTGCTGCTGGTGCTGGGTTAGCATTTCCGGATGAGGTACAGCTTTGAGATGCGTTGGAGGAGAAGGAGTCAGAGAGGTAGGTGCTGCTGTTGTTATCCAGCTGTTTGCGGCGTGGGCAACACCCGCGCCGTAGCAGGTGAGGAATCGCTGCCAGGCTCCACAAGGTTCACCCAGTGCGCGGTAAGGGAGATGTATCGACCCTGGCCGAACGCACTCGTCCAGGTGTCAGTGGTGAGGTGAACCTTGCAGGCAACGGCATTCTTCAAGCTTCGGGTTATTTAGCTGACCACGTGCTCATGCAACTCAGGCACTGCAGAGCGCGCAAAGTGGTAGCGGCTGGGAACCACGTAACGTGGGATGGCCACTGACATCATGCCCTTGAAGCTGTTTGTCTCCACCACTCGATATGGCAGCATTTCGCAGGCCAGAAGCTTGGCTATGCTGGCTGGCTGTTACTGCCACGGCCCGGGGGTCATTTGCTGGCAATTTCCTCTTGTGCTCAAACATCTCAGAGACAGACAACTCAACCGTAGCGCTGCACACCGAAGGGCTGTTGGTTGTTGTGTTTGATGAACACTGGGAGACCTCAAGAGCACTAGTCCGGAAAGTGACAGTGTCAGCATCGTCTGATGTTTGTGAATGTTGTGAACCACGCAATGGCTGGGCTACTGCTGCTGCTGAGGCGGGTCTGGTGGTGAGTCTGGTGAACCCAAGGGAGGCAGTGTTGCTGGTGGTACCCTGTCCTGCCGCGTTTGCCCACAGAGTGGGATGTTTGGATAGAATGTGGCGGCTCATGCTGGTGGTGGAGAGGTTGTTAATACTTTTCCCCCTGCTCAGGCGGGTCTTGCACACCTTGCAAATCGCCATGGTAACATCCTCAGTGCAGTCTTCAAAGAAAGCCCAGACTTTAACTGGCTGAGGACTCGGACCTCGTGCGTGATGTGCTGGTGCTGCTTAACCCACTGCTGGACGCTTGAGAGGTCATCCAAGTAATTATCTGGTCCTGTTCTTTTGGATCTGTGAGGGTTGTTGTCCTGGACAACATGGGCAGTATTGAGTGGGTTTTCTTGGGTGCTCCCCTGTGGCCTGTACGTGAACCGTCAGGGGAAACACCTCTTCCCTTGCCCCTCCCTCTTTCACCGGATTTCTTCCTCATTTCACTTATCCTTAAAGTACACGCTGACTGGCAGCAGTACAGTGGCAGTACAGAAATGCTATACAGTGGTGGGTGAGCGGTGTACCACTATTGTCAGCAGTGACACAGAGCACAATGCTATACAGTGGCGGGTGAGCGGTGTACTACTGTTCCCAGCAGACACAGAGTGGAAGTAAACACAATGCTATATAGTGTGGCTGAGCCGTGTACACAGAGTGGCATTAAACACAATGCTATATAGTCTGCTATATAGTCACCCCGAACAGGGTGATGTTCTGCAGAACCCGAACAGTGGCAAACACTGTTCGCCCAACACTACTGGGAGGGAACGCAGATTTTAGTACCTAAACACACGATACAACATGTTTTCCGGGGTCGGACTCTGAGGCACATACAGATGGTCCCGATCATCATCCTCATCATACAACTCTTCTCCTGAGTCTGACCCACCCACCACCTCTGCCACCCCAACATCCCCAGACACAGACCCCTCATCGTCCTCAACATTAACTTGGGATGCTGGCCTGAGCCAGACCTCCTCCTCCACATCAGGCCCCATCATCTCCTCAATGGCAGCCCTCATTAATCGCTCTGGCGACGGACTGATGGACACAACGTTCTCCTCCGGGGAGGGCTGCTGCTGACCACTGGCTGCTGGGGTGGATGTTATAGCTTGCGTGGGGCGTTGGCTGTTGCTGTTGTTGGGAGTGCTGCTCACAGCGGAGGTCTCTGGGGAACTCATGTTGAGCTCATATAGTGGTTGACGGTGAGTGGAGTATTACTGATCCCAGCAATATACACACTGACTGGCAGAGTACGCAATGCTATATAGTGTGGCTGAGCGGTGTACACAGAGTGGCAGTAAACACAATGCTATATAGTCTGGCTGAGCGAGCGGTGTACTACTGTTCCCAGCAGAATCAGAGTGGCAGTAAACAATGGTATATAGTCTGGCTGAGCGGTGTACACAGAGTGTCAGTAAACAATGGTATATAGTCTGGCTGAGCGAGCGGTGTACTACTGTTCCCAGCAGAATCAGAGTGGCAGTAAACAATGGTATATAGTCTGGCTGAGCGGTGTACACAGAGTGTCAGTAAACAATGGTATATAGTCTGGCTGAGCGGTGTACACACAATGCTATATAGTCTGCTATATAGTGTCAGTAAACAATGGTATATAGTCTGGCTGAGCGAGCGGTGTACTACTGTTCCCAGCAGAATCAGAGTGGCAGTAAACAATGGTATATAGTCTGGCTGAGCGGTGTACACAGAGTGTCAGTAAACAATGGTATATAGTCTGGCTGAGCGAGCGGTGTACTACTGTTCCCAGCAGAATCAGAGTGGCAGTAAACAATGGTATATAGTCTGGCTGAGCGGTGTACACAGAGTGTCAGTAAACAATGGTATATAGTCTGGCTGAGCGGTGTACACAGAGTGTCAGTAAACAATGGTATATAGTCTGGCTGAGCGGTGTACACAGAGTGGCAGTAAACACAATGCTATATACTCTGGCTGAGCGAGCGGTGTACTACTGTTCCCAGCAGACACAGAACAGTAAACAGAATGCTATATAGTGTGGCTGAGCGAGCGGTGTACCACTATTCCCAGCAGACACAGAACAGTAAACAGAATGCTATATAGTGTGGCTGAGCGAGCGGTGTACCACTATTCCCAGCAGACACAGAACAGTAAACAGAATGCTATATAGTGTGGCTGAGCGAGCGGTGTACCACTATTCCCAGCAGACACAGAACAGTGAACAGAATGCTATATAGTGTGGCTGAGCGAGCGGTGTACCACTATTCCCAGCAGACACAGAACAGTGAACAGAATGCTATATAGTGTGGCTGAGCGAGCGGTGTACCACTATTCCCAGCAGACACAGAACAGTGAACAGAATGCTATATAGTGTGGATGAGCGAGCGGTGTACCACTATTCCCAGCAGACACAGAACAGTAAACAGAATGCTATATAGTGTGGCTGAGCGAGCGGTGTACCACTATTCCCAGCAGACACAGAACAGTGAACAGAATGCTATATAGTGTGGCTGAGCGAGCGGTGTACCACTATTCCCAGCAGACACAGAGTGGCAGTAAACAGAATGCTATATAGTGTGGCTGAGCGAGGTACACAGAGTGGCAGTAAACAGAATGCTATATAGTGTGGCTGAGCAAGCGGTGTACTACTATTCCCAGCAGACACAGAGTGGCAGTAAACAGAATGCTATATAGTGTGGCTGAGCGAGGTACACAGAGTGGCAGTAAACAGAATGCTATATAGTGTGGCTGAGCAAGCGGTGTACTACTGTTCCCAGCAGTGACACAATGACAGGGGGGACCCTGGCTAGCGTGGCTGGAGCGCGAACTACCCTGCCTGCCTACCCAAAGCTAAACCCACAGACAAATGGCGGAGATATGACGTGGTTCGGGTATTTATTTACCCGAACCACGTGACAGTTCGGCCAATCAGAGCGCGTTCGGGTCCGAACCACGTGACCCGTTCGGCCAATCACAGCGCTAGCCGAACGTTCGGGGAACGTTCGGCCATGCGCTCTTAGTTCGGCCATATGGCCGAACGGTTTGGCCGAGCACCGTCAGGTGTTCGGCCGAACTCGAACATCACCCGAACAGGGTAATGTTCTGCAGAACCCGAACAGTGGCGAACACTGTTCGCCCAACACTAGTGGGAACACCGACAGCAGGAGGTTAAATGCAGCAGCAGGAGGAGGAGGAGTGAGCAAGGTTCCGGACAGCATTTGTGCAGCCCACATTGTGTCCAATACACAACTGGGACAGCTCAATTATCAACCTAGACACCTCAGAATTATTTTTTTTAACAACAAAATGTAGCTATTGTAGTGGCGTAATAGCAAGTGGTGCATGGCAGCAGCACATAATTCTGTGGACCCTGGCAGTGGGACGAGAAGGAGGAGTGACGTGTGGCAGCAGGCAACATAACAGGCCATGGCACCCAGCGTTGGTACCACGGCTGTAATAAACACCATACAGCAGGAGGTTCCGGACAGCAGTTGTGCAGCCCACATTGTGTCCAATACACAACTGGAACAGCACAGTTTTCAACCCAGACGCCTCAGGATTTTTTTTTCTTACACAAGAACAGTAATAGTAGTAGCTATTTTTAGGGTGTGTAAAATAGCTAGTGGCAGCAGCGCATAACAGAGTGGACCCTGGTGGTGGTGGTGGGAACACAGACAGGAGGTTTAATGCAGCAGTGTCAGAAGGACATATATGGTAGCAGACAGCCTAGGCCATGGCCCCTAGCGGTGGTACCACAGCACCTAAAGAAAAAACAGCCCAAATTAGAAGGGGACTGAAGGTTGATGTTCTCCAAATACTTCCCAGGCACCTCATGTCCTCCTTTCGCCAACAACAGGGGCCTGGAACGTGCCTTCAATCCAGGCCTGGTTAATCTTAAGGAATGTGAGTCTGTCCACGGACTCTGGGGACAGACGAGAGAATTTCTCGGTGACCACGCAACCGGCCACACTGAAGCACCTCTCGGACAGCACGCTGGAAGGGAGGCAAGATAGGACTTCCAGGGCGTACTGCGCCAGCTCACTCCAGATCTGCCAGTGCTTGACCCAGTACTCCAAGGTGTCAAGCCCGCTGAAGGACCCCATGTAGTCGGCCACCATCTGGGTAAGACGCTGGCTGTGACTTTGAGAGGAAGATGCTACTGAACGCACCTCCTCTCTCGGCTGCTCTACCGTCATGTAGAGTGCCTTAGTCAAGGACAGCAGGTCTCCTGGGTGCCTGATGCTGCTGCTGGCTGCAGGCACCGGCTGCTGTGCTGGCTGGACAGGGACAGAGGGGGTGGAAAGCTGGGAGAAGGCTTCCTCCAATCGCCGAACAAGGACTGATGCAACTCCCTTGTTCGCTGCTCAGGGTCTCCAGCAGGCAGGAACTGACCCACCTTCCCCTTTAGCCTTGGGTCCAGGATCATGCTGAGGCAGGCGTCCTCCCGAGCTTGCATCTGCTTAACCCTGGGGTCTGTGCGCAGGCACCGCAGCATGTGCCTTGCCATGGGGATCAGGGTGTACCCTCCAGCAGAGACATCAGGGTCAGTGGCCACAAGTTCGCTGTCTTCCTTCTCTGGCCCCTGAGCCTCTTCCTCCTCTCTCCACCCTCGGACCACTGCTGCTGCACTCCACTGTTCCCCCTCAACAGCAACCCGGGCACCTCCAACTCCTCTTCCTCCAACAACTCAAAATCCTGCACAGAAGTGGACTGCCCAGGCGGCTGCTGTTTCAGCTGGATCAGGGCCTCCTCTCCCACATCCATCAGATCACAAAGTGCCCTCTCCAGCAGATAAACAAAGGGCACCCACTGGCAGAGGGATGCCCATTCCTCGCTCACCAGGTTGGTTCCCTGCAGGAAGGGAGCCAACACCAAACAGACCTGCTGCATCTGCCCCCACTGTGCATTGGAGAGGAGCTGGAGTTTGGTGGTGCCGGTGAGAGTGGCCTCAACAATGTAGCAGTTGACAGCCCTCCTCTGCTCAAGCAGCCGCTCCAACATCGCCAGGGTGGAATTCCAGCAAGTTGGCACATCAATGACAAGCCGGTGTCATGGCAGGCCCTCACACTGCTGCATGTCGGCCAGGCTTGCTGCGGCAGCGGCTGAGCTGCGGAAACTGCAAACAATTTTCCGAGCCGCTTCCAACAGATTGTCCATCCCATGGTAGGTGCGCATGGACTTCTGCACCACCAGGTTCAGGACGTGGGCCAAGCAGGGGACGTGGGTCAAGTGTCCCCTGGTGAGGGCAGCCAGTAGGTTGGCCGCATTATTGGACACCACCAATCTGACTCTGAGGCCTCTGGGGGTCAGCCACGTCTTCTCCTGCTGCCTCAGGTAGTGGAACACGTTGGTTGCAGTCAAGCTGTTTTTCCCCAGGCTAACCATCTCCAGCAGCGCTTAGTGGCGGGCCTTCACGCTGCTGTTGAGGTGGGGTCGCTTGGTGGCGGGAGCTGCTGCTTCTCCCCTGACCCCGCGTGGTGGCACCACATAGTGGACTACTAATGCTGCTGCTGCTGATGCGCCCGAGGATGGACCTGCTGCTTCCTCGCTGGTGCATTCCACCAGGCTGACTCAGTGAGCCATGAAGGACAGGTAGCGGTCTGTCCCAAAACGGCTGCTCCTGGAGTCCATGGTAATGTGGATCCGCTCACTCATGGCGTGATCGAGCGAGCGGCCCACGTTCGCCATAGAGAACCGGTGCAGTGCTGGGATCGCCGTGCGGGAGAAGTAGTGGCGGCTGGGAATTTGCCACTCCGGGATCCAATACTGCAGGAGCATTCTCATGTCACTCCCCTCCTGCACAAAGGAGTATGGCCGGAGCGAGGAGCACATGGCCCGGGCAAGCAACCCATTCAGCACCGGGATGCGCCTGTTGGTGGGAGGCAGAACTTTGGTCACACCGGGGAAAGACTCACTGAGAAGGGTCTGGCGGCGTTTGCCTGCATGGGAGGAAGAAGAGTCGACTGTGGAGGGAGCAAATGAGGCCACTGAGGACTGGCTGCCTCTGGGGGGGGGGGGGGGGGGGAGCAGTGACTTTCTGTGCTCCTGCTGCTGATGCTGGATGAGCAGGAGGGTGGGATGCTGCTGCTGCTGAAGACTGTGCAGTGGCTGTCTGGCTCTGACCACTGCCTGTGCCACTGTCCCTCAGCCTCAGAAACTCACTGTAGTCCGCAAAATGTTTGGTCTGCAAGTGGGTCTGCAGTCACGAGGTACCCAACTTGTTGCGATTGCGACCTCGTACTCAGGCTGTCACCGCAACTGTCGCAAATGTCACAGGTCTTATCGTCAGCGCACACAGATTTTAACTTGCCCTTCAAGCTTGAATGCTGTGGAGCTTTTTTGCCTTTGGAGGGCTGTTGTTTTTTCCCTTTGCTTGGAGGAGGTTTGGTGCGGGTGGTGGTAGTGGCTTAAGCAGCAGGCTGTGGCTCCTGCCTTCCACGCCCTGTGCCGGCCGCCATGCTACTGCCGCGCCTCTGTGCCAGAGACACCTCCTCCTCCGATGACGCGCTGCCTTCACCCAACTGTGGTGGTGGCACATAGGGACGATCCAGCACCTTATCATCATCCCCAAACATCTCCTCTGAGCCCCCAACCAACTCTTCTGCCCCAACATCTCCTTCATCCCTCCTCCTCCTCCTCAGGAAATTCAGGTTCTTGTGTGCCAAAAACTAACTCCTGCACCTCAAACTCCTCCTCCTCTTCCTCCTTGCATTTCCCCATCATCTCCTTCTTAAACTGGGCAACTACATCCCTCAAAGGGCTCGCTGTCCCTGGGGTAAAGAGCGTGCTCATTGAGGGCAGGCTGGCCACTGGGGTCGACGTGACCTCAAGCGGTGGTGGAGGGCGGCTGCTGCTGCGGACCAGAGTGCTGGTGGTGGCACTGGTCTCACTGGCACTGGAGGTCTGGCTAGAAACGGTGGCTTGCTGCTCTGCCATTATTTCCACCACAGCCTGTGCCTGACTCTCCGCAATGGGCCGGGAGCGACGACCCGTCTCAAAGATGGGCGCAACACGCTGCTGTTGCGCCTCTGCTCCCTCCCACAACTCTGCGGTCAGTGGCTGGCGGCGGACCAGTCACAGACCTGCTGGCAGTGGCTGCAGCAATGGCGCTGCCTCTCCTGGTGGTGCCTCGCCCTCTACCTGATTGTGCAATAATATAGAAATACAATAAGAAAAAAAAAGTCTAAGTTGGTGGTGAGTGACAAAAAAAATGAAATTTTTTTTTTTTTTTTTTTTAAATAGTAGTGTAGTCTACAGTAGTCGATAACTAACTAGTGTGACAGACAGTGATAAATAAAAGTCTGTCACACACGGGAGCAATCAACAGGGTCAGGCAGATGACACTCAAAGATCACAACAGATGCTGGCCTGTGAAGTAACTATTAGACAGTAGTGAAGCTGCAGCACTAAATAAACTCAAAGACTAGCAGTACAAATTAAGTAAACTAGTACGTACGTAACACACACAACTACTACTAACTATAATCCCTAGTAGTAGTGTAGTCTACAGTAGTCGATAACTAACTCGTGTGACAGACAGTGACAAATAAAAGTCTGTCACACACGGACGTAATCAATAGGGACAGGCAGATGACAGTCACAGATCACAACAGATGCTGGCCTGTGAAGTAACTATTAAACAGTAGTGAAGCGGCGGCACTAAATAAACTCACAGACTAGCAGTACAAATTAAGTAAAATAGTACGTAGGTAACACAGACACAACTACTACTAACTATAATCCCTAGTAGTAGTGTAGACTGCAGTAGTCGATAACTAACTCATGTGACAGACAGTGACAATAAAAGTCTGTCACACACGGACACAATCAATAGGGTCAGGCAGATGACAGGCAGTCACAGATCACAACAGATGCTGGCCTGTGAAGTAACTAACACAGTACTGAAGCTAATAAACTCACAGACTAACAGTACAAATTAACTAAACTAGTAGTACTAGTACACAACTAACTATAATCCCTAACCTACCTAAGCTAGTAGGCTAAGGCTACCTAGACTAGCAGGCCTTAGCCTGCTAACACTAGCCTAGCACAGTATACAATACACTACACTAGCTGACTGAACTATAACAATCAAATCACTATCTATCTATAAATCAATATAATATATGTGTTTAGAATATGTGTAGAATGCAAAACACTGAGTAAACAGTGAGAAAATCACTTGCTCAGACAAACAGCAGCACTGGAGATGCTCTCAGTACCACAAAGTCACAAGCAAGGACGCCGCCTTATATAGAGGAGGGGAGGGCCAGGCTCCCCTCCTATGATTGGTTGCTAGGGCCTCGGCTGGGGGCCTTCTGATTGGCCCAATGACGTCATCCCCTGGATAACTCAATCCGAATTCGTGATCATGGGTTAACACCCGTGATCACGGCCGAATTCGAGAGTGACTATTCGGATACATTCGAATTCGGGATTAATATCGATCTTCGAATTTGAGTTCTGGAATCATGAAAAACAACCCTTGATCACGGGTAAATCCGAATTCGAGATCACTGGTGAGCACCCCTGCTTACTGCAACAGATCCTAAGAGGATGCAAATAGATCCTATGTTAACCAATAGATCCATTCACATTGCTCCATTCAAACGGATTTGATTGGCATGTTCCGCTAAGCGGACCACAAGTTTGGGGAAGCAGCGATTTTTCCAGACAACTAAGCTTAAAGAGACTCTGCAACAAAAAAAAAAGTTCCCCTGGGGGTACTCACCTCGGGAGGGGGAAGCCTCAGGGTCTCAATGAGGCTTCCCCCTCCCCTGTAGCTGCAGGCAATCCAGCACTGGCTCCCCCCAAGTCTCCGGCAATCCAGGCTCGACAAGCCTGACAAGCTACATTTATTTACCTTCCCTGGCTCCAGCGGGGCGCTGTTGCGGCTCTCAACATGGAGATAGGCGGAAATAGCCAATCTCTGTTGGGTCCACTCTACTACGCAGGCGCAGGAGGTTTCGCCTGCGCAGTAGAGCGGACCGACAGCGATCGGCTATTTCCACCTATCTCCGAGCGGAGAGCTGATACTGGGCCTGCACTGGAGCCAGGAAGGTAAATATTTACATCTCCGCTATTCGGAGGGGCACAGCAAGACCGTGGGACGGGGGAAGCCTCAATTGGATCCGGAGGCTTCCCCCACCCGAGGTGAGTACCCCCAGTGGAACTTTTTCTCGTTACAGGTTTTCTTTAAGGGAACTGAAATGGAGGTTGAAGCAGTGCATGAGAGTCAACGACAAAACGGATGTATACAACACACTGGCTATGAAAATGTACCTCTTTAGCCACTTCCTGTGAACTCTGGATGGTACACTTAAGGCTGAACTGTAACTTATCAGACATGTTGTCCTGCTCAGCAACAGGGGACTGGAGGATGGTGTGTGAAACTTCTATAGCATCCAGAGGCTTAGCTCTTCTTAGATAAGTATGTCTTTTTTAACCCAAGGTTTACCTTGACACAATCCAGAAGGTCCACACACTCAATCTTGCAGTATTAAGCTTTGTTTATTCACATAGCATGACAACAGTCCATTCAAAACAAACCAATGACCATTTCGGGGCCACAGCAGGTTCCCTTTGTCAAGGTATCAGAACCAAATGGTAACATTCGGTTCTGATACCTTGACAAAGGGGACCTACTGTGGCAGACCTTGTGAATGGTTTGGATTGCTACTACTATGGTCCAGCACCTTGCAAATGGTGTGCGACTCTAACTCTACTCTTGTGACAAAGTTTGCCTCGGGTACACTTTAAAAGGGATTTGGATTTCTCCAGGCACTTATCTAGATGCTATACAATAATTGGTACTTGTAGAATTGCTCTTTGGTTTACAGTGTACACCTATTCTGGAAGAACATCACAGAGTTTCGCAATGCAGTCTCCAGTCTTTACTGACAGACACAGCTGCATTAGTGTATGCAGCAGGTACAGTATCTTCTGCAGTGTAAAAACAGGATCAAAATTACCGTATGGAGATGGAACCCAGTTTTAGAAGCTTCATTGACTCCATTGGGAATCTATTATTTAAATTGTGTGAAGCTTCAGTTACAGAAGCGTAGTATTAAGTGATGACTCCTTTTACTGATAATTGTGCAGAAACCCTCATTTACTTTTATTGGCGGTTAAAGGAGGAAACTATGAATATGGAACACAACTATCCCTATTACCACAATTTTCAGCAGGGAGCCATAGTTGTTTAATTTATATGAAATGTAATTTACACATGCAGTATATAATTTACATATGCCCTTGGCGGAACACAAGCAGAGACTAAAATACGGACCCCCTGCCATTTTAAAGCTAACAAGACACAAGTGCAGGTCGTGATCTAAACAGTCATAATCTTTCCATCTGGTAGTCAATATTTTTCTTGTTAAAAAAAATACATTAAATCTCTATATTTAGTATTACATCTAATACATTCAGCACAATTTTTTTTTTTAAAAACCCATCAATTGACACAACACTAAAGCACCAATTCTGCCTTATTATTATTATTATTGATTTATAACACCAACATATTCCATGGCGCCATAGCCGGCCTTTGACCTGAGTGACTGGAACGGTCGCTCAGAACGCCGGCTTCCAAGGGGGCACCTATAGTTTGCTAATTATACTGAGGGCACCTACACCTGACTTCCTGTACTGGGGGCACCTATAGCTGACTACCTATACTGAGGGCACCTACACCTGACTTCCTGTACTGGGGGCACCTATAGCTGACTACCTATACTGAGGGAGGTCACCTACTCCTGGCTACCTATACTGAGGGCACCAACACCTGGCTACCTATACTGGAGGCACCTACGCCTGGCTGCCTATGGGAGAGGCCTACAACTGACTTTCTATACTTGGGGCACCTATGCTTGGCTACCTATATTAAGGGCACCTACACATGAGATCATATACTTGGGGCACCTATACTTGGCTACCTACCTATACTGAGTGTGAGGGCATTTTTTTTTCGGGGGGAGGGGGAGGGGGCACTGCGGCTATAAAGAGTCGTGAAAATTCTCGGTGCTGTGCTATCATTCCAAATTGGGGGGTGGGGGGGGGGTGGGGGGGAAGGGGGGCTAACTGTCCCACTGATTGTTTTTATTAATATTCCTGAAAGGTTCAAGCCTTCATTTTTGCGTTTATTCAGGATAATGCACTCTTTCCATCTGTTTTGTGGTTAGTAAAAGTATTTTTCTATTATACATATGTAATGTGTCTTGGAGATCTGAGCATTTGGCGTGATTTGTCACGACTTCAAAAAGGTTGGAAACCACTGTCCTATGAGGTTACTGAGGTACCTCAGGAGAAAATATAAATTGCATATGGGCCTGTGCGTGCGTGCAAGCGTGCATGCGCGCACGAAGAGGATAAAGGAGGGGGGGGGCACAAAAATCAGGTTTCACTCGGGGTGCTGTGAAACCTAAGGCCGGCCCTGCATGGCGCTGCACACAACACATATGGGGTACATGATAATACAGACAGTGGTGCACACTATGACTGATGTACAGCTGATGTTTCCCCCTTATTCAAGAAGGGAAACAAATCTGAACCAGGTAACTATAAGCCTGTATGCTTAACATGAGTTGAGTGTAACTTGTCTGAAGGTATCAGGATGCTATAAAAATAATTCTGTAGCACAGAATAATCTTATTTCAGTTCAACAGCATGATTTTACTGAAAACAGGTCCTGTCTCACAAACCTGCTTAGAGTTTATGAAGTAGAGAATGAAAATTTAGATTTCGGGAAAGCAGCAGATGTGGCATACTTGGACTTTGCAAAAGTTTTTGACACTGTTCCCCACAATAGCCTGGTACAGAATCTGAGGATACAGGGACTAGGAGAAAATGTGCGTATGTGGATAGAGAAATGGTTAAGAGAAAGCAAAGAATGGTGGTAAATTGAACATATTCAAAATGGGAAACTGTTAGCAGTGAGGTACCACAAGGGTCAGCAATGGCCCAATTTTTTTTCAATTTATTTATTAATGATTTAGTTAATGGAATACAGAGTAATGTAGCCATCTTTGATGATACAAAAGTATGCAGTATTATCAACACTTATATGGATAGTGACATATTACAACAGGATCTTAACAACATGGTCATATGGGCAGGTACATGGCAGATGAAATTTAACCTTGGATGCACCAATGGTAGAGCACCATATACAGTAAAATAAATGGCATACAGCTGGGAATATCAGACTTGGAAAATGACTTGGGAATACCGTTGATAACAAGTTAAGTAACCATATACAAAGCAAATAAAATGCTGAGATGCATAAAATGAAAAATAAAACTTCAAGATGCTAGTATAAATAAACCCCCTCTGTAGAAATCACTTGTGAGGCCCCATCTGAAGCATGGGATACAGTTTTGGGCAACTCTGTGGAAAGGACATTGACCTTCTAGAATGGGTACAAAGTCACACAACTTAACCACCCTGGCGTTCTATTAAGATCGCCAGGGCAGCTGCATGAGGGTTTTTTTTAAATAAAAAAAAAAATATTTCATGCAGCCAACTGAAAGTTGGCTGCATGAAAGCCCACTAGATGGCGCTCCGGAGGCGTTCTTCTGATCGCCTCTGGCGCCCGGAATAAACAAGGAAGGCCGCAATGAGCGGCCTTCCTTGTTTTGCTTAGATCGTCGCCATAGCGACGAGCGGAGTGACGTCATGGACGTCAGCCGACGTCCTGACGTCTGCCGCCTCCGATCCAGCCCTTAGCGCTGGCCGGAACTATTTGTTCCGGCTGCGCAGGGCTCAGGCGGCTGGGGGGACCCTCTTTCGCCGCTGCTCGCGGCGGATCGCCGCAGAGCGGCGGCGATCGGGCAGCACACGCGGCTGGCAAAGTGCCGGCTGCGTGTGCTGCTCTTTATTTCATGTAAATCGGCCCAGCAGGGCCTGAGCGGCACCCTCTGGCGGTAATGGACGAGCTGAGCTCGTCCATACCGCTAAGGTGGTTAAAGGTACCCTGAGCAGTAAAAATAAACAAAATTGGGACTTACCTGGGGCTTCCTCCAGCCCACCATAGCTCGGGAGGTCCCCCGACATCCTCCTGGCTCCTCTCCCGGTACCGCTGCAGAATTGATGACCGGCGACACCCGGGCCAAGTGTCAAGCTGACACTTCCTTAACGGTTGATTCACTAAACCGTGATAACGCATATCATAGCTGTTTTCACGCGCATTTTTGCATTTGTGCGCAATCGCAAATTTTCTCACAAAAACTATATCGCTTTCACGCGAAAATTTTTTATTGCGCGCAATATTTCACGATTGCGCGCCCAAATGGCAATGCGTGTGAAAACGGCCATGATATGAGTTGAGCTGGGACAAGATCCTCCAGCACCCAAGGGTGAGACACCAAAATGTGCCCCTCTATCCCTCCCATCCCAGCCATCACACACTGATTGCTAATAGATTAAGAGGTGCCCCAGAGCCCCCAACCACCCCAACACCTTAATCTTTATTTATCTGGCTTGCAGTCACTGCCACGTATCCCCTTTTCTTATTTAACACAATAGGAGAATGATAGCTGAGTAAGTTGTGCGCCCCCTCCTATACTGCGCCCTGAAGCTGAAGCCTCTCTCGGCTCGGCCCTGTTATCACGGTTTAGTGAGTCAAGCCCTAAGAGTTAAAATCTGAAATTATGACAAACACAATATCTGCATTTAACTGCCTAACGACTGCTCCACGCCAATTGGCATGAGCAACGCAGAAGCCCCAGGACCACTCCACGGCAATTGGCGTGAAGTGCTGGGGACAGAGATTGCAGGGGATCGCGCGCCGATGCGTGAGCATCCTCCCTTGAATAGCAGAGCTACGCTCCCAGCGTCGATCGCCGTTAGGGACTGTTAGATGACGAAACTGCTATCTAATAACACTGTACAGCGCTGCAATCTAAGACAGCGCTGTACTGGGCAGCAGAAAAGTGATCTGCTGTCATAGGCTGAAGCCTATGCAGCCGATCACACTGATTGGCTGGCGGGGGGAGGGAGGATTAAAAAAATTAAAAAATAGGAAAATGTATTTAAAAAAAGAAATAAATATTTATTAAAAAAATAAATGAAAAAGGCAGAAAGGATCAGACACCACCAACAGAAAGCTCTGATGGTGGGCAGAAAAGGGGGTGTGGATCACTGGTGTGCTGAGTTGTACAGCCGTGCAGCGAGCCCTTGAAGCTGCAGTGGCCTATTTTGTAAAAAATGACCTGGTCACTAGGGGGATTTGTACCGCGGACCTCAAGATGTTAAAGAAGGCTTGGATGGTTTCCTTGGATTGATTGGAATCCACGGCTATGGTTACTAGGTAATTCACAGGAGAGTTGATCCAGGCACTTATCTGACTACCACCTGGACTGCTGGGATTGGGTTCAGATTAGTACTCTGTGATTAGATCCTTTTTTACTTATATTTTTGAATGCCTATACTATAATGCAGTCTTCATCTCTCCGCAGCTACAGATGTCTAAAGAGGAACTGTAACGACAAAACGGCCCCTGGGGGGTACTCACCTCGGGTGGGGGAAGCCTCAGGATCCTAATGAGGCTTCCCACGCCGTCCTGCGTCCCTCGGGGGTCTCGCTGTAGCCCTCCGTACAGCCGTGACGCAATATTTACCTTCCTGGCTCCTGCGCAGGCGCTCTGATGGCTGTTGGCGCCGAAGTAGGCGGAAATACCCGATCGCCGTCGGGTCTGCTCTACTGCGCAGGCGCAAGTTTCCGGCGCCTGCGCAGTAGAGCGGACCCGACGGAGATCGGGTATTTCCGTCTATTTCCGTGCCGAAAGTCGCCACAGCGCCCCCGCTGGAGCCAGCAAAGGTAAATATTGAACTGACAGTCGGCACAGTCGCCGGCTGTTCGGAGGGCTGCGGCGAGACCCCCGTGGGACAGAGGACGGCGTGGGAAGCCTCATTAGAATCCGGAGGCTTCCCCCACCCGAGGTGAGTACCCCCCAGGGGATCTTTTTGTTGTTACAGAGTCTCTTTAATGACTTGCGGTTTAAAAGAAAAATATTTTTGCCCATTTTCAAGTAATGATTAAGCTTTTTACGACTTATTAAGAACTTTGTTTGAATGTGATGATTCAGAAGTTTTCTTATGTTATGCCCCCTAAGAAAACAGTTTTATAGCTCAGATTTAATAGCCAGCAAACGTGTCTTATAAATGCCAAGTGGTAGAAGTTAAATAATACGACTGGGCATTACCGTCTGGATAGGTGTGTTAAGGCAGCTCTGCCATACTTCACAGCTCTAAAGATCTTTCACTTCCTCCTTTAATGTGAGAAAACTTACACTTCTGTTTTAATGAAAAAAACGAACGTTACAAAAATAGACTGCCGGCTGATTTCATTGCAGATTCACGCTGTAAACGCTAATAAATGGACCAAGTTAGCTGAATGGTGAAGACCTGTAGGGGACACCCACAGGTGAATTTTCATCACATCATAACACCATATTGTGGGAAGTAAATAATTACCATCCTCCAGGGCAGGTTCTAGACTTCTTGGTGCCTGAAGCAAACTTTTCAGGATGCCCCCCGGAAAAACACCGCCTATATATAGCTCTCTGCAATTTACATTGATCTCTATGGTGGTGCTCTTCTTACCAGATTTGGGCTGAATGCTGATGGGCGAGTGGATGGGTGAAGAGCAGGATCATCCAACAGGTAACCTAGGCAGGTGCTTGGGGCCTAGTGGGTGTCAATGGGACCATCTGCCACCTTCTTTGATCTCTCTTCTTCACTTCAGCTTACAAAAAGGACCACAAGGTGGAGGGCAAATCTACTACCTTGCATAGGGCCCCATTACATCTTAATTCATCTCTGGATGGGTGCTGAGTGCGGAGGTGTAGGTGGGAGGCTTGGGGCTTTTCTCAGGCATTTGAGCACAGCAATAAATTGCAGCCTACCTGCATAGCAGGGAAACCAGAGGGAAAATGGCTAAGAGTAAGAGACTTAGGCCAGGTTCTGTGTGTGACGTATTTGGACTGTATGTTTGGATTAGATTGCTGTTCACATCCCATCTGATCTATAAAGTTACATTTGAGCACTGGAGTTACCCTCGAGCCTCTGGAATTACTCTGGAGGTAACTTTGGGTCAGCATAACATGTTTTGTTCCTATTCATTGCAGTTCCACTTTTATCTTGTTCTAACCAGTTTTATCTGGTTTTATCTGATTTTCATATTCATGAAGGCCGAAGCCATTGCCTGTGCTCAAGGTGTCCATGCTCAGCTGTGTTGTATTGCGCAGAAGCCGATATCATAGGTTTGTACTGTGATCACGGACCTATGACAGCGACCATGTATGCGCTTGCGTGTGTTATGGTTTAGGAAATATAATTGGGTTGGGAAAACACCTGGACTCCGGGACTTTTCTGCTGGGACCATCAGACGTGTTGGATTGCATTGCAGGTGTTTTCACCTACGGAGAGTGGACGGAGTCTCCTTTTCCTTGGGTGATGTTGCTACAACACTTGGTAAAGAATGTTGATGCATGCTTACTCATAATTACTCACACTTAAACTATGCCTTCTTAAAGATACATTTATAACAGAATTATAGAACAATATATACTATTATTGTTTGAATTATTTAGTTTTGCCTATATTTCTTCTTAAAGCGGAATGAACCCAAGCATTTCTTCTTTGCTCTAAAACATTATGTACAGCATATTATATACTACTACCATTTTTTTTTACTAGACCAGCATTCAAAGGGTTAAACACAGGACTTAAAAGCTCTCTACTGGTAAAGCTAGATGCATCCGAACTGGAGATAATATTATCTTGTATTTAATTGTATCAAGTGAGGAATGTAAACAAACACTTCTCTGACACTGCAGACTCTCCTGAACACAGACAGACACTCAAAAAGCATTTCTGCTTATATTTCAAGATGAAAAAAAAAGTTATGAATAAAATGCAAAGTCAGCTCTCAGAGCAAAAAAGTGTACTTTGAAAACCTGTAGTTTCTTAATGTATAATAATACTTATGCACAAAAGCAAATATATAAATAACCGTATGGCATATAAAAAAGTAGGAAAACATGTTTTTATTGAATATTATGTCAGGGTTTTATACCGCTTTAACCTACTATAAGTAGTGTGCGCTTTGTAGCAGGGTTTAAAAACCCTATGCTTTGGGGGAAAACAGATTCACACTGGTATTTTAAAGCCAAACGAATCTGGTAAAGCGGATCAGGTCTCCGCTTCACCGGATCTGTAGGCTTCGTCCACACTGGCAAATGGATCCGTTGAAACGGATCTGATCACCGGTCAATCGGATCCGTTTTCACTCCGGTCTGCTGAGCAGGCGAGTGATGAAGGTTTTTTTTTACCAAGGCTTCCATCTCTTCCCCTTGCGTACCATGTTGCGTTACGTGACTACCACGCTTCCACCTTCAACCAGTCCCCAGTTCCCACATCTCCCCCAGGCCCCAACCCCCAGTGGGGCGTCACCACATCTCCCCAGATCCCCACCCCCAGCGGATTTGGTCCCTTAGAACGGTCCGTTTCTTCACTTGTGTGAAGAAACATTCCGTTCTCTCATTGCTCTCAATGCAGGGCTTTAGCTTCAGTTTCTGGCCCGATGGCCTCAGTGGTCCTGGAAAATTTGGTTCTGTTGAGGTCTGTTCAACTGAATGGACAGACCGGATTCATTCAAACAGACGCATGTGAACGTTTCCCTAGGTTAACATTGGACCCGTTCACAGCTGTTATGTTTGTACAGTATACGGTCCGTTCAGTTCTGCGAACGGACCGTTTTTAAACGCAAGTGTGAACCGGGCCTAAAAAAGATCAGCTTCAAAGTGTAGAGCTCATACTGCCCCAATGCATACAATAAGAGAGAGGTCAGTTTGTCTTTTATTAACTACTTTAGGACCAAGGTAATTGAAATCTACGCCCTGTTTTGGTGGTTACCTGGCTGGCAGGGATTAGATTTCAATCACCGCCGCAGCGCACATCCGCCATTTTTTGTCGCTTTTGTTGCTAAATCCACACCATGTTCCGTCGCAGCTCGCTTGCTCTGCCTGTCAACTCCCATAGGCTTACAATGATAGACACAGTCAGGAGCCAATGAAAGCAGCTCCTGGCTGGCTCCCATGACTCTGTCGTCAGAGTGAATATCCTTAGGATCCCGGCGTGCGGCGGTGAGGGCAGTTGCGGCAGGTATATGCGGCGATTTGCCAGGAATCCGTCATTATTGTACCAGCGGTTTCTGGTCTTTAAATGGACAGAGACCGCTGGTACTTAAGTGGTTAAAGGGGAACTTCAGCCTAAACAAACATACTGTCATTAAGTTACATTAGTTATGGTAATTAAAATAGATAAGTAATATAATCTCTTACCCAACCTGTATTAAAAGAACAGGCAAATGTTTGTGATTTCATGTGGGCAGCCATTTTTTTTGGTTGAAAGGAGGTAACAGGGAGCATGAGACACAGTTCCAACTGTCCTGTGTCCTGATTAAAGATGGCCCGAACCGTTAGCCGGGCGAATCTCTCTGGGTCCTGTACTACTTTTAGGTCGCTATGACCAGGAGTAGTACGCCTGCGCTGGCCCGGCGGTGCGCGTCCTATATCGCACTCCTGTTGCCGGGCAATCTCTGCGCATGAGCGTGACATCACTCATGACGTCACGCACATGCGCAGAAAGTGCCCGGCAACAGGAGCGAGATCTAGGATGCGCACTGCTGGGCCAGCGCAGGCGTACTACTCCTGGTCATAGCGACCCGGAAGTAGTACAGGGCCCAAAGATGCTGAGATGTTCGAGACATCTCTAGTCCTGATCACCACTGCCAGCTGCGTGCGCTAGGCTTCAAATCTCAAAAAAGAAAAAAAAAAAAGATGCCAAAACATCAGAAGGAGGACAACAACATCAGAAATCCCATCATGCTTTGCACAGCAACGGGGGGGGGGGGGGGGGGGGCGGGAATGCCCGGGCAGTTTTCTTCTGTGCAGATAAAAATGAGGCTTGGGTAATAAAAAGCAAAATTCTGATGCTGTGAAACTGTTAAAGAAACACCAAGCCTTTTCAGTGCTGCTGAGTAGATTTTTAATCTAAAGGTTCACTTTAAGTGGTGCTATACCTACATATTTGCAAATGATGATTTAGGCCCAGTTTTTTAGATGCCTGGAAAAGGACAGACAGTGCTTGTATGCATTTCTATGCACCCATCCAGGCATTATACTATATGTGCTTATTAGGCTAGATTCACAGTGGTGCATTGCATAAGGCACACATTATAATAAGTGAGAACTGCAATGGAGACTGGAAATAGACATTAATACAAAGCCTGCATGCAGCGAGTTAGAATAACACCTGATGTCCTGTAGTGGTACTGCAGACTGTCAGTGCACCGTGCCCATGGAGGAGTCTCCTTTCCGGGCTCTCTTTGCCTGTGTGTTTTTTTACTGGTCCCTGCTTCCTCCTGGATAAGCGGCTGGTCAATAGTAAGTAGGCAGATCTACTTGTGACCTGTGGCTGTGTGACTGTACCTAAAGAGTAAGGGTTCACAAGTCCACGGAAGTGGGGGGGAAGTGCACAATTTTTACACCCTCGCCGTGCTATCTTTCTTCTCTTTTTTTTTACCACTGCCATAGACCCTTAACAAGCATGCAGATATGTATTAGATATTTCTGACAAAGGGCTGGTGCACACCAGAGCGGTTTTGGAGCATTTTTTAAAACACTTGCAGGGGGAAAACTGCTAGGCTAATAAAAGTGAATGAGATGGTGCCTCAATGTTTAAGTATAGGATAGGGGAAAACCGCTCTGAAAAACGCTAGATCAGAGCAGTTTTGCAGGCGTTTTGGTTACAGAAGCTGTTCAGTAACAGCTTTACTGTAACAATGTTTGAAATGTGCTACACAAAAACGCTCCAAAAAATGCTAGGCATATAAAACCTCTCTAAATATGCCTAGAAGAGTGAAAGAGCTCAGCAGGGACTAAAGAGGCACCAGTCTGTATTTTTTGTAGGCTGCAGAGTATTATTATTATTATGTATTGTATTTACTAAACGCCAACATATTACGCAGCGCTGGACAATAAATGCATACAATGATACAAAGGATGACAGACATAACAAGGTTATACAACATAGGACAAAACTATACAAGACAAACAGGATATAAAATACATGATCATGCGATTTTGGGCTGGTTAGATCAGCCCCATAATACAAATACGAGGCTGTCATAGGAAAGAGCACACGATCATGTAGAATACACTAGGGAAGGAAGGACCCTGCCAAAGGCTTACAATCTTTGGGGAGGAAGATGGACACACTAGGTACGGCTGTAGAATAAATATTCAGTAGAAAGTTACTGTGTGGAAGGGAGTGGGTAGGCCATCTTAAAGAGGTGGGTTTTGAGTGCTTGCTTGAATGTGTTGAAGGAGTCAGAAAGTCTGATGGGCTATGGAAGGGAGTTCTAGATGGTGGGAGTAGCTCTTGAGAAAACCTGCAGGCGCACATGGGAGCAGGAAATGTGCTGCGCAGTTAGGCGAAAGCAGTTGGAGTCCTGTAAGGAATGGCCTGGTATATACCTTTGAACAAGCTCCAAGAGTAGTGACGAGATGGATATACAAATTAATAAAAAAATTGTCCTGCCCATGATTTTGGAAAATAGAATAATGCTGGTATGTTAATCTGTGATGGAGGAGGTGAACCTGTGTAATGTAAACTTTAAGCAATGACCATGATTAAGCATGCATTTCTCCATTTTCTGCTCACTTAATGGTATATATTATGTTATCAGCATTTTGATGAACATTAGTTGAAGAGGAGCCAAGCAGGTATGGCGTATCATGTTGTAAATATTCCATATCATGATAAAGTTCACAATGATTATGTAGATGATCTTCAGATCTGGAGAAAAAAAAACTTGTAAAGAGTGGGCTTGAATTTTAATAAATAGAAACTATGATAATGTATTGCAGATTTACATAAGATTGTTGAATGTGAATGAAATATGCAAAAGTATAACCGGGACAGTTGGTTTTCATTATAAATATAGCTGCATCAGCTGAGTATGAAGTTCTACAGAAAAGTAGCAATCAATGTTATATCAGCAGATGACACTTTAGGAAGTCATCCAGATCATTTGGTTGCCATTGTGACTTAAAGGACCACTATCGTAAAAAAGTGTAACTTTTAAAATAAATGTACAAAAACAAATAAAAATCATGTTTCAGTTACCCCAGTTTATTCACAGGTTTTTTTTATACATTTATATTTTTATGTGTATTCAACAGAACGTAACTGAAAATTAATTATGCATAAAAAGGTTAGTAAAAAAATGCAATAAAAAAAGAAGTTACCTGTTGCACCAATATTAACACCCTCATGTCCTTCTCAGTGACTTGCAGGTGTTTCCTCAAACTCTACCAGTCTGAACCATGCCCACTTTAGTCATTTGCACGGGGGGGGGGGGAGTGTGGGGGTTTGGGTGCAAAATGCTCTGGCAGCTCTGCAGACACAGGGCCGTGCAGCGTGAGCGAATGGTGGGGGGCGGGACACTTGCATTTTGTGTGGGCTCTTGAATCGCTGGTGTGTGAGCTTGTAGGCTCATGAGTGTGTGCGCATGCGGGTTCACGAGCACCAAGCCCACACGTTGCATGCGCAACTGTGCCAGTGGTCAGTGCCGTTATCTAACTGGCTTAAATAACTAGTTAAACAATTGTGTTAAATGTATAGAAAACTGTGCTTGAACTTAGAATTAAGAATTTGAAATGCTACAAAGTATGTGAACTTTTATTGTAATCTAGTTACTCTGTGGGCATCTGTGGGGCACAAAGAGATAAAGTAAAACTTATAATTTGCTTTTTCTGAAGCAGTTTCAGTCTTGCAGCCACCAGGGACTGGCAGCAGTTTCAGTCTTGCAGCCACCTGGGACTGGCAGAAGTTTCAGTCTTGCAGCCACCTGGGACTGGCCGCAGTTAGAAGCCAGGCTGAAAAACTCCCTGCACTCTTTAGTCACTAGAGATCACTGTTGGAAAGCTAGACATGGGTTGTTGATTTAGAAGAAAAGGGAGCTGTCTTCTTCCTATCTACCAACAGCAGCTTCTAGTTGCAAGAGTAAGCAGAAGCAGATTTATATCTTCAGAACTACAGGATGCCACAGACCCTGGGAGACTGAACATATATTGTCTACTACTGGGCAGTAGTGTTTGTACATACCTCCCAACAGGGGCGTAACAATAGACCCTGCAAGGGATGCCTGCACATGGGGGGCCCAGAAGCCACAGGGGGCCCCGTGGGGGAAAAAGTTTAAAAGACTGATAACTAAGGGCATGGAGAGAAAACGTATTCTACTCTCGTACCATTGTTATGTTGACTGCGTGTGTCTACCACACAAATAAGGAATCATACACACTTTGGAATTTGTACACTGTCCCTGCTCCCTTGGGTTCGTAAAAAACATCTGTCTCACACTGCAGCAGAGTTCTGATGACTTCATGTACAACTTTACAAACAAAGCAGTCACAGTTGAAAAAAATTTGTAGACCTTCCCTCAGAAGAGATTCCTAGATTCTTATCACACACAGGCTAGTCACCTTATGGTGTCTAATTACTGGACAAAGTGGAATGGGTAAGATTGATGTCTGACTGTCTCTGCCTCATTGAGAGCTTGTGTCTCATACTGAGTCTAAGATCCCGTAATAACAGTATCAATCAGTGACATTCTGAATGTTTTGCCAAAGTTACAGTGAATACTATATCTTATGTTCAGCATGTCATTATTGTTCCTCCACATAGCATGTGCTCTGATGTAGTAAAATAATATGGCTGTGTGTGTATGAATGTACTGGGAACAGAGCTGTGACGAGGGACTTGTCAGCTGCAAGGGGCTGGAGGAAGCCCCGGGTAAGTAGATATGGGGGTAGCATAGAATGCCTGACGTTTCATTTAAGTCTAAGTGTTTTTATCTGCATGGGGAAAACACATTGGTCCTTTCCTGTGCAGAAAGCGAGGGGGGTGGGGGGCCCCTTCCAAAGTTTCGCTGGGGGGCCCAGTGATGTCTAGTTCCACCGATGCCTCCCAACTTTAAAAAAAAAAAAAAAGAGAGACACTTAAGCCATCCTCATTCATTTTACTTCCTACTAGCATTTGAAAATAAGAAATATATCAATTTAAAGGATGGGAATAAAGTTAATGAAACACATTTTTCAATAGAAAAATACATATATTTACATAAATCTGTACACACACACGCACACACACGCACACACATACACACATACACACATACACACACGCACACATACACACACGCACACACACATACACACATACACACACGCACACACACATACACACACGCACATACACACATACACACACGCACACATACACACATACACACACGCGCACACACACATACACACACGCGCACACACACATACACACATACACACACGCACATACACACATACACACATACACACACGCACAAATACACACATACACACACGTGCACACACACATACACACACGCGCACACACACATACACACATACACACACGCACATACACACATACACACATGCACACATACACACATACACACACGCACACACACACATACACACATACACACACGCACATACACACATACACACATACACACACGCACACATACACACATACACACACGCGCACACACACATACACACACGCACATACACACATACACACATACACAAATGCACACATACACACACGCGCACACACACATACACACATACACACACGCACACACACATACACACACACACTGTATACACACACACACACACACACACACAAACCAAACTGGTCCTTGCTATCCTGGTTCATTTTCCTTCATATTAACATTTTAAAATTAGTAATATATCAATTTAAAGGATAGGAATAAGTTTAGAGTCAATCAAACACATTTTTTTGTAGAGAAATACATATATTTACATAGAAAGAGGGACAGAGTCCAGAAAGAGGGACAAATGAGGAGGAAAGAGGGACAGGGGGACAGGGTTCCCAAAGAGGGACTATCCTTCCAAAAGAGGGACAGTTGGGAGCTATGCACACGAACATACACTTTCCTTAGCTGTTGAGGGGCCACTGTATACATGAACCCTCTGAATAAGGTCCATAGTGTGTAGAGCCCATTACTACATTCTGTGTCTTCTGACTTGTGAAAAATGAATGAAAAGAGGACTCATATTCCACTAGTGTAATCCTGCACCAATTCTGGAGGAGCCACAAGTCATGGCTTCTGAATAATAGGAGAAGACTGTTCATTCATGCATCTTGTACATTGCCTCAATAAAAAACAGGATTTGATCATTGCATAGTCTTGTGACCAGTAGATAGATGGAAGCTTATCTCCATAAATCAGACGATTTGGCGGCCAATCGACCATATGATTGGTAAAAATTGTTGCCGCCAAGTGTACTCCCAATTGACAATGCGACCAATTTCAGGCTGAAATTGGTTGCAGTAAACGGTTGGATATGCTGCAAGATGCAGGGCCAACTTGCTGGATCGGGTGCGCGGCGGTGGCGGCGAGAGATATCGGGACAAGCGACAAATGCAACAAGACACCCGACGCTGTCCCCCAATGTGTAATGTGTTCCTCCCTCTCCCCCCGGTGGCCAGTGCACTCAGATTTCAATAGAGAGAGATTTGTCTCTTGGTTGAATCTGCCCATCATGTCGCCTGATGTATGGCTATCTTAAAGGGCACATCCAAGCATAGTAAAAATAGAAAAAAATCCTGGGGCTTGCTACAGCCAGGGATGCTCATCCAGATTCCAGATACCCGAACTACCCAGATATCCGAACGTTTTTCTGGTATCCAAACTTGGATATGGATTCCAGATAGCTGGATAAATCTGGAATGCACTGTCTGAGCGAATCCGGATACGTATTAGATATCCGGAAATGCGTCCAGATACCTAGTTTGAGTACCCGATCCAGTTAGCATAACCACGGAGATGCCGTCCATGATGTCATTGAGCCAATCAGAGGGCTCCCAGCCGAGGCCCTAGCAACCAACTACAGAGGGGAACCCTGGCCAGCCCCTACTGTATATAGATGAGAATCTCGTCCTTGCTTGTGACTGCTCACTGAGAGCCATCTCCAGTGCTGTTGGCTAAGCAAGTGCTGTATTACTGTCTTAAACCTAGCGTTTTTGCTCCTAAACACCTGTACTACACCAGCAGGGGCGTAACAATAGACCCTGCAAGGGATGCAGCTGCAGGGGGGCCCAGAAGCCACAGGGGGCCCCATCCTGACAGACTGAACTAAGGGCAAGGAGAGAAAAAATCTTTCTGATCTTTCTAATGACTGCATCTGCTCAGCCACTGATAAGAAATCATACAAAGATTTGTAGACAGTCCCTATTCAGTGTGCAGCAGGGTCTTGTGTACAGCCTGTTGTACCCTCAGTCTTTCTACCCTTCTTCAAGTGCTGTATCCTGTAATGATGCTTGAGGAGTCTGGGCGTGGAAAGAAGGCGGGAGGGGGCCCCATCTAAAGTTTTGCAGGGGGGCCCTGTGATTTCTAGTTACGCCCCTGTTTTTTAGTTAGCTAGCTTGTATTTTGTTTTTAGTCAGTGTGACAGTCAGACTCAGTGCTGCAGCTGCTAGGCTAGGTTAGGGCCTGCTGTGTGCACAGGCTAGGCCTGCTGCCAGCCTTAGCTACAGTACAGCTTATAGGTTATTATTAGGGATTAGATTACTGTACTACTAACTTTTTTTTTTTGTATTATACCTCCCCACATAAACAATTGCTGTTTTTCTTTAAAAAAAACAAACATGATGCTTCATGCATCATTTACTATAAAAGACGTTTTGGAAGCAATTTACCGTAAAGGCCAGTTCCGGATTTCAGTCCGGATTCCGGATTTCTTGGATAATGTGTTCCGATATCTGGATAGACTTGGATTTCCGAAGGGTTCGAATCCAGATATCTGGATTTATCCAGATATTTTGCTATCTGGATCCGGAACAACCCGGATATCAAAAAGAGGTATCCGAGCCTACCTACAGCCCCTGCCTGCCTATCTGTGCCCACGCCGCAGCTTCGCACCTGGGTCCTGGGTCCCCACAGTGCAGGATTCCTACTGCGCCTGCGCGAGTGGCTCTCAGAGTCGCGCTGACGTCATTTGGACTGTACAGAGCAGGCGCAGAACTACTGTGCCTGCGCTGTACAGTTCAGATGATGTCAGCGCGACCAGTGAACCGCGCAGAAAAAGCCGACGTGGAAGCCACCCAAGGGGACTGAGAGGCACCGGAGCTGCGGCGAGGGCACAGGACGAATGCCAGGGGCTGGAAAAAGCCCCAGGTAAGTGGATTTTTTATTTTTATTTTCCTTGGACCACTCCGTTAACAGTTATTTAACTAAACAGAGGGAAGCCTTGGGATTCTATTGAGGCTCCCCTCCATGCTCGGATGTTCCCTCTCAGTCAGCGAGGCCCCCTCCACATCCGGGCCACGCTCCAGTCCTCTCCTGTTACATCTGGAACCATATTGTAGCCAGCATGGAGGCACTCTTACACAAGCGGCTCCATCTTTCTGCACATCCATGGTTGTGCTTGTGCGTCTGCGCTGATGGAGGGCGAGATGCAAAGGGCTCAGCGAGGGGGATCGTTAGAGCACCGAGGAAAGCCTCATCAGTAGGATCCTGAGACTTCCCTCTCTTTAGGTAAATATCTCATTTTGTACCAGAGCTTCAGCTGAGGATCACTTTAATGGCTGCGGATCATTTTTCCTCTCTCCACTTCATTTGATAAAGCTTATAAAGGTTAATAATGAAACTATAAATTCATTGGGAGCAGCCATTTCTTTATTTCATTTTCACGTGTGATATTACTCATTGTCCTGCTGCAGTATCAAAGGGGAGATGCTTGCGTTTCCTTCTCTTGTTTTTGATGGCCTCCTCTAGCACTGCATGTAATGGTGCGTTTGGTCTTCACTATAAAGGGGTGTTATACAGGGAATAGACTCACAGGGAATATCAGTTCACCTATGGCAGGCTCAAAGATGTGTTGTTTATAGGTAGATGATCATACCAAGTCCTCCCAGCCAAAAGGTGACTCTTGTAAACGATATGAGGTCACCTCTCTGGATGCTGGATACACCATGTACAATGCATAAATCTATTTCCACTCAGCTTGTCAAAACAGACTTCATATAAAATTCTCAGTAACAATTCTCCTACTGCAGGCAGCCACTCTAGGCAGTCAAATCCGTCACTATGGATGTCCAAATGCCATAGCATTTTTGTATTACATTATGTCTGTTTGAATGTGAAAATAAATTGTCATGTATTTTTGGACTCTTTTACTTTCTTGAAAATATATTCATAATTGGTTTCCGGATACCTTTTCTGCTATTATTGCATATCCTTGTTTCGGATTATGATGACTGTGAGTGCAGTGGAACTCCACTAAGGATATGGGCAGCACAGAGGCGTAGTGGTTAGCGCTCTTGCCTTGCAGGGCTGGGTCCCAGGTTAGAATCCCAGCCAGGTCAACATCTGCTAGGAGTTGGTATGTTCTCCCTGTGTCTGCACGGGTTTCCTCTGGGCAATCTGGGTTCCTCCTACATCCCCAAAACAAACAGATACGTTAATTGGCTTCCCCCTAAATTGGCCCTAGATTACGATACATACACTACGTGAAACATACATAGACATAAGACTATGGTAGGGAATAGGGATTAGATTGTAAGCCCCGCTGAGGGACAGTTAGTGACAAGACAATATACTCTGTACAGCGCTGCGTAAGATGTCAGCACTATTTAAATACTTAAGAATAATAATAAAGTTTTTCTCAATATTTTGACTACAGTTACCGTAACTTGCTATGCAGACATCACTATTATTGCTCACCTTAGTTTTGCTCTCGATGTTAAAGTGAATGGGAACCGCATTTAAAAAAAATGAAGCAAATACTTACCTAAGAAGAGGGAAGGCTCTGGGTCATATGGAGCCTTCCGTCTCCTCTCTCGGTGCTCTCTATCCTGTGCTGGCTCCCCCCACCGTTTCAATCCCCCGCCGAAAGGGTATTTGGAAGTCTTTGGGAGCCGTGTCCTCCCAAAGACGTGCGGCTCCATACTGCACAGGTGTGAGCGTGCAAGAGAGCGTGCTTGCGCAGGTGCAGTATAGGGCCGCCCTTCTTCAGGAGCACTCGGGCTCCCTGAAGACTTCTGAAGCCTCCTTCGGCCGGGTAAAGCAGTATTTGACTAATTTAGTCAAATACTGCTACCGGGCGAGCTAGCACTGGAACGAGGGGACCAGGAGAGGAGCCGGAAGGCTCTATAGGACCCAGAGCCTTCCCTTTCCTTGGGTAAGTATCTGTCTCATTTTTTTAAATGCGGTTCCCATTCACTTTAAGAAGACTTTCAATGGGCAGTGCTTCCCCAAAATGAAACCAGTATACCCTATTCTGGGCTATGCTAATTACTACTTCAGCCAGATCTGCTAAAATGCTGAGTACTTTCTAAAGGATTCAGTCACTGACCAGAAGTGATGAATTATGAAAGTATAATTTTGCTCCCTTAAAGATGATTAATACTTTTTTTTTTAGGATGGCAAAGTTGTACTTATCTTAAACATTTCATTCGGTGGAACTTACTGGGTATTTTCCAGTGTTCACCCCAGAAATTCATTCCAGTTTGGTGGCATGAAAAAGTAGCCAGTTGGGGTGTGAGGGCGGAATGCAGGGTCGGTACAACTCCGCTTACAGCATAGGAGCAGGGATGAGGAGGTGAGCCGACAACAGCCCGAGTGGTTACCAAAATTAGCTGGAGGGAGCACCTGGCTAAAAGAGCTCAGGGAGAACACTGACTTTCAGCTGTGTACAAAAACGCCAGAAGTTTTTGTTCTCCATTACTTAACAGGGTATTCTGTAACACCACTGGTTCACAAGCTTTTCCACATAACCGTATCAATCCATCTGGTCTGACGAAGGGGAAAAAAAGGCCAGACACTTCGGAAGACCTAACAGAGTTATAAGAATCCAAACCTCACAGTTATTATGGCCAAAATAGCCTGAAACAGCTACCTTCCAGCTGGATGATATTGGTTGTGTAAAATGATGAATAGGCTACAAGTGTGCTTTAAACCAGCAGCTCTGGATATATAACTTACATTTCAGGGATAAAAAGGAATGATATTCCTGTATTCACTCACAGACATGT
Source organism: Hyperolius riggenbachi (assembly GCF_040937935.1). Classification (NCBI taxonomy): domain Eukaryota; kingdom Metazoa; phylum Chordata; class Amphibia; order Anura; family Hyperoliidae; genus Hyperolius; species Hyperolius riggenbachi. The sequence continues at coordinate 73,784,879 of NC_090650.1, read as the reverse complement.
GATGCTTTCTGGGAGTAACTTTTGCTCATTTGAAGCGTGCAAATACATTATTCTAGCAAGGCAAGGTTGTATTTAATGTAGCTTTTACAATGAGATGAGCTTTATGGTTCTTTTAGGTCCTGTACAAAAAACAAATGGAACTGGTTCTCCATGACTTAACTGGGTACTCTAGAGCATCTGTTTCTACCATAGTGCCACATCAATCCATAGCTTGCATTGATGAAGGCCAAAATAGCTTGAAACAGCTGTCTGCAACAGAGAAAGTCAATGAGTCGCTAATCACATGACCCCCGGGTGAGTTCTCACAAACTCCCAACTAGTAGTGGGTGGGTAAGAGGTTAATCGTGAGGGGAGGGAGAGTTAGCTGAGAGGCAGGGCTGGGGGCTGAGCTAGACAGAGGACAGGAAGCTAGGGGGTCTGGGGGTAGTCACTATCTCCGTGGATGGCAGTCTGAGTAAATGTCCCACCCACCCTTTAGTTTAATGTTAGTTAGGGCGGGAGGGGGTTTGGTGGTCTTTCTTGTTTTCTAATTAGTAGCCAGAAAGTTTTGGCACCCTTTTGGGTGGTGGGAGACAAGCATTTGTTAGGTAGGGGGTACGTTTCTTAGTTAGGCTGGTGTGTAGGTGGTAATACTGTTTTTATTTTTCAGATGTCACAGCTGCAGTGGCGGTCTCCTTCTGCTAGGAGAGGAGGCAAGTAAAGGGACTGAGGGGTCAGAGTGATAAATTGGGGTATGATCAAGAAATTTGGTCGAGAATCGGATATGAAAGTATTGGGTAATATTTCAAAGGAGATATGCTGCATGTAAGCCCAGGGAGCTCCCGAGCCAGGTAGCACGGCTGGGGGTATGGCTGCATGCTCAGTGGGATGGTTTCAAGTCATGAAAAGAGGGAGGGTTAGGGGTAGTGAGCCCCTCAAGGTGCGATCTGGCCACCCAAATAGTCACTCGGCTGCTCCCATAGACACCAAACCAGTGCTGGGCCGAAATTACGCATGAGCGTAATTACGCATCGTAATTCAATGTAAATTTACGCCTAAGCGCTACGTGTAACTTACGGTCTTACGCGTAATTATTTACGCGTAAGCAGTTAAGTGGTATCGTAATTACGCTGTCTACCGTAATTGCTAGGTGTGCGTAATTTTACGAAGACTTACGCGTAATTGTACGCGTAATTACTAACATAAAATCTCCCCTTTTCTAAGAGTAGCCAATCAGTCAACATCCTAAGCAACCAACAGTATCTTCTCCCGCCCTTCAGTATATAAGCGTACGTTTTGACGCATACGAATGATGTGTACGCAATAGCTGTCACATTGACAGCTATTGCGTACACATCGTCTGTATGCGTCAAAAAGTACGCATTAATGGGTATTACGGCACTACGCGTAACATCGTAGTGTAAGCGCCTACATTACGGTATCCTTACGCGTAACCTCATAAGTTAACGCATAATTACAGTGATGAACCGTAGATAATTTCCTACGCCGTAACCGTAATTGCGTAATGCGTAATAGCGTAAAATTACGTGTAATGATCCGTAAGCGTAGATTTTTCCATTACGACCAGCACTGCACCAAACATGTATACAAAAAAGAAGACAAAGGGGAGCACTCTGAGATTCCCAATCGTATAAATGAGACTGTAATAGGAAAGGTCTCACCTTGTGGTAGTGTGGCTGGCACAGCGTACTCAGCCGCGATAAGCATGCGTCCCTCTTAGCCAGCCGGGGACCGGGCTCTCCGTATCGACAGGGCGGACGTGACGTCACTAATCCCAGCTCTCCTTGTGGCAGTTGCTATGGGAATCAAGACGCTTGTTCCAACACACACGGAAGAGCATGGTGAGCGGCATCTAGTTCGTCACAAGACACAAGACCGAGTTTTTCAGTCTTGTGATTCATGGTCTAAAATTTCCACGGTATTCAAATTTCCACTCAGCCTGTGATTAGCCCAATGCTTTTGACTCAGAAGTATTTGGCCAGTCAAAGAATTTGGTAGTCTATCAAGGATGTCAGCGTAATAGTGGACATCTGCAAAATATAATGGATTTGGAAAACAACTTTTTTGTATAAATCACTTTATTAGCAAAAATGACGAAAAATCCTTGTTGTGGAAATCGGAAATAGGCATCAGAAAATTGATTTTCCAAGGAAATCCACAGAATCGATAATCAGCATTTTTAGAAATCGTAATGACCACCGGGAAATTGGCATTAGTAAAAATGCAAATGCAAGTAAAATGCAATGCAAGTGAAATGCAAATTGGTTTAATACCAAAGTGAATCAAAGATTACATAACACCATGATATACATCCCCCTTCCGCTCTTAAGCTACGTACTCACCACCCAATGGTTCTAGTGATGTCCAGGGACGGTCATTAAGCGACGCCTCTTCTTGCTCTCGATGTCACTTGACTACACGATGGGCGCAAACTGGAAATAATCTGGTACTTTGCGCAGGCATCTTAACAATCGGATCCGCCATGTCCATCGCTCAACGAGGCCCGATCCCAGATGATTATGTTAAATGGTGTTCCCCGATGTCGGCTAACATCACCACAAATATTGCCTCGTGAGTACGAGTCTTAAGACAACTACATGCTTGTACAGTGGCTAATAGTATTGGAGGCAGTGGATCAGCAGGACAGCCAGGCAATCTGCATTTTTTTTAAAGGAATAAATATGTCAGCCTCCTTATGTGTCTCATCCCAGGTTTATGTCTCTCACCTTAGGGTCCCTTTAAATATGACTTCAAATGCTCTGAAGATATTTTTTTTTATTCCTTTCTTACAACGCTGGGTAATATACGATAATTTAATACACACGTAAAAAAGAAAAATGTAACACATCATCAATATAATTTAATACAATCTTGCTTATAGCGCATTCCAATAAAATAATGTATAGCAGATTTACTTTACATTTTCAGCTCATGTTTATAGAATAATAAATGTATGTTTGTTATTCGACATTGAGCCCCTAAGCACTTCCCAGTTCCCATGTATTTTATTATTACTTTCCAGTCTTTGCAGAGATCTGCAGGCTGGTCACGTCATCTCCTGCTCTGTAATGTTCTCCTCCTCTCCCATCGTATATATATGAAAGCAGCATTAAGCCTTGTTCCTGATTTTATTTCGCATTTTGTCTTCAGGGACATCAATAAAGAATCAGATGAGTCTGATATTCATTGAAAGAATTAGCACAAAAAAACAGTTTCAGATCAATAAACATACACTGACAACAAGCTGTCAGGAAGGAACAGACTGAGCCTTGCATAACGTGAGATGAAACAGTCCACACCGGAGCAGAAAATTACATTTGTCCTCCAGTGTAAGTTTGCCAGGAACAGTTGTGTGTCCTGAATGCAGGTGAAAGCTCGAAAAACTTGAATATCGTGCAAAAGTCCATTTATTTCAGTAATGTAACTTAAAAGGTAAAAGTTATATATGAAATAGGAACCCTTTGCAGGAGTTTTGGATGAATTAGCTGATTAGCTGACTTCGAGCCTAAAATATTGAACATTTTCACAATACAGGGAGTCCCCGACTTACGAACGCCTGACTTATGAACGACCCGTTAGGAACAGCACGAAAATGGGAACAAGTCAAAAAATGTATTTCAAATAGACCTTACAGTTTTTGAGAAAACCAATTAAAAAAAAAATCAAAGAAAAAAATGTTTTTTTAACTCAGTAAAGTGACATTTTGCTGTGGTACACTGTACTATATAGAGAGTTCCAATTTCTGCATGCACATTTTAAATCAAGCCTTAGATCCAGCGCTGGATAAAGGGACACAAAAGAAGGCACAAAGGGGGACAGGTATGAGAGGGGTTACATAGGTACACAGTGGTGGCACAGATGGAGACACTGAGGGAACAGGGGCAGAGGTGACACAGTGGGGGCAGAGATGACACAAAGGGGTATAATAAAGTCAGAGGGGAATAGATGTGACACACAGGGGGACCTTGGAGACACAGGTGGGCAGAGAGGAGGTACAGGGGACATACTGTAGGTGGCACAGTGTTCCAAATTAAGAATGGATTCAGGTTAAGAACAAACTTATAGTCCCTATCTCGTTCATTAACCAGGGACTACCAGTATTCTAATGGTCTGAGAATTTGATGTGGGGGTTTTCATAAGATGTAAGCCATAATCATCTAAACCCAGTTCCTTTTTCTTACTTTTTTATTTCTAAAATAAAAACAAGTATGATTAAAAAAAAAATTATAACAAAGGCTTTAAATATCTCATTTTGCATGTAACAAGTCTATTTCATATATTGGTTTCACCTGTTCAGTTGAATTACTGAAATAAATGGACTTTTGCCATGATATTCTAATCTTTCGAGTTTCACTTGTATGCTGAGCTTTCTTGTGCCGCTGGACATCGATGTATGACCTCAGCACAGGATATTCAGGTGAACAGTTAACCCTCAAAATCTCGGTAAGATTCACAGACCCTATACGTGAATTTTCTGCCTACCCTACAATTATGCAGTTTAGACAGAACTCAACGAAGGTAGCTATTTGGGAATGTCACATTTAAGAATCTAGGAACATACAGAGAGTCGCACACCATGCAATATTTCGAGGTGCTGGACCGGTAATCAAGTAACAGTTTTCTCTATGTGGTTGGCACATTCAATAGATGCAAATAATCATTTATTCACATTTCAGATGTCCATTCCAATAACCAACGAACATTTCGGGGCCACGCCGGGTCCCCTTTGGCAAGGCATTCAACAAAATGGTAACCGTTACTATTCTGTTGAATGTCTTGACAAAGGGGACCCGCCATGGCCCCGAAACTGAAATGTGAATTCATAATCCTTTGCATCTGTAGAGTGTGCAGACCCCGTGGATTATGCATTTAAGGATCTAGTGCGGACAGGGCAAGTTCCAAAGTTTTTGCCATCTATGCCATTGCCACCCCCTCTAAGCCACTTCCTTTAAAAAATTGCAATGCATATACTGTAACAATGCTACACAAATTATTTTATAATGTAATGCTATTATAAACTCTCCTTTCGCTTAAAGGGTACCTAAATAAGGTAAAAATGAAGAAGGTGGCCATACCTAGGGCTTTTCAGTGTCCCCATAAACACTGTGGCCTCTCAGCTTAGCTGGCCTCTCCTCCATCTTGGAGTGATGCCCCTTTTTCAAATCTGTGACTAAACCCAGTTGGAGCAGCACGTTCCCAGCCAAGGCTCCAGCACACACCCTGGGGAGGAGCATGCACAAAGAAGGTGCATGGAAGGAACAGCGCATGTGCCTTCAGGAATGAATGGGAAGGGAAAAGCTCCAGGATAGAGGGGAAGCCGGCAAAACTGAGGAGCCACTGAAGAAAACCCAGGTATGGTCACCTTGTATTTTATTTTTTTCAGTTCAGGTATGCTTAAAATCTGTAACATTCTCACACAGTTAAAAACAAAAAAAAGTAAAATTTCTGGAAACCATAGCAACTATATAGTTGCTTGTACAAGCTTCAGAGGAGAGGTGACCATGGATGTGTCAGCTGTGTTTTACTACTCGTTTTGGATATGGATCTATGCATGATTTCATGGCATCCAGGGTTGTAAGACATTTAGGGCCCTTGTACACTTAATGCGTTGGTATGTGTTAGTATGCGTTAGTACATGTTGGTACCCATTTTTTCCATAGCAGCGCATTGTAAAAAAAGCTTTAAGTTAAAACGCGTATAGTGGGAACTGTGCTATAGGAAAACATGGACATTGAAAATCAGTTTACTTTCAGTTATAACTGAGAGCAACTGATTAAATTTAAAAAGGGCCTTAGAGCCATATTCAATACACTTTTTCTCCTAAGTTTTCTCCTAGGTGATATTTTCACACCTTATCAATAAAATGCCTTTTAAGCCACCAGCAAGCAAGAACATACTTTGTCATTGGGAGTCTATATTAAAAAAAAGAAACCAGATACTTACCTAAAGAGAGGGAAGGCTCTGGGTCCTTTAGAGCCTCCCCTCTCCTCTCCCGGTGCCCTCGTCGCAGCGGAAGCTCCTCCGTTCAAATCCCCCACCACGAGGGACTTCGGAAGTCTTCGGGAGCCGAGTCCTCCCGAAGACAGTGCGGCTCCATGCTGCGCACGCACAAGTGCACAAAAGAGGGCGCTCACGCCTGCGCAATGTGGAGCGGCCATCTTCGGGAGCACTCAGGCTCCTGAAAACTTCTGTAGCCTCCATTCAGTGGTACAGACAATAGCATTTGACCAGGAGAGGAGAGAGAAGGCTCATTAGGACCCAGAGCATTCCCTCTCCTTAGGTAAGTATCTGTTTTGTTTTGTTTTTTTAAGGCGATTCCAATGAGTTGAAGAATAATTTTTACAGTACTTCTTCACCTTCTTTTTGGTAGATTTTCATTATCAGAATGCTGAAAAGTTATTTTAAACAGAAGATGAAAATGTAATTTCCAGGAAAAAACGTAGAAGAAAAGTGAATTGCATATGGCCCATGCTCTCGTTTACATGGTAGTAATACATTTGTTTTAACACATGATTCACTATGAGATGTTTTTTTTTTTTTCAACTACTCCTGCAGGCCCATATGCAATTCATTTTTTCTCCAAAGTTTTCTCCAAAGTGATCAATTTTCATCTTCTCTTTAAAGAGACTCTGGGCCATATGCAATTCACTTTTTCACCTGAGTTTTCTCCTAGGAGAAAAAAATTCATCTTTGATTTAGAATAACATTTTAGCATTTTGCAATGTAAAAAAGATTCAATAAGTAGGTATAAAGTACTATCAAAATTATTTAGAGTGTTTTTTTTTTTTTTTTGTTTTTTTTTTTTGCTTGCTGGTAGTTCAAAAGGCATGTTATTGACAAGTTTTCAAATATCACCTAGGAGAAAACTCAGGTGAAAAAGTGAATTGCATATGGCCCTCTTTATTACAAAAAATGCCCCTGGGGGTACTCACCTCGGTAGGGAGAAGCCTCTGGATCCTATTGAGGCTTCCCCCATCCTCCTCCCACGGTGGTCTCTGTCTGCCCCTCGGAAGGCACAGCAGACAATTTGTCAGGCTTTTCCATATTTACCTTCCCTGGCTCCAGCACAGGCGTTGTTGCAGCTCTCGGCTCGGAAATAGACGGAAATAGCTGATCCCAGTCAGGTCTGCTCTATTGCGCAGTACAGCGGACCCGACTGGGATTGGCTATTTCCGCCTATTTCTGAGCTGAGAGCCACGACTGCGCCTGCGCTGGTGCCAGGAAGGCATATATTTACATCCTTGACGCTCGAGGAGCTGTATCGCCGCCACCGTGGGACACAGGAGGACGGGGAAGCCTCTGAATCCTATCCTCCCGAGGTGAGTACACTCAGGGGCGTTTTTTCTTAACCTGCCTGGTGTTCTATTAAGATCGCCAGGGCGGCTGCGGGAGGGTTTTTTTTAATAAAAAAAAACTATTTCATGCAGCCAACTGAAAGTTGGCTGCATGAAAGCCCACTAGAGGGCGCTCCGGAGGCGTTCTTCCGATCGCCTCCGGCGGCCAGAAGTAACACGGAAGGCCGCAATGAGCGGCCTTCCGTGTTTCGCTTACCTCGTCGCCATGGCGACGAGCGGAGTGACGTCATGGACGTCAGCCGACGTCCTGACGTCAGCCGCCTCCGATCCAGCCCTTAGCGCTGGCCGGAACTTTTTGTTCCGGCTACGCTGGGCTCAGGCAGCTGGGGGGACCCTCTTTCGCCGCTGCATGCGGCGGATCGCCGCACTGCAGCGGCCATCAGGCAGCACACGCGGCTGGCAAAGTGCCGGCTGCGTGTGCTGCTTTTTATTTGAGCCAAATCGGCCCAGCAGGGCCTGAGCGGCAGGTTCCGGCGGTACTGGACGAGCTGAGCTCGTCCAGACCGCCCAGCAGGTTAATACAGATTTTCTTTAAAATAACCTTTTCAGCAATTGAAAAGTACCAAAACTGGTAAAAAAAAAAAAGTACTATCGAATTTATTTTGTGTATTTTCTTGCTTTCTGCGGGTTTTAAGGGCATTTTATTGAAATATATGAAAATATCAACTCAGAGAAAAGTGAATTGCATATGGGCCCTGTTATCCATGAAAAGGTCTAAACCTCTGTGTGGCTATTGATAGAGTAAAAAGGAGAGACACTGAGAGCCCAATATAAGGCTTGATTCACAAAGCAGTGCTAACTGTTTAGCACGGGTGTGCTAAACAGTTAGCACGTGAAGTGCCGTTCGCGGACTTTTGCGCGCGCAAATTGTGCGAATTGCGGCAATTTGTGCGTGCAAAAGTCTGCGATTGCGCGAATCGCAGCAATTTGCACGCGCAAAAGTCAGCGAACGGCACTTCACGTGCTAACTGTTTAGCACGCCCGTGCTAAACAGTTAGCACTGCTTTGTGAATCAAGCCCATAGTGTAGTATGCGGAAGGTAATATGGAACAATGTAATGCGAGGAAGTTATACTCACAAACAACGGTTACCGCTGAGGCAACCACTATAAGGGCAGGTGAAGAGATTAGACCTGTTCTCACTCAGGATTAAGATGTCGCTCTGTAGATAGTAATAAGGTAGGGGTGGGTCCCCCTTCCACCAAGGGTGGACGCTGTTAACTAGTTAGTGCACAGAGGAGCCAGCAGGATAAAAACAAACACTAAAAGTTTAAAATATGCTGGGAGGAAGTGGTGGACTTACCCCCAAAAGCAAACCAGACAACTGTCTGTCCCAATGGATGCAACGCGTTTCGCAGGACAAATCCCGCTTCATCAGGCAATAGGATGGGGACAAACAGCAGCTGTTTAGCAGCACGTATAGCGCCTCTGATATAGTGATCATTCAGTGGATAAACGACATTCTGAGCAATTTAAAGATCTCATAATTTATGTCTGTACTTCTGGTGAGTGGCCCCACTGTTGTTGTTTCTGGTAGTGGAGACCCCTTTTGCTATATTTTCTTGTATTTCTCTAGAGTTCTGCCTTAGAAAAATGAATTGCTAATGTGTTTACTACTTGTATCTTGTTATACATGGTGAAAATCAGGTCAAATCCATTTCTGAATTAATGCCACAACATTTTATGGAATATTGCCTTTTAATGACATCTGACTTTGCTCAACAGACTTTACAACATCCTTCTAACCTGTTATGTATTGCTCTGCACCTGATTCTGATAAGGACCATGTGTTTAATATGGCTGGATGGCATTTACATACATATTGCAGGCTGTAGAGGGAGTAATAGGCCACCAGCTAAACTAATAAAACATTACTGCTAGGAAACTAGATCAATATCATTACATGCCAATGCTTTTTACTTCAGTCTTACTCTGTAATATCAAACCTGTTCCTCTGTTCATGCTCTGGTAAGGCTTCCTCTGGAAAAAAAATCACTTTATTGATTCCAGAATTTATTTGTAATATACTTTGGAAATGTGCTGTGGTGTACACTTCAAGAAAATGAATTGAAACATATAGGATGATGAGGTTCAATACTGGAGATGAGAAGGTTAATTCAGCTGAGACAGAATTCAATATAAATCAGAGAGATGGACTTTTGCGAGATTTTGGCATTGCATGGTGAAAGATTGTTGATATTAGGGATGAGAGCATGGATTTCACAGGTGGACGAGTGTGGAATAATGAGTGTGGAGGAGTCAGTGTGTAGAAGTGTGAAGGAATGAGTGTGGAGGAAGGTGGAGGAGGGTGGAGGAGTGTGGAATAATGAGTGTGGAGATGTGAGTGTGTAGAAGTGTGAACGAGTGAGTGTGGAGGAAGGTGGAGGAGGGTGGAAAAGTGTGGAGAAGTGAGTGTGGAAGAGTATGGAGCAATAAGTGTGGATGAGTGCAGAGGAATGAGTGTGGAGAAGTGTGTGTGTAGGAGTGTGGAAGAATGTGTGTAGAGGAGTGAGTGTGGAAGAGTGTGGAGGAATGAGTGTGGAGAAGTGTGTGTGCAGGAGTGTGGGAGAATGTGTGTAGAGGAGTGAGTGTGGAAGAGTGTGGAGGAATGAGTGTGGAGAAGTGTGTGTGTAGGAGTGTGGAAGAATGAGTGTAGAGGAGTGAGTGTGGAAGAGTGTGGAGGAATGAGTGTGGAGGAAGGTGGAGTGTGGAGGAATAAGTGTGGAAAAGTGTGGAGGAATGTGTGTGCAGGAGGGTGGGGGGGTTTAGAGGAATGAGTGTGGAGAAATGTGGAGGGGGGTGTAGGAATGAGTGCGGAGGAGGGTGGTGAAATTAGTGCGGAGGAGGGTGGGGGAGTGTGGAGGAGCGAATGTGGAGGAGGTTGGAGGAATGAGTGTGGAGAAGTGTGGAGGAAAGTGGAGAAATAAGTGTACAGTGTAGAGGAATGAGGGTGGAGGAAGGAGGGTGAGGGAGTGTGGAGGAGTAAATGTGGAGGAGGGTGGAGGAGTGTGGAGGGTGCAGATGTGTAGAGGAATGAGTGTAGAAGAGGGTGGAGGAATGTGGAGGGTGGAGATGTGTGGAGGATTGAGTGTAGAGGAGGGTGGAGGAAAGTGGAGGAGTGAGTGTGGAGGAATGAGTGTGTAGGACGGTGGAGGAATGAATGTGGAGGAGTGTGGAGGGTGGAGATGTGTAGAGGAATGAGTGTAGAGGAGGGTGGAGGAATGTGGAGGGTGGAGGTGTGTAGAGGAATGAGTGTAGAGAAGGGTGGAGATATGTGGAGGAATGAGTGTAGAGGTGGGTGGAGGAATGTGGAAGAGTGAATGTGGAGAAGTGTGGAGGAATAAGTGTGGAGGAGGGTGGAGGATTGAATGTGGAGTGTGGAGGAATGAGCGTGTAGGAGGGTGAAGGAATGAGTGTGGAGGAGGAATGAATGTGGAGCAGTGTGGAGTTAGTGTTGGGCGAACAGTGTTCGCCACTGTTCGGGTTCTGGAGAACATCACCCTGTTCGGGTGATGTTCGGGTTCGGCCGAACACCTGATGGTGTTCGGCCAAACTGTTCGGCCATATGGCCGAACTAAGAGCGCATGGCCGAACCTTACCCTAACGTTCGGCTAGCGCTGTGATTGGCCGAACGGGTCACGTGTAGTGTTGGGCGAACATCTAGATGTTCGGGTTCGGGCCGAACATGGCCGAACTCCAAACATAATGGAAGTCAATGGGGACCCGAACTTTCGTGCTTTGTAAAGCCTCCTTATATGCTACATACCCCAAATTTACAGGGTATGTGCACCTTGGGAGTGGGTACAAGAGGAAAAAAAAATTTAGCAAAAAGAGCTTATAGTTTTTGAGAAAATCGATTTTAAAGTTTCAAAGGGAAAACTGTCTTTTAAATGCGGGAAATGTCTGTTTTCTTTGCACAGGTAACATGCTTTTTGTCGGCATGCAGTCATAAATGTAATACATATAAGACATTCCAGGAAAAGGGACCGGTAACGCTAACCCAGCAGCAGCACACGTGATGGAACAGGAGGAGGGTGGCGCAGGAGGAGAAGGCCACGCTTTGAGACACAACAACCCAGGCCTTGCATGAGGACAAGAAGCGTGCGGATAGCAATTTGCATTTTGTCGCCATGCAGTCATAAATGTAATACAGATGAGAGGTTCAATAAACAGGGACCGTAAACGCTAACCCTTCACAGATGTTCATTGTTCATGTTACTTGGTTGGGGTCCGGGAGTGTTGCGTAGTCGTTTCCAATCCAGGATTGATTCATTTTAATTTGAGTCAGACGGTCTGCATTTTCTGTGGAGAGGCGGATACGCCGCCGATCTGTGACGATGCCTCCGGCAGCACTGAAACAGCGTTCCGACATAACGCTGGCTGCCGGGCAAGCCAGCACCTCTATTGCGTACATTGCCAGTTTGTGCCAGGTGTCTAGCTTCGATACCCAATAGTTGAAGGGTGCAGATGGGTTGTTCAACACAGCTACGCCATCTGACATGTAGTCCTTGACCATCTTCTCCAGGCGATCGGTGTTGGAGGTGGATCTGCACGCTTGCTGTTCTGTGTGCTGCTGCATGGGTGTCAGAAAATTTTCCCACTCCAAGGACACTGCCGATACCATTCCCTTTTGGGCACTAGCTGCGGCTTGTGTTGTTTGCTGCCCTCCTGGTCGTCCTGGGTTTGCGGAAGTCAGTCTGTCGGCGTACAACTGGCTAGAGGAGGGGGAGGATGTCAATCTCCTCTCTAAAGTCTCCACAAGGGCCTGCTGGTATTCTTCCATTTTGACCTGTCTGGCTCTTTCTTCAAGCAGTTTTGGAACATTGTGTTTGTACCGTGGATCCAGAAGGGTATAAACCCAGTAATTGGTGTTGTCCAGAATGCGCACAATGCGTGGGTCGCGTTCAATGCAGTCCTAGGCCGAAGAGGTCATAGCCTAGGGTCACAAAACCTGTTTATTTGGGCAATTTCAATGGTGGCGAGTCTGACGTACATAAATCGCAGCAATGGCCGTTAGCAACGTCTGAATCTCACGAAATGTCTCATGCAGGTAGAAGACATATTGTTAGACTTGGGCTCTAAAGATGGGTTCCCTACATCTCTGCAAACCAGAGTTACAGGGCTCCAAATTTGGTAAAATCACCCATAGGCTTTCATTGGGCCTCCTATTTACAGTTCCAAAATCTCACATCTTTTCAAAGGGCAATTACTCAGCAGTGGCAAATTTTCTAGCATTGTAGGGACCCTTAGGGGGAACATGACTGGTGAGTTTCGGGCCCCTAGGCCAAAGAGGTCATAGCCTAGGGTCACAAAAACCTGTTTATTTGGGCTATTTCAATGGTAGTGATGGTGACGTACATAAATCGCAGCAATGGCCGTTAGCAAAGTCTGAATCTCACGAAATGTCTCATGCAGGTAGAAGACATATTGTTAGACTTGGATTCCAAAGATGGGGTCCCTAAATCTCTGCAAACCAGAGTTACAGGGGTCCAAAATTGGTAAAATCCCCCATAGGATTTCATTGCCTCCCTATTTCACTTTCCAAAATCTCACATCTTTTCAAAGGGCAATGGCTCAGCAGTACCAAATTTTCTAGCATTGTAGGGACCCTTAGGGGGAACATGACTGGTGTGTTTCGGGCCCCTAGGCCGAAGAGGTCATAGCCTAGGGTCACAAAAACCTGTTTATTTGGGCTATTTCAATGGTAGTGATGGTGGCGTACATAAATCGCAGCAATGGCCGTTAGCAACGTCTGAATCTCACGAAATGTCTCATGCAGGTAGAAGACATATTGTTAGACTTGGATTCCAAAGATGGGGTCCCTACATCTCTGCAAACCAGAGTTACAGGGGTCCAAAATTGGTAAAATCCCCCATAGGATTTCATTGCCTCCCTATTTCACTTTCCAAAATCTCACATCTTTTCAAAGGGCAATGGCTCAGCAGTACCAAATTTTCTAGCATTGTAGGGACCCTTAGGGGGAACATGACTGGTGAGTTTCGGGCCCCTAGGCCGAAGAGGTCATAGCCTAGGGTCACAAAAACCTGTTTATTTGGGCTATTTCAATGGTAGTGATGGTGACGTACATAAATCGCAGCAATGGGCGTTAGCAAAGTCTGAATCTCACGAAATGTCTCATGCAGGTAGAAGACATATTGTTAGACTTGGATTCCAAAGATGGGGTCCCTACATCTCTGCAAACCAGAGTTACAGAGGTCCAAAATTGGTAAAATCCCCCATAGGATTTCATTGCCTCCCTATTTCACTTTCCAAAATCTCACATCTTTTCAAAGGGCAATGGCTCAGCAGTACCAAATTTTCTAGCATTGTAGGACCCTTAGGGGGATCATGACTGGTGAGTTTTGCCACTGCTGAGCCATTGCCCTTTGAAATGGTGTGAGATTTTGGAACGGTAAATAGGAGGCCCAATGAAAGCCTATGGGGGATTTTACCAATTTTGGACCCCTGTAACTCTGGTTTGCAGAGATGTAGGGACCCCATCTTTGGAATCCAAGTCTAACAATATGTCTTCTACCTGCATGAGACATTTCGTGAGATTCAGACGTTGCTAACGGCCATGGCTGAGATTTATGTACGCCACCATCACTACCATTGAAATAGCCCAAATAAACAGGTTTTTGTGACCCTAGGCTATGACCTCTTCGGCCTAGGGGCCCGAAACTCACCAGTCATGTTCCCCCTAAGGGTCCCTACAATGCTAGAAAATTTGGTACTGCTGAGCCATTGCCCTTTGAAAAGATGTGAGATTTTGGAAAGTGAAATAGGGAGGCAATGAAATCCTATGGGGGATTTTACCAATTTTGGACCCCTGTAACTCTGGTTTGCAAAGATGTAGGGACCCCATCTTTGGAATCCAAGTCTAACAATATGTCTTCTATCTGCATGAGACATTTCGTGAGATTCAGACTTTGCTAACGGCCATTGCTGCGATTTATGTACGTCACCATCACTACCATTGAAATAGCCCAAATAAACAGGTTTTTGTGACCCTAGGCTATGACCTCTTTGGCCTAGGGGCCCGAAACTCACCAGTCATGTTCCCCCTAAGGGTCCCTACAATGCTAGAAAATTTGCCACTGCTGAGTAATTGCCCTTTGAAAAGATGTGAGATTTTGGAACTGTAAATAGGAGGCCCAATGAAAGCCTATGGGTGATTTTACCAAATTTGGAGCCCTGTAACTCTGGTTTGCAGAGATGTAGGGAACCCATCTTTGGAGCCCAAGTCTAACAATATGTCTTCTACCTGCATGAGACATTTCGTGAGATTCAGACGTTGCTAACGGCCATTGCTGCGATTTATGTACGTCAGACTCGCCACCATTGAAATTGCCCAAATAAACAGGTTTTGTGACCCTAGGCTATGACCTCTTCGGCCTAGGACTGCATTGAACGCGACCCACGCATTGTGCGCATTCTGGACAACACCAATTACTGGGTTTATACCCTTCTGGATCCACGGTACAAACACAATGTTCCAAAACTGCTTGAAGAAAGAGCCAGACAGGTCAAAATGGAAGAATACCAGCAGGCCCTTGTGGAGACTTTAGAGAGGAGATTGACATCCTCCCCCTCCTCTAGCCAGTTGTACGCCGACAGACTGACTTCCGCAAACCCAGGACGACCAGGAGGGCAGCAAACAACACAAGCCACAGCTAGTGCCCAAAAGGGAATGGTATCGGCAGTGTCCTTGGAGTGGGAAAATTTTCTGACACCCATGCAGCAGCACACAGAACAGCAAGCGTGCAGATCCACCTCCAACACCGATCGCCTGGAGAAGATGGTCAAGGACTACATGTCAGATGGCGTAGCTGTGTTGAACAATCCATCTGCACCCTTCAACTATTGGGTATCGAAGCTAGACACCTGGCACAAACTGGCAATGTACGCAATAGAGGTGCTGGCTTGCCCGGCAGCCAGCGTTATGTCGGAACGCTGTTTCAGTGCTGCCGGAGGCATCGTCACAGATCGGCGGCGTATCCGCCTCTCCACAGAAAATGCAGACCGTCTGACTCAAATTAAAATGAATCAATCCTGGATTGGAAACGACTACGCAACACTCCCGGACCCCAACCAAGTAACATGAACATCTGTGATGGGTTAGCGTTTACGGTCCCTGTTTATTGAACCTCTCATCTGTATTACATTTATGACTGCATGGCGACAAAATGCAAATTGCTATCCGCACGCTTCTTGTCCTCATGCAAGGCCTGGGTTGTTGTGTCTCAAAGCGTGGCCTTCTCCTCCTGCGCCACCCTCCTCCTGTTCCATCACGTGTGCTGCTGCTGGGTTAGCGTTACCGGTCCCTTTTCCTGGAACCTCTTATATGTATTACATTTATGACTGCATGCCGACAAAAAGCATGTTACCTGTGCAAAGAAAACAGACATTTCCCGCATTTAAAAGACAGTTTTCCCTTTGAAACTTTAAAATCGATTTTCTCAAAAACTATAAGCTCTTTTTGTAAATTTGGGGTATGTAGCATGTAAGGAGGCTTTACAAAGCACAAAAGTTCGGGTCCCCATTGACTTCCATTATGTTCGGAGTTCGGGTCGAACACCCGAACATCGCGGCCATGTTCGGCCTGTTCGGCCCGAACCCGAACATCTAGATGTTCGCCCAACACTATGTGGAGTGTGGAGCTGTGTGGAGGAATAAGTGTGGAGGAGGGTGGGGAAGTGTGGAGGAGTGAATGTGGAGGAGTTTAGAGGGTGGAGATGTGTGGAGGAATAAGTGCAGAGGAAGGTGGAGGAATGTTGAGGAATGAGAGTGGAAGAGTGAGTTTGGAGGTGTTTTAAAAAGGCAAAATTATATGTAGCATGACTTTTTCAGTAAAATAATTTTTCGATCTCTTTTAACCCCTAGCACTCTCCTAGTGCTTCTGGGTCACCATGATCTATTGGGGTATTCTGCAGTATTACCTAATCAAGACGTTTGCTTGAAAGTTTTTTTTCTTCCCATTTCTTTTATTCCACTGAGAAAAGTGCCTTGTAACCTGATTGCATGTTCTCTTACGGGTCATCTTTCTCTGGTTTGTCTTGTTCTGTAGCAATCATTAACATACCATTGTGAGTGGAAGATAACAAAGGAACAAGAGATTTCTCATCTCCCGATGACTGGTCTCCAGGCAAACGACTCTGTATGAATTATGCAGTGGTTTTAAGGCAATAGCTAAGATCCCGCAGAACATCTGAATTATACATGGTACAAGTAGCAACTTCCAGTTCAAAAGATTCCAGATATCTGAAAACTCATGATTATTTGTACTTTTACCATGTCTTAATTAACAAAAGGAGGTTTAACACAGGCACAGTGCAGAATTTACCAATATCTAAAAATGTAAACTTTTCTGCGCAATGTCCTCCTTTTGATGACTATAAATACCTGAATTTTCCTGTCCTAAAATATAATTGGATACATGGCCTGTCTATGCTAAAAGATCTGTACTGCTCATTCAGGGCCTCACATAGGCATAACAATGTTGTGCTGAAAATATTAATAGTGATATAGATGCCACTTTGAGTCCCCTTGTGGTTCTGTCCCAATTATCTGAGAAGATTTTATTATGCCTAATATAATCCTATGCCCAGGGCTAATCATGAGGCAAAATGATGTGCACATTTTGTAACGACAAATTGTATACATCCTAATGGAATTTTGGTGTTTTGGTTGACAATAAACTTTATCAACAATTAAAGTCATGTTACTTTATGAAAAGTATATTATCAAGGTAATAAATCGGAAGGAAGGCTAAAGAAGAAGAGATATAATAACAATATCACGGATCAGTGCCAGGATGTGTCTATGGATGTGCCAACAACTTCAGCATTTGTAAGTACGCAAATGAGTTTGGCACAAGCTTATCCTGATAGTATTTATATTGGGAATGTTGTAATACTGATATTATATCTTGTAGCGTCAATACCTCACTGAAAACTCAAATTGCGACCTCTCCCCAACCAGACCCCTCACATTAACCTTCGTATACTGTATGCCTAACACTGACCCACCTACTGTTACGCCTAACACAAAACTTCTTTGGCGCCACTGCTTTCTGATAGTCAATTCCGCTTATCGCCGCTTGCTGATCCCCTAGTCTTCTTGCCATTTGCCAATCACTTAGCAGCACTGCACTTTTCTGAAGGGGACCCAGCGTCAATTGTTTTGACACATATTTTGAAGGAATACGACCGTTACCTTTTTGCTCATAAGAAGCCTGGTGTGCTAACCGATCATTGGACTTTTCCAATCATTATTGTAGATCCAACTGAAACTCACAGCAGGACCTCTCCAACTCATTTTAGGACTCTCCATAGGCTACAACAAGTTGTTTGGCAGAACACCCAACAGCATCACTGTATAATAAATGTAGTTAATAAACTGCCCCTTGATTTGCTCAGGGTCTGTTTGGGCATACAGTATATCACCCAGGGTTGGTGGAATTGGCTGCATTGCAGTCAGGTGGAGGAATGTTACTGAATTGATAAGACAGGCTACTGGCTGGTTCTGAAGCCTCCACGGGGAGGAACGGCTAAACTGTGTGCTTTATCTATGGAATCTGGGTCATGCTGGGGGGTGGGGGTGGAAGTGGAATTGGCAGGTCCTTGACAGGTCGAGATCAGGTTATGGATCCAAGAAGCTTGAGGTATCCATGGCTCTACACAGGGAGAGCCTGTTTGATTAGTGAGCTAAGAGTACTGCATAGTATTTCCGGCTTGACAAAAAATGCACTTAATGATTACAGCCAGCAACTTGATAAAAGAATTAGCTGGCTTGATGTGTCCCACCCCCACCCCCTTCCTCATTTTTTGTTACTTTCGTATTATGTGCTGACGATCTCTTCACCCCCCCCAATAAATAAATAAAATAAATAGAAGAAAAAATGATATTCCCTTTCTTTTGTCTGACAGATAAATATCAATATGGTCTAACTGAATGGGATGTACGTAAATCATATTGATGTTGTCTGAAACCAAGTAGAAAAATGTAATAATGTACCGGTTAAAAAGAATCTGTCATCGGAAAAGTTCATGTTAGTGTTATAATTTAAGTAGGCCTCAGTTATTTGGACTGAGTTAGTCAAAAAGGCTTGATGAGCAGACCTGCCCTTTAAGGGGATTTTCTCTGAAGAGAGAAAATCTGCAGTTCTGTCAGCAGAACTAGAACATACCAAGAAGCTGTTCTGAACAAGGCCGCAGGTCTCCCTGACCTGGGCCTGGAACAATAAACATCAGTCATGTTTTGTAAATATTCACATTCCTGCATGTATGTCAAATGTCTCATTGATTATTAATCGAGTAGGCGGGTATGATGACAACCATGAGTGGGTCCACCAATAGACTGATATAGGGGGTGGCGAAGATGATGTCATATTTAACTCTTTCCTAGCCGGTATTAAATCTGGAGCGAGCGATGGAGAACTCACTTCTGCTTCTTCCTTCCTCACTAGCTCGCAATACTGACTGGAACCCAATTATTTCTCTAAGCATGTTATTCCTTTATGTAAGCTGATATAATGTATGCTATGTACATAGGTAGTTTAGTGTAACGTAGGTAGGAAGAAGGTACCTGATAGACTTCGGTAGGGAGTCTAATCAAGAGCTTGTAATGCAACATGAAGAGCGGCATAGCTAGGATATGATGACTGTATCTATCTGTCTTTCTGTGACTTGAATAAATAACGGAAACATTGGAGAAGCCTGAGAAAGTCTATTTCCTGTTTGCTGTGTGGAGAGTCAAGTGATCTAACAGTCTGTGAGACGATGGTGTCGAAGCAAGGTGATAAGAACAGTTTATAACAGTGGTGCCTGAAATCCTTCCCTGCCTAACAATACAGGCAGACGGGGCCGGGACCGAAGGAAAATGGTTTCAAGATATTCCACAGCAAAACAAGCGGAATAGACGGACACGGACTGTAAAGCTTATCAAGCTGAGACTGATAAGCTGGTGTGAGTAGTGTGTGGGAGCCGAGCACACACGGGCACGGGCTGCAATTCGAGAGAACCAGCGGCGACACTCGTGGATGTTAAACTTAGACTGAAAGTGCACATCAGTCCTAGCCTAAACCGGATCGCAGGTGTCTGGAAGCTCTGAGGCCGGCTGGCAGCTGCCGCTGGAGATTGATCCGCTGAGCCAGTGTGGGTACACAGAGCTGACGCTCAGTAGTTCCAGAGATCCACTCAGTGTCGTGGAAAGTTGCCAAAAGCTGGTCGAATTCGCAGGCTTACAAAGTCTTCTGCTCAGGCAAGTATGTTTTACGTTGTTGTGTTGCATTATCTTTATTGTATGAGAGGAGGATAATGTGTTAATGTGTATATTCTGTGTTAATTGCAGCATGGTGGCTGCGGGCTGTTGTATATTTACGGAGTGGTTATCTCTGCATTTGTCGCAGGCATGTTTTTGCTGGAAAGAAGTCGATTGGGTTTTTTTTTTTCTCTTCTCTTCTCTCCCCGTCTCTACAGAGGCTGGGAAAAAGGGGGGGGGTCCCCCGCAGCAGGAGATAAGCCAGCGGTGCTTCTGTTAGTACTGGATGTGAGGGAGAGGTGATAGAGAGGAGTGTAGTGAGAGGTGCAAGCTTATCTATTTCCAGTCAGAGCTGCTAACATGCTTGTAAATATCTGCATCTGTTATGTTGTTCAGCCAGCTCGTCTGTTGTTCGTCTCAGTAATAGTGCTGTAATAGTTCTGAGTTATGGCTGAGATAAGCTGCAGATGAGTTGTGGAGAGAGGGGATAGAGGGAGAGAGGAGGAAAGCGAGTGTCTTTCTGTTTGTGAGATGTTCTGCACGTTTCTCGCATTTCCAGTCGGTGCTGCTGCTAACATGTTTTTTCAATGTCTGTATTGTGTTGAAGTTCGAGCTGGGATGTTAACAGTTAAAACAGTTACAGTGGTTTGGAGTCGTATAGCTCGCTCGGGCGGTTCTTAGTTATGTCTGTGATAGAGTGAGAAAGATTCCTACGTCTCTGGGGATCCGTATGTCTGATTGCAGTTCGGATTACAGCTGAGACGTGAAGGAATGCTGAGGCTGATTTTTGTGCACTGTGGATAGATGCTGTGTGTAACTATGCATAAAAAATGTATGTTCGATTTGATTTTGTTCTCTCTCCTAGGTCTATAGGAACGAGAGGCTGCTATGGGAGAAGCCATCTTGGCTGGCAGTCCAGGACTCAAAATGGCGGCAGTGGAGAGAGCCCGCCCCCGTGAGTCATGGCCCCCACACGTCATGGCAGGGGGGAGGAGGGGCTGGGGGATCCACGTCACGTCAGGCTGTGCTCGCGGCTCCGGGCAGAGCAGCTGAAAGGGAGGGGGGTAGAAATACAGAGACATTCTCCTGTGTGTCTCGGTTCTCAAAGTATTTCCCCAGAGATTTTCCCTGGGTCCATGGAAAGGAATGCCAGAATAGGAAGTGTTTCCCAGCTCGGTGCAGGGACACACGGAGCAGTACAGATCGGAAATGGGTCTGTACTGTGTTGCTTATGGGATTATTCCTGTAAGTGAGGCACCTTAATGGGTGGTGCAGCATAAGTTCCCAATAGGAAAAGGGGGACAGTGCATCAGGGGGGTGCCGGAGTTGGAAAAAAGGGAGTTGACCAATTCGGGTTTCCGTCGCCGCTTCTGCAGAGCGGTAACGTTTTTTCCGGTTTTTGTCGTGGACAGGGCCAGAGCTTGACTGAGAGGTCTATGCTGGGCTGGGGCTGTTTTTTGGTGCGGTTTTTTCGTCCACTGATTGGTCAAAGGTGTTTTTTTCCAGCTCCTGTCAATTGTAGCACAAAGAACAAGGACTGACAGCAGTTCATGGGGCAATTATACAGATGATAGAATTGCCGTTTACAGAGTGACAGTGTATCAGTACGGTGTTTGCCATGTGGCTACCTACCAAGTGGGCATTCAGGGATCTGCATACAGGCATGTGACGCTGGTATGCTTAGCCCTGCACCCTGTGTAGTTTAAGTGCAAAGTGCTCCTTCCTACAGGGAGGCAGCCAGTTTTTTTTTGGTAGTTTAGGTGGTGGCACGGCAAACATTGATCAGAGGGTACAACACACAGAACTTCTAGCAGAGCTGGTATCGCAATGAAGTTCTAGATAAGTAAATGCGATAATGAGTAAGAGCATTGCAGGCTCACCTGCAAAGCAGCATCAGGTGTGGCATCCGTAATCTGTGCATGCGACGGCCGCGCATGGACAGATAAGGGGGGATGTGGAGTGAGCTGCAATGGGGTGAGAGCTTCCAAAGGTGAAGAGAGCTTCCAAAGGTGAAGTCCGCGGGAGCATATTTTAAACAGGTAAGTACTGAGGATAGTACTGAGGTAGGGGGGTGAAGTTTAACTCCAATCTACCAATAAGAGTAAACAGAGTTCATGAGAACCATAAAGCAACGAGATCAATTACGATATATATTGATCAATTTAAAGTGTAAAGAGTACAAGCCGCAGGGCGAATCCCAAATCATTAATAAGAATTGATTTGTTTGTATTTCGATTTCAGGTGTTTGGCAATATGGATTTGAGACAGATGCAGTGCTGGCAGCAAAGATGGAGATGTCAGTCGGATAAGCGAAAGGTTCCAGATGCCAATCGAAGCAAGGTGATAAGAACAGTTTATAACAGTTAGGTGACATTTATCATCCATTGGTAAATAACCTAAGACTATTGAAGGAGGCACGGCCTGATAGCATGGTACAGGATCCACACTGCAGCTTATGAGGCTGGTACAGGGAGGAACGGCAGAGAGAGGGAAAACACATGACTCCCCATAGCTGATGACCACATGGGGTATAAAGGGAAATTTAAAGAGCATAACGATTTTAGTTTTAGGTATTTGGACACAGTTAGGGGAAAAAAATCCTGGATCTGTGCATTGAGTAATGTATCGTGGATGACCACAAAAGTCCAGAATCTAGCATCCAGAAAAGGGGATCAGTGAATAATGGCGCACAGCGCCTATGCGTAAAAATGGCGCCTCATTAAAAAGATACGCTTATCGCTATTTATCGTTAGTACTGCATCATAATGGCGCACAGGGAAAAAAGAAGAAAAACGGCACACACTAACGTTATTTATCAATAGTGGCACACACTAACGTTATTTATCAATAGTGGCACACACTAACGTTATTTATCAATAGCGCCCTACATAAGCCAAACTGCAGACGTTATTTAACTGCAAAACGGGGAATGGATTTAATGTAACACTGTCAAGGTTAAGGTTAGGCACCACCAGGGGGGTCTTAGGGTTAGGCACCACTAGGGGGGTCTTAGGGTTAGGCACCATCAGGGGGATCTTAGGGTTAGGCACCACCAGGTGGTCTTAGGGTTAGGCACCACCAGGGGGTCTTAGGGTTAGGCACCACCACGGGGTGGTTAGGGTTAGGCACCACCAGGGGGTGGTTAGGGTTAGGCACCACCAGGGGGGTTTAGGGGTTAGGGATAGGTACAGAGAGGGTTCTGTGTGTTAACGGTAAATAACAATAAGGCTTTAATGTTAAATAGCGATAAGCGGCAAACGGATTAGCGGCAACACCGTGCGCCATTATTCGCAGGCGCCATTTTCAGATGGATGCCCAGAAAAGGGCAACATGCCCCACCTAGTGATATTTATTATGATTTCATCCCGTGTCACTTGTTGCATCCCTACAGAAATCAGTATCTATTTTGCATGGTTACCTATTTCCTTGCAGCTCCTTAAGCCAGAACAATTCATCATTCCAGCCACAGAGGGCATGAGAAATAGTCACTAAATGCTCGCTGTCAGGAAGTGTCAGTAGAGAAAGCCCTCCGAGGAAGCAGATCTGCTGCCACATTCCGCTAAACATGCCCCAAAGGTTTCATTATCACGCCAAGTTGTCATGTTTCATGCTTCGTCTGCTAAAAGTTATTTCTCATCATGGCAGGATTCATCTCCACACCTTTCTCTCTAAATGTATTTTTCATATGTTTTTAAAGAAAATAACTGTTGCTCTGTTGGACATGAAGACTGATCCAATAAGTCAGGGAACAATTTTCACATGTTTTTTTTTTCTATTTGAAGCTGTCCCTCTGAATGTATCACATCACACTAGTGATTAGATGAAAATAGAGAAGAGAGCCATTCCGTCTGACAGTTATACAGAGGAGCGGTGACTGATGGGTCACTGATATGAACATAATATAAGACTCCTTCTTCAGATTACACTAGGCTAGTTGCCAAATATGTTTCGCAAATTGCTCACTTTCCGCTGTTGATTTGGTTCCTCTGCCGCTGACACAACCACTCGGGTCCTCTGCATGGGAGCATCAGACTCCCTATTGGTGTACAACAGGCCAATGGGAATCCTTCCTATCTTGGTAGGATTCTCATTGGTTCACTGAGTGGTGGACCAATGAGAATCCTTCATGGTGCTCAGGGAGGATTACCATTGGTCTTCTGTAATCCGATGGGAACCTGATGTTTCTGGGTATTAGATATGTATACTGGTGCTGCTTCAGTGCAGAGGACCCAATCGGGGGTGCCAGCAGTGGCAGACGGCCTGAATGGACCATGGCATGGGAAGTGGACGGGTGGCAATGCGAGCAGAACTGGAAGCACAATGGAGGGTATGCTTGCGGACATGCCATGGAACCTGTGCGGATCCGCTGTTACCGCTCCGTTGTATATCTTATTCCACTAACTAGATTTTTGCTTCTACAAATTATGATTATTATTATTTAGTATTTATATAGCGTCAACATCTTCTGAACAGTGTATATTGTCTGATCGCTTAACTGTCCCTCAGAGGGGCTCACAATCTAATCCCTACCAGTCATGTATCTATGTAACTGTAGTGTATGTATCGTAGACGAGGGCCATTTTAGGGGGAAGCCAATTAACTTATCTGCATGTTTTTTGGATGTGGGAGGAATCCAGAGTGCCCAGATGAAAGCCACACAGACACAGAGAGAACATACAAACTCGCGCACATAGTGCTCTGGCTGGGATTTGAACTGGGGGCCCAGCGCTGCAAGGTGAGAGTGCTAATGACTACACCACCATGCTGCCCATGAACTAACATGAATGCTGCAGTGAATCTTATCTATCCTTCTTACTACTCCTCATCTCTTGCGCCTCTCTGCAGGTTTTTACACTGGTTCCCATTTTTCAAAGAATCAACTCAATCACTGCTCCTGCCCCATTGACATCTCCAACCTTATACATAAATACACTCCTGCTCCTCCAGTGACCTTCTAATGGCAATTACACTGATAGGGCGATATGCAATTTGAGGTGATAAGAAGCTTGCAGCATGCTCTTTTCTTATCACCTGACATTGCTCAGGGCTTACTAGCAAATTCAATTATTGGCTTCACCTGAGCAAGGAGAGCCTCTCTTTGATGAATAATAGACATTCCCATGAGTGCTGTTCCTACCTGCTGGGCAATGAGGCGCTAGGATCTGTGCTTTGGAGCTGTCTTTCAGCACCAGGGCACTGCTAGCTCGCTCCCATGCAAGCTGCTTTAAAGCAGTAGGATTAGCCATACTATGCCAGGGAAAAAAAAACACATATATAAGTAGATACATACTTGATCTACTTACATAACACATGTATTGTACTGTCCACGTTTTGATTTCAGTGAAATTTATATAGTAAATTAAGAGAATTCTGTTCCTGATGGGAGCCATGTCTTTTGCCCAAAGTTTAGGCTAAATCCTGATGTCATTTCTGCCCTCATCTTTTTTTTCTTCTCTCCTCCAATCGCTGAGTCACCTGAGCCTAGCTTGTAAACACAATTGAGCAGGGGATCGTGTTTCAGATAAGCACCTAGGCAGGGAAATAAAGGGAAGAGGAGGAATATATTATAGATACAAAGAACCCCCAGCATGCAACTGTTTGGCACTGATTACTAAAGGGCCAGTGCTCCTAAAGTATATGATAACTCCAAACCATAACAACAGAAAATGTTTTGAAAGTTTTGAATGCAGGATTAGAATCTTTATAACTTAATACACCCAGACCAGTTGCTGTTGAAATTTGATTTTTATGGTGACAATCCCGCTTTAACAAAACCGCACTAGCTGCTACCCTGACTTACTTCAAATGTCTGCTGCCACCTTGCCACCCATCGCGGTGCCAGGGCCGGCGCTACGATAAGGGCAAAGGTGGCAACAGTGACCCAACATCCATAGGGGCCCCAAAGTGTCTGCCACCACCTCACTAAATGATCTCCCTCCTGCAGCATCCTTAGCACCCTCCAGGTGACTGGCACACACTCGCCTTCTCCAAGTTCCAGGTGTTGCAGGTCCATTTGTGTTCTCTTTAGTATTACTTCTCTGCACTACCTGCTTCTCCATTTGGGCTCTAGTGCCTGTTGTGACAGGAAGTACCGGTAAGTGCACAACAGCAACACTACAGAGAAGACAGATTTGATTTCCAGCATCTGAAACTCAGAGGAGGTGTGTGGGAGGTTGTTAGGGGCACCTCTGACTACTATACTTGGGGGAGGGGGGGTGGTTATCAACGGGGCCCCCAGGTTACTTTAGCCCCAGGGCCCCATTGTAGCTAGAACTGGCCCTGTGTGACACTCTCCCAATAATCACCCTACCTCTTACACATTTGTGGCTAACTACTAATACAATGCTGGGCTGTAAGTACTGTAAGTGACAGCAACATAGGAAAAAAGTAATTTATAGTTGCTCTGGGAGTAATGTACTTCTTACAAGTATGTGTACATGTGTATTTTGAATCTTTAAAAAAAATTGGATAGTGGTCCTTTAATAGTGGAATTCCAAAACTGTTTAAAATTGCTATGAACGTTTATCAGCCGTCCGCTAGTCTTTTTTTTTCATGTTAAAACTATTATTCTATTTAAATACATGACCAAGTATGAATTTCCAAAATGGGCTGTAATTTCAAATGGCCCCTCTTTCCAAGTATAGCACCCTTGGAATTATAGGCTACTCCCCCTCTTCTTGCATGAGCAGTTAGCTGCACAGGAGCCTTTGTTATTCATTTTCTACATCATCACTAATCCAATAAGTGGTAGCAGACTTTTACACTTTTATCTGACAGTTTCTTAAAGGGACTCCGAGCACCTCTCATGGGCATGCCTTTAAGACTCCGACCAGTACTGCAAAGTACTTAAAGATGCATACCATTCTGTAGCTTGTGCTCTCCTCTTTCATTTGATGCCTGAATCTTCGTTCGATTTCAATTTAAAAATCGTGGTTGCCATCTTGGCTATGTTATAACTTCAGGGTCACCTCTGTCTTCTCTGTTAGAGAAATGCATCACTGAATGAAGCGGGAAGAGGAAGTGACACGCATGGCCATTACAAAAGGCTCCTCCAGAGGGGTCATAGCACGACTTAAAGGCATGCCCATGAGAGGTGCTCGGAGTCCCTTTAAGCATTGTTGAATCCAAATAGGTAAAATGGGCACATGTTATTAGTGGCTACGGCCAGAGCTAGCTGAGTAATTTAGGTGCAGGAATGCGCCACAGCAACCGACCTCTGGCTAACTGATTTGTGCGGCTTTACAGCAGCTGCAATTAGCGGCTTTATAGCTACTCAGGTCAATTCAAGCTTTACAGCCACTGTAATTAGCAGGCTTTACAGAAGATGTATGGGTAGATTGACGAAGAGACAGATCTCCCTCTGATCTAATCCGTTCGGAGAGAGATTTGTTGCTTGTAGCATGAAATCTCTTGGGAATCGGCCTTGTGACATTCATCCGCCACCTCACCGCCCCCACGCTGTCCCTCCAATGTAAAATGTCCTCCCCCTGGTGCCCGGTGCTGTGGACTTTACCTGTCTGTCGTTGGCTCTGGGCTTTGTCTGCATACACGCGCCCCATGTGGTTGCCAGCATATATGTGGGTGTGTGTGAAGTTACACATGTGCCTATGTTAGGCAAGCAACCATGTGGGGCGGGTGTATGAAGGCGAAGCCAGTGGCAGACACAGACAGGTAACATATACCGCACTGGGCACCGGGGGGAACATTTTACATTGGGGGACAACGCCGAGGGTTCCATTGGCAAACGCAAGGGGGGATTACAGCTGCCCAGGAGGATCCCCCCCTCGGACCAGGGCCAGTGCAGTGTCTAGGAAAAGGCACAAGTTGAGACATTAGAATGTCTGCAGGCACCCTGCAGCTCACAGCACTGCCCCCTTTATTTACCTGCTACAGTTGACTTTGGATGTAGCAGCAGCGTGTATACAGAGCATGGAGCAGCAGTGTGTGTACAGAGCATGGAGCAGCAGCGTTTGTACAGAGCATGGAGCAGCAGTGTGTGTACAGAGCATGGAGCAGCAGGGTGTACAGAGCATGGAGCAGCAGTGTGTGTACAGAGCATTGAGCAGCTCTGGGGAACTTAACAGAGTCAGGTATGAGCACAGCCCTGTGTGAATGCTTCACTTTCCCCTTCATTAGCAATGTCAGCTGTCCTCATTACTATCTGTATACAAACTGCTTCTGATTGATCCCATTGTCCGTCAGTCGGTCGGATGGGAAATTGCATTGCCACTAGGATATCTGGCAGTCCCCCATATAGCATTCCCTGACCTTCTAGTGGACCCCCTCCCATGCTTCCACAGGCCTCCCACTGAGGCATCACAACTCACAGCCATGCCCCAATAGAAGAAGCACAGTTCTCTGCATACCCCCATAAAGGCATCCCAACACCCAGTATGCCCACAAAGAGGCACCAAAACACCCAGCATAACCTCAGTTGATGCACCAAAGCTCCCAGCATGCCCGCCATTAAGGCACCACATGTGACTCTGCCTGGGGGACATCCGGGCACCCGAGAATAGATCTGGGGCACGTGCCACTGATCTTTGAGGCTAGCAACGCCCCTGTTATACCGTATTGTGCGTGGCTGAGGGAGACCTTTTAGGAATCCCCCCTTTGAAAATGCTGGGTTTGCCCCTGGGTTCTGTCATGTTTGTTGCTCGTCCCGATATCGCATGCCGTTACTGCCACCCACCCATTTGAGCAAGTCGGCCCTACATCTTACAGCCTGTCCAATCGATACATGCAATCAATTTCGGCCTGAAATTTGTTGCCTCGTTGATTGGGCATACTCTTGGCGGCACCGATTTTAATCTAAATCAATAATTATCGAATTGGGTGGTTGATCGGCTGCCAAGTCGCCTGATTTATGGCCACCTTAAGCAAGCTGAAATGATCACAGACATAAATACCTGTTCGCAGCAGCGGGTGCGAGACATACACAGTATTAATTTCATTGTGCAGGAGAATCCTATATAAACTGATTGTTATGTTGTATATATCTCCCTTACTAAGCACATGGATATGAGATTTCTGAGAGGCTAGTCATTCTTTTTAATCATTTTACCTTTTGGGTGCTTCTATTTCCTTACATTTTCTCAAGTCATGTTTGTCCTTAATCCTTGCAAAGTGCAGAGCTGAACTGATGGGATAGCTGCTTATATCTCAACAAAAGCAAAATTCCATTCTCAGGCGCTTGCTTATAAATTAAAAAGGGAAATTTTACTTTCTTGAATAAAAAGCAATCCAATTACATCAGTTTTATATATTGCAAGGATTACCGGCAAGCATTGTTGTACAATGTTTTTATGTGCATATAAAATAAGGCCATTTTACAATACAGATGACTGATAGGAGTATAGAGGGCATCTGCCCTCCAGATAATGTGCTGCTGGTGATGTGGGCACATTCTCACATGGGGCCAGTGTAAGCCCGCCTATGCGCAGAAGACGCCAACCTTCTGGGCAGGGAAGGTTTTAGACTCTTTGCTGCCTGGAGCAAGCTTGTGAGGATTCACCCCCCCTCCCATAGGTTTGAGGGTTGGGGCAGGCAATAGCTGCTTTCAGGGCTGGATTTAGGCAAAGGCCGAATAGGACGTGGCCTAGGACACCAGAATACCTAGGACGCATTGCGGGAAGTGGGCTTGTAATACCAGATAACCTTCCTAAACATTGTGTAACGATCTGCTAGTGTGTGGGCACTAGCAGACAAACAACATCAGATGTTCCCTCAACGGGAATTGTCTACAGACAGTGTCAGTAGAAGGCAGCACTAACACTAAGTACAGATATTAATAATGGTCAGGCAATCAGTGTCGGTAACAGATCTGACAGATACGGTACAAAATCGGCAGGCAAATGCAAAGTAGTAAACAGGCAGAGGTCGGCAACAATCAGATGTGCAAAAGTACAGAATCGGCAGGCAAGAGCAAAGTGAGTGTTCAGGCAGAGGATGGCAACAGATCAGATTGGCAAAGGTACAGAATCGATAGGCAAGGAGTAGTCAGAGAAACAAGCAGAAGTCAAACACAGTATATCAATCAGTTATAATAATAATAGGCTAGCTAGTGTGGAATCCCCAGGGTCCTGCCGGTTCAAAGCACACAAGGATCTGACTAAGGTCTGAAGCCTTCACTGCGAAGTGTTAGCTAGAGCAGACAGTGAGCAAGGGTCAGCACAGCTCTTAAACAGCCCGGGTAAGCAGGCAACCATGCCCCTAAGCCGCTGGGCCAATCAAGCACTGGGGGTGGAGCCATACGTGTCAGCTGACAGGTGATCAGCTGACACGCTTCCTTAGAGTCAAAGAAGGGCGTCGCCGACAGCGCATGTGTCCACCCTCATTTGCAGTCTGAGAATCATGCGGCCGGATCTCTGCATGAACGCTGCTGACACCATCCCTGACAATGCGAGCAGCCGCACCGGAAGTCCCAGATGCCCTGCCAGCGGAGGCAGCTGAAACTGACATGGTAAGCGCAGGATTACTGACACATTGACAGGCTGCCAGCAGTCAGGAAGCCCCGGACCCCACTATTCACCTTCGTCAATGCTGCATATTCATGTACTGTACATAGCAGCCAGACCTGGTCTGCAGCCGCCCTGCTTAAGATTTTGCTGCACTTAGCTGCAGCAGCTACGGACGGCCGGGTCTGGCAGTAAAGATTATAAGGGGACAGTGATTAGAAACAGGAAACTCACAG
The DNA here is from genome assembly GCF_040937935.1 of Hyperolius riggenbachi. Lineage (NCBI taxonomy): Eukaryota > Metazoa > Chordata > Amphibia > Anura > Hyperoliidae > Hyperolius > Hyperolius riggenbachi. The sequence goes on along the minus strand of NC_090650.1, from coordinate 73,754,571 downwards.
TCAGGTAACCTGTCAGCCCCACCCCTTACGGAGTACAATTCCGCCTCTTTCCCTCTCAGCTAACAGTGTAGAGAGGCGGGACTTACATATTACATCCCATGACTTCAGAGAATCCCCTGGGCAGAGGGAGTGACATCATAGGATCTCTGCACTGCAAGGTGCCTCCGTGTCTGATGCCAGACTGATGATTCATCCTGCCATTCCCAACCAGCACAGATCCTCTGTCCAACACGGTCAGTCTTCTGTGGTACCTCGGGGTGCATGTAGGCAGTCTGTAGTTTTAGTTCTGCTAGTAATCCCTCAGTGGTGCAGGAGACTACATTCAGCACTCTCCAGGGATGAAATTAGGCTGTAGCTGTTTCTAATCCACCTGCCCACATTGCCTTTGATTGCAATGTCGCAGACCTGCATCACTTGTTGCATTGCTTGACATCTAATGTATGGCAGCTCGAGCTTGCTGCAAACTCTTTTATCTCCTTGTCTTAAAGGGGCGCTATGGTGAAAAATTGTAAAATTTAAAATATGTGCAAACATAGACAAATAAGAAGCCATAAATTACTTTTCTCCTATGTAGCTGTCACAGTAGGTAGTAGAAATCTGACAGAAGTGACAGGTTTTGGACTAGTCCATTTCTTAATAGGGGATTCTCAGCAAGGCTTTTATTCTTTATAAAGATATTCCCTAAAAGGGATTTATACAATGATGCTGGCCAGCTTCCCTGCTCGCTACACAGTTGTTTGGCAGTTGGACAGAGCAACTGCCATTCACTAAGTGCTTGCGCTTTTGAAAATTAATAAATCCCTAAAACTCCCGTATGAAGAGATGGATTAGTTCAAAACCTGTCACTTCTGTCAGATCCTACTACCTACTGTAAGTGACAGCAACATAGGAGAAAAGTAATTTATGTCTCATTTTACTCTGGAATAAAACATACTTCTTATTTGTAATGTTTGCACATTTTTTAAATTTTAAAAATTTTCGGCATAGTGCCCCTTTAAGAAATTCTTGTCTCTCTATAGTCCATGCTATTTAACACTTTCAGGCAAACACCTCCGGAGCCTTTACTTCTATTTTCCCTGGGGATAAGTCTTACAAAAGACTCTGAATAGCATAACAACTAGTCGGCACTTTCAAAGCTTACTTCTCTCTCTTATCGTTCTCCAGAAGTTGTGCTTTCTCAGCTTCAATGTGCCAGACACCTCAAATGTTTATTTGTGTATTCAACTGGCCACCTACAGGGTTACTATCAGACAATAAAGCAATCTTACAACAATGGCTGGAAAATAGCATGTAACTCCAATGTTGTTACAAAAAAATCAATCAAGGTGAACAGAGCTAAAGCTGCATTTCCTTGTAGTGTACCTTTTGTAAACAGCTCCAAACAATTTGTCCATATTGTGGCTAAAGATAGCCACACACATAACAAAAGCCAGGCATTACAGTCACAATCAAAACTGGATCTGCCAAAATCACACTCTTAATGGTTAGCTGTAAATGTTAATCAATGGTGCCTCACACTCGATACACACCATGCAATTTTCTGTCAGATCAATGAAGTGAATCAATTTCCGACAGGTCCGATCAGTTTTCCCATCGATTTTCCAATCAATATTAGGCAGAAATGATCGGAAAATCGATCAGAAACCAAATTGGAGTTGTTGGAAATGATTTATTCAACCCGAACGGGAAATTGCGTGGTGTGTACCAGACATAAAATTGAACCCACAGCTCAGCTGATTTTTAACTGCTGATTGGGGTTCTGGTCAAATTTGGCATCACAATAAATTGAACATCATCAGTCTATTTAAGGGAACGTGGCAAATGCAAAGAAGTATTGATAAAATAGTCCTGGAATCAGTGACTTCTACGCTTCTATGATTTTTACCAGCAGAATCAATCACTTTGATTGATTCTGCCTTGAGTTGGCCTTGGACGGCAAAAAGTACAAATCCGGCCCTGGCTGCTTTGCCATAGGAGCCAAAATGGCCAGAAATGTCAGTAACTGAAAATATGTTCCTTAGCATCCAACTCAGAAACTTGCCTCATAAAAATAGAAGGTAATTTTAGCCCCCTACACATTGCTGGGAGTTCCGGATCACCATGACTATGTTCACCATTCTGGGCAATCTATAAAACATTAGCTTCCAATTGTGATCACTGCTGCTGCCACCTCTCTCCTTTTCTTCACACGCTAGTTTATTGTGCAGCAATCAGGATGATTGGAGTGGTGACAGATTGGTGATAGCAGAAGGAAACTAGTGAGCATAAAACGACATGCTTGCTCATCTCCTGTAAGGCCATAGTGAGAGTATGGAACGCAGGCCTCAATAAACCAATTTTCATCCAACCTATGTGTTTGTGTTTTATTGATTATGCATTTTGAGGTTGAGTTTCTTTTGTCAAATGCCAAATAAATTACCAAGTGACTGTATCCACCGGTAATCTGCAAGTGCACTTCCTAGTGTATGGCCTTCCTTAGGCCATACACCCACTAAATAACCTAATTGCGCACTGCCTGTACATATACTGTATACATCCCCACCTCTTGTTTCCACCCCTTTCCTTTAGAGTGTAAGCTCGCAAGGGCAGGGCTCTCATCCTTTTGTGTCATGGACTGTTATTAATTTAATTGCTTGCACACTGTTAGACATTTATACATTTTAGTCATCATGTTAAATCAAATTGTAATCAGCAGTGCTGTATTTTGTATCAGTGTTCATATTTCATGTATATCATTGTCTGTATCGTTATGTATCCCTTGTTTGTTTTCTTACATTGTACAGCGCCACGGAATATGTTGGCGCTTTATAAATAAATAATAATAATAATAATAATAGTTGGCTTTTGTATTTTGATGGCTGCACTTGTGATGGAGGTTGTGAGCTCTCTGCTCCTGAGTCCTGATCTCCATTAGAGATGTGAAGTTCGGATCTTTTTAATGATCCGGATGATTCGAATCGGATCATTGAAAAGATCCGGATCTTTGATCCGAATCTCGGATCATTTACAAGGCAAGCATTTCGGAGGTGAAATGATTAGCAGGACAGGAGAAGGGGAGGGGGGTGGACACGCAGAGAAGGGGAGAAGATGGGCAAAGGGCAGGGAGTGGACAGAGAAGGGAGGAGGGACGAGCAGAGAGCAGAAATGTTTGCACACAATACCCACATGCTGCAATCATATGCTTTACATATATTTCACCTATATGTTCATCTGTATACTCTGAATGCAAACGTCGCACAGTGAAAGAAATCATTCCCCAAAGCATTCCCAGAAGTGAAGTGCAGCTGTTTAGAGCGAGTGCAGGAGGATCATTTTGCACAGCAATCACAGTGCCTGCAAAGTTACTGAGCTGTGCTGAGCTGAGCCAAAAGTTTCCAATGTGTTCACTGCACAACTACGGAACAGACAGCCTGTAATGATCAGCACATTATAGCCAGTATGTGTGCTCTACACATATCTGACAGTGGCACCCATGTCCCCTCTACCTGTCCCTGCAAGGCTGGCTCCCCTGAGTCCCCTCCAACAGAGTGATCCATCTCTGCTCTGCTTCCAGGACCCCGCTGCCCGCTGAGAGGGGGGCGTGTCGCGCCTGGCCCCGCCCCTTTTGCGATCCGAATCACTCATTTTGATGATTCGGATGATTCAACTCACAAAATAGATTCGGATCAAAGATCCGAATCGTTCATGATCCGGACAACACTAATCTCCATCACTGACAGCAGAGATAACACAGGTCTTATAACAAGAATCTCTGGCACCAAAGTGCCTATACAGGGCTAGGAAACATTCTGTGCCAGGGCCGGGCCGAGGCAGAGGCTGGAGAGGCTCCAGCCTCAGGGCGCAGTGTAGGAGGGGGCGCACAATTCATTCAGCTGTCATTCCCAATTGTGTTTGAAGCAGTAAGAAATAAGAAAAGAGGATACATGACAGTGACCGCAAGCCAGATAACTAGAGATTAAGGTGTTGGGGAGGTTGGGGGCCCTGTGGCAACTATTAGTCTAATAGCAATCAGTGTGTGATGGCTGGGGTGGGAGGGGTGGGGGGGCGCACTTTGGTGTCTCAGCCTTGGGTGCTGAAGGACCTTGTCCCGCCTCTGTTCTGTGCTTGTAGCTCAGCTTTATAATGCAGTGACGCCAGGAACAGCAAGGAAACTGTCATTTTCAGAAGGAGGTTAGAAATGGCAGTCCACATATACTGTAGGTTGCCTTTATACGGCAATTATTTTATATAGTATGTATAAAGTTAACATAATATGACATAATTGATGACTAAATCTTCACAAATATAATGATTTTATAATCTTAAGGTCACCTAGACATTCTAATGACTTAACAAGAATGTCAGTTTAGAATTACACTTCTGACCCCTAATAGGTCAGGTTTATAATTAAACAGTCCAGGGTTGGAAAGTTAATCCATATTTTTGATGTCTGTAGACAGATAAAATAAGTTCGTTTTTACCTTACATTACCTCAGATCCTCAGTTTCTGGGTACTTTGACTGGACCATAAATGAGCCTGGGGCTGATGTGAATTAACCACTTAATAACAACCAGACTTATAAAAACGTCAAACAGTGCTGCTGCCGCTGTGCGCGAGCATGTGCACGCTCCTGCGTATGCACGTGCGTGCTCCCGCACATGCACGTGCATTCCCGTACGCGGGCACGTGAGATTAGTGAGAAAAAAAATACCATAGAAAAAAATACATATTTATTTCCAAATAATATATTATCACCATACTTTGTACTAGGGACATAATTAAAATGTTGTGATAACCAGGACAAATAGGCAGATAAAATGTGTGGGTTTTATGTACAGTAGCAGTGTTTATATTAAAACTATTGGGGATGAAATTGGAGAAATAGTGTATTTTTTCATTTTTTCCTCGTTTTTCCCTATATAATCCATAGAAAATAAAGTAATTACTGAAACCAAATATCAACCCCAAAAAGTCTAATTGGTGGTGAAAAAACATAGATCATTTCGTTGTGATTAATAGTGATTAAGCTATTGGCAAATGAAAGGGATGAGCACTGAAAGGTGAAAATCGCTCTTGTCCGTTAGGGTAAAAACCGCTTTGGGGTGAAGTGGTTAATCAGAACCAAAGTTCAAAGTAAGATTCCAAACGATAATTTACGATATAATTCTCAAAACAAATTTCAAAACAATATTTATTGAAACTCTAATTCTCAAAACAAAAAATTCACGGGCCGATCGCCCACTATTTATTGGGCACCCAAGTTTTGTTGTTTGGCTCCCAATAGCAGATATTTTGCATTAGCACCTATGGGGCGCCCAAATAGTCCATTAGCCTCAGACGCCCAAATTTGCTGATTTTCCCACAAACCCCCATTAAACTTACCACAAGTGTGCTGGCAGGCCTGACTGTCACCTCTTCCCTCCATCCCCTGCCCAGCGCATGTAGCCCAAGGTTCCCCTTAGTATTAGATAGCCATAAGTACCCTCAGTACTAAGTAGCCAGAGGTGCCACCAAGTCTTAAGTAGCTAGAGATGTCATCAGGTGAAAAGAGATCTTGTCAGTGGAATGCCGAGATACAGTTGAGTAACTTATATCTGCGCTTTGCTCGAGACTCTGCATAGGGAAGGAGAGAGGGAGGGAGGCACTCGGGGAGGGGAGTGAGCTGCCGCTTCATCATCAGGCGCCTGTAAGCACGAGCCTACTGTGCCTTATGGAAAATCTACCCATGCATCTGAGCCAAAAGGCTGGTAAGTTGACTATTTAGAGCAGGGGTCTCAAACTCAATTTACCTGGGGGCCGCAGGAGGCAAAGTCAGGATGAGGCTGGGCCGCATAAGGGAGTCAATCAATCAATCAATCAATCAATCAGCAGCACCCCCCCCCCCCCCCCCGCCCTTTGCATTGATCAAAATCAAATTCACACTGAAGCAAACTATTTTGCCTATTTTACCTTATAGTTTGCTTCAGTGCTCCCAAGTAATCCGCCGCATCCCCGCCACTAAACGAGGGCTGCAGAGCCCCCAAATCGCCCGGGGGGCAATCCACCGGCATTTCCTGGAAGGGGCAGAGCTTTCAACTTCAGCTCTGCCCCTCCTGACGTCAATCGTGGCGGGGATGCGGCGGATTACTTGGGAGCACTGAAGCAAACTATAAGGAAGCTTTTGCCGGCGAGGGCCACAAAATATTGTATCGAGGGCCGCAAATGGCCCGCGGGCCGCGAGTTTGAGACCCCTGATTTAGAGACAGGTTTTTATCTCATGTGTTATGCCAGACTGCATTTCTGATTCAGCATAAAGAGGCAGAAGATAAGCCCATGGGAGGGATGTTTATGGGTAATAGTACCAGAGCATTATATCTTTTAGAGCCCTTTTTCGCTAGGTGTGTTATGATCTAAAAATTGTATCTCAATACTTTTCCAACGTTTAGTATATCACAGGGGCAGTGTGATTAAAACTGTAACCACTTTTCCAGCATGGTTTTGCATGCATTGAGAAACTTGGCTGAGATCCTATCTCCTGCAGTTTAAAGCGGATCCGAGATGAAAAACTAACTATAACAAGTAACTTGTCTATATATCTTATCTAAAGTTTAGATAGTTTACACAGCAAACAGCTTCAAATGTTTATGATTATTTATTCCTGTGATATAAGGGCAGCCATGTTCTGTTTGTCATATTGTCACAAGCTGAGGGCTGGCGATGCTATCAGCTTGCCTGTGTGTAAATTCAGCCCCCGCTCCTCCTCCCTCCTCTGCTCTGCATCTGAAATCAATGACTAGTAACCTCCTCCTCCTCCTGCCCAGACTGAGCTCCCATAAGCCCTTGCTACAGTGCCAAGGCACTGTGAAAAGCTGTGGGTGAGGCATGTTTAGTTTATAGGGAATTAGAGTATTAAAACAAAACCAAAAAAGTATTTGGCTAGAGGAATGCCCTATAAACTATATGAAAGGAACACAATTATGCAATGAGTAAAAGTTTATCTCGGATCCACTTTGAAGGGGATACACCGTAGGAGAGAGAAAGCTTAAAACTGCAGTGCTGCGCAGTGTGCTCCTTACCTCTGTGGTCACTCTAGGCCATGCAAGCTAGTTGGTGCACACTCTGCCAGTCAATATTACTGGCATGGCCAGATTTGAGGCAAGGCCACAAAGGCCATGGCCTAGGGCACCATGAAGCAAGGGGCAGGCATAAGGCTGGCACACTCAGGCAATTAATCTGCCAAACGTAAAATGCAGCAGACATGTACACACGGTCTGTGGCTGCTCAGTTTCTTCAGGGTACATTTCGTCAGTGGCACCCCCACCCCTCGAGGGCTCCCTCCCTGTCTTGTGTCTTGTCTCCCACAGTATGGAGAGTAGCAGATGCAGTGGTAGCCATGTCCAAGACCATCCTGTCACTGCTCACGTCTAGCTCTAGTGCCCAGCATCCTCATATCCTCCCATTGCATGTAATTAAGCGAAGCAGGAGGAGATCCCGGGCAGAAGAGCGAGAGGTGAGAGGATAGAGGATGGACAGCGAGTGCCCAGATGAGGTGATAGAAAAGCACAACTATTGTTGAGCATTTACTCTGCTTATATGCTGTATATACTGGACTGGGGAGCACAGGAGGTGGGAGCACAGTAAAGAACGGGGGAGGGGGCTGTTGGTGACAATGGGCCTTGGGCGGTAAAATGCACAAGTCCGGCCCTGATTACTGGTACTAATGGCAGGCAGCAGAGTGCTGTGCATTGCTCAATAAGCATGACCTGCAGTACAAGGGTAACGCTAGCATTGCTACAGTAGCGTGCATTAGTGATGCGGGCAGGTGACTTTGCTGAGATTACCATGCAGGGGCCAAAGGTGACCACTATTCACTTGGGGGGAGACCTGAAGGTGAAAGCAGGGGTGTAGAGTCCACGGCCACAGCAGTCGCCTGTGCGACCGGGCCCCTAAGCGGCCTGCTCATCCTCCCCTATGTGCTGCCACTGAGGGAGTCATCAAATACTCACTTGCCATGATCCATGCGCAGCAGCTACAAACTTCTTCCTGTCCTGTGTTCCAGCTCACAGTAAGAGCTGGTCCATGCTGCTCCGTCTATACTGAGGTACCTATTCCTGACTATCTATACTCAGACATCTAATCCTGGATATCTATATTGAGGCATCTAATCCTGGCTATCTATACTGAGGCACCTATCCCTGGCTATCTATACTGAGGCATCTAATCCTGACTATCTATACTGAGGCATCTAATCCTGACTATCTATACTGAGGCATCTAATCCTGGCTATCTATACTGAGGCACCTAATCCTGGCTATCTATACTGAGGCATCTAATCCTGGCTTTCTATGCTGAGGCACCTATCCCTGGCTATCTATACTGAGGCATCTAATCCTGGCTACCTATACTGAGGCATCTAATCCTGGCTACCTATACTGAGGCATCTAATCCTGGCTATCTATACTGAGTTACCTATTCCTGGCTACCTATACTGAGGCATCTAATCCTGGCTATTTATGCTGGGGCATCTAATCCTGGCTATTTATGCTGGGACATCTAATCCTGGCTATCTATACTGAGGCACCTATTCTTGGCTATCTATACTGAGGCATCTAATCCTGGCTGATCTATACTGAGGCATCTAATCCTGGCTAATCTATACTGAGGCATCTAATCCTGGCTACCTATACTGAGTTACCTATTCCTGACTATCTATACTCAGGCATCTAATCCTGGCTATTTATGCTGGGGCATCTAATCCTGGCTATCTATACTGAGTTACCTATTCCTGACTATCTATACTCAGGCATCTAATCCTGGCTATTTATGCTGGGACATCTAATCGTGGCTATCTATACTGAGGCACCTATTCTTGGCTATCTATACTGAGGCATCTAATCCTGGCTGATCTATACTGAGGCATCTAATCCTGGCTATCTATACTGAGTTACCTATTCCTGACTATCTATACTCAGGCATCTAATCCTGGCTATTTATGCTGGGGCATCTAATCCTGGCTATCTATACTGAGTTACCTATTCCTGACTATCTATACTCAGGCATCTAATCCTGGCTATCTATACTGAGGCACCTAATCCTGGCTATCTATACTGAGGCATCTAATCCTGGCTATCTATACTGAGGCACCTATTCTTGGCTATCTATACTGAGGCATCTAATCCTGGCTAATCTATACTGAGGCATCTAATCCTGGCTATCTATACTGAGGCATCTAATCCTGGCTACCTATACTGAGGCATCTAATCCTGGCTATCTATACTGAGGCATCTAATCCTGGCTACCTATACTGAGGCATCTAATCCTGACTATCTATACTGAGGTACCAATTCCTGACTATCTATACTGAGGCATCTGTCCCTGGCTATCTATACTGAAGCATCTAATCCTGGCTATCTATACTGAGGTACCTATTCCTGACTATCTATACTGAGGCATCTAATCCTGGCTATCTATACTGAGGCATTTAATCCTGGCTATCTATACTGAGGTACCTATGCCTGACTATCTATACTGAGGTACCTATTCCTGGCTACCTATACTGGAGGCACCTGCTCCTGGCTATTTAGGACGGAGGGGGGGGCAGGTTCAAATTCCGCATTGGGGTCCCGAGATTTGTAGCTATGCCACTGGGTGAAAAACAGCTGGCTCTAGGGCCCTGGGAAATTGCCCAGATGGCCTCTATTGAAGTGCTGGCCCTGCTTATAGATAAAAGATCAGTACTGCAGAGGGATAACTAGCCTCCTTAGCTGTGATAAAATACTGTATATTCTGACTGGTAAAGAGATATATGTATCTTATATAAACCTTCTCTTCTATCTAGTGACTTATACTGTATTTATATGGATTACCTATTCTATACCATGCCTGGATCCTTCCATTTTATTTCACTCCATATGCATTTAGAATAACCAATAACAAAATCGGTAAAGCGAGACTGTTGTTATGTATTCTTTATAGATTTGCGCTACGTCCTATGAAAATATTACTGTTCTCTAATGCGCTTTTTCATTTCCAATTTATCAGTAGCAAAGTTGAACTTGAAAGTAAAATGCTATGAAACCAGCCTGCAATTTTCAGAGGAAAATTGAAATGCGGTGCAGTGTGCAAAATGCAGTCGGAAAATAATTTATCAGGGGGCAAAGAATGTGGTATAGAAGGAATACTGTCCTCAGAGCCAGCTCAGCAGACAAATGAAGACATATTCATACGTACAAGATTTAATAGAACTGAATTCTATATACAAATGTATTATAAGAGCACTGAAATAACTGCTGGTAACTTTTTAGAGAACACTTTTTTACCATATGCAATTATTGGAAGGTCATGAGTTTGTTATTGTATGAAAAGCAGAATTTATTTTGCTTGAACAAATGTAAACATAGTATAATATATGAAGGAAATCATGTAACTTTCGCCAATGCTGTGAACATAAATGCTCTTTATAAATTATTATTATAATTTAGTATTTATGTAATGCCATCATCTTCCAGAGCACTGTACAGAGTATATTGTCTTGTTACTTAAAGAGAAACCGTAACCAAGAATTGAACTTCATCCCAATCAGTAGCTGATATCCCTTTTACATGAGAAATCTATTCCTTTTCACAAACGGATCATCAGGGGGCTCTGTATGGCTGATAATGCTCCCACAAGAAACTGTAAGGACCATGGTCCTGGCAGTTTCCTGTCTGTGAACCTCATTGCATTGTGGGAAATAACTGTTTACAGCTGTTTCCAACTGTCAAAAAAGCAAGTACCAGCTGCTTCCATTGACATCACCTGCCAGCAGTAAAAATGTCACCATGTGATAAATGTCAGAATGTAAACCAGGGAGAGGAAAGCTTTTACACTGGGCAAAAACTGACTAAATCATTTATACATAATTATTGTAAAAATGAAGAACTTGTTTATTACATTATTTTCACTGGAGTTCCTCTTTAACTGTCCCCAAGAGGGGCTCACATTCTAATCCCTACCATAGTCATACAGTGGGTTGCAAAAGTATTCGGCCCCCTTGAAGTTTTCCACATTTTGTCACATTACTTCCACAAACATGAATCAATTTTATTGGAATTCCACGTAAAAGACCAACACAAAGTGGTGTACATGTGAGAAGTGGAACAAAAATCATACATGATTCCAAACATTTTTACAAATAAATAACTGCAAAGTGGGGTGTGCATAATTATTCAGCCCCCTGAGTCAATACTTTCTAGAACCACCTTTTCCTGCAATTACAGCTGCCAGTCTTTTAGGGTATGTCTCTACCAGCTTTGCACATCTAGAGACTGAAATCCTTGCACATTCTTCTTTGCAAAACAGCTCCAGCTCAATCAGATTAGATGGACAGCGTTTGTTAACAGCAGTTGTCAGATCTTGCCACAGATTCTCGATTGGATTTAGATCTGGACTCTGACTGGGCCATTCTAACACATGGATATGTTCTGTTTTAAACCATTCCATTGTTGCCCTGGCTTTATGTTTAGGGTCGTTGGCCTGCTGGAAGGTGAACTTCCGCCCCAGTCTCAAGTCTTTTGCAGACTCCAAGAGGTTTTCTTCCAAGATTGCCCTGTATTTGGCTCCATCCATCTTCCCAGCAGCTCTGACCAGCTTTCCTGTCCCTGCTGAAGAGAAGCACCCCCAGAGCATGATGCTGCCACCACCATATTTGACAGTGGGGATAGTGTGTTCAGACTTATGTGCAGTGTTAGTTTTGTGCCACACATAGCGTTTTGCATTTTGGCCAAAAAGTTCCATTTTGGTCTCATCTGACCAGAGCACCCTCTTCCACATGGTTGCTGTGTCCCCCACATGGCTTGTGGCAAACTGCAAACGGGACTTCTTATGCTTTTCTGTTAACAATGGCTTTCTTCTTGCCACTCTTCCATAAAGGCCAACTTTGTGCAGTGCACGACTAATGGTTGTCCTATGCACAGATTCCCCCACCTGAGCTGTAGATCTCTGCAGCTCGGTCAGAGTCACCATGGGCCTCTTGACTGCATTTCTGATCAGCGCTCTCCTTGTTTGGCCTGTGAGTTTAGGTGGACAGCCTTGTCTTAGTAGGTTTACAGTTGTGCCATACTCCTTCCATTTCTGAATGATCGCGTGAACAGTGCTCCGTGGGATGTTCAAGGCTTTAGAAATCTTTTTTGTAGCCTAAGCCTGCTTTAAATTTCTAAATAACTTTATCCCTGACCTGTCTGGTGTGCTCTTTGGACTTCATGATGTTGTTGCTCCCAATATTCTCTTAGACAACCTCTGAGGCCGTCACAGAGCAGCTGTATTTGTACTGACATTAGATTACACACAGGTGCACTCTATTTAGTCATTAGCGCCCAGGGCTGCCATCAGAAATTTTGGGGCCCCTCACACATCATCAGGCCTGGGCCCCCCTCCCTGGGCCCACCCACTGATTGCTGTACCCGCCCACTGGTCACAGCTATCTGCAGTTTGTAAAAGGGCATTTCTGCCCAAAACAGCAGTCTGTAATTGCTGCCATTCCATTAAAAGAGCATTAATTATTCTCGGTTTGTTTGAACATCTGGAGTGTACCCCTGGAGGTGCTGGGGTAGGGTCGAGCACGCCACATCTTCCATTGGGTGCTCCTTTGCTGTTTTACAATACGTCTGTGTGCGAAGTGCGCAGCGGCGAAAAATGTGCATGGCTCTGACACTGAAGAAAGCGGCATGCACAGTGCGATGAGGCAAAAAGTGGGCGTGGCCATGACATGTTGTGGGTGGAGCCAAATACTAGCAAAATACAGGTAGTCCCCGGTTAACAAATGAGATAGGGACTTGTAGGTACATTCTTATCCTTTATCCATTCTCTTTTGTCCCCCTCTTTTCTTCCTGTGCCTCTTTTGTCCCCCTCTGTCTCACCTCTCTTTGTGCCTCTTTTGTGCCACTCTGTGTGACCTCATGTTCCCGTCTCATCTCTTTTCTCCCTGTGCCTCTTTTGTCTGCCTCTGTTCCCCCTGTGCTTCTTTTTATTCCCCTGTGTTACCTCTTGTCCCCTTCTGTCTCAGCTTGTCTACGTGGTATAGGTGCCCCTATAGTGCTGGAACGCGGTGTGCTGGTTAGTGAGCCACAGGCCCGCAGCCAGCACATGCGGCCTTTCCAGTGCTTTGGGGGGGGGGGGCAGGGCCCCCAGAAGCCCTGGGCCCCTCACTGCAGTGTCAGTTGTCCCCCCCTGATGGCTGCCCTGTTAGCGCCCATCAGGCAATATCTATGGGCAACTGACTGCACTCAGACCAAAGGGGGCTGAATAATTATGCACACCCCACTTTGCAGTTATTGATTTGTAAAAAATGTTTGGAATCATGTATGATTTTCGTTCCACTTCTCACATGTACGCCACTTTGTGTTGGTCTTTCACATGGAATTCCAATAAAATTGATGCATGTTTGTGGCAGCAATATGACAAAATGTGGAAAACTTTAAGGGGGCCGAATACTTTTGCAACCCACTGTATGTCAATTTTTTCAGCCTAGGGCCAGTTTGAGGGGAAGCCAATTAACTTACCTGTATGTTTTTGGGATGCGGGAGAAAAGCAAAGTGCCTGGGGGAAACCCACACAGACACAGAGAGAACATACAAACTCCTTACAGTTGTTGCCCTGGCTGGGATTTGAACCGGTCCTCAAGTGCTGCAGTGCGAGCTATCCACTACGTCATCGTGCTGCCTCCACTCCTCTGCAATCTCTCCCAGTAAAAGGATCCAGTCGGCCCAGTCCTGCTGTATTATGCATTCTCCTATGTTTTCTGCTAGGAAATTATTTTTCCATCTTCTGTTTAAAATAACATTTGCACTCTGCAATTGAAGAATTACCAAAATTATTTTAAGAATTTTCTTGCTTTCCGGTGGCTTTTTTTTTACACCTGTAATGTGAAAATATCACCTTGAAGAAAACTTATGAGAAAATGTGAATTGGATCGGGCCCTGTGTGAGAGAGGTGTAAACTGGGGAAAATCATATTTAGTTAATGATATCCACTATTCAAAGCAGGTATACAAATGATTATTTCTCTTTATTTTTTTTAAATATCTTTTTTATTGGAAGAGCTTTTTATTTTTTTTCCCTCTTCTTGAAAAAAAACATAGATGCAACATACTTTTACACAACAGATTCCAATGCTAATAGCCTCCCCTCACCCTCCTGCGCCCTCCCTCCATCCCACAAGCCTTCTGTGCTGGGATGACTCCAATACGGTCATCTCATCCGTCTTTACTATAATCAAATCAAGCCAAAAAAGAACCCTGGAACTGTCCCTTCTTCATCCTCACCCTATAAATGGTAGTGGCTGAGACACCAAATTGCGCCCCTCCATCCCTCCCACCCCAGCTGTCACACATTGATTTCTATTAGACATAAAGGCACTCCAGGACCCCCAGCACCCCTACACCTTAATCTCTACTTATCTGGCTTTCAGTCACTGCCATGTATCCCCTTTTCTGATTTCTATCTGCTTCAAACACAATAGGGGAATGATAGCAAAGTGAGTTGTGCACCCCCTCCTACACTGCACCCTGCACCCTGGAGCCTCTCTTGTCTCTGCCTCGGCCTGGCTCTGAGTGATGAGCACAGGTTTCGCATAGACTTAATTTTGCATGGAAATGTGAAAATACAATGCAAAATTGTAATGCGAAATGTCAGGAAAGATCGTAATAAATACATCTCTAATTGTAATCATTTGTAATTTTGTGTAACGTTTTGCATAATTTTGTGCCAAATTTAACGGTGAATGACAAAGCCCCCATACATGCTATTGCCAGCATAATTGCTACATACAGTGGGTTGCAAAAGTATTCGGCCCCCTTGAAGTTTTCCACATTTTGTCACATTACTGCCACAAACAAGCATCAATTTTATTGGAATTTCACGTGAAAGACCAATACAAAGTGGTGTACATGTGAGAAATAGAGATGGGCCGAACGGTTCGCCGGCGAATGGTTCCAGGCGAACATCGGGTGGTTCGCCTTCGCCGGCGAACTTTCCCGGAAGTTCGATTCGCCCCATAATGCTCTATGAGGGTCAACTTTGACCCTCTGCATCACAGTCAGCAGGCGCATTGTAGACAATCCGGCTATACTAAGCCCTGGAGCCCCACCCCCCCCTTATATAAGGCAGGCTCCGGCGGCCATTAGCCTCACTCGTGTGCCTGCTAGAGACAGAATAGGGACAGCTGCTGCAGACTTGTTCTCCCAGGACAGATTAGTCAGGCTCTTGCCTTCTTAGCTTGCTTAGCTGAATCTTATTGCTATAATAGCGCCCCAGAAAAGCTCTTTTCAGAGCTCATCCTGCTCGTGTGATTAATTTTTTTTTTCTGTGTTTGAAACTGACACTTGTGTTTTTTAGACAGCATTGCTAATTCATACTGTGTGTCCCACTGCCAGCAGCAGCAGCACATTCAGTGACTACTACCTGTGTGTGTGAGACACTTGTGTTTTTTAGACAGCATTGCTAATTCATACTGTGTGTCCCACTGCCAGCAGCAGCACATTCAGTGACTACCTGTGTGTGTGAGACACTTGTGTTTTTTAGACAGCATTGCTAATTCATACTGTGTGTTCCACTGGCACTGCCAGCAGCAGCAGCACATTCAGTGACTACCTGTGTGTGTGAGACACTTGTGTTTTTTAGACAGCATTGCTAATTCATACTGTGTGTCCCACTGCCAGCAGCAGCAGCACATTCAGTGACTACTACCTGTGTGTGTGAGACACTTGTGTTGCTTAGATAGCATTGCTAATTAATAATGTGTGTGTCCCACTGCCAGCAGCCCACCAGCATTCAGCAGCACATTCAGTGACACCTGTGTGTGTGACAGGGAGCTGCACATTGTACTACCTACCCAGTACTGCATTTACCTACTACTAGTACCTGTTGTGTTTAGTTAACCCACCTCATCACTGCATACACCTACGTTTGTGTTGAGTGAACCCACCTCGCTGCACATAACTACCTTTTGTGTTGAGTGAACTTGCGTAACTGCATATAACTATCTTTTAAGTTGAGTGAACTCACCTCACTGCATATCTACCTTTTCTGTAGAGTGAACTCACCTCACTGCATATAACTACCTTTGTGTTCAGTGAACTCAGCTGACTGCATCTAACTACCTGTTGTGTTCAGTGAACTCACCTCACTGCATATATAACTACTTTTGGGTTGAGTGAACTCACCTCACTGCATATCTACCTTTTCTGTTGAGTGAACTCACCTCACTGCATATAACTACGTTTGTGTTGAGTGAACTCAGCTGACTGCATCTAACTACCTGTTGTGTTCAGTGAACTCACCTCACTGCACATAGCTACCTGTTGTGTTCAGTGAACTCACCTCACTGCATATATAACTACCTTTGGGTTGAGTGAACTCACCTCACTGCATATCTACCTTTTCTGTTGAGTGAACTCACCTCACTGCATATAACTACGTTTGTGTTGAGTGAACTCAGCTGACTGCATCTAACTACCTGTTGTGTTCAGTGAACTCACCTCACTGCATATATAACTACCTTTGAGTTGAGTGAACTCACCTCACTGCACACAGCTACCTGTTGTGTTCAGTGAACTCACCTCACTGCATATATAACTACCTTTGGGTTGAGTGAACTCACCTCACTGCATATCTACCTTTTCTGTTGAGTGAACTCACCTCACTGCATATAACTACGTTTGTGTTGAGTGAACTTAGCTGACTGCATCTAACTACCTGTTGTGTTCAGTGAACTCACCTCACTGCATATATAACTACCTTTGGGTTGAGTGAACTCACCTCACTGCATATCTACCTTTTCTGTTGACCCCATTACCCGGGGTCACAATGCCAGACTTGCCCGCCTCCATAGGATTCTCATTGTAGCGGTACTGAACAAGTAGAAAATGTAATTTAAAAACAAAATGTAAGCTTTTTAACAATGCCATGGAAAGTTGAGAAGGAAGTCACACATTACCTGACATCACTGAGTGAGGAAGAGCAATCTCGCCATGTTGCGCAGTAGTCCAGCATGGCCGTCACTACACAAACAGCTGGTAACTTGCGGTGCATTACACAGTTAGTTTGGTGCGTCAGTGTGAAGCAGTACTCTAATTACACTACCTGATTGATGTATACACATGCAAGATGTTTGAAAGCACGTTAGGCCTGCAATTTAGCATTCAATGTGATTTCTGCCCTTAAAACGCTGTTTTGCTTCACATCCAGATTTTTCCCCGGGACTTTTGGCGTGTATCCTACTCCGTCATGCCCCCCTCCAGGTGTTAGACCCCTTGAAACATCTTTTCCATCACCTTTGGGGCCAGCATAATTTTTTCTATTTTTCAAAGTTCGCCTCCCCATTGAAGTCTATTGCGGTTCGCGAACTTTTCCACGAACCGAACCTTCCACGGAAGTTCGCAAACCCGGTTCGCGAACCTAAAATCGGAGGTTCGGCCCATCACTAGTGAGAAATGGATAGAAAATCATACATCATTCCAAACATTTTTTACAAATAAATAACTGCAAAGTGGGGTGTGCGTAATTATTCGGCCCTCTGAGTCAATACTTTGTAGAACCACCTTTTGCTGCAATTACAGCTGCCAGTCTTTTACGGTATGTCTCTACCAGCTTTGCACATCTAGAGACTGAAATCCTTGCCCATTCTTCATGGCAAAACAGCTCCAGCTCAGTCAGATTAGATGGATAGCGTTTGTGAACAGCAGTTTTCAGATCTTGCCACAGATTCTCGATTCGATTTAGATCTGGACTTTGACTGGGCCATTCTAACACATGGATATGTTTTGTTTTAAGCCATTCCATTGTTGTCCAGGCTTTATGTTTAGGGTCATTGTCCTGCTGGAAGGTGAACCTCCGCCCCAGTCTCAAGTCTTTTGCAGTCTCCAAGAGGTTTTCTTCCAAGTTTGCCCTGTATTTGGCTCCATCCATCTTCCCATCAACTCTGACCAGCTTCCCTGTCCCTGCTGAAGAGATGAACCCCCAGAGCATGATGCTGCCACCATCATATTTGACAGTGGAGAAGGTGTGTTCAGACTTATGTGCAGTGTTAGTTTTCCGCCACACATAACATTTTGCATTTTGGCTAAAAAGTTCCATTTTGGTCTCATCTGACCAGAGCACCTTCTTCCACATGGTTGCTGTGTCCCCCACATGGCTTGTGGCAAACTGCAAACGGGACTTCTTATGCTTTCTGTTAACAATGCCTTTCTTCTTGCCACTCTTCCATAAAGGCCAACTTTGTACAGTGCATGACTAATAGTTGTCCTATGGACAGAGTCTCCCACCTGAGCTGTAGATCTCTGCAGCTCGTCCAGAATCACCATGGGCCTCTTGACTGCATTTCTGATCAGCGCTCTCCTTGTTCGGCCTGTGAGTTTAGGTGGATGGCCTTGTCTTGGTAGGTTTACAGTTGTGCCATACTCCTTCCATTTCTGAATGATCGCTTGAACAGTGCTCCGTGGGATGTTCAAGGCTTTGGAAATCTTTTTGTAGCCTAAGCCTGCTTTAAATTTCTCAATAACTTGATCCCTGACCTGTCTGGTGTATTCTTTGGACTTCACGGTGTTGTTGCTCCCAATATTCTCTTAGACAACCTGTGAGGCCCTCACAGAGCAGCTGTATTTGTACTGACATTAGATTACACAAAGGTGCACTCTATTTAGTCATTAGCACTCATCAGGCAATGTCTATAGGCAATTGCGCAAAAAGTGGATCAGCGCAACACCAGGCCGCCTCCGAATGGCCTCCATCAGAGATGCGCTGAGCCCCCCCAGGAACTACAAACGCACCTTGAACCCAAACAGAAGCTCTGCATATACACCAAAAGCATGGCTGTTAAGTGGGAGCAGCTGACCAAAAACGAATTACATTAGTACATAGCAAGGAAATGAGCAGCGCTACTTAAAAACAGACTAGTGCCTACCTGCAAAAGAGTGCAAGCCCCACTTGTGGGGTCGAATACACACCGAGCATACACATGACCTGTCTACCACTAGAGGAGGATGTTGGTTTCCATTAACAGCTTGCATGCAACCTATTAAGTACTCGTCCCTCCCACTGTGAAGAAGTCAATCCTCCATGGGAGGGGTCTAACACTAACTAAATCCTAACCTATGTATATGCATAGCCTGGGTGCGGCTAATCAAATAAAATCGAAAATTTAAAATTGCGCAAAAGGTGGATCAGCGCAACACCAGGCCTCCTCCGAATGGCCTCCATCAGAGATGCGCTGAGCCCCCCCAGGAACTACAAACGCACCTTGAACCCAAACAGAAGCTCTGCATATACACCAAAAGCATGGCTGTTAAGTGGGAGCAGCTGACCAAAAACGAATTACATTAGTACATAGCAAGGAAATGAGCAGCGCTACTTAAAAACAGACTAGTGCCTACCTGCAAAAGAGTGCAAGCCCCACTTGTGGGGTCGAATACACACCGAGCATACACATGACCTGTCTACCACTAGAGGAGGATGTTGGTTTCCATTAACAGCTTGCATGCAACCTATTAAGTACTCGTCCCTCCCACTGCGAAGAAGTCAATCCTCCATGGGAGGGGTCTAACACTAACTAAATCCTAACCTATGTATATGCATAGCCTGGGTGCGGCTAATCAAATAAAATCGAAAATTTAAAATTGCGCAAAAGGTGGATCAGCGCAACACCAGGCCGCCTCCGAATGGCCTCCATCAGAGATGCGCTGAGCCCCCCCAGGAACTACAAACGCACCTTGAACCCAAACAGAAGCTCTGCATATACACCAAAAGCATGGCTGTTAAGTGGGAGCAGCTGACCAAAAACGAATTACATTAGTACATAGCAAGGAAATGAGCAGCGCAGGGGCTGCGTGCATATGCAACTCCAGGGAAAAAAAACACATGGAGATGTACATACACCCCCCCCCCCCCCATGCAGTGCTGTGCACAATAAAGCAATGTACATAAAAAACACACATTGAAATAAATGAAGTGTCAGCGTGTGAAAGTGCTGAAAGAGAGCCTTACCGGAGCTATGGATGGGCTGGAAACCGGGAAAGGGGGATGCCTGACGTGGTCGCAGCTGTTCTGCTGCTTCAAAAGGAGGCTCAATTTTTGCAATTATGTCTGTACACAATTAATATTTGTAAATTTCCTTAATTTCGAGTAATCATTTGTAATTTTGCGTACATTTTCGCATCATGTTTTGAGTAATTGCGTGCAGACTATAGCGGTGAATAGCAAATCCCCCCATGCACGCTATTGTTACGAAAATTGCTGCATATGTTAAAGGGGCACTATGGCGGAAAATTGTAAAATTTAAAATATGTGCAAACATAGACAAATAACAAGTACGGTTTTTCCAGAGTAAAATGAGCCATACACTACTTTTCTCCTATGTTGCTGTCACTTACAGTAGGTAGTAAAAATCTGACAGAAGTGAAAGGTTTTGGACTAGTCCATCTCTTCATAGGGGATTCTCAGGGATTTATTTATTTTCAAAAGTCAAAAGTCAAAAAACTGTGTAGCGAGCAGGGAAGCTGGCCAACATCATTGTTTAAATCCTTTTCAGGGAATATCTTTATAAAGAATAAAAGCCTTGCTGAGAATCCCCTATGAAGACATGGACTAGTCCATAACCTGTCACTTCTGTCAGATTTCTACTACTTACTGTAAGTGACAGTATTATAGGAGAAAAGTAATTTATGGCTCATTTTACTCTGGAAGAAACATACTTCTTATTTGTCTATGTTTGCACATATTTTAAATTTAAAGCATTTTCACCATAGTGTCCCTTTAAGGAAAATATTGGGTACAAGTCAAACATTTTTTTTTTCAAAAAGATCTTGTAGTTTTTGAGAAGGTTGAATTTTAAAAATGAAAAGAAAAATGATTTTTGAACTAAAAAAAATGACAGTTTAGAAAACATTTTTCCTTTGCATTTTTAAAATTGATTTTCTCAAAAACTACACCGTCTTTTTAAAAAATATTTTTTTTAACTTGTTCCCACTACTCTCCTTATAATACAGTGGGTTGCAAAAGTATTCGGCCCCTTGAAGTTTTCCACATTTTGTCATATTACTGCCACAAACATGAATCAATTTTATTGGAATTCCACATGAAAGACCAACACAAAGTGGTGTACACGTGAGAAGTGGAACGAAAATCATACATGATTCCAAACATTTTTTACAAATAAATAACTGTGGTGTGGTGTGTGCATAATTATTCAGCCCCTTTTGGTCTGAGTGCAGTCAGTTGCCTATAGACATTAGTACATAGCAAAGAAATGAGCAGTGCTACTTAAAAACAGACTAGTGCCTACCTGCAAAAGAGTGCAAGCCCCACTTGTGGGGTCGAATACACACCGAGCATACACATGACCTGTCTACCACTAGAGGAGGATGTTGGTTTCCATTAACAGCTTGCATGCAACCTATTAAGTACTCGTCCCTCCCACTGCGAAGAAGTCAATCCTCCATGGGAGGGGTCTAACACTAACTAAATCCTAACCTATGTATATGCATAGCCTGGGTGCGGCTAATCAAATAAAATCGAAAATTTAAAATTGCGCAAAAGGTGGATCAGCGCAACACCAGGCCGCCTCTGAATGGCCTCCATCAGAGATGCGCTGAGCCCCCCCAGGAACTACAAACGCACCTTGAACCCAAACAGAAGCTCTGCATATACACCAAAAGCATGGCTGTTAAGTGGGAGCAGCCTGGTGTTGCGGAGGCACACATAGGTGTATGTGTATATATGTCTAGTTATATATTTATGGATTGTTTTCTTACCTCATGTAATTTTTTGGCACTGAGTCACTTTATTGGAGTGTTATTGTGGACACTTGTGTGTATATATAGTTATTTATACCAATTGCCCTCACATTTTTTATTCAGGATTTTTTGCATACATATGTGGATTATATTGACAGTGTTTGTAAACATTGATCATAGAACTATTTTTTGCACTTTTGTTTTTGCACAATATTGGATTTTGTAGCCTGCTGTGTATGCTTACAAATGATGAACATTTTAATGACATAGCATTTTTTTATTTATTATATGGGCTTGGAATACCAATGACTATTGGTTTTAATTGGGAGATTTTATTATGTTTTATTGGATTGTCGAATAAAATGTATTCTTGATTTTTTGCACCACATGTGTGAGAAGTTCTGATTACTTGATATACCTATTTTGACCTAGATTGGCTCCTTTTCTTGAGTCCAATAATTGCAAAAATTTACGAAATAGTAATTAGCTAATTAGGATCATCACTAGTAAAGGGTCTAATGTACCTGGCTGTAGAGATGTCACGAAAATAAAATTTTGGGTTCGCGAACGCACGAACCAGGCGAACCTCCATAGACTTCAATGGGCAGGTGAATTTCACAAACTACAAAGACTGTTTCTTGCCACAAAAGTGATCGAAAACTAGTTTCAAAGGCTCTGACACCTGGAGAGGGGCATGGCGGAGGGGGATCTATGCCAAAGTCCCACCAAAAATGATGCAGTTGACGCAGAGTTGGGTTTTAACCCCTCAAGGGCAGAAATCACAGTACATTCCTACATTTGAGGAATAAAAGGCTGCAATTAAATGTTCTTAGCGGTAATGTAAGGGTTATGCCCGCTTCACACTGACAGACCAAATGCAGAGTTTACCGAGATTGAGCGCTAACATGTCAGTAAGGCCCTTAAGGGTGTGGGCGCTGCTTGCGCGCTCAACTGAGGCAGACTCGCTCAGTGTAATTTTTATTTTTTTCTTGGGCCTATTTGTAAAACTTATTGATAAAAACAATATTTTTAAAGTTATTTATGTATAGGAAAGTTTTTTATAACAAATTAAAAAATACAAATTTATTTATAAAATATACAAAATTTAAAGGTAATATTTATATAATTTCAATTGTCGTTTTCAAAAAAATGTTAAGTCAGCAGGTTTCATCCTGGCAGCAGACCTGCCTGCCTGCCATTCGTGGTGGGGTAATGGTGATGGTGTCACCAACTCCACTGCAGAGCCAAGCAGGGGAGACTTGCCATTGGTGTTCAGTGGGGTGGCAAGCTGACAGCAGGCCTGTCTGCCATTCGAGTTGGTGGTTTCACCACCAACTTCAATGCAGAGCCATGCAGTGGAGACTTGCAAGCAATGAAATGCCGGCTACCTGAAAGTCCATCATGGTGTCTACCACGCTTACAAGAATGAGAAGTGAGAGAGGTGGTGATATGTGCGAACTGGCACCCCTGTGGATTTTTTTTGTTTAGCCAATTTGTGAAAGTTAGTTATGACAAATTAAAAAATACATTTTTTTTTTACAAATTGAAATGTTATTTATAAAGTTGTTTTTTTTCCTGAAATGTTAAGTTAGCAGGTGTCAGGCTGGCATCAGGTCTGCCTGCCATTTGTGGTGATGGTGTCACCAACTCCTCTGCAGAGTCACGCAGTGGAGGCTTGCTAGTTACCATTGGTGTGTTCATTGGGTGGCAGGCTGGCAGCAGGCCAACAAGGCATAAAACTGCAGACTACCTGAAACAGCACCATGGTGTCTGCCACTTTTACAAGAATGAGAAGGGAGGGTGGTGGTGGTATGCATAAACTGGCAGTGGTGGAACTGTTACCGAGTCACAATCAGGTGGAACGGATGAACAAGTTCCACAAAAGCCTGAAAACTATGATGACCGAACAGAATCTAACGCCAAAAGTATCAAGTCACTAGTAGAAGGGGTGGCAAGGGTGCAGCTGCTCCTAATCATAATATCAGGAACCAGAGACAACCTGTACGGTGTCATAAAAAAGTTGTGCTGTGTACAAACACCTGTGTCTTCTCAAATTGTGAAAGTGAAAACAATCTCTAATCCAACAAAACTGAGAAGCATCGCACAGAAACATTTTTTTGGAGATAATTTGCAAGCTTGGAGGAGAGCTGTGGGGAGTAGACATTCCTCTGAAAAATCGGATGAGTGATCAGAATGGATGTCTACCATGATGGTAGACGGCGTTCCCGCTCAGTGACAAGCTTTGTGGCCAGCATAAATTCTTGCCCGACCTGCTGGTACTCCCGTTTAGTCTTTCAGCTTCCACATCAGGAGAGTATGGATGGCTTGAAGCTGTACATTGTGGCCGCTCTCCAGAAATACTGTGAGGTAAATCATGCGCCGCCAGAGAAGATTGTGGTGTACCGAGATGGTGTGCCAGATGGACAGCTCAGCACAGAGCAGAATTATGAGATCTCGCAGTTACAAACCTGCTTTGGTACTTTTGAAAGTTATCTCCCTCGCATGATTGTCATCGTAGTGCAGAAAAGGATAAGCACCAATCTGTACTGCTCTGCGTCTGGAGAATTTGTCACTCCTGCTCCTGGTACCGTCATGGACCACACTGTCACCAACCGCAATTGGGTGGATTTCTTCCTGCTCTCCCACCATGTCAGGCTAGAATGTGGCATTCCCACTCACTATATATGTGTAATGAACACTGCAAACCTCAGCCCTGCCCATCTACAAAGGTTGACTTTTAAATTGTGCCACATGTCCTGGAACTGGCCGGGGACCATCCGAGTGCCAACACCCTGCAAATATGCCCACAAGCTGGCTTTCCTGTCCAGGCAGTTCCTTCACCATGATCCTTCCATTCAACTGTGTGATAAGCTCTCCTGTCTTTAAGTGTTGGGAACAACTGACATTGTTTTTTGCCCATCACCCACACAATTACCTTGCTTTAAATAGCCTTGCCTTTTGTTTTATTGTTCTGCCCAGGTATCATGCTCTAGATCTCTTCCAAAAGTGATTTAGCTTTAAATAATATTTTATTTTACAAAAAAAAAAATTCGGGTGGGGGGGGGGGTATAACAATACAAAATAAACCAAACAACAGTTAATGTGTTGAGTGGGAGTATCCCACTTAACCAGGCTTGGGCATCACATTATGCTTGCTAAGAGGGGCATACAAACATCAAGAGAAGCTAAGGGTTTAAGAAATGGTAACAGTTCCGCCACTTTGTGCTTATAGCGAGGGACCAGTAGCGTTGCCACCCAGTATTGGTCGTTCTCCTTTGAGCCTATTTATACGATGGTCCCTCAACAGGAAGGACAGCATGAAAGACCCCATTTGAACAAGGATGGATGTCAAGCTAGCCAGCTCCTCTTGCTCTTCTTCACTGAGGTCCGGAAAGGTCTACTCCTCCCCCCAGTCCCTTAGTGACAGTGTTCTGTCTGCAGAGTATTACACAGACACAGACAGTCTGTTGCTTGTGTAATGTGGGCTGTGGCACACAATTATATCACACTAGAAGGGGCCACACCTGTGCGTCAGTGACAGTGTTCTGGCTGTGGAGTATAACACAGACACAGAGCTATGCAATAGTGCAAACACAATACAGTGATAACAGAGGTCCTGGAGCACTAGTGTGCGTGTGTAATGTGGCACACAATGATAATAATATGCACAGCTTTGGGTGGGTGCCACGGGCCTGCAAAGTATCGCACACACAAAAAAAACCACAGAAGGATGAAGTAGCCCTCAGAAGGGCTGTTGGGGTGCTTTAAAAGCAAGTCAGCTAGCGAAGAACAAAATAAACAAGCCTAACTACTGCCTTCCCTATTTCCAGCAATGTCTCTCCCTTCCTCTCACTATCCCAGCCGAAGGCTTACTGGAACATGTCGGACGCTACAGCATTTTTATGGGGGGGAGGGGGCACAAGGGAGTGCAGGCTGATTGGCTGCATTGTGCCTGCTGACTGTGATGTAAGGGGTCAAAGTTTAGCCCAATGATGATGTATGGGGATGGATTGAATATCGCCATGTGCTCGTGGTGAGCGCGAATACATGATCTTTGCCAAATAGTGTTTGCCGGCAAACAGTCCGGGCCATCTCTACTGAGAATATGCAACAGGTAAGGTCAAACACAATACAATGATAATAACAGATGCCCTGGAGCAGTAGTGGAAAAATGTGGCACACAATTCAATATCACTAGTGGGCACATGTGTGGCTCAGTGTCAGTGTGCACTATCAGGCAGACACTAAGAATATGCTGCAACAGTTCAAATGCAATTTAGTGATAATAACAGAGGCCCTGGAGCACTATCGTGCTTGTAGTGGGCACTGGGCACAATGGTGGGTGCCTGGAAGCTGTGGAGTGTTGCACACACAAAAAAAAATAAAAACAGCAGAAGGATGCAGTAGCTCTCAGAAGGGTTGTTTGGGGTGATTTAACAGAAATCAGCCAGCGAGGATCAAAATAAACAAGCCTTGCTAACGCTTTCCCTATCTCCAGCAAGCTATGTCCCTTCCTCTTACTATTCCAGCCGAAGACAGACTGGAACATGGCGGGCGCTGTGGTGTTTTTATAGGGGGGGGGGGGGGTGTGAGGGAGTGCAGGCTTATTGGCTGATATGTGCCTGCTGACTGTAATGTAAGGGGTCAAAGTTTAGCCGAATGATGACGTATGGGGCGGGTTGAATGGCGCCTTGTGCTCGCCGCTCGTGGCGAGCACAAATACTTGATCTTCGCAGAATAGTGCTCGCTGGCGAAGCGTTCGAGCCATCTCTACTTGCCTGTGGCAGCCCCCATACCATGTGTAGGGATACCAAATATCATGAATGAACGCACTGGCGAACTTAACTGTGACTGTTCTGTGAAAACTGAATTTGATGCACTAAATCAATTGTGTTAGAAAAACAACTCAAATTGTGGAAACTCAAGCAGGTTAAATGTATAATTCAACAAGCTTGTCACGGTATTATCTTTGTAAGAAGACTATGGAGTAAAGCACTATGGGGTAAAGCACAAACGTGTGTGAAAGGTAGTGAAGACATATTCATCATAAAAGCTTGGATGATTCATACTTCTTAAGAACTAATAAGAACAAATTTCGTGAAGGGATGAAAACAATGCATGTAGCTTCTGGGCTTGGATGTAGAGTTGAAAGCTGAGGACAAGAAAGAGGCTTATAGACGAATGTAGACTGCCGAGTGACGTTACAAGAAACAGAAGAATTATCAAGAAGTCTTCTGTGAATTTCAAGCTTCGCAAAAGGGATAACTCTTTTCAAAACCTAATTATAACTTGAAAGAAAAAATATACAATGCACTGCACAGCCTGGAAATCAGATTATCTCCGCTATAAAACTAACCATCAAATAGATGGTGGTTTGCTTATCAGTGGCGTAGCTAAGGAGCTGTGGGCCCCGCCCCGATGCGAGTTTTACAATGGGGCCCCCCCCTAGCACTCAATACATAACAATTGATACGGCTCACCAAAACCTGCCAATGGCAACTACAGTGTAAGGCTTTGTTCACACCTGCGTTTTCAATTTGCCGGCGTTTTGCAGGAGTGATTTTTCCGCAATTTCAGGCGGAAAAATCACTGAACACTGCAGCGATTTTTCCGCAATTGCGTTTAGCGCTTCTATAGCACTGAAACGCGGTTGCCTGAAAATCGCCTGAAAATGGTGCAGGCTACGCGTTTGCCGTTTTTGGCCATTTCTGGCCGATTTGCGGCAATTCCCGCAAATCGCTCGAGTAAGAACAGGCCCGTAGACTTTAATTACACTAGCGCTTTGAAAAAGCGCTAGCATTTGGGCGTTTTGCCAAAATCGCGGCAAAACGCTCTAGTGTAAATGGGGCCTTAGAGGTGTAAGAAAGGGATGGGGAACAGTTTGTTAATGATTACCACTATTCAAAATATCTATAGAAGTGATTATTATGAGTATAGGACCAATAGAGAGCTAATACTGTAGTTGAGGGAGGGCCCTTCTGGGCCCCTCTGGCCCAAGGGCTCCTATGCGGCCGCTAACTCTGCAACCCCCATTGCTACGCCCCTGTTGCTTATACTGTAATATGTATGTATGTATACATTTAAAGTGAGATGCAGTTGGTGCTCCTTTTTTTTTTTACCTTAACCTACACCAGACATGGTATGGCCTGATAGATATTCTTGCATGACATATGGCTGGCTGCTTGCCATAGGACTCTAAATTTGGTCTATTGGTTCAATTTAAGTCCTCTAAACACTAGGGGGAGCTGCGTCACAATACCCGTATGCAAAGTACCTTTCTGGTAAGGGTTTGTTCCAGCACACATCAATGCTAAGGTGACACTGACCTGCATGCTGGTATGGTGACCTCTGGTACAGAGGTGTAACAATAGCCCCCCCCCCCCCCCGGGCAAGATGATCACGGGACCCCCTGCACCTCCCTGTATGCATAGTGGCCAGTTATTGCCCCCCCCCCCCATGCATGAGCATTCATACCACAATGCCACGCCCACTGCCCGTAGTGTCCAATAATTCCTCTTCATCCAACCCTTGCAGAGTAGTGAAAAGAATACTATATTATTAACCTGTTCTTCGGTGCACCGGGTCCAGAGGTGTGACTAGAGGAAGGCAGCACCTGCACTCGCAGGGGGCCCAGACCTGCGGGGGGACCCCTCTACTACCTTCACTTCCTCCAATACAAGGGACTATACTTCAGAGCAGGTTTTTTTGTGGCTACACCTGTTGTGGGTGTGATGATCATGATGGACTCTATTGTTTTATGACTCTTGTGAGATGGGCCCGAAGGCTCAAAGGGGAGGCAAGGGAAGGAGCAGAGTCGGGACAAGGTCCTCCAGCACCTAAGGCTGAGAAACCAAAGTGCGCCCCTCCATCCCTCCCATCCCAGCTGTCACACACTGATTGCTATTAGACTAAGAGGGCCACAGGGCCCACAACCTCCCCAACACCTTAATCTCTAGTTATCTGGCTTGCAGTCACTGCTATGTATCCCCTTTTCTTATTTCTTTCTGCTTCATACACAATTAGGAATGACAGCTGAATGAATTATGCGCCCCCTCCTACACTGCACCCTGAGGCTAGAGCCTCTCCAGCCTATGCCTCGGCCCGGCCCTGGGAAGGAGTGTGAACATTAGGGGGCCCATTAAAGTTTTGCAGGGGGGCCCCATGAATTGTAGTTTCGCCACTGATTGGATTCTCTTCCTCCTGGGAGCTGTGAACTTGGCACCCAGTAATACTTAGCAAATACTACTAGTCTGACACCCACTGCTTATCACCCAGAGCTTACCACCTGTCATCCTACTTTCTATCACTGCCTGTCACCTAGTATCTGTCACTCACTGTGTAGGTATGCTTTATGGACTGCATGGAAATGTAAGATTTTAAACAGTGATACTATTGTGCTTATGCAATATGATGGACTGTTGTTTTCTTTAGCCCTGCTTTATTGAAAAACCCACACCTGCCATCAGCTTTGATGCGCACAGTAATAAGATTCTTATTACAGTGCGCATCAAGTCCAAAATATGCATAATCCTTGCCTGTGCACATACGCGAATGTCAGAAAGTCTTCAGCAGCCATTTGACTGGCAGCTCGTCATTTCTCTTTTGTATGGAAAACCAAATGTGTAATAACTGTTTTTGAGAATCTCAATAACACTTGATGAATAAAATATGTTATTTTTTTCTTATCATGATATACAGAGATATACAAACTAAGAACATTTCCAAGGCTGCTGAGAAAAAAAATGTTATTTCTACTGTATATTATCCTCTAGATTGTAAGCCTTCGGCAGGGTCCTCCTCCTTATGTCTCCTACCTGTTCATGCACCTCCATTACCAGCGCTGTATAATATGTTGGTGCTTTATAAATACCATAAATAATAATAAGTTATATATATATATATATATATATATATATATACAGTATATACATATACAGTGGGATGCAAAAGTTTGGACAACCTTGTTAATCGTCATGATTTTCCTGTATAAATCGTTGGTTGTTACGATAAAATTGTCAGTTTAATATATCATATAGGAGACACACACAGTGATATTTGAAAAGTGAAAAGAAGCTTTGCAATAATTGTTTAAATAAAATTAGGCAGGTGTATACATTTGGGCACTGTTGTCATTTTATTGATTCCAAAACCTTTAGAACAAATTATAGGAACTCAAATTGGCTTGGTAAGCTCAGTGGGCCAGATTTATCAAGAGTGTTTGAGACAAAATGCTGGTAGGCTTGTAGAACTCAGTGCAGAACTTTCTCAGGCACCTTAAGAAGCCACTGGAGGGTGCTGTTTCCTTCCTAAACTGTTCTAAGTGAGGAGGAGCTAGAACAGTGTCTCAGACCGAACACAACAGTGTATGACTTGTTTGTTTATCCATCTGGGACATGAGCGGCCCAGGCTGTAATTACTCTCCTAAACTTCCATTCTTAAATAATCCCGATGTCTGCTCTCTTTTACACACATTTTTAACATGCTTTAACCAGTCAATTCTCCACACACTTGTCCACAATTCCCCTCCTTCTCTTAAACAAATAAACATCACCAGGGTGAAGGGGAGTTCACCTCAGTAACAAATAAGGATGGGTAGATGGCAGTAAATTAAAAAGGAAGCTATGAGGTGTCAGCGTAAACCTGTTCTGCAGGGTTAAAAAGTGGTATTAGCCACTTCTTATTCAGGGACAGTTCTGCACTGTTCTTAATCTAAGGAAAACTCTCAGAACTGACGCAATCTCCCTTCACTTAAGAAAGCATTGGGAAGCTTCTTAACAATGTGCAGAACAGTTCCCCCTGCTGGTAAGGACAGTTTAAGAAGAAAAAACTGTCGCTAATGCTTTGATAAATCTGGCCCAGTGACCCCGACCTACATACACAGGTGAATGCAATTATGAGAAACAGTATTTAAGGGGGTCAATTGTAAGTTTCCCTCCTCTTTTAATTACCTCTGAAGAGTAGCAACATGGGGGTCTCAAAACAACTCTCAAATGACCTTAAGACAAAGATTGTTCACCATCATGGTTTAGGGGAAGGATACAGAAAGCTGTCTCAGAGATTTCAGCTGTCTGTTTCCACAGTTAGGTGTAGGAACATATTGAGGAAATGGAAGACCTCAGGCTCAGTTCAAGTTAAGGCTCGAAGTGGCAGACCAAGAAAAATCTCGAATAAACAGAAGCAATGAATGGTGAGAACAGTCAGAGTCAACCCACAGACCAACACCAAAGACTTACAACATCATCTTGCTGAAGATGGAGTCACTGTGCATCGTTCAACTATTCGGCGCACTTTACACAAGGAGATGCTGTTTGCGAGAGTGATGCAGAGGAAGCCTTTTCTCCACCCACAGCACAAACAGAGCTGCTTGAGGTATGCTAAAACACATTTGGACAAGCCAGCTTCATTTTGGAATAAGGTGCTGTGGACGCATGAAACTAAAATTGAGTTATTTGGTCATAACAAGGGGAGTTATGCACGGAGGAAAAAGAACACAGCATTCCAAGAAAAACACCTGCTACCTACAGTAAAATGTGGTGGTGGTTCCATCATGCTGTGGGGCTTTGTGGCTTGTGCAGGGACTGAGAATCTTGTCAAAGTTGAGGGACGCATGGATTCCACTCAGTATTAGCAGATTCTGGAGACCAATATCCAGGAATCAGTGACAAAGCTGAAGCTTTGCCGGGGCTGGATCTTTCAACAAGACAATGACCCTAAACACTGCTCAAAATCCACTAAGGCATTCATGCAGAGGAACAAGTACAACATTCCGAAATGGCCATCTCAGTCCCCAGACCTGAATATAATTGAAAATCTATGGTGTGAGTTAAAGAGAGCTGTCCATGCTCGGAAGTCATCAAACCTGAGTGAAGTAGAGATGTTTTGTAAAGAGGAATGGTCCAAAATACCTTCAACCAGAATCCAGACTCTCATTGGAACCTACAGGAAGCGTTTAGACACTGTAATTTCTGCAAAAGGAGGATCTACTAAATATTGATTTCATTTCAAATTTATGCACCTGCCTAATTTTGTTTAAACTATTGCACACTTTCTGTACCCAATGCAGTAAACTTAATTTCACTTCTCAAATATCACTGTGTGTGTCTCCTGTATGATATTTAAAGAGACACTGAAGTCTCAAAAAAAGTTTTTTTATTTAACAAATATGTTTAATACTTTAGCCCTAACTAAACCGCCGCATTCCCGCCGCTATAAACTATCTAAATCCCCCTAACTTGCCCCCCCTCTCCCCTGCAAAATCCACGACTTTCTTGGTCATGGATTTTGCTGCCCTCTAGTCTTCCGTGTGAGGCAGAGCTAAGAGCTGCAGCTCTGCCTCACACGCGTCTGTCAGCGGCGGATCTCCGCCTCTCCCCCACCCCCTCAGTGAAGAAAGATTGAGAGGGGTGGGTGAGAGGCGGCAATCCGGGCTGACAGACGCGTGTGAGGCAGGGCTGTGGCTCATAGCCCTGCCTCACACGGAAGCGCTGCCTGGATTGCCCCCCAGGGAGTTAGGGGGTATTTAGATAGCGTAATGCGGCGGGGATGCAGCGGTTTTGTTAGGGCTAAAGTATTAAACATATTTGTTAAATAAAAATACTTTTTTTGAGACTTCAGAGTCTCTTTGTAACGATCGGTGTAACAGAGAGGGTCTGATTACCGGTGAACTGCAGTATCACCGAGAATACAGAATATACCCGATTATTGGTGATCTGCAGGATCACCGACAATCAGATATATATTCTAACCTCTGGACACCTGCAGGATGAGAGTGTTTTGGTGAAACAGTAATACTTAGTATTGCACCTTAGGAGAAGGTACAGTAGCAGTAAGGAATACTGCACAGAAGTAGGTTCCTTCCGTATGCCTAGACTCTCCCGGGGGAGGAGCTAGGCTGAGGATAGGAAGGACAGAACGTGAGTGACACCAGAAAGAGGGTGTCACTAACAGGTCTGGGAACTGCCTCTAATAGTAAGGCCAGTTCTCGAGGTCGGGCAATCCAGGTCATTAACACACAGACAGATACGGTACAGATTCAGGAGACGGATACAGAATCCAATGAACAGGCAGGGTTTGGCAACGGAGTATCAGAATAGTGGGGTACAGAATCGAGAGGCAAATACAGTCCAGGAACGAGCAGAGTTTGGCAACAGGATATCAGAGATAGCAAGGTACAGAATCAGAGTTCAGCAGGATAGTCAGGCAGGCAAAAGGTCATAACCAGGGCCGGGCCGAGGCATAGGCTGGAGAGGCTCCAGCCTCAGGGCGCTGTGTAGGAGGGGGCGCACAATTCATTCAGCTGTCATTCCTAATTGTGTATGATGCTGAAAGAAATAAGAAAAGGGGATACATAGCAGTGACTGCAGGCCAGATAACTAGATATTAAGGTGTTGGGGAGGTTGTGGGCCCTGTGGTCCTCTTAATCTAATAGCAATCAGTGTGTGACAGCTTGGGTGGGAGGAATGGAGGGGCGCACTTTGGTGTCTC
Source organism: Hyperolius riggenbachi (assembly GCF_040937935.1). NCBI lineage: Eukaryota > Metazoa > Chordata > Amphibia > Anura > Hyperoliidae > Hyperolius > Hyperolius riggenbachi. The sequence goes on along the minus strand of NC_090650.1, from coordinate 73,721,365 downwards.
AGCCTTGGGTGCTGGAGGACCTTGTCCCTGCTCTGGTCATAACAAATAATACAGTTCAATATTCCTGACGCTAAGGTGTGAGGTCCGTGATCGTCAACACCTTTGGAAACTATGCTAGAACACAGATACAGACAAGGCCTGAGTGGTGAGTGCTACCACGTTGTGATCGCAACGACAGACAACCAGAGAATTACCAGCACCCAGTATATATACACCTGTGCTCTCCAGCACCTCCCTCAAGTGCTGGACCAATGAAAGTTGCTGTGATTGTCAGCTGACCGGCCTGGTCAGCTGACCTTTCTCTGACTGCCATAAAGGTTCTGCCTCTCCGCGCGCACGCGTGTCATTCTAAACCTAGGTGGACTATCAGTCCCAGCCACACCAGTACTGCTTAGCAATGTCTCCGCTGACCCATGCGCGGGGTTGGTCGCACCGCTATCCGCATCGGCGGCTGCCTCCCCGCGCTGGGTCAAAGTGTCAGCAACAGAGCCATGCGTGCTAACCGCCGCGTCAGACGCAGCAGTTTTTCCACGTTCCGCCATGCTCTCTATGGAAACAGCCGCCTCATGTTGAGTGGAGGCGGCTGATTTTCCGCGTTTCCATACACTCTTTAACTGACATATTTTATCGAAACAACCAACAATTTATACAGGAAAATCATGATGATTAACAAGGTTGACCAAACCTTCGCATCCCACTGTGTGTATATATATATATATATATATATATATATATATATATATATATATATATATATATATATATATATATATATATATATATACATATATATATTTCTTTTTTTTATTAAAAAGCTCTGCATACATGTTTTTCTGGACCTGTATAGACATTCATTTGCAGAGCTTGCTTTTATCTGTGTAGAAGCACCACATTCAGTTAAAGTCACCTGAGTAGAGGCTACTTACCGCAGTAGGTCTCCCTCCGTCCCTTCTGCTAAGTGCGGGCAAAATCATATACAATCATATATGGAGGGCAGTTCAGCCACAAAGATGAAGAGGATCCTGGCTGGCAGCTGAGGGGTCGCAGAGGATCAGCCTCTGGAGCATTTCGCACCAATGTGGATGTTCCATAGCTTGTCCTCCACTCGCCTCCATGTGATCTCCTCTATCTCCATTTATCCTCTGGCTCTGCTCCCCCCATGTGTCCTCCTCTGGTCAAAGTTTGTCCTCCGCTCCCTCCCCTCTCCCCCATGTGTCCTCCTCTGCCCCTGTGTATACCAGTAACTATCAGAAGCAGCAGCTTGGATTACCTAATCAACAGCTCCAGCGGCGATCGCAGACCTCTCCTTCACTGTTCCCCTAGTGCCGACTTCTGCCGAACATGTCATCAGCAGAACCTGGCACTAGAGCAACAGTGAAGGTGCCTCTGGAGCTGTGGATTAGGTGAGCCAAGCTGCCACTTCTAATAGTTATACACTGGGCAGAGGAGGACACCGGGTGGTGAGGCCAATACAGGGTGTCCCCGACATCGTGGTGGGTCAGCGGTTCGTATAGGCGGGCATTCAGTAGTCATTTTTTATGCCAAAACATATGATATTGAGTTGTGCCCCCCAAAAATATTAGTGTGGTGCCCCTCAGGATTAGGTAGCCACAGATGTTTCTTCTGTGCAGGTAGACGGAGGTGTCACCCCAGTATAGGTAGCCAAAGGTAGCCCCTGAGTATAGTTAGTGATGGGTGTCCTCCCCAATGTAGGTAGCCAGAGGTGTCCCCTCTAGTATAGGTAGCCAGAGATTCCTCCGCAGTATAGATAGCTAGAAGCAGCCACCAATGTAGATAATATAGCCTGTAAATTACGCTACTCTGAATGGAGGGAGAAGGTGGTGAGGGACGGCTTTTGTTAGGGCGGGGGGGGGGGGGGTTAGCATACATATATATTTACTTGCTCACTGGCTGCACTTGCGGGTGGGAAGAGGGAGTAGGAGCGTGCCCCAGAATCCCCCAGTCTATAGTTATGCCCATTGTCCCATTGTCTGTCCTTCATTTTAGGTAATGAGAAGTGTCCACCCCACTAATATAATGTAGGTAACGAGAGGTGTCCATCTCAACATAAGCAGTAAGAGACACTACCCTCTACACACACACACCTTTTCTCAGTATACACAGCAAAAGTTTATTTACACTACCAGTTTAGCTAGTGTGAGTAGTGAGGAAGTGTAGACAGCAGGACATGCACAGTGAGTCACAAACCATGCAGTGACTCACTGAGCTATGCCTGTGCCCAGTGGTGTAGCTAAGGAGCTGTGGGCCCCGATGCAAGTTTCACAATGGGGCCCCCCAAGCACTCTATACATAGCAATTGATACGGCGCACCAAAATCTGCCAATGGCAACAACAGTGTTAGAGGTGTAAGAAGGGGATGGGGAACAGTTTTTTAATGATTACTACTATTCAAAGTATCTATAGAAGTGATTATTATGAGCAAAGGCCCAATAGGGAGCTAATACTACAGTTGAGGGAGGGCCCTATGGGGCCCCTCTGGCCCAAGGGCCCCAATGTGGTCGCAACCTCTGCAACCCCTATTGCTACACCCCTGCTTGTGCTGTTTCAGCTGCTGCTCTACCTCCATGTCAACCCCGCTGTCACTATTTTGGCTCCTGCATCTCATGCTGCAAGGCAGTAAAAGCCAGCAAGCAGCCTAGCTAGCAGATATACTTACTATCTCTGTCCCAATGGACAGATCGAGGCACCTTCTCTCTCTTCTTTGGTTCCCAGCCAAGAACACGGAACACCTGCTGCAATGAGCATCGATTTGCAGCTACAGACATTAGCCCAGGTATTGATTGAAGCTGAGGGGCGGCGGCAGCAGGACCTGAATGCACGCTCCATACTGGCTACTAGTGGTACTAGTAAAACCAGGCAGTGGCGCCACATCCAGGAATGTCATGTCGGGAATTCTGCACAGCACTGCACACCCTTGGTTGAAGAGAGAAGCGCCCAGGGCACGTGCTATGGATGCACCCCAGGAAATACGCAGCTGCATTGATTCCAAGAAATACTGAGAGTCTCCCATGAAAAAATGGATTACTCCAAAGCAAGTCAAATTTCTACTACTTACTGTGAGTGACAGCTACAAAGGCAAAAGTAATTTGTAATGCATTTCACTCTGGGAAAAATGTATGCCATGTTCGTATGTGTTAACATGTATTTTCAATTTTACAACTTTTTTTGTGATAGTGGTCCTTTAAATATCTATTAGTTAAAGTGGACCCAAATTAAAAATACAAGATTTCAGAAATAAAATCTATTTTCTAAATTTTAATAATAAATAGCAGCCTTTTTTCAGCTGCATGATGACAAATATAAAATATTTTACATTTATTGGAGGAACCCCTCCCTTCTTTTCAAATTGCCGGGATTTTTCCGGCAAACTGGTGGAGTAGATGGTGTCTGGCAATGGAGGAATTGCTAATGGCTGCCCCCAGTATAACCCTAGTTATGAAAAGAGAAGGGTGAAAAGCATGCACTGAAATGCTCATAGGCTTGAAGGAGTGTTTATTTATCTTTGTATTTGTCAGAGTGATGCAACTAAATATTTTTAATTAAAAAAATGTTTGGTTTGGGTCCGCTTTAATTAAACCACAAAAGAGTATTTCAATAGCATTCATACACGGTTATAGAGTGCTCTGAATAAATACAGTATATATGTGGCAAGGGATGCTGAATATGAAGACCACAACATTACTCAGCAGAGGCAGTTTTTCGCATCCATCTGAAAATGGCGCCTGTGAATAATGGCGCACAGTGTTGCCGCTAATCCATTTGCCGCTTATCGCTATTTAACGTTAAAGCCTTATTGTTATTTGGCGTTAAAGCCTTATCGTTATTTAGCGTTAACACACAGAACCCTCTCTGTACCTATCCCTAACCCCTAAACCCCCCCCCCCCCGGTGGTTCCTAACCCTAACCACCCGCCTGGTGGTGCCTAACCTTAACCACCCCCCTGGTGGTGTATATTGTACTGTAACTATACCTAACCATACTCTCACACAGAACCCTCCCTGTACCTAACCCTAACCACCCCCTTGGTGGTGCCTAACCCTAAGACCCCCCCAGTGGTGCCTAACCCTAACCTTGACAGTGTTACATTACATCCATTCACCGTTTTGCAGTTAAATAACATCTGCGGTTTGGCTTATGTAGGGCGCTATTGATAAATAACGTTATTGTGTGCCACTATTGTTAGATAACGTTAGTGTGTGCCGTTTTTTCTTCTTCTTCCATTAATATGCAGTACTAACGATAAATAGCGATAAGCGTATCTTTTTAACCTCCTGAGCGATAATCCCGAGCTCAGCTCGGGGTATATCGCGCAGGAGGATTTCTCAGGCCCTGGTGGGGCCGATTTGCATAATTTTTTTTTTTGTTACACGCAGCTAGCATTTTGCTAGCTGCGTGTAACTTCCGATCGCCGCCGCTCGCCGCCGATCCGCCGCCGCTCACCCTGCCGCGCAGCCCCCCCCCCCCTCCCCGACCCCTTGCGCAGCCTGGCCAATTAGGCCAGGCAGTGCTGAGGGGTGGATCGGGACTCCTCTGACGTCACGACGTCCAAGACGTCGGTGACGTCATCCCGCCCCCGTCGCCATGGCGACCGGGGAAGCCCAGCAGGAAATCCCGTTTCTGAACGGGATTTCCTGCTTACTCTGATCGCCGAAGGCGATCGGAGTGGGTGGGGGGATGCCGCTGCGCTGCGGCTATCATGTAGCGAGCCCTGGGCTCGCTACATGATTAAAAAACAAAAAATTTAAAAAAATAGTGCTGCGCCACCTCCTGGGCGATATAATTGTATCGCCCAGAGGGTTCATGTAGCGCCATTTTTATGCATAGGCACTGTGCGCCATTATTCACTGATCCCAGTTTTTTCATCTTCTGCTGAGAAACCTTAGTTTAGCTCATCGTGCATACAGGCGGTAGAATTAAGCTGTAAATTGCTTCTAGATGTTTCATCACACTTCAGGTTAACAGGCTTTTAAAGTCAACATAATAAGAGGAAGCTATTTATTGACTGGAGTAATTTTGGATACACAAGCATTATACTTAGTGCCTTGCTAATCCACTTTATTGATTTTCTCATTGAGACTAGATACCGAGGTAATTAGGTGTCTTTTCATGGAGCCCTTATAAATTAAATAGATCTGCTGATGACCAATACTTCCTGGGAAAGCTTGTTTAGTCTTAAAATAAACTGTTTTAAAATAGAAGATTCGATGAGAGGCTTTATTTGGCCAGGACAAGTGAAACCAATCAAGAAAGTTTCAGCTCTTCTTCTGTAAATAACAACAGTTTGCCTCCTTAAAACAGCTTACAGGGACAACAAAGGATGATTTGCTATTCAGCAGTGATGCATCATGGAAGACATCATCTGCTCACTCCATAATCGCAAAACATTGGTTTTGCATAACATTTTAGTAAGGGGGCTTTTAATCCTTTGTAGCCACTTACACATTCCTAGGCGGGATCAGTGAATAATGGCGCACAGCGCCTATGCATAAAATGGTGCGGCATTAAAAAAGATACACTTATGGCTATTTATCGTTAGTACTGCATAATAATGGTGCACAGGGAAAAAAGAAGAAAAACTGCACACAGTAATGTTATTTATCAATAGCGCCGTTCATATGCCAAACAGCAGACGTTATTGTGCACAGTAACGTTATTTGTCAATAGCTAACCTACATAAGCCAAACTGGCAGACGTTATTAACTGCAAATTGGTAAATCGATTTAATGCAACACTGTCAAGGTTAGGGTCAGGCACCACCAGGGAGGTCTTAGGGTTAGGCACCTCCAAGGAGTGCTTAGGGTTAGGCACCACCAGGGGGGGGGGGGGTAGGTACAGAGAGGGTTCTGTGTGTTAACGCTAAATAACGATAAGGCTTTAACGCTAAGTAACGATAAGGCTTTAATGCTAAATAACGATAAGGCTTTAACGTTAAATAGCGATAAGCAACAAACGTATTAGCGGCAACACCATGCGCCATTATTCGCAGGCGTCATTTTCAGATGGATCCTTCCTAGTAGTTCTGGTTCACCATGAGCATGCTGGGTAATCTGTAACTTCTGTAAGTAATAATAATCTAAAAACAGATACTTCTTCCTTGAAGATTGCTGTGGACTTATTGGCACTAATGTTAATTAGCGGCAACCAGGCACCGAAGCAGAAATGTGGGTGCCCAGTAAAATGTATTGTTAATATTATTGTTTATACTATCATCTATGGAGTATCTCTGGTATTTTCAGTTTTTTTGCAGTGGATTTGTGGCAGGGGTGCGGTTAGGGTTAGGGGTCAGCACAGGGGCTTGCGGCAGGGGGAACATTAAGGTTAGGCATTAGGAAGGGGTTTGCACTGGGGGGTGGTTAAGGTTAGGCGTCAGGAAGAGGGGTTTAAAGGATACATGAGGCTAAAAAAGTTACTGCAGATTTACTCACCTGAGGCTTCCTCTAGCCCCTAGAAGTCTTTGAGTCCCTCAACGCAGTTCCGCTGTCAGCCACTCTGATCCACCAGTGCTGTATCAGATGGGCGGAGCCTATGGGTTATCCAGAGGATTCCCTCTACTGAGGTAAATATCGAACTTTGATTTTATTTTCTAGGCACTATTGAAAGTAAACCAGAGCTGTGAATAAAGTAAGATTTGATACTTACCTGGGGTTTCCTCCAGCCCCAGAAGCACGTGTGAGTCCCTTGCCGTCCTCCCGCGGTCTGCCGTTTTAGCCAAGATCAGCCCCGGTAACAGGCTCAATCACATGCGCTGAGCAGAAGGCGATGCAAGGGATTGTGGGGGCTGTGTTGGAGATGTGTGTGGCCTCTGCATATCCTATGCAGCGTTGCAATGCCATACTCAACTAGCGGCTCTCCCTTGGTCGGGCCCCAGGGGTAGACTTTGATTGGGGGGTGGGCCTTGGTTACCTTACCTTTCCCCCGGGGGGCCCCATGCGGCTTTAACTGGCCCTAGAGGTGTGATTATTGTCCAGCCTCTTGAACTCCTCACATGCTAGTTACCAGCTACAATGAGTGAAATGCCATTTCTCTGCTTTGCTTAATAAAGGCTCATACACACGGGGCACAACTGTCGCCACGAACCGTCGCCAGTCAGAGCTGTCGCCAGGCGATTGACGTGGCCAATCGCCGGCAACAGCTGTTGCTGCAACTTCACCGCAACTGTCGCTAGTCCGCCACGCGTATTGTGTGTGTATGCGGACTAGCGACAGCAGCCCATACACAAAGCTTCCAGGGGGGGGGGAACCTTCCGCGACAGCTTCCGCCGCATCTCTGTCCCTCTGTGCGCAGTGTGTACGGCTGCTGCACAGAGGGACCTGGCAACGAACTGTTGCTGCTTTTTTTTTTGTGTGTCTCTTGTGAGACATCTGTGCCTCGTGTGTATGAGACTTTATTACTCTGCTGAGGCTGCCATCCATTTTTATCCTTTTTGTGATATGGTGTAATTTATGAGACTTTGAATAGAAAGGACTAGAAGAGGACATCCATTGTTTAATAGGGCTGAGGGGAGAAAAAAAAATCAATAATCTACACCATGCAGTTTTTATAACTGATAATAAAGGCATCTAAGGCACAACATCAGCTGTCAGTACAGGAGATGAGGGCATTGAAGTGGTAGATAGTTTCTACCTTTGGTCAATAATATAGGAAGCAGCAGTTAAGAAATATGAAGAAACTGAGCAGTCGCAAAATTGCAATTAAAGTTTTAGACAATCCGTGAAGATCTGATGCTGTCTCAAGGAAACAAAGGTTAGCTGCATGGAGGCTTTCATCTATCTACCTATTGCCATGCCTGTGAAAGCTGGACAGTAAAACATTTAGATCAAAAGCCTATTGACAGCTTTGAAGTGTGGAGCTGTAGAAGACGTTTGCGCCTTTGCGGATTCCATGGACAGCCAAGTAAACAAGACAAATACCATTTATATTGCGCTTTTCTCCTGGCAGACTCAGAGTGCTTGAGCGACAGCAACTGGGCACACTCAGCAGGCAGTAGCAGTGTTAGGGAGTCTAGGCCAAGGATTCCTTAATGAATAGGTGCTGGCTTACTGAACAGAAAGAGGCAAGATTTGAACCCAGGGCTCATATGTCAGAAGCAGATCCCTTAACCATTACACTATCCAGTCACTGTATTTTTGACCAATGACACAGATGTGGCTTTCATATTTTGGAGATATTGTAAGACAACCCATCTTTCTTGAATAGTCAATTCAATTTTGCTTGTGGAAGTGGAGGGAAGGAAGACTAGCAACCATTTGGATTGTTTCATATGAACAATTATCGGAAAATTGTTGCAGGAGCTAAGAAGGCAAACTGAAGACAGGACTTTCTGGACACACTTTATCTATGCAGTCCTCAGAAGTCATAGTTGACATGACAGCCCTTAATTACAGAATTAAGTAGTTCATTTAGTTGAAAAATGACATATATATATATATATAAGTTATTGACAACAACCTACCATATTTTTCACTGTAGAAGATGCACTTTATCCCCCCAAAAATGGGAAGAAAAAGTCCCTGTGTCTTATACGGCTGGTAGGGAATCCCAGACTTACAAACGCCCGCCAATACAAACGTTGGGGATTCCCTGCTTCCTCCCCCTGTCTCCTGCTCCCCTCGTGTGTAGTGGCAGCTGGCTTACCTAATCTGCCATGCCCCCAGGGATTGCAGACCTCCTTCTCCTCCACACTTCTCCTGATCAGCACAAGCCGTTCACTAGAGCAAGCTGTGTGGAGGAGAAGGAGTTCTTCAATCCCCACCGGCATGGCGGATTAGATAAGCAAGCTGCCGCTAAAAATGGGGGAGCAGGACACAGGAGAAGGACACATGGAGGGACATAAAGAGATACAGTTTTTGCCCTCTAAACCTAAGTGTGTCTTAAATTCCGAAGCATCTTATACAGCGGAAAATAAGGTCGTTTAGAGGTGCCCAATGTATTTTATGTATACACTAGATATTTAGCCCGCCTGTTAAATAACGGGCGCTAGGGTTGTGACGCAACCCCAGGGCGCACGGCCACATTCCATGCCGCATGCGCGCCTGTCCACGTTCCACCGCCGCACACACCAACGGCCGCCTGCCCCCCGGCCCCTTCCTCCTCCTGTCCCAATGGCTACACATGCACAGTACCTAAATCACATGGACACAGGGACAGGAGGGTGATGCAGGGACAGAGGGGTTTTATTATATAGGATACAAGTACAATCAAGATTGGAGAAGTATAATATCTTACCTCGCCTGAAGAAAGGAAGAAACCAGAATAAATGGACAGTATTTTTATTAACACTAAAAGGACAACGTGTTTCATGGGTCTCTGCCCGCTTCTTCAGGTCTGTATAAAAACAGTGCCTGGAAGTCTTGGCCCAGAAAACGTGAGCCACTCATGTTTTCTGGCCCAAGACGCGCAGGGTCAGGGAGCCACATCAGGTGTATTATTCCAATGTGAGGAGTATAGCAATAAACAGTAGGATAGTCATATAGCCTTGGTTGCCAATGTATGCAACCACTACATAAAATTTGGGGATAAGGGCCCATATGCAATTAACTTTTTCTCCTGAGTTTTCTCCTAGGTGGTATTCTTGAACTTGTCAATAAAATGCATTTTAAATCACCAGCAAGCAAGAAAATACTCTAATTAACTTTGATAGTACTTTTTCGCCTACTTTTTGGTATTTTTTCCTTTGCAAAGTGCTGAAATATTCTAAATCGAAGATGAAAAATTATCTCCTAGGTGAAACTCAGGAAAAAGTTAATTGCATATGACCCAAATGACCACTATGCAAACTAGATGTATGGGCCCATATGCTATTAAAGTTTTCTCCTGAGTTTTCTCCTAGGTGATATTTTCACTCCTTGGCAATGAAATGTATTTTAAGCCACCAGCAAGCTACAGAATACTCACAATATTTTGACATTACTTGTTTGCCTACTTTTTGTTACTTATTCAATGCAGAGAGTAGAAAAGTGAGGAGAACAAAAGTTATTTGCATGCGGGCCACGGGCCCATATGCAATTATCTTTTTTTCTTGAGTTATATACAAGGAGATAATTTTCATATTCCCTTTTCTAAATTCTAATTTTAAGCATTTTTCAGTTAAAAAATTACCCCGAAGTTGGTGAAAAAGTACTGTGAAAATTATTCTCAGTATTTTTGCTGGTGGTTTAAAAAGCATTTTATGACATGGTGTAAAATATCACCTAGGAGAAAATGCAGGAGAAAGGGCGAATTGCATATGGGCCATGGGCTCTTATTCAATTCACTCTTCTTCTAAGTTTTCTCCTAGGAATTCATTTATCATCTTTTTAAAATAACTTTTCATCACTCTGCAATCAAAAAAGTACCAAAAAGTAGGTGAAAAAGTACTATCAAAATATTTTGAGTATTTTTTTTGGGGGGTGGGGGTTGCTGGTGGTTTAAAAGGCACTTGGCAAGGTGTAAACATACTACCTAGGAGATAGCACAGGATAAAAAGTAGATTGCATATGGGCTAAGGTTTCTCTCGTAAGACAAAGAGTCCCATATGCAATTCACTTTTTCTCCTGAGTTATCTCCTTGGAGATAATTTTCATATTCTCCTTAAAATAGCTTTTAAGCATTTTACAATTGAAAAGGTACCAAAATGTTGGTGAAAAAGTACTATCAAAATAATTTTAAGTATTTTCTTGCTTTCTGGTGGTTTAAACGGCATTTTATGACAAGGTGTGAAAATATCACTTATGAGGAAGCTCAGGAAAAAAAGTGAATTGCACATGGCCCACTATCACCAGCTGCCCCCAGACCAACAGCATCCTAAACTCCCCCCCCCCCCCCCCCCCAACACTGCAGGGATTAGATTGCAGGCTCCTCTGAGGATAGTTTAGTTAGTAAAGTGATGGCAGGAATTACATTATAATCTCCTCTGAGGACAGTTTGTGATATGATGGTAGGGAATAGGATTAGATTGTAAGCTCCTTGGCGAGTAGCACATTCTATGAGTGACAGGCGGCTCAGAGATCACTGTAAGTGCTCGTTTACTGCCGCCCACCACTATGTGCTAACTCTGTGCAGCGAGACGAATGTTCAGCAGGCTAACTGCTAGTGCCACCCTGCTACCCACAGCCCGCCCCTTGTTTTCCTGGTGCCCTAGGCCGTGGCCTTTGTGGCCTTGCCTGAAATCTGGCCCTGACTCCGCTAGTATAGCCACCTTCTGTAAGATTGTGAGGGTAGGAAAAATCATCTCTTGACCTTTGAGGACTGAGGGATAGTTAAAGCTGATATTCCACAAAGATACGGCGCTCACAGCTTCAATACATCCTTATTCCATAGTTGCCACTCAAAAAATCAGCCCCTGATGAGTGCGCATGCACGAAACGCGTAGGGCGGAGCTACAGGCGTGGAGAGTTGGCGTGGAGGACATTGATTTTATACTATGCTTATGTACTTTTGGATCATGTGAGTGCACTATGTTTTAATATTTTAAATAAAAGTACGTTTTTACGCTATGAGAGGCTCTTACGTTTGTTAGGTGATATGAACAATCTGCTCTGATGAGGATCCATTTGCACTAACTGAGTGAGCGCACAGATACATTGTCCTTGGATGTTTGATATTTAACCATCTTAGCGGTATGGACGAGCTCAGCTCGTCCATCACCGCCGATGGCTGCCGCTCAGGCCCTGCTGGGCCGATTTTGCTGAAATAAAGAGCAGCACACGTAGCCGGCACTTTGCCAGCCGCGTGTGCTGCCCGATCGCCGCCGCTCTGCGGCGATCCGCCGCGAGCAGCGGCGAAAGAGGGTCCCCCCAGCCGCCTGAGCCCTGCGCAGCCGGAACAAATAGTTCCGGCCAGCGCTAAGGGCTGGATCGGAGGCATCTGACGTCAGGACGTCGGCTGACGTCCATGACGTCACTCCGCTCGTCGCCATGGCGACAGGAGAAGCCAAACACGGAAGGCTGCTCATTGCGGCCTTCCGTGTTACTTCTGGCTGCCGGAGGCGATCGGAAGAACGCCTCCGGAGCGCCATCTAGTGGGCTTTCATGCAGCCAACTTTCAGTTGGCTGCATGAAATAGTTTTTTTTTTATTTAAAAAAAACCCTCCCGCAGCCGCCCTGGCGATCTTAATAGAACGCCAGGGTGGTTAAAGCTGACTGAACTGAAAGAACAGGCATCCATATTTATAAAATCATTAAAAGAATAAAAGTTTTTAAGGGAATATGATTTACCTCCAAAATAATGAATGCCTGAGAAAATTATCACCTACTTTATTGGCACAGCGTTTAGTCAGCCGAAGTCCAAATCCTGCCATAAACAAGCATCGGGCTTTTAATACTTTGTGAGCCACTGACCCAGAATAATGTTTTATCAGAATTCCATTTCAGCACTGAGAAAGTCAAGAGACCGAAGCACTGAACTGTTAACCTCCTGAGCGGTATGGACGAGCTCAGCTCGTCCATCACCGCCGGAGGCTGCCGCTCAGGCCCTGCTGGGCCGATTTTCTTCAAATAAAAAGCAGCACACGCAGCCGGCACTTTGCCAGCCGCGTGTGCTGCCTGATCGCCGCCGCTCTGCGGCGATCCGCCGCGAGCAGCGGCGAAAGAGGTTCCTACCAGCCGCCTGAGCCCAGCGTAGCCGGAACAAAAAGTTCCGGCCAGCGCTAAGGGCTGGATCGGAGGCGGCTGACGTCAGGACGTCGGCTGACGTCCATGACGTCACTCCGCTCGTCGCTATGGCGACGATCTAAGCAAAACAAGGAAGGCCGCTCATTGCGGCCTTCCTTGTTTATTCTGGGCGCCGGAGGCGATCGGAAGAACGCCTCCGGAGCACCCTCTAGTGGGCTTTCATGCAGCCAACTTTCAGTTGGCTGAATGAAATAGTTTTTTTTTAATTAAAAAAAAACCCTCCCGCAGCCTCCCTGGCGATCTCAATAGAACGCCGGGGAGGTTAAAGAGGAACTGTTGCGAAAATCTTAACATTTATCACACATACATTTCTCCCAGAGTAAAATGATCCATAAATTACTTTTCTTCCATGCTCCTGTCACTTACAATAAAAAGAAGAAATCTGTTGTTACCGACAGATTTTGGACTAGTCCATCTTCTCATAGGGCGGTTCTCAGGGTTTTCTTTATCTTTAAAAGCACTTAGTGAATGGCTGTTGTTCCATCCAACTGCCAAAAAAGTGTACAGCGAGCAGGGAGGCTGGCCAGCATCTTTGTATAAATCTTTTTCAGGGAACGTCTTTATAAAGAATAAAGGCCATGCTGAGGAGTCCGCTATGAAGAGACTAGCCCAAAACCCGTCGATAATGTCAGATTTCTACTACCTACTGTAAATGACAGCAACATAGGAGAGAAGTAATTTATGGCTCATTTTACTCTGGAAGAAACGTACTTCTTATTTGTATGTGTTTTAAATTTTAAGATTTTTGCGACAGTTCCTCTTTAAAAAAGTAGATTTTCCCTATATATTTTTTATTCTAAATCCTCTATGCAGCATGTTTAAGCACTATTTCATATCATCTACAAGTCTCTCATTACTTAGCATACTGTTCGGAGCTTTGGGGCAAGACATCACCATTACAGTAAAACCCACAGGCAATCTGTTCTAACCAATATATCACAGGCAAGTTGCTTCCTCTGGGCAGATCAGTCTCCCAGTCAGACGCTGCATATTCTGCCTCTCTTAATGCTGCGTAAATCCTGAGGGTCCTCCAGTGAAACAGAAAACCCCAACAGGGATATTTGAAACTGCTATTCCCTGTTCTTCAGATCCAGAGGATAATTCAGGAATTTTAATTGGTGTATGCAGATGTTGCTGCACATTGCAGCTGTGGTATTGTGCCTTGTCTGGTATTTCTATGCAGCAGTTTGCAGGGCTTTGAAACAAGAAGAAAAAGTTTAACTGTACCCGATATGGAAAAATAAAAAATGCGTTTCTCTTACATAATTTGACTTCATCTCCAGCCCAATATAAAAAAAAATCTATAGTTCCCAACTTGATCTCAGCAGCACGAGCAACCATACCTGTCAGTGGTTCACGAGAGCTGAAAAAGTTAAGAAACTGGAAGAAATGGTGCTGATAGCACATGACCAGGTTGATAAAATTTCCAAAATCTGGGCATGCTGGTACGAATTCATAGACTCTGATAAATACAAACTTATTATGTCATAATCTGCCCTATGGGACACACTTTGAAACTCCCTCCACCACTACCTAACGGTATAATTGTTTAACTGCTCAACTTCTCAACCATTATAAGCAGCATACTGCCCAATATTCTCTCCTCTTCCTTTACTGCTCACCTCTCACCTCTCACCTTTCTTTCTTCATTCTCTCCCCTTTTCTCTGTAGGCATTATTTTCTAAACATTTCTTTTATATTCTTCTCCCAAGAAGTCTCATCTGCCTTACTTATTGTACTTTGATTTTACTCTGTTAGTTAGTGTTCCTCTTTTTTTTTTTTACAAACTACACAATTTTCTTGTATGACGGCACTTTTGATGTACTTCTTGGTATTTCCTAAGATTTTGTAGAATGTCTCAAAAACAAAAGTAATGTTTGACCTTTGTATTAAGCATATTCTTTTCTGCTTGCTGGACGCATTATTAACCTTTGAGATGTTCAACTGTTTCAGCTGTTTACACTGTTGTACAATTTTTTTAAACTCTCCTCAATAAAATATATTGGAAAAGAAAAGAAAAAAAAATTATACACACCTGGAGCTTCCTCCATTCCCCTGCAGGCTAATCGGTCCCTCGCCGTCCTCCTCCACCGCCTGGATCATCTGCTATTGGTTCCAGTAATTCGTTCAGTCGGGGCCAGTCGGTGAAGGAGCAGTCCAGCCGCACGTGTTCCCCGGAACCGCACATGCCGCCCCGACTGGCTGAATTACGGGGACCCATAGCGGAAGATCCAGGGAGCGGAGGAGGGCGGCGAGGGACCGATTAGCCTGAAGGAGGCTGGAGGAAGCCCCAGGTATGTATATATATATATTTTTTTTTTCATCTCAGTTCTACTTTAGGAATCTCGGTGGCTGGATAGTGTAATGGTTAAGGGCTCTGCCTCTGACGCAGGAGATCAGGGTTCAAATCTCGGCTCAGCCTGTTCAGTGAGCCAGCATCTATTCAGTAGGAGACCTTAAGCAAGTCTCCCTAACACTGCTGCTGCCTATAGAGCGCGTCCTAGTGGCTGCTGCTCTGGCGCTTTGAGTCCGCCAGGAGAAAAGCGCGATATAAATGTTCTCTGTTTGTTTGTTTGTTTGTTATGTGTCAGATTGTGCAGATTGAAGGTGATAATACACAGTTCGATTTTTCAGCTTTTTTTAATGAATGTATTGTATTAAACAGTTAATTGTATAGATCAATGTAAGAGCATTTTCCACATTATTTTGAATAATTTTCTACAAAATAAAATGGAGATTCCTCAATACAAAAAAAACAAAAAACGTTAATTAATAGAGATGAGCAAGCAATTTTTTTATGCTCGATCTTGCGATGAATTGGGTGTTTCTTGCTCACCGCGGATTTTCACGATATTGCCTTTATATTCATGTCAATTTTTGGCTTTACACAGTTACATAAATTCATCAGCAATTTTCAGGGCAAAAGTGCGTTGAAGAACACCACAGAAATTTGCAGTTAATAGCAAAGCCCCCATACGAGCTAAAATCAATACATTTGTGCTGGATGGTGTAATGGTTAAGGGCTCTGCCTCTGACGCAGGAGATCAGGGTTCAAATCTCGGCTCAGCCTGTTCAGTGAGCCAGCATCTATTCAGTAGGAGACCTTAGGCAAGTCTCCCTAACACTGCTACTGCCTATAGAGCGCGTCCTAGTGGCTGCAGCTCTGGTGCTTTGAGTCCGCCAGGTGAAAAGCGCAATATAAATGTTATTTGTTTTGTCTTGCTAGGTGTGTGAAGGAGAACAGTGGGAGCGAGAGAAAAAAAGACCTTGTCGTTTTTGAGAAAATCAACTTTAAAGTTAAGATAGGAAATTTAAAAAAATGCAGTTAAATGACAGCTAATGTATCTACCTATCAGTAGTGAAAATGTACATAAAAGTAAAGAGTAGTGAATTTCCTTCCGGGGCTTCCAGGTGGTCAGTATGCAGCTTCGGCCAGTGATCACTGTACAGATGCAATACTACTGTGTAAGGATCCATGGCAAATATACCAATTGTTTGCACTGATAAAATTAAAATAAAATGATGTGGGATCCCCCACCAAAGTCTCTTTAACCCCCTTGTCACCCATGCAGGCTTGTAAATCCAGAATGTGGAGCCCGGACCGCGTGGTGCTACTCAGCCTGAGCTATACCAGCCTGTATGGTCAATTATATGTTGGCTCTGGAAGAGCGGGCAGTAAAGCCTCCCTTTCTCCCCCAGAATCCTTGTCCATGCCATGGGCAAGAGGCTCATCCCCCTCTCTGGTGCCCAGGAGGAGGGTGGGGGTAACTACCCTCTTTGCCACGGGTGTAGGTCCTAGGGGGGTTCATGGTGGCATCTGAAGGTCCCTTTTAACAAGGGGACCCCAGATAGCCCATCCCCCAGGTGAAATGGGTATAGCAGTACTGAAATACCCCTTATCTATTTTCACAAACCGTTCAAAGATAAATAAAAGCATAACCGGCAATAAAGTCCTGTAATACCCTTAATCACCCATAAATACTTACCTTTGATTTATCTCACTCTGATATCATTGAAATATCCTGCACCAGAATCCTCTTATTATGTCGGTTGAAGATCCTCGATGAACGTCACCACCACTACTTGCTATACTTATTAAAGCATCTTTGAAAGTGCTGCCAGCCCCCCCCCCCTCCCCCATTGGTCAATTAGCAGGCCAATATTTGGGCCTGAGCCCACTAATGCATTTGTGTCTGCCTCTGTTCGCTTTTCAGCAACACATCAATGCTGAGAAGTGGATAGAAGTGGACACAAATGCGTTATTGGGCTTAAGTCCTTAAGCATTTGTACAATACTGGCAGGGGTGCCTCTCCTTTTAGGAAGTGATATTAGTGTTCTTTATCTTAGCTACAGTGTAGCTATGGAGTACCTGTAGACAATGGAGAAGGCTGAACCTGCTGGTTCAGATGTGACTTGAAACAAGTGGAAATGATTCTGCAGAATAAAAGTATTATAGGCATAGCGCTGGATGAAGCGAAAGTGCTATCATGAAGCCAGCAAGCAAAATGTTGCTAGCCCCCTCCTTCCCCCCCACCCAGAGCCGGGACAAGGTCCTCCAGCACCCAAGGCTGAGACACCAAAGTGCGCCCCTCCATCCCTGCCTCCCCATCCGTCACACACTGATTGCTATTAGACTAAGAGGCGCCACAGGGCCCACAACCTCCCCAACACCTTAATATCTAGTTGTCTGGCTTGCAGTCACTGCCATGTATCCCTTCTATTATTTCTTTCTGCTTCAAACACAATTAGGAATGACAGCTGAATGAATTCTGCGCCCCCTCCTGCACTGCGCCCTGAGGCTGGAGCCTCTCCAGCCTATGCCTCGGCCCGGCTCTGCCCCCACCTAAACCTGTGGAGACCCTAATGACCACATTTATCACCCAAAACAAATGTGGCCACAACCCTTAGTCTTGGGGCAGCTTCTGTATTGGAAGACTGCAGGGAAGGGGGTTCATTAGGTGGGGAACTTTACAGCACTGCCACGCTCCCTCCGCTACACCTATATTTACTTCCTCGGACTGAAAATTACTTATACCCATGGATATATTCCAATTCAAGAGAGTGATAGTAAAAGTGATATCGGGTGGGAAAACACACAGAGGAAAATTGAGGGACAGAGACAAAGTGTGAGAGAATGTGTACATGTATGACAGAGAGTGATGACCTATTTATTTCCCATAAATTCTCCACAATAGGAATGTGTGAAGGATGTGGTTGTTTTGATTAGGTCACAGATTTGGAAGCCTCTGAATGGCTAGTCACAATCATGTGATCATGTTTCACTCTTGCTCCTAGTGCTCCCTCTAGAAAATATTTGCAGAATATATTGATTATCTATAACAGACAGTAGACAAACAGAGAACGGGAGAGACAAATCTAAGTGTGTGTGTGTGTGTAGTATAGCATGTGTGTGTAGTGTGTGTGCTTGTGTGTGTGTGTGTGTGTGTGTGTGTGTGTGTGTGTGGTGTGTGTGTGTGTGTGTGTGTGTGTGTGTGTGTGTGTGTGTGTGTGTGTGTGTGTGTGTGTGTGTGTGTGTGTGTGTGTGTGTGTGGTGTGTGTGTGTGTGGTGTGTGTGTGTGTGTGTGTGTGTGTGTGTGTGTGTGTGTGGTGTGTGTGTGTGTGTGTGTGTGTGTGTGTGTGGTGTGTGTGTGTGTGTGTGTGTGTGTGTGGTGTGTAGTGTAAAGTGTGTGTGTAGTGTGTGTTTAGTGTGTGTGTGTGTGTAGTGTGTGTGTGTGTGTGTGCAGGGCCAGTTTAAGGGGCCCCGTGGACCTGGGGCAAACTTAATTGCCCCCCATCACTGACAGTTACCCCCCCTTCCCTACCAATAGACTTTACTCCACTGCTCCCTGGGGGCCCTGCACATTAGCTGCATACTTTAATCACTGACTCACTTGCCCCAGCGAGCGGCGGACGCAACGTCCATGCAGTCTTCAACCACGCTGTCTGTCTCTTCTCTGTCCAACGCGTGTTATGTGGTTGAAGACTGTGCTGCTGGGACAAGTGTGTATGCAGCTAATATGCAGGGATCCTGAGGAGCAGTGCGGGAGAAAACATGGCAGGGTCCGGTGGTGCAGTGGCCCCTGAAAAGGTCGAGGGACCTGGGGCAATTGCCCCCGTCGCCTGTATGGCAGCGCCAGCCCTGTGTGGTGTGTGTGTGTGTGTGTGTGTGTGTGTGTGCTTTGCTAGTTCTTGGTGGCTTCACCTCTTTCCTCTACAATGACCAATGCAGGTTTATGTTGCTAATGTAAATAGGAAATGGTTTGTTTATGCAAGACTAACAGCTTGCTTGTTTTGTGTAAGCTATACATTCAGCATAATAAACCCCAGTAGTTCAGATCCAGATAGGAGACCTGCAATCAGGCATGCAGACTAGTTAATTGGGACAGATTGGGAAAGAGAGAATCCATTAGGCATGCAGGGTGTGCATCCCTAAGACAATTAAGGCTTATCCTCCAATAGATAAAGTTAACACTGGAATTAGTGACAGAAATAAAGTGAGTAATAGAGGAAACCATTCATTATGATGCAGTGCATTAATATTTGCCCATTGAAATGCAAATGTTAATGCATGTTAGTATTCCATAAAACTGCTGTGTTATCATGAAAAAACACGGTGAGATATATATAGGTGGGTATGGCTCGATTGGACACAAAAACCAATGTACTAATTATTAAAAATCAACTCTTTATTATTAATCTCAAATATATCAATGTTAAAAGCTTTACAGTAAGAATGTTCTGCCCCCAATCCCCTCCACCCCCCCCCCCCCTCTACTTAGCCCCAACCACCTGCCACCATCCACTCTACCTAACTCTATTGCCTTAAATGGTAACCACGTGGTAAATCACCCGAAGGGGACTATTGGATAGAATGATGGAAAAGTGAAGCAGACAAGTATGCTTCACCCTATTAGACCGCAGTCAATAATGTTCAAAAGCTTCATAAACGAGATTACCACAAAGTTAAACCGGCTGGCCTGTGGTAAGCACTTCTCAAAGCACATAGTCCATTGAAGAGACAGTTCCAAGTAACATATGCATTTGTTTGTGCTTGAACACAGCAAAATTGTCAAAGTTCATCCAGATTGCAGAGTTGCAAAATGGCCAGTTCAATTACAGAAGTACTGGATCCCACAACCAATCAGCCTGTATTGCCACAGTATGGAGCACCAGGCCCGCTGTGTAACATGCATAGTTGGATAAATATATAGTTCAATGAGCAAATCCAGCACAGGCCCACTAAATGACATACAATGATCGTAGGCCTGTATTGCAGTGAGCAGGTCAAGCAAGAAAACCAGCATAATAGATCCAGCAAAGATGCATCTGTAGTAGCAAGCGTGGTTAGCAGACAGTAGATTGCACAAAGCTGTTAGTAAGCGTCTCCACGACCCAAAGTTGCAAGTGTCCATATGACATGCAGTTTAATGGTGACACTGCCCGCTTCCAGCCGGATTATAGCATTTAGGCAATGTCGTCAGTGTGCCAGATGGCTGCTTACATGTCCACTATGCAGGTCTCGCTGGGTAGTGCCAGATGCTGCTCAGATGTATGGCCAGGGTGCCCTAGGGGCGCATGGGCAAGTCGGCTGGAGCCTCAGGCAGGCGAAGGAGAGGAGGTCGAGACGCAGCTCTGGCGTCCTCGACTGGTTTAGCTGGACTTACAACTTCCTCTGGAGGTGTGCTGCACTTCCTGTGTTCCCCCCAGGTTATATTTCCAGTGTGGGCCGGTCGCACACGGCGCCGGCCGCACCCACCCCCACCAGCGGCCAATAGCCAGGCGGAGGGCGGGGAGGGCAGACACCACGGAGGGATAGCCAAGCATACCCACCGGTGCGTCCGCCAAGCTCTGCCCACCCGCCCGACCGCCCACAGAGAGGCGGGCGAGGCGGGCAAACACCACGGAGCAGGCTAGCGTCACAGGAACCATCCTAGCAACCACCCCAGTGTGTCTGCCAAGCCACGCTCACCGCCCGATCACCACCAGAAGGGGCGGGCAAGGCCGACAACTGCCCTGCAGCGCCCCCGGCACACAAAGGAAACAGCTCCCCATGTATGTATAGATTTAAATCACTCGAACACTGAGCCTTATTAAATAATCTAAGAAAAACACACATATGTATGAAATGACATGTCGTTGAAATCATCGGTGACAAGATAAAGCAGCAAAGCTTAAAGAAACAAGGACAGGGAAATAAAGGCAAAAAAGCCATCCCCACAGAACTGGTGCAGAAGCACCAATATATAACACTTAACATACTACTTGAATATATCTTGCAACGTGCGGCGGGCACACCCACCATTGGCACACCAGAGAAACCATGGCACAGACACAGTAGCAGTATTGGGCCCGATCCAGCAGAGCATCAAGTAGGCAAGATCGAGGCATAACTCGTATTCTCGTTCAGGCCTGGGGCACAGTAGCACTCAGTTCAAAAATCCAACGGACTCTCTTTGCAATAATAATCGATCCATGCCCACCCCTCTGGGGGATGCATGGATACGATCCAACCCGACGAACCGCATATTGGTTGGTTTTCCTGCATGTGTTGTTTTGAAATGTCTGGCCACCGGAGTGAGGTTGGACATACTCTTACTTTTTATACTCGTCACATGGTCTGAAATACGTGATCACAATTCACGTTTTGTTTTTCCTATATAGAAGGCCCCCCATGGGCAGAGTAATAAATATACCACCAATGTGGTGTTACAATTAACATAATGTGCGAGTTCCCAATTCCTATCATCCGGCAGCCTGACACTTCTACCAACTTGTATATATCTGCACATAGTGCAGCCGCCGCAGGTATATGTCCCCAAAGTTTTACAATGTTTATGCGTGGTCAAGGGGTTGACAAAGTGGCTGTTTACCAACTTGTCTCTCAGAGATGGTGCTCGTCGGAAAGAAAAGAGAGGTCTCATGGATACAAATTTGCTAAGTTTGGTATCATCAGTTAAGATGTGCCAGTGTTTTTCGATTATATGTGTGATCTCCCCTTGTTGAGCCGAGTACTTGGTGCAGAACTGCACAGTGCGCTCATTCTCACGTTCCCTACGGGGGCTTGCGGACAACAGCGACTCCCGTGCACTGGCATCTGCCTTCCTGTATGCTCGTTTTAACGTTCCATCCGAGTATCCCCTCTCCCTAAACCTCCTTCTCAAGTTACCAGCCTCCACTTTAAATGTCAAGTTATTCGTACAGTTTCGCCTTACTCGTAAGTACACTCACTGTGTGGGCAGGATGGAAACTGTCCGCCCCAACAATGAGTTAGTTGCAGTGTCCTTCCTGTATAAACGGGTCAGTTTTTATGTAGTGGCCGCGTGCTTGTGTGCACGTTCGCGGGACTACAGACGATTGCGGTTTTCCAGCCCCTACAGTCAGGCTAAGGTAGTTCAATGACAGTTAAGTGACCAAAAAAACACTTATTCTGCACTGAGGCCAAATAAAGGGGGCAGTAATGGATACTAGATGCCAGTAGTGGTGGTGAAGGATTATTGGGTTATGGGCGGTGCAGTACTAGGAGCAGCAGACCTGTCTTCAACACCTAACGTGTGCACTGGACACACAGGATTGCAATATAACAATAGCCAGAAAAAGAAAAACAGCCCTCAGAAGGGTGAACTACTGTAGCACTGACTGCACCTGTCTGCAACAGCTAAAGTGCACTGTGTGGACACACTGATCATCAAAATTACAAGATCAAAACAGAGCCTTTAGAAGGGCTCTTGGGTTATGTAGATGGTGAATTGGTACTGTAGCAGCAAGGAACTCCACTGGGGACAGAGAACACAGGCCTAACTAACACTTTCTCCCTGCAGCACACTCTCCCTGATCTGCCTAGCACAGAAGCCAAACACAGACTGCAAAATGGCTGCTGTGCTGGCTTTCTGATAGGTGGGGCGGAGGCAGTCCATGTGGGAGGGATAGCTGATTGGCTGCCATGTGTCTGCTGACTTTGTGTCAAAGTTTGGCTCCACTATAATGTATTGGGGGCGGGTCGAACACACCTGAGGGGGCGAATGTAAACACCCATTGTTTGCCACAAACTATTCGCCAGCAGTACAGTTCGGCCCATCTCTAATGACTGACCATCCAAAAAACTGGTGCCACAAGAAGCATGCCCGAATAATGATTTAATAAAAATCGGGCCAAAATGGGCCGAACGTATTGGTCAAGCATGCTAAGGTCTCAGTTTGAAGTGGTTGAGTGGGGCCGAAACCACCAGCCTTGTCCTCCATCACCCCTAGGTGACACCAGGCATGTTTGTGACATCACACATGCGCCTTGTGATACACGTGCAACTTGGTGGTGCTCAGGAGTAACAGCAGAGGAGGCCGGAAATTGCGCAGGTGAAATTTTAAACTGAAAGAGTGGTGTGTGTGTGTGTGTTGGTGGGGGGGGGGGCATTTTACACTTGGGGGACCATTGATGATTTATCAGATGTGTTTTAGTGTCGTGGCCACAGAGATAAGGAGAGCTCTTTTGTTGGCAAGGGACACAGGCATGTTTTAATGTTTTCATTAGCAAGGCTTTATTGGGTAATTAGCAAGGTTTTCTGGGGGGATACAATAACATTATTTTGGACTCTAAAAGAGCAACCCGATTCCTTTTATGATAAGCCTGGAAGCCTGTGCATAGTTCTACTCCTGCTGAGATGTTCAGTGGTTAGGATCATGCTTATGCTGGCACCCCCAGATTAAATGTTAACAAGCACGTGTATTTGACCAAGTATCCATACACCAATTAGTTGGGTAGATCTGCCAGGATGCGGGTAGTAATTGGAGTCGTTTGAAGATAAAACCCTGTCCGTGTAAACATACATGTTTGTTATGGGTTGTGTGAGAAGGGAATACAAATATGAATGAAATTATGGGCAGATGGTAGTCTTTAGATTAATGAATGTCTGTATCCTGGCAGATCTAAAAATTAAAATATATTATGTACTGTAACCACGAAGAACCGAGTTATATATAAAGAAACCTTATTAGAAGAATTCTAAATTAACATTAAGGGATCACTATCGTGAAAATCGTAAAATTTAAAATACATGTAAGCATATTCAAATAAGAAGTATGTTTCTTCCATAGTAAAATGAGCTATAAATTACTCCTATGTAATATTCTCCTATGTTTGCAATCACTTAGAATAGGTAGTAGAAATCTGACAGAACCATCAGGTTTTGGAGTAGCCCATCTTCACACGGGAGATTCTCAGGGGTTTTTTTATTTTCAAAAGCACTTAGTGAATGGCGGTTGCTCCGTCAGACTGCCGAAAAAAATGTAAAGTGGGCAGGCAAGCTAGTCAGCATGATTGTACAAATCTTTTTTAGGGAGGGTCTTTATAAAGAATAAAGGCCACGCTGACAATCCCCCATGAAGAGATGGACTAGCCCAAAACCTGTCGGTTCTGTCAGATTTCTACTACCTGTCACAAGTGACAGCAACATAGGAGAAGCGTAATATATGGCTCAATTTACTCTGGAAGAAATGTTTCTTTTTATTTGTGTGTGTTTACATGACTTTTAAAGTTTACATTCTTTTGCAATAATGGTCCTTTCACTGACAAATATATATATATATATATATATATATATATATATATATATATATATATATATATATACAGTATATATACAAAGATCCACAACACGCTGATGGCAGCAATAAAATCCCTGCTTTATTAATCATAGCCTCCTCTTAGGCATGATGGACACATGGTTGTCAGAAATGTGTCAGCCTCTATTCTGTCCTGTCTTTTAATGAAAGCAAGGATTTTAATCTGGACATCAGCATGTTGAGTATCCTTGTTTGTACCTTTGTTACACTGTCAGGTCAGGTGGAAGGTCTGATCCAGCATCCCTGTGGCATTGGCGGAAGCTGAGCATTGTTATCTATATTTTCCTTCTGAATAGACATACACTGTTCATTGGCTATTATCAGAATTCAGAAAAATGACAGACAAATTATTTATTGCATCATTTAAAGCAGGGGTCTCAAACTCAATTTACATGGGGGCCGCAGGAGGCAAAGTCAGGATGAGGCTGGGCCGCATAAGAAATTTCACAATCGCGGCGCATCGCCGCCTCTGCCCGCCCCTCTCACTCTTCCTTCACAGAGAGGGGCGGGGAGAGGTGGCGATCCGTGCGGCGATTGACGTCAGGAGGGGCAGAGCTGAAGCTGAAAGCTCTGCCCCTTCCAGGAAATGCCAGCGGATTGCCCCCCGGGCGATTTGGGGGCTCTGCAGCCCTCGTTTAGCAGCGGGGATGTGGCGGATTACTTGGGAGCACTAAAGCGAACGATAAGGAAGCTTTTGACAGCGAGGGCCACAAAATATTGTATCGCGGGCCGCAAATGGCCCGCGGGCCGCGAGTTTGAGACCCCTGATTTAAAGCAACCCTTAAGCAAAAATAAACTTATGAGATCATGAATAGTACAGCTAAGAAAGAACACCGGAGCAGTGCTTTTCAGCGCTGCTAGCTTTGGGCGCAGCCAGCGCCGCCATAGACTGTAATGGGAATCAGTCTATAGCGGCGCTCAGTGAGGAAGGTCGGCTCCGTCAGAAGACGGAGCCGAAGTTGTTTAAAAAACACAATAATTCGGCCTCCAGCAATCGCTGGAAGCCGAATTATTTCATTCCCCCACTATCCATGGCGGCCTGGAGGGGGAATAGTAATTAAAACGCCCCGGACTTGTGCAGAAGCAGGACCAGCCATTTAACAGCTGGATCCTGCGCCCAAGTCTACCAGCGCCGTATTCAAATGTACGCAAGAACACTACTAGCAAATAAAAGAGCCTCATATTGTTTTCCAGTACAAGAAGAGTTAAAAAAAAAAAACTTCCGTTATCTATGCAAAAGAGCTTCACTGAGCTATTCGACCCAAAGGTTCGAATACAGTCCTGTTTTCTTAAGCACTTAAACAGCCAATAAACAGTGAGAGGCAGCTTTTGATAAGGTTTTACTGCAGGAGAGTTCAAATGGTCATTATTTATTTTTTGTGTTATAGCTTAAAAGACAGAGCATGGTTTTAAAACTGCAACTGTGACAGTATGATGCATGGTTATAAAAAAAAATTAAAAAAAGCTGCCGGGTACATAACTGAAAATAAAAATATGAGACTCTCTTCTTTTCTACTTATGTTCTATTTCTTAGCTGTACTACACATACAATTTATTATCTCATACGTTTATTTTCACTTCAGGTTTGCTTTAAGGATTCTAAATCTGTTAAAGGAAATACTAATCTCACTTTGGAACCTAAAAGCTAAGAGAACCCCCAAACTTACTTGCCAAAAACCCTCAGAACTCACAGCACATTTACCTAAATTAACTACATTCAAAATCCCTTGGATAATAACGTTTACATTTTTGCTGCTTACCAGGAGTGTCGTCTTTTGTTTATTACTTTAACACCCACAAACACAAAATCATCACACAATCTGATGAACAACAGGAAACTGGTGAGCAGAGTTCATATAGAAACATGGTCTTCTGGGTGAAAGAGACATACTCCTTACAAGAACCAATTACAACAGACAAACTCAGGGCAGCGGTAAAGATAAAGGTGATGTGAAATTATACGGCTAAAATGGAAGAAAACTGCTGCCTTTCCATTTCCATGTGATTTTTCAGGTATGACAGGTCAGCTGAATGGAGAAAATAATCCAGATCAAGACATGCTAGAATAATACATTAAAACCTGGACATCTTCAGTGTTAGTCATGCATTTTAAAACAGGAAAGTGGAAAGTGTATAGCCTTCACGATTTCTGCTCTGGGATGCAGTTTTAACCCAGTACTGCTTTGTTTTTCCCTGCTAATCAGCTCACCTAAAACAATCCTCTTCTCTGTATATTTCCTTCCCAGCACCTAACCCTAACCTCCCCCCTGACATTAATTTGTGCCTGATGCCTAACCCGTACCCTAACCTCTTTCCCTAACAATTACACCTCCCCCATCAACATTAACCCTTCCTGATGCCTAATTCTAATCTCCCCTTCATAAAATGAATTTACTTCCTGACAAAATGTGTTTCCCTCCCTCCTCACATTCACCAGATCTCTGATCCCTCCTAAATTTACTCCTAACCTTAAAGTGGACCCAAACTCTTGCACAGGACAGAAGGAAAACATAGAGAAATGCACCCTCTATGTATTTAGTGAGTTTAGCCAGTCTAATTCCCCCTCATCTGTGTCTAATCACAAGTTGTAATTTGATCTCTCCCCTGTGTCAGCTGACTGCCACGGCAGATAAACTCATTTAAAAAAGCACAGGATGTTAACAATATGTCTGCTTCCATGAAAGCAGGAAGTAAAAACACTGGAGATTTATTTGAAAGGACCACTATCGTGAAAAAAAAGTAGGCAGTTAAAATTTGACAGAACCAACAGATTTTAGGCCAGTCCATGTCCTTGTGGGGGATTCTCAGGGTTTTCTTTGTTTTCAACAGAATTTCCTGAACAACAGTTGCAAAGTCTAACTGACAGAATAGTGTGCAAGTGAGCAGGGAAGCTGGCTGGCATTTTACTAATTTGGCAGTTAAACTGCTGTTCAGGAAATGCTGTTGAAAATAAACAAAATCCCTGAGAATCCCCCATGAGGAGATGGACTGGCCCAAAACCTGTCGGTTCTGTCAGATTTGAACTGCCTACTTTTTTCGCGATAGTGGTCCTTTTAAAGGTTATTATGCTGTTGCGTATCTTTTAGAGCAGAGAGGAAATTTTGAGTTCAGGTCCGTTTTAAAGCAATTTCACATACCCAAACTCTTGCGCAGCGCACAATAAAAAGTTTTTAAAGTTGCTAAGAAATTTACTGATGCATGCTCTGGGTGTGTTTAAGGAGATCAGCCTGTCTAATTAGCTGTTATCAGCAAGTGTGAATAAGGGCTCTGAGCTATGCCTGGGCTTTATCCAGCTCTGTGATAATAAGGAAACACTGACGCTTTACCCTTTCTGCGCTCCCAGGAATGTGCAGGAAGTTAACACTTTAGGGTTTCCATAAATTGTAAAGAAGGTTTTTCCCCCCTAAAGGATATCATGCAGTGGCTTATTGTTAAACGCAGAGAGGAAGTTCTGAGTTCAATTTCACTTTACCCATCAACCATAACTGATACTTACCTTCTGCCCACCCGCCACAGAATTCATACTGGGGGCCAATATCTACTTATCGTATGAATTGGCTCTGTAATAACCGAGTGCTGGTGGCCAAATCAAAACATTATAGCCAAAAACTCCCTTGGCTGGAACTTGTGCTTCAACAATGTAACAGGTGAGCACAAACATCCGCATCAACTTGGTCCAATTTACTGATGTTGTGGCTAGGCCTTTGCATTGTGTATGGATGTTTGCATTTAATTGACCGTTTTGCATTATTGACAACATCTTAAATTATCATTTCATCCAATCAAGAAGGTATAAAAACTACGCGCAATCCATTTTCAGCACATTCTTTATGCAAATTGTGTATAGATGCGTTCATGCAGGATAATGAATGAAGGCATTGGATTGCAAAGAATGCGCACAGCGTATATGGAAATTGATTTGGTTGTATGGTCTTGGTTGCTGACTATATGAATTATATGGCTATAGACAGATCCAGGAAGGGAACTGTAAAGGAAGGAACATTTTTTATGATTATTTGCAAGATATTTTATTTAATTGGCTAATTCTGATTTACGAATGTAATTACTTTGTGTAAAGAACTCCATGACGGATATTACAGTTTTGATTGATATTTAGTCATCTAGTTGATCCTCCTTGCTGTACAATCATTTGTTGCTCCTTTCCTTATTACTTGTGTTCCACTGTACTGACTTACTGAACTTTTCTTGTATGAATTGTATAATTCATACATTTGCTTTATTTTTTTTCAGTGCTCATTTATAAAATATTAAGTCAGGGTTTGCACACTGTAAAATCTTTCCTCATCCGTATTTACGTTCTTAAAGTGGGCCTGAACGCAGAACTTCCTCTGTGCTCTAAAAGATACAAAACAGCATAATAACCTTTAAAGCGGATCCGAGATGATAAACTAACTATAACAAGTAACTTGTCTATACAGTATATCTTATCTAAAGTTTACACAGCAAATCTAGCTGTAAACAGCTTCGACAGTTTATGATTATTTATTCATGTGATACAATGAGGGCAGCCATGTTCTGTTTGTCAAATTACATACAGGCAGGCAAGCTGATTTTTATCTCCAGCCCTCAGCCTGTGAAAACTTCACTCCCCTCTCCTACTCCCTCCTCCCCTCTGCCTCTGAATTCTCTGGCTAGTAACCCCCTTCTCCTCCTCCTGACCAGACTGAGCTCCCATAAGCCCTTGCTACATCTGTCTCAAAGTGCCAAGGCACTCTGGAGAAGCTGTGGGCGAGGCTTGTTTCGTTTATAGGGAATTAGAGTATTAAAACAAAACACAAAAAATTATTTGGCTTGAGGAATGCCCTATACACTATATGAAAGGAACAAAATTATGCAATGAGTAAAAGTTTATCTCGGATCCACTTTAAAGAAAAACATTTCTTTGTTACAACTGATACAAATCCTACAATACATCTGCAGTTTGCCTACATCCTGCTTTCATGGAAGCAGACATATTGTTAACATTCTGTGTTTACCAATTAGAACTCTGACGTGGCAGGAGCTGACTCAGCTGAAGAGATCAAATTACAACTTGTGGTGCTTAGTCACAGATGAGGGGGAATTAGACAGGCTAAATTAGGGCTGGGCAATCTTTGAGAGGCCCGGGCCGCATGCAGTGGACCGTGGGCTTAATTCCTGAAATTATCCCCCTCCTCCCCCCCTCATCTCGAACGGGGGGAAATAAAACTCACCTGATTGCCACAACCAGCATCATGTCTCCATGGCTACAGGGTGTCACATAATATGACCTTGAGACATTCCAGTGTATTACACGCTGGCTGCCAGGGAGGGAGGAGGGAAGGAGGGGAAACCGGCCTGCCGACAAAAGTAATAGTGCTGGACTAAATGCTCTAAATACATACAGGGTGCATTTCTCTATGTTTTCCTACTGTCTGTGCAACAGTTCAGGTCCAATGTAAATATTTCACAGGTCAGGTGGCAACATCTTTACTGCTGTCAAGGTGCATCGCTGTGGAATATTTGTTTGTTGTGTGTTCCAAAGTGAGAAGAAACAACTGGTCTTCCAATATACAGCTGTAAGGGATCGCTCCTCTCGGCCGCAGTATGGTCTGGCGGCGACAGGGGTAGAGTCAGCTGACACTTAGGCAGGGGTTTATGTAATAAATAGAAATATATGATGCTGACCCTGGCTGGGATAGAACCCTGGTTGCTCACATCAGTGGCAGTGTTCTTAACCACTATGCTATAGCTGACACACAGTCAGGGTGTTTTACTGGTGGTTACTATTGGTTACTCAGCTGACATGTATTACCACCCATATCAGCTGATACTTAATGCCTGCGTGTGATTGGCTGTTGTGTTTAAACCTTGCTCTGACACTTACATCTTGCCTGTGATAGCTTCTAGCTTGCTGGTTGCGCTGTTACCTGCTGTTTATATTGGATTATCTGGACTTTGACCTTTGATTACTGGACCTCCCTTGTCTGCTGCCTGAACTGACCTCTTGCCTGTAATATCATGACGACCCTTGCTGCCTGGTTTTGATTTCGGAAACGTTCTTTGACTACGATCTGCCTTGCCCTCCAGTACTGTGATATTTCTGCTTCCCTGTGTATGACCCTGGACTGTTGCTGGACTTTGTTTTTCTGTTTCCTTGTTTGGCCTGGAAGTTTATTTGCTCACCCTGTATTCAGCTCCAATAACTTACACACTAAAGGCCTGGGTGTAACCGAAGTCGGGCAGGTGTTGTCTCTTCACCTACCGTTCAAGTGACGAGCCACATAGGGTGAAGCGTGTGGACTTAGATTGGGGCATTGGAGCTGATTCGTGAGTAGATATCCCTACAGGCCTGACATTATCAAGGGCCTAACAAAAACAATAGAGGATCTTGTGCAGCAAGTGCTTCACCTTACTGGGGCCGTCAATCAGCTCTCGGAACAGATATCTGCTCAACAGACCCAATTAACTCAATTGGCCAATGCCTCTTCACAGGATGCTTCATCTGCCTCATCAACTGAGCGCTCAGTTCCTCCTACTCCTTCATCTCAAGTGCCAGTGGAACCTAAGATGCCTATTCCAGAAAAATTCTCAGGCTCTAGATCTCACTTCAGCAATTTTAGAAACAGCTGTTTGAAATACTTTAAAGTTTGTCCACGTTCCTCTGGAACCAAGTCTCAAAAGGTCTCTCTGGTCATATCTTTTCTGCAGGGGGATCCGCAATCTTGGTCCTATGTACTTCCTTCTGATCATACAGCCTTGTCTTCTGTGGATAGCTTCTTCAAACAAATGGCTATTCTGTACTCTGATCCTGATGTTACCACCACAGCAGTACAGAAATTAAGGGAGCTACGTCAGGGTCGACGTTCGGCAGAGGAGTACGCGGCTGAATTCAGACGATGGTCAGTTTTTACCAAGTGGTGTGATGCTGCACTCTTGGATCACTTCCTGTTTGACTTTCTGATGCCATTAACCTCCCCGGTGGTAAGCCCGAGCTACGTTCGGGTTCGCCGCCGCAGGGGATCACATGGCCCCGGGAGGATTTTTTGTAAAATAAAAAGTGCTTTATGTTGTTAAGCTAGCACTTCGCTAGCTAACCATGTGGCCCAAGTGCCTCCGGACCCCCCGATCACCACGGTAATACGTACACCCCCAGGGATCCTGCAATGGCGCAGCCGCAGCCTTCATCTCCAGGCTTCGCTATGGGGAGGATCGGAACTGCGCATGACGTCATGACATCGATGACGTCATGTCTGCTAATCGCCATAGCAACGAGTGAAGCTGAATGGAGAAGCTGCATCTCTCGCGGGATCGTGGATGAGTAAATATAGCCGGCGGCGATCGGGGGGCTCAGAGAGGTGCCGGGGGACTTGGGACACATAATTAGCTAGCCTAGTGCTAGCTAACAAATAAAAAGCATTTTTTAGTAAAAAAAATCCCTCCCGCGGACGCAGCGACTGCAACTGCGTACCGCCAGGGAGGTTAATGATGCTCTTGTCAGTCATCCACCTCCTGGAGCTTTGGAGGAAGCCATAACATTGGCAATCCGGGTAGATAGACGACTCAGGCAACGTCGCCAAGGCCGGTCTCAGGGCCCTGTGTCTGCTCCTGTTCCTTCACAAAATAGTGTCCCAACATACGCAGAGGAACCTATGCAAATAGGCTTTTCTAAGCTCTCCCCTACAGAGAAACTTGGGAGACGTAATAAGGGCTTATGTCTAAATTGTGGAGGCAAAGGTCATCTTGCCAAGGACCAGTGCAGTTTCTAGGCTAAAATGCACCCAGGGCGAGGGTGTAAAAATTGCGCCCCCCCCTAGGTTAGATAGGTAGGTGCCTCTCAGTATAGGTTAGATTAGGTAGGTGCCCCCTAGTATAGGCTAGATTAGACAGGTGCCCCCCAGAATAGGTTAGATTAGGTAGCTGCCCCCCAGTATAGGTTAGATAAGGTAGCTGCCCCCCCAGTATAGGTTAGGTAGGTGCCCCCCAGTATAGGTTAGGTAGGTGCCCCCCAGTATAGGTTAGATAGGTAGCTGCCCCCCAGTATAGGTTAGATTAGGTAGCTGCCCCCCAGTGTAGGTTAGATAGGTAGCTGCCCCCCCAGTGTTGGTTATATTAGGTAGCTGCCCCCCAGTGTAGGTTAGATAGGTAGCTGCCCCCCAGTGTAGGTTAGATAGGTAGCTGCCCCCCAGCGTAGGTTAGATTAGGTAGGTGCCCCCCAGTGTAGGTTAGATAGGTAGCTGCCCCCCAGCGTAGGTTAGATTAGGTAGCTGCCCCCAGTATAGGTTAGATAGGTAGCTGCCCCCCAGCGTAGGTTAGATTAGGTAGCTGCCCCCAGTATAGGTTAGATAGGTAGCTGCCCCCCAGGTAGGTTAGATTAGGTAGGTGCCCCCCAGTGTAGGTTAGATAGGTAGGTGCCCCCCAGCGTAGGTTAGATTAGCAGCTGCCCCCCAGCGTAGGTTAGATTAGGTAGGTGCCCCCAGAATAGGTTAGATAGGTAGATGCCCCCAATAATGGAGGGGGGAGCCGCAGGGAGGGCAGCCCGACCTCTCCCTCCCTCTCCTCTCCCGGGCGCCCTCCGTGCTCCCCCTCAGATGCAGAGTTCGTGAGCAGCAGGGAAGCGCTGTTTACAACTCACCGGCTGCCTGGCTCCAAGCGCTGCTCTCTCGCCGCTGGTCTCCTCTCTCTGTATACATACTGATACACGCTGCTTCCGGCTACAGGAAGCAGCGTGTATCAGTACGTATACAGAGAGAGAGAGAGGAGACCAGCGGCGAGAGAGCAGCGCTTGGAGCCAGGCAGCCGGTGAGTTGTAAACAGCGCTTCCCTGCTGCTCACGAACTCTGCATCTGAGGGGGGAGCACGGAGGGCGCCCGGGAGAGGAGAGGGAGGGAGAGGTCGGGCTGCCCTCCCCGCGGCTCCGGCTCCCCCCTCCATTATAGCGCCCCCCTCCCAACAGCGCCCCGGGCGGCGGCACGCTCCGCACGGGGCAAGAAACGGGGCTGCCAAGGACTGTCCTGTTAAGAAAAGGCTGGAAAACTCCAGCGCCTAAGTGAGGCCGAGGAACCTCACTTGGGCGATACTTCCTCTAAAAATGAAAATAATTATTTTGCCTGTAATGATAAGCTGGGGAAATAAGTCTCATCATTGTTATGCATTTATTGATTCTGGGGCAGCCGGTAACTTTTTAGATTCTTCCCTTGCTGTTGAATTGGGTATTCCTTCCTTGACTTTACAGGATAAGATCTGTGTGACCGCCATTGACGATTCTCCTATCCAGGCGAATCAGCCAATTGCTATCACTCCTGAGGTGTTACTCCAGGTTGGTTTGCTTCATGTGGCGAATCAGTGATTTTATCTGCTAAAAATGCCTTCTAGTTCTTTGGTTTTAGGTTTGCCATGGCTTCAGAAACATAATCCAATAATTTAATGGTGTTCTGGTCAATTAACCAGTTGGTCTTCTTTTTGTTACAAGAATTGTTTAAAAATGCTTCCTTTGCATGGCACCGATAGGAGTTTAACTAAATTGCCTCCATGTTATAGAGAATTTTCTGATGTCTTTTCTCCACAGGCTGCTGATAAGCTTCCCCCACATAGGCCATATGATTGTGCAATTGATCTGTTACCTGGTACTATGCCACCCCGTGGCCGGTTATATAATCTTTCTGCTCCTGAAGACAAGGCCATGAAGGATTATATCAAGGAAAGTCTTGAAAAGGGCTTTATTAGACCATCTTCCTCTCCAGCAGGGGCAAGCTTCTTTGTTGAAAAGATTTGTTAATGATGTGTTCCGTGATTATCTAGGTAAATTTGTGGTTATTTATCTAGATGATATTTTAATTTTCTCTCCCCCTCTGCCAACATCGGATACATGTCATGTCAAACAAGTTCTGCAGAAACTGAGAGAAAATTGTCTGTATGTTAAACTGGAAAAGTGCATTTTTGAAGTTCATGAAGTCTCATTTCTGGGTTATGCAATTTCTGTCTCAGGTTTAGCTATGGATTCTAACAAATTAACTGCAGTCCTTAACTGGTCCCAACCCACTGATCTAAAATCATTGCAACGACTCTTGGGATTTGCCAACTTCTATAGGAAATTTATTAAGAACTTTTCCTCTATTGTGGCACCACTCACGGATCTTACCAGGAAGGGAGCTGATCCTTCTGTTTGGAACAGTGCGGCTGTCCAGGCATTCATCTCCCTTAACCTCCCTGGCGGTAAGCCCGTGCTGAGCACGGGCTATGCCGCCGGGAGGCACCGCTCAGGCCCCGCTGGGCCGATTTGCATAATTTTTTTTCTTGCTACACGCAGCTAGCACTTTGTTGGCTGCGTGTAGCATCCGATCGCCGCCGCTACCCGCCGATCCACCGCTATTCCTTGCGCCGTGGCCTTTGTCTCGCTACATGAAAAAAAAATAATTAAAAAACACTACTTTGCTGCCCCCTGGCGGATTTTTTTAAACCGCCAGGAGGGTTAAACAAGCCTTCTGTTCCACTCCCGTCTTGGTACATCCTGACGTCCAGAAAGCCTTTATTGTTGAAGTTGATGCTTCTGAGTCAGGGGTGGGGGCAGTCTTGTCAGAGTATGCTGGGTTACCTGAACGGCTTCATCCCTGTGCTTATTTCTCCAGGAAGTTCTCCTCGGCCGAAAAAAATTATGACATCGGCAATAGGGAACTTTTAGAAGTTAAACTGGCTTTTGAAGAGTGGAGGCACTGGTTGAAGGTAGCCACTCATCCTGTGACTGTTTACACCGACCACAAGAACTTAGAATACATTGAGAATGCCAAGGGATTAAATGCCCGTCAGGCGAGGTGGGCATTGTTCTTTTCTTGTTTCAATTTCATCATAATGTATCAACCAGGTTCTAAAAATGTTAAAGCTGACACTTTGTCATGGTCCTTTGAGAAACAAGTTCCTGATTCTGAAGGTCCAGGGTTTATTTTACCCAAGAAATACATTTCTGCAGCTGTTTTAACTTGTGACCTGTCTCTTGATTTATCTAGTCAGTTGTTGAAAGCACAGGATGAAGGGGCTTCAGCCAAACCCGCCGATCGGTTATTTGTGCCTTTACACCTCAGATTACAGGTCTTGAAGCAATCCCACGAAAGTAAATCGGTTGGTCATCCCGGGGAGAAAAAGACCTTAGAGTTGCTCAAACGCGTGGTCTGGTGGCCTTCATTAAATAATTGTGCTATTGCCTTCATCAAAGTATGTCCTGTTTGTGCCTGTAGCAAGTGTCTACAAAAGTCACCGCAGGGTCTTCTCCAACCTTTACCTATTCCTGACAAACCTTGAACTCATATTGCCATGGATTTTGTAGTAGATCTACCGGTTTCTCAGGGATTCACTGTGATCTTCGTGGTTATTGATAGATTCAGTGAGATGACCCATTTTGTTCCATTAAGTAATTTACTCACTGCCAAAGAACTGGCTCTAATTGTCATTGATAATATTGTCAGGTTACATGGTATTCCAGAAAATGTGGTATCTGACCGTGGTGTACAATTTGTCTCCCAATTTTGGCGTGCATTCTGTTCCCGTCTGGGAATATCTCTTGCCTTTTCCTCTGGCTTTCATCCAGAGACTAATGACCAGATGGAAAGAATGAACCAAACTTTGGAGCAATATTTCAGGTGTTTTGTAGCTGACTGCCAAGAAAATTGGGTAGAATATTTATCATTTGCTGAATTTGCAGCTAATATTCTGGTTAATGCTTCTACCAAGATGTCTCCATTTCAGATTGTTTCTGGTCTGAACCCAAAGTTCTGTTCTCTCTCTGGTCCACCCTCTGCTCTTCCCAGTTTGGAGGATTGGCTCAAACATTTTCCTGATGTCTGGAAGCAGGTGCGTGACAATTTAATATCAGCAACCGAGCATCAGAAAAGGTTTGCCGATTTGCATCGTTCCCCTGAGCCAGAATTCTCTCCAGGTAACTTGGTTTGGATATCTACCCGTAACATTCCGCTTCATCAACCTTCAGCCAAGTTGGGGCCTAAATACAAAGGACCATATCCTGTTGCGGAAAGAATAAACAAGGTCACCTACAGAGTAAAATTACCATCTCCTGTAAGAGGGGTTGATACTTTTCATGTCTCATTATTGAAATCTGCAGCTAATGTTGACATTTCCAAGTCTCTACCTCCTCCAGTTGAGATAGATGGGGAACAGGAATGTGAGTTAGAAAGAATCCTTGTCTCTTGTATAGTAAGAAATTCTCTTCAGTTTCTCATTGATTGGAAAGGGTATGGACCAGAGGAGAGGTCATGGGATCCCTACAGGCAAGTGCCGGAACCCATGACGTCTGTTGCTGTTGTTAGGCCCTACAGGCCTAACAACAGCAATGTGTAGATATAGGAATTATTTCTGATGGTAAAAATAGGATGTAATTGATGGAAGTACATGGGGGGTGCAAAGAAAGAAATGGTAGAGTTTTGGAAAGAAAAATATAGGAAGGAAGCTGGTTCATGTGTCAAAATTGTGCAACAGTCTTAGTAGATGTCTGGTGTCTAGTGTCTGGTGACTGTGGATGACATTCCAGGCATGTATAAGAGGGCACATGTGTGCCATTGAGTGCAGGCTAATGACTACTGACATGGATGTGTGAGTACTTGTGCCAGCATAAGCCGTGATTACAATAAATAAAATTGTAATAATGCATAAATAAAAATCCACAAATTGGGGGACATCTTTTATAGTAATGGCAGTTTTGACTTGTTTACCAATGTATTGACATGTTTGACCAACCTGCTGAAAGTTATGGGGCTCGATTCACAAAGCGGTGCTAACTCAGTTAGAGACTTTAGGCGTGATAACCATTGCACCACACTGGTGAAAAGCCAGTTTAGGCGTGATAAGTTTAGGCATGATAAGTTTAGGCATAATAAGTTTAGATAAGTTTAGATCGCGCGCCAAGTCCCGCACGCAAAGCAGCGCCATTAAACTCTATGCGAAGTGCACCAGACTTTGCTAGCGCAAAACTTTTGATCAGCTGTGCACTGCGGTGCTAACCCAGTTGGTGCTTAAACTTATCACGCCTAAACTTATCACACCTAAACTTATCATGCCTAAACTGAGTTTAGGCGTGATAAAGGGCTTTTCACCAGCGTGCTAACTGTTAGCACCGCTTTGTGAATCGAGCCCATGGTCTGCTTCACTGCCTTGTTCCTGTCTGACATCAGAGTCTGTCTCCTACTCTAGGCTAACCTTATTAACGATACTCACAATCAAAGGCAATGTCACAATCTAAACTAGATCAATTGTTTAGGAAAGTTTTTTTCTACTTATTCCTACTATTCCCCTTAAAGGGAACCTAAACTTAAAAGGATATTGATGTTTCCTTTTAAAATAATGCCAGTTGCCTGACTCTCCTGCTGATCCTGTGTCTCTAATACTTTTAGCCACAGCCCCTGAATAAGCATGCAGATCAGGTGCTCTGACTGACTGGATTAGCTGCATGTTTGTTTCTGGTGTGATTCAGCCACTACTGCAGCCAAAGAGATCAGCAGGACTGCCAAGCAACTGGTATTATTTAAAAGGAAAACATCCATAGCCCTCTCAGTTAAGGTTCCCTTAAACATGCATAGCAATTTTAGAGATGATGGCTAGTAAGGGGGCTTTGCTATTAACTGCTAATGTCGACAAAAAATTATGCAAAAATAACACAACATTTTGCATAATTGTGTAATTATGGTTCCTGATTTTTGTTACAAACGAAACTAATTAGCATTATGATTTTGCATCATAATTGAGAATTATCATGCACAATTACAATGATGCAAAATTCATCACTAGTAGCCACAATTATTATTATTATTTATTTATAAAGCGCCAACATATTCCATGGCGCTGTACAATGTAAGAAAACAAACAAGGGATACATAATGATACAGACAAGGATATACATCAAATATGAACAGATACAAAATACAGAACTGCTGATTACAATAGCAAATTTAACATGATGACTAAAATGTATAAATGTCTAACAGAGTGCAAGCAATTAAATAACATTCCATGACACAAAAGGGTGAGAGCCCTGCCCTTGCGAGTTTACAATCTAAAGGAATGGGGTGGAAACAAGAGGTGGGGATGTATACAGTATATGTACAGGCAGTGCGTAATTAGGTTATTTAGTGGTTGCATGGCCTAAGCTAGAAAATATGCTTGTCGGAAAAGGTGGGTTTTGAGGGAGCGTTTAAAGATTTCAAAGGTGGGCGAGTGACGGATGTGCTGTGGAAGGGCATTCCATAGGAGGGGTGAGGGACGTGAGAAGTTTTGTACACGTGAATGTGAGGAGGTAATTGTAGAAGAGGATAAAAGAAGCTTGTGTGCAGATCTGAGATTGCGGTTGGGTTGATATCTGGAGACTAGTGAGGAGATGTATAGGGGAGAGGGATTGTGGAGAGCTTTGTAGGTTAGGGTTAAGAGTTTGAACTGAATCCTCTGGTTGATTGGTAGCCAGTGAAGAGCTTGACAGAGAGGGTCAGCAGAGGAAGAGCGAGAGGAGAGATGAATGAGTCGAGCAGCTGAGTTCAGTACAGAAATGAGCGGTGCTAGTTGCTTAGTTGGAAGTCCACCAAGCAATATATTGCAATAGTCCAATTGAGATATAATAAGAGCATGTACTAACATTTTGGTTGTGTCATGGGAGAGAAAAGGTCGAATGCGTGCTATGTTTTTGAGTTGGAGATGACAGGAGCTGGTTAGGGAGTTGATGTGAGGAATAAATGAGAGAGAAGAATCAAATATTACCCCCAAGCACCACGCTTTGGGAACTGATGTTATAGACGTGTTGTTGACATTTATTGTAATATCAGGCAGAGAGGTGGACAGGGATGGTGGAAAGACTATTAGTTCAGTTTTATTTATATTAAGTTTTAAGAAGCGAGAGGACATGAAAGAGGATATAGCAAACAGGCAGTCAGGAACCTGTGTGAGGAGGGAGTTAAGGTCTGGGGCCGAGAGGTACAGTTGTGTATCATCAGCATATAGGTGGTGTTGAAAACCAAATGAGTTGATTAAGTTACCAAGACCATGCATGTGTAACAAGAAAGAAAAAGCGGCTTATACCGCGAAACGCGTTGTCCTAGGTGCTTACCATAATTAAACTATTACATCTACCCTACCGAGTGGAGTGTCCATTCTTAAGGTAGGCGATCTACAACATATTATATTTTATTTGTTATAAGTACGCATAAGTGCAAACCTTACAACAAGGGCGCCTCCTACTGCTGCTTTACTCTGAGTTTAACATCCCACACTGTGGGATTGTTATTCTTTGCCACAAATTCGTGGCAAGAAACCTTTTTTTCAAAGGAGCTGCGACCACCCACCCCAAAGACCAAGTGGAGACGGGCTTTCTCCACATGCTCATTCGAGTGGTTGCCTCTCCAAGCAACCTATACTTGTGAGTAGTATTATTTGTATTTCTTGACCAGATTACAAGGATAATACACTATAGGGGCTCCCGGTGTCTCTGTGGTTTTTTTCTTTCTTGTTACACAGTATTTTCATCCACGGCGATCTCCCTAGAGGACATCTCCGTTGCCGCAGAACCACTGGTTGAGACCTGGACACGAGAGACACTATTCCCCGAAAGAGATGGATCTGATGGGAGATAGATCCGACCTGAGAGCCAGACTATTCGACCAATTTAAAAGGACTAATTTCAAGCCTTATGAAGAGGAAAACGATGAACAGAAAGCAACTGCAAGTACTGACAAAAGGAACATTCCTGATCTAAGTCCGATATTTTTTGCCTTGGAAAGACTATTGAAAACCGAATTCTTTAATATTGCAGACACTGAGATGCAATCTGCGTACATAGAAGAAAAAATCTCGCCAGGAGGTCTTAGAGATCTCACAGAATCCCCCTTCCCCACTGACGAGGTTTTTTCTAAAGACTGGTACGACTACCTAGAGTCCTGCTCGAGAGGTAAAATGGAACGCATTATTAAGAAACGGAAATCCATTATCATGGAACTCCAACCACAGATAACAGCACTGAAAACAGAACTGATACAATACAATCAGACGAACGAGTACAAATCATTCACACATATCCTACATAACAAAGTAACCAAATTCGAACTAGATGTCTCAGAGAGCAAATTGAGCAAACTAAATAGGGACAGAAATCTTTATCTACAAAACAAACAGAGAACCTCAAAATGGAAACCCGGCCCCCCCAGGGGTCTACCGCCCGCACCACCAGAAGATCAGACTCTCATCAGAGAAGAAAACAGAGACCCGGGAACAGTTAGTAAAGACAGTATACCAATCCCGGTCCCGGGACATCAGAAAG
Organism: Hyperolius riggenbachi; assembly: GCF_040937935.1. Classification (NCBI taxonomy): domain Eukaryota; kingdom Metazoa; phylum Chordata; class Amphibia; order Anura; family Hyperoliidae; genus Hyperolius; species Hyperolius riggenbachi. The sequence goes on along the minus strand of NC_090650.1, from coordinate 73,680,797 downwards.
GGAGGGAGGAAAAACAGTACACCTATAAAAGAACGATAGAAAGATCTCATGGAGCACCGATAAATAAAGAGAGGAATAGATTGGATGGAACGGAGAACCAAAAACTTAGAGAGACCAACAGAAATCCCATCGATAGAATAAAACATATGGAGACCCAAAGGGCCCCTCAAACACATGACACCGGCAAGGGGTTAAATCTGACACAACAACAGACCCCAAGGAAAAGAGTCAGACCTACAGAAGAAGAAGAGGAGGAAGACAACAAGATCTATAGTACACCACTAACCCACCATAAGAAAAAGGAAAATTAAAGATAATGGACAACCGACTCGAAAAGGCAGATGACCTTTTAGATCTTAGCATTAGAGTTGGGCCGAACCTCCGATTTTAGGTTCGCGAACCGGGTTCGCGAACTTTCGCGGAAGGTTCGGTTCGCGTTAAAGTTCGCGAACCGCAATAGACTTCAATGGGGATGCGAACTTTGAAAAAAAAAAAAAATTATGCTGGCCACAAAAGTGATGGAAAAGATGTTTCAAGGGGTCTAACACCTGGAGGGGGGCATGGCGGAGTGGGATACACGCCAAAAGTCACCGGGAAAAATCTGGATTTGACGCAAAGCAGCGTTTTAAGGGCAGAAATCACATTGAATGCTAAATGACAGGCCTAAAGTGCTTTAAAACATCTTGCATGTGTATACATCAATCAGGGAGTGTAATTAAGGTACTGCTTCACACTGACACACCAAACTCCACTGAACAGAACAGGTATGCAGTGGCGGGTTCACTGAACAGAACAGGTATGCAGTGGCGGGTCCACTGAACAGGTATACAGTGGCGGGTCCACTGAACAGAACAGGTATGCAGTGGCGGGTTCACTAAACAGGTATACAGTGGCGGGTCCACTGAACAGAACAGGTATGCAGTGGTGGGTTCACAGAACAGGTATGCAGTGGCAGGATCAATGAACAGGTATGCAGTGGCAGGATCACTGAACAGGTATGCAGTGGCAGGATCAATGAACAGGTATGCAGTGGCAGGATCAATGAACAGGTATGCAGTGGCAGGATCAATGAACAGGTATGCAGTGGCAGGATCAATGAACAGGTATGCAGTGGCAGGATCAATGAACAGGTATGCAGTGGCAGGATCACTGAACAGGTATGCAGTGGCAGGATCAATGAACAGGTATGCAGTGGCAGGATCAATGAACAGGTATGCAGTGGCAGGATCAATGAACAGGTATGCAGTGGCAGGATCAATGAACAGGTATGCAGCCAGGGACAAGCTAAGGCTAACTAATCTTTCCCTATGAGAGACTGCAGTAGCTCGCCCTACTCTAACTAATGCAGGCACACGAGTGGCCACGGCCGCCGCTGCCTGCCTATATAAGGGGGGGTGGGGCTCCAGGGGCTAGTGTAGCCTAATTGGCTACACTGGGCCTGCTGACTGTGATGTAGAGGGTCAAAGTTGACCCTCAGTGCATTATGGGGCGAACCGCAATGGGGCGAACTTTTCCGCAATAAAGTTCGCGTGCGGTACCCGCACGCGAACCACCTAGGTTCGCGCGAACCAGGTTCGCCGGCGAACCGTTCGGCCCAACTCTACTTAGCATCTGTGACACACCAGAACAATCAGCAACAGTATTGGAACCAATATCAAGGGCCCAACAAGATACCCCTATCGCAGGACAGAAAACTACCAGCAAAGTCCCCTCAGCCTCCAAAATACCACTTCCAACTAAATCGAACAGAAGGACCAAAAGTATTCAAACCAAGGATAGTAGACATATTACGGAGTATTTTAATCCTACCCAGGAATCCCTTAACAGCAGCTCAGATTATAATACTATGGATAACGCCACGACCAGCTCCTCTTTTTTAGAGTTACCAACAATCCTGGGGGAACTAACACCACTAAGACCAGCAATTCCACACACGATGGACCATCTGGTAGTGCCGGTCATCTCCTCACCCCTGGGATCGTCTACAAGATCAGAGGTCAACCGAGGAAAAGAGGGAAAAGAGGAGGAAAGAAAAACAAACACAAACTAAACACCATTACAAAAGAATTACACAGGAACGAAGAATTGAGAACTATCTACAATCTATCATCCTACACCACAAATAGAGCGGAAGAATTGGTATTGAAACGAGGTCTGTCTTTTTGTCCCAAGAAACAGGCCAATTTATATGACTTATTCGTGGACTTAAACCAGTTCACACGCAAACTAACTTTAAAGAGGTACTTCGCCATAAAGAAACTAAAGGGTTATCCTAACAAAACATCTGGAACAGATAACAGCGGAATTATAGTGGTAAATGATGATGACACACCAACGATCACCTATAATCCAGAGGAGATAAAAATTGAGAAATATATCCATACACAACTCCGAAATAGATCCAATTTTTATCCGACAACCTACAGAGGACCCCAGATCGAAGGTTTCTATAACCAAGTACTGGAGGACTTTAGAAAACTAGAAAGTGAGCTCCATACCACCACAACTACATCCAATCTCACCAAAGCAGAAGAAAGGGCCATCAAGAGTCTCAAAAACAACCCTGCAATCATAATCAAACCAGCAGACAAAGGGGGAGGGATTGTTATAATGGACAAAGTGAAGTACATAGAAGAAGCAGAACGAATTTTAAGGGATGAAGAATATTATCAGATCCTGGATTCTGATCCGACAGAGAAATATATAACAGAGTTGAAATCTCTCGTCATGGAGGCATATGAGGAAGGAATCCTAACCAGGGCAGAGAAAGATTTTGTTCTTATCAAAAACCCGACCACGGCACACTTCTATCAACTGCCCAAAATACACAAAACCATCATCAACCCACCAGGCAGACCGATTATTTCGGGCATAAATTCCATATCGTCACACCTCTCTGAACTGGTAGATTACCACCTACAACAGATGGTGAGAAAACTCCCGAGCTATCTGAAAGACTCTACACAATTATTGAGTGAACTGGCGAACATTCCCTGGGAAGATGAATACAAGTGGGTAACACTTGATGTGTCCGCACTGTACTCAAACATCCATCATAAAATCGGCCTGAAGTCCATCTGGTATTTTCTACAAAGAGACACAGTGATGCCACAGAAACAAAAAATCTTTCTCATCAAGTCAGTAGCCTTTGTTTTAACACACAACTACTTCACGTTTCTGGATAATACTTACTTACAAAGACGGGGGACAGCCATGGGATCAAGCCTAGCTCCCAGCTATGCCAACCTGACCATGGGCCTCCTCGAGTTCCTATCGATAGGTCCAAACAACCCCTTCACCTCAAACATCATATATTACCGTAGATATATTGATGACTTAATCTTGAAATGGAAAGGAGATATCCCCTCAATTAACAACTTGGTGTCCCATATGAACAATAATGACTGGGGGATTACATTTACTTCAAATCACAACAGCAGGGAGATCGAATATCTCGACGTAGTTCTTTATATGGAGAACAAAATGATCAAATCCAGAAATCACTTTAAGAATGTTGACTCCAACGCATACATTGACTATAAAAGCTGCCATCACAAACCATGGAGGAACAACATTCCCTATGGGCAATTCTTAAGGATAAGGAAAAATTGCTCAGATTTGAAAACATTTGACACTCAAGCCAAAATCCTCACAGATAAATGTAAAGAAAAAAACTTCCCCGGTAAACTTATCACAGCCGCAAGGAAACGGGCCAGAACGACCGAGAGAAGCAAGCTCCTAATAGGAAAGAAAACAAAAAACAACAAAGAGGGGGAAGGTTCAAGCATAGGCACTAACTTTATTACCAAATTCTCGAGTAACCATAACACAATACATAACATATTGGTGAAACATTGGGCACTACTGAGGGATGACCCTTATCTAAAAAACGAGATTGAAGAAAAACCTCACTGCATTTATAGAAGGGCCAGAACATTAAAAAGTTTATTAGCTCCCAGTAAACTGAGATCACGAGACTTAAGAATAGAAGAATCAACCACAAGCGAAACAGGATCCTGGAAATGCAGACAGAGAGGCTGTCTATGTTGTCAGAAATTGCAACTGAAACAAAGAACCTTTGAATCCACTATCACAGGCGAAGTATTCGAAATCAGGGATAGTATGAACTGCTCATCCACATTCATCGTATACCTTCTCACATGCACATGTGGGTTACAATACGTGGGAAGAACCACCCAATCACTAAAAACAAGATGGGGACAACACAGGAGGAACATAGAAAAAGGGTTCATCAAACACGGCTTATCCAGGCATTGCAAGGAACTACACAATCAGGAACATAAAGAAATAAAGGTCTGTCCAATAGAACATATACCCACACATGTGCAAAACAGAAACGAAAAACTCAAAGCAAGGGAAATATACTGGGTCTTTAAACTTAGAACACTCCAACCAGAGGGACTTAATATATGTCTAGAACATAATCTGTGAACTGGTCAACACTGACACTCAGTATAATGTTCATAAGTGTTATCACACACATACCAACCGTATAATGATGATATGACAGCCGATACGGTTGATCCCACCCCATGCATCCGAAAGATATTTGTTTCCCCCTTCCCCCCATCCTCCTCCTTCCCCTCCGTTCCTTGGCCCTCCCCCTTCCCCCCCCCTTCTTTCATCCCCCCCTCCCCTCCCACCCCCCCCCCCCCGCCTTCCCCGACTCACCCCCACCCTCACCCATATCCCCTCCCCGTTCCCCCTCTCCTCGCCCACCTTCCCAGACCCAATTTATGGGTACTAGGGCTCAATATATATAAAAAATATAGTAAAAAAAGTTTGTCTTGACTCTCCCCTAGATTGTCCATAATGTACGATGAGGTTGCGTAAAAAGGAGGCTGTCAATTATGTGTATACACTGCTACGAGCAAGGAATCTGGTCATTGTCATTTTTAGATACTATCCTAGTCACAATTGTTTTTATCTGGTCATTGTTATTTCTATGTACTATCCTAGTTACAATTGTCTTTTTCCATGCCCCCCAGCAATACCTGATATACTCCAGTTCATATTCCTCAAGCAGTAGATACACAACAATTGAGCAAGTGTCTGTATCTGCTGAACATCAAACAAATTACCCTTTTCCCCAGTGCTATTACTCGTTCCACCACATGGTGGCAGCTTCCATCCATCTATACAGGCTCGTTTCAGGCTTGTTTATTCACTATTTAATCCTTCCTACATCCAGCATCTCCACAGTCAGGATAAACTATATCTCTGCCCAGTATACTATTTCCTATTTTACATCATGCAGACTGACTATACTATTTCTGCACCGCATACCCCACATCCCCTTCTCTCCCTTCGCAGTGCCCTTCAATAAGATGGCGACAGGGGCATCGTGCGCGTGCGCACTATCACCACCTTACTGCGCATGACACGCACACCACGCAGCCCCAGCCAGCTGAAACACTTCCGCATTACGCGGACATATGTTACACTACCCTCCGTGACCCGGTCCCCCACGTGATACAGCACACGTTGTGCTACTGGACCTATCAGCGGCCAGCACCTCTGACAGCCGCCTCCCCCCCACGTCATCTGCCCAGACACGCCCACCTTACACCACTCTCAGTTTCTCCAAGCACGGAGATGTAATGACTATAAGTAAGAGCGCTCACCGTTGATACGGTTTGGCGCCCAGAATATCCACTACTGATTACAGGTAAGAGAACACACGCAGCATACCTATTTAGACTCCATTACTCTGCCAGATGTCACCCACCAAACTAAGAGCAGCCCAGGCTCACACATTACCCAACAGGGAACTGTATCACAGACATATACTTACCAGGGATTCCTATCCGAAATATCCTTAGGTCCAATTTTTTACCCAGAATCCTCGGGGATCCACTAGGAGAAGTTGTACTTTGTAATGTCACTCATTATATATAATTTTTAGCATCTTACATTATTTTATGGGGTTTCTATGGCCTCTTTTAGTTACAATTTTCTTTTTTACTATCCCTGCCAGAGAACAGGCTGGATACTACTGATATAGGAACAATCCGTTTTTTACAGCTAGATGACTTTACCTACTAATAGTACATATGTGTATATATTTGATATTGACTTGTATTTTAAATGTATATGTGAACAGTTTGATATTGTCGTGGTATACTGAAGCGTCTATTGTTGCCAATTTTCTTTTTGAAGCACTATATTGACCTGATGAAGCGGCTTATACCGCGAAACGCGTTGTCCTAGGTGCTTACCATCATTAAACTATTACATCTACCCTACCGAGTGGAGTGTCCATTCTTAAGGTAGGCGATCTACAACATATTATATTTTATTTGTTATAAGTACGCATAAGTGCAAACCTTACAACAAGGGCGCCTCCTACTGCTGCTTTACACCAAGACCATGCATGTACAGATCCTTCTAAAAAAAAATAGCATATTGTGATAAAGTTCATTATTTTCTGTAATGTACTGATAAACATTTGACTTTTATATATTTTAGATTCATTACACATAAACTGAAGTAGTTCAAGCCTTTTATTGGTTTAATATTGATGATTTTGGCATACAGCTCATGAAAACCCAAAATTCCTATCTCAAATAATTAGCATATCATGAAAAGGTTCTCTAAACGAGCTATTAACCTAATCATCTGAATAAACTAATTAACTCTAAACACCTGCAAAAAATTCCTGAGGCTTTTAAAAACTCCCAAACACTGGTCCACATGACAGCCCAGGGGCCCCAGGTCTCTCTCACTCACTGGGGCCCCCAAACCACCATGCGACACCTAGAGGAAAGTGCGGGCAAGCCCTGGACCTCTCACCTCCAGGGAACTCACCCCACCACCTCTAAACTGAATGCCAACTGCAACAAACACAATTGCTAACTTCCAGTCAGAGCAATATCCTGCCTCTATCTGGCCAGCAGACGCTAGTCAGCCAATCAGGTGCACTGTCATACACCCTTTGCCTGCTGTACCATACCTAGCAGGAATTACATAGATTAGCATTCAGGTGGGAGGCTTCGGTTGGACGCAATCGTGTGAATTGCGTCGTTTACAGGGACGCCCTGTGTAGGCACATCTCCCACACGGTCCCCTCCCTAACCACTCACCTGTCAACCGCATCCTAGAAGCTGCAAAAAATAAATTTTAAAACTCCCAGCCTGGTTCAGTACTCAAAACCGCAATCATGGGTAAGACTGCCGACCTGACTGCTGTCCAGAAGGCCATCATTGACACCCTCAAGCAAGAGGGTAAGACACAGAAAGAAGTTTCTGAACGAATAGGCTGTTCTCCGAGTGCTGTATCAAGGCACCTCAGTGGGAAGGCTGTGGGAAGAAAAGAGTGTGGCAGAAAACATTGCACAATGAGAAGAGGTGACCGGACTCTGAAGAACATTGTGGAGAAAGACCGATTCCAGACCTTGGGGGACCTGCGGAAGCAGTGGACTGAGTCTGGAGTAGAAACATCCAGAACCACCGTGTACAGGCGTGTGCAGGAAATGGGCTACAGGTGTCGCATTCCCCAGATCAAGCCACTTTTGAACCAGAAACAGCGGCAGAAGCGCTTGACCTGGGCTACAGAGAAGCAGCACTGGACTGTTGCTCAGTGGTCCAAAGTACTTTTTTCGGATGAAAGCAACTTTTGCATGTCATTCGGAAATCAAGGTGCCAGAGTCTGGAGGAACACTGGGGAGAGGGAAATGCCAAAATGCCTGAAGTCCAGTGTCAAGTACCCACAGTCAGTGATGCCATGTCAGCTGCTGGTGTTGGTCCACTGTGTTTTATCAAGGGCAGGGTCAATGCAGCTAGCTATCAGATTTTGTAGCACTTCATGCTTCCATCTGCTCAAAAGCTTTATGGAGATGAAGATTTCATTTTTCAGCACGACCTGGCACCTGCTCACAGTGCCAAAACCACTAGTAAATGGTTTACTGACCATGGTATTACTGTGCTCAATTGGCCTGCCAACTATCCTAACCTGAACCCCATAGAGAATCTGTGGGATATTGTGAAGAGAGAGTTGAGAGACGCAAGACCCAACAATCTGGATGAGCTTAAGGCCGCTATTGAAGCATCCTGGGCCTCCATAACACCTGAGCAGTGCCACAGGCTGATTGCCTCCATGCCACGCCGCATTGAAGCAGTATTCTGCAAAAGGATTCCCGACCAAATATTGAGTGCATAACTGAACATAATTATTTGAAGGTTGACTTTTTTTGTTTTAAAAATGCTTTTCTTTAATTGGTCGGATGAAATATGCTAATTTTTTGAGATAGGAATTTTGGGTTTTCATGAGCTGTATGCCAAAATCATCAATATTACAACAATAAAAGGCTTGAACTACTTCAGTTTATGTGTAATGAATCTAAAATATATGAAAGTCTAATGTTTATCAGTACATTACAGAAAATAATGAACTTTATCATAATATGCTAATTTTTTGAGAAGGACCTGTAGATGGAAAAGAGGGGACCGAGGACAGATCTTTGAGGTACCCCTACAGACAGAGGATGTGAAGAGGAGGCCTGATCTGAATAAGAGACAGTGAAAGACCTTCCAGAGAGGTAGGAAGATATCCAGGAGAGAGCAAGGTCCTTTATTCCTGTAGAAGAAAGGATTTGTAGGAGTAGAGTGTGGTCGACAGTGTTGAATGCTGATGACAGATCTAGAAGGATGAGTATGGAATAACAGCCTTTGGATTTAGCTGTGAGGAGATCATTGGCTACTTTGGTGAGGGCTGTTTCTGTGGAGGGGTTTGCTCGGAAGCCAGACTGGAACTGATCTAGTAAGGAATTTGTAGATAAATAATGACTTAGTTCAGCATGTTCAAGAAATTTAGATACAAATGGGAGAAGTGACACTGGGCGGTAGTTAGCAAGTTCGGTGGGGTCTAGAGATGTGTTTTTTTTAGTAGTGGTGTTACAACCGCCTTCTTGAGTGAGGATGGAAAAATTCCAGTGGAGACGGATAGGTTAAACAGCGATGTTAGGGCAGGGATGAGGGATGTGGATAGCTGTGGAATGAGATGTGATGGGATAGGATCCAGAGAACAGGTGGTTAGATGGGATTTGGAGATAAGAGAGGAGAGAGAATGTTCGGAGAGTGGAGAGAAACTGGAAAGAGAGCAGTCAACAAGAGGAGTGGAGATGGAGGATTGGCTATACAATATCTGATTGCTGATGCTTGGTTATGAGTCAGCCGAACACCAGTGCCTACAGTAACCACCATGCACTGCATTCATCTATACAATAACCGCTGCTTGGCTATATAACATCCAAGCACCAGCATACAAAACAAACTGCATGTGACCAATAATGACAGCTGGCTAGCCTGTGCTGTCACATCTAGCATGTGTACAGTGGCCTCCAACCCCTTGATGCGTCTCAGTCTGTTCACCTTACAGTAGATTGTGGCCCTCCTCCCACCTGCATAGTTACAGGGCGAGTCGCTAGCCCACAGGCTAGCATTGGGTCTGTACAGCTTCAGTTCCAAACCATCACCTAAGTATCGATTCCAGATCCCTCCTGGGTGACATTCCACTCATGTCTGTACAAGACTGAAGCGTTTGTGAGGAAGGGGTGCTGTTATAACTTCATTCGTTGTCAAAAATACATATCAAAGGTGAGGAATCAATAGGGCTGTCCAGACGGCGAGAAAGGAATTATGTCTCAACCTTCTCTAATCAGGTCAGACGTCAGTGTCCTGATTAATGTTAAACAGGGCGATAGCTTTACGGTATTCAATAAATGGATTTGTTAGATGTGAAACAAGGCTGTGTCATCATGTAACTTGAATTAATAGATGTTGTTGACTCTGCATTCGTTTCAACAGAAGTCTACTCTGGCTAAATCGTTTTACCATATAGAGCACAATGTGACAGCGGATGTAGAGATCTTAGCTAGTTGCGTGTGGTCCGGTATTAGTCATGGAGAGAATCCGAAGACATAACAACAAAAGTTGTTTAGGTGATACCTTTAATGACTAACTGTACAAGATTCCTTTGCAAGCTTTCAAAACTTTAAGTTTCTTCTTCAGGCATGTTTCAGAGCTGTACAAAATACTGTCACATACATAGGCTTTCTATATGATTTTGTAGAGTCTCCAGCCATCTGATCCCATGAAGTCTTCCACTTTTTTTGAAATGTGAATGATCTCATCAAAGCTTAGATTTATTCACTCTAAAAGCTCTATGCAATAGGTAGAAACATATACACATTAAACAAATTAGCTAATTGCCAGCACCTAACCACATGTATACACAAACGCTAATTAAATTAGCTGTTAAAGCGGAATATAACCCAGCATTTCAACTTTGCTCTAAAACATTATTTACAGTATATTATATGCAACCAGCATTTTTTTTTCACTAGACCAGTATTGGAAGGGTTACACACAGAGCTTTAAAGTTCCGTGGAGAGAAACGCAGACGCATCCGAAGTTTAGGTAGATACATTTAAGTAAACACAATGTAACAAGTGAGGAATGTAACTCACTCTCTCTCTCTGTGTCCGGGAGCTCCTACACAGTCAGAGAGTGTGTCAAATTCACCACTTGTTACATTGTGTTTACTTAAATGTATCTATCTAAACTTCGGATGCGCACAAATGTACAAAATCTTGTCTGGGCATTTCATGCACCTGATAGCGTAGACCACATTCGATGATGCACATGTGTATACACCCCGGATGTTGTAGGCCTCAGATTTATCTGGTATTGGCAGGCTATCAGTGCATAAAATTTGGCAGCAGGTCTTGCAACTCTTTACCCCACATGGAAATGTGTCATTTTCTTCTGGCGGCAGTAAGGCGCTCCTGACCAGATGTTTCCTCAGGTTCGCCGGCTGTCTGTAGGCAAGAAGTGGCGGTTCAGGGAAGATTTCTTTGAACCTGTTGTCCTTGTGGAGTAGAGGTTGTAGTTCTTTGGCTACTTTTCTCACCATACCCTGTTGTGGGTTGTATGTTATCACTAAGGGCACCCTGTCTGGCTTCTGTTTTCCTCTGTACTGCAGAAGTTCTGCCATGGGTGTGTGAGTGGCACTCCGAATTTGGTCTTCTATAGTCTGTGGTCTGTAGCCTCTGTTTAAAGAGAACCTGTACTGAGTAAAATTATTTAAAATAAACACATGAGGTAACTTCAAATGAACATTACATAATTACATTGCCATCAGTTCCTCTCAGAAGCTCACCATTTTCATCTGACAATGATCCCTTCCAGTTCTGACAACATTTTGTCAGAACTGAAATATATCAGTTGCTGTCAGTTATATATCAGTTGCTGTCAGTTACAGCTGAGAGGAGAACTGATGTGTCCATGTTTCCCTATGGCTCAAGTGGGCAATGTTACAGTTTAACAGTGTACTGACCTGAAAGCTGTTATGGTGTAATGGCTATTTTCAAAATGGAGGACGGAGAATTCCATTGATCACAGTGGACAAACAGGACACAGGAGAGGAAAAATAGATTGAGGAGTAGACTACACGGGAGGTAAGTATGACTTGTGTATGTTTATTTTGACTTTTAATTTTCAGTTCAGGTTTTCTTTAAGAAATCCTTTCTGAGGTTGTTAAAGGGATACTGTAGGGGGGTCGGGGGAAAATGAGTTGAAGTTACCCGGGGCTTCTAATGGTCCCCCGCAGACACCCTGCGCCCGCGCAGCCACTCACTGATGCTCCGGCCCCGCCTCCGGTTCACTTCTGGAATTTCAGACTTTAAAGTCTGAAAACCACTGCGCCTGCATTGCCGTGTCCTCACTCCCACTGATGGCACCAGGAGCGTACTGCGCAGGCCCAGTATGGTTTGTGCCTGCGCCGTGCGCTCCTGGTGACATCAGGGGAAGCGAGGACACGGTAACGCAGGCGCAGTGGTTTTCAGACTTTAAAGTCTGAAATTCCAGAAGTGAACCGGAGGCGGGGCCGGAGCATCGGTGAGTGGCTGCGCGGGCACAGGATGTCTGCGGGGGACCATTAAAAGACCCGCGTAAGTCCAACTCATTTTCCCCCGATCCCCCTACAGTATTCCTTTAAGGAGCAGGTCCCTTTCCCCTGTGTTTGAGCAAATGCGGTTGTACTGCAGGGCTTGGCTGAATATGACTGATTGCTTGGTGGAAGCTGTCGCGCCTAAGGTATGAGGGTCGGTCCGTGGGCTTCTGGTATACTGCGGTCTGTATACAATTGTTTTTAATCTGGATAGTCGTGTCCAGAAAATGTATGTGTGAGGTGGAGTGGTTCATTTTTAGTTTGATGGTGGGGTGAAACCTGTTGAATTCCCTGTGGTATCACCTAAACAACTTTTGTTGTTATGTCTTCAGATCTGAGCTGTCAGTGTCCATTTCATCTATTCTTCCTTGTACAAAATATCAGTTAAAGCAAACCAGAAGTGAAAATAAACATATGAGATGATAAATTGCATGTGTTTTACTAAAGGTAAGTATAACTGAGAACTGAGTCTCATATTTGTAAGCTCAGTTGAACAATTCACTTTAGGACTTAAAGAGTAACTGTAGTTAAAATAGCATAATGAATAAAATTACTTATTGTTTACAATATTAACCTATTTTGGTTCCTGGACGTAGTTTCTACGACCAGGAACCATGCGCGCTACCGCGCGCTCCCGCGGCCGATCTCGCGCGTGCACGCGCACTCCCGGCCACGGATTCGGTAGCCAGGGAATCAATGTATCGGGCTATGGTGCCCGATCATTGATTCCTCTCCCCCGCTGAAAAAGCGACAGCTTCTCTCGGAAGCTGCGCCTTTTCTGGCCGTTCCCTTCCCGATGCGTCTCTGTAAGCGTATGTTACGCTTAGAGTGACGTCATGTAAACAAACTCATGGCCGCCATCTTGTGGCCAAAAAGTAATACTACACCTGTAAAAAAAAAATTAAAATTAACACACATTTACATTATAAATCTATTGTTTACCACCCACCCTCCCAAAACTACCCAAATAAAATGTTTACTATAAAAAAAAAAAAAAACATTACAATAAAAAAAAAACATGTAAATATTTACCTAAGGGTCTAAACTTTTTAAATATCAATGTAAAGATGAAATATTTCTATATATTTTTTTATTTTAAACTTGTAAATAGTGATAGATGCAAAACGGAAAAAATGCACCTTTATTTCCAAATAAAATATTGTCGCCATACATTGTGATAGGGACATAATTTTAACGGTGTAATAACCGGGACATATGGGCAACTACAATACGTGAGTTTTAATTATGGAGGCATGTATTATTTTAAAACTATAATGGCTGAAAACTGAGAAATAATGAATTTTTTCCGTTTTTTCTTATTCTTGCTGAAAGGTCTCCCTCAGCAATGCACAATACAGTATAATAATATGGTAGGACATCATGCTGGGTACACATAATGCAATTTCCCGTCCAGCTGACAACAGGATTGATCAGGAGCAGTTTGGATACCGATAATAATGAGGACAGCCGACATTGCTAATGAAGGGAAAAGTGAAGCATTCACCCAGCAGGGCATAGAGCTGTGCTCATACCTGACTCTGTTAAGTTCCCCAGAGCTGCTCCATGCTCTGTACACAAACTGCAGCTACATCCAAAGTCAGCTGTAACTGGGAAAGAAAGGGGGCAGTGCTGTGAGCTGCAGGATGCCTGCAGATATTCTGGTGTCTCCACTTGTGCCTGTCCCCAGACACTGAACCGGCCCTGGTCTGAGGGGGGATTCTGGGCAGCTGTAATCCCTCTCTGCATATGCCTATGCTTCCATTTATTTTTGCAGAAAATAAACTGAATTCAACAAGCTGTCCAACAAGCTTATTTACATAGATAATTATACCAAGGCTTCGCTTTAGTGAGGGAAGTATCTAAATGCGGCAATTTTTTGCCAACATGTACACTTTAACCACTTGAGCCTATCTGGATGAATATGTTCGTCCAGATAGGCTGTGCAGCTGCAACTGTCTGATGCGCATGATCGCGGGCGCTCCTGCTGCCTGCCGTTAGCCCACAGATCAATGAATGGGAATATAATTCCCATTGATTGATCTAAGTCCCCCGCAGAAAAACCGGCGGCCTCTTATCAGAGGCCGCGGTCTTTCGGCATAAAAAAAGGTTCCCTTCTTCTTTCTAGTTCCTGGAAGCGAGATCGATCGCTTCCAGGACTTTTTGACTGTGGCCATCTTGTGGCCAATTAGTAAAACTACACCCACATTCATTTTTATTAAATAAATACATTATTTTACATTTAAAATTAGCTGTTACCTCACACACCAAAAATTACCCAAATAAATAAAAAAAATGACAATTAAAAAAACAAAACAACATAAATAGTTACCTAAAGGTCTGCACTTTTTAAATATGCATGTCAAAGGAATATATTAATATCATTTTTTAAATTATAGGCCTCTAAATAGTGATTGACGCAAATTATTTCCAAATAAAATATCAGCACCATACATTGTGATAGGGACATCATTTGAATGGTGTAATAAGCGGGACAAATGGGCAAATAAAATACATGCGTTTTAATTATGGTAGCATGTATTAATTTCAAACTATAATGGCCAAAAACTGAGAAATAATTAATTCCTGTTAAAATGGATTTAGGATAAAATAATTCTTAGCAAAATGTACCAACCAAAGAAAGCCTAAATGGTGGTGGGAAAAAAAAACAAGATATAGATCATTTCAGTGTGATAAGTAGTGATAAAGTTATTGGCGAATGAATAGGAGGTGAAAGTTGCTCGGATGCATAAAGTTAACAACACTGTAGGCTGAAGTGGTTATGTATCTCCAAGAACACATAAAGCTGCTCTGTCTGATTGATAGTTCTTATAGGTAAAAATAAGTAAAATGGCATACTGATATCTTTTCGTACACTTTTTTTTTCTAAACCTCTATACCATTTTCATGAATTCTCATGAAAAACTCTTCCCCAGGGTCAATATGCCCCAGGCTGACAATTTGCATGCTGTGTAATCAGATACTCAGGAAGAGCAGACAGCTAACATGTGAGGCTGAGGCTACAAGGATAATGTGTACATTTTAACCAATATACTTCTGCTGAAAATAGCTATGGTAGTTACCTGAAAGTGAGACATAACCACTGTAATGTGTTATAAGATGGCCCTGATATCTCTTAAAAGGCATAAAATGACTGGTCTGAAATATATATACAGTACTGTATATAGATATGAAATGCTTTAACCCTGATTAGATGGTGCAGTAGCACAGGAGAGGTTTTCAGGTGTACTTAGATGCTCTGGTTCCCTGGCAATGTATAATAACTGCATAAGGCATGAAGAAAATAAATTACTGTTGTTTATAGGTGTTACTAACACTGATATTAAAGGACAACCGAGGTGACATAATGAGATAGACATGTGTATGTACAGTGCCAAGCACACAAATGACTATGCTGTGTTCCTTTTTTTCTTTCTCTGCCCGAAAGAGTTAAACATCACGTGTACAAGTGACAGTTTCTGTCCGGGTCGGGACTAGGTCAGACCATAGCATAACCCTCACTGATGAGTATTTACAGCCATAAAACACTTTATTGTCAGTAAATTGCTTCTGGTAGCAGGAAAGAGGTAAAAGGAGTCAATAGTTCATAGATTTGAGCTCTGGCATACTTCAATGAAGGTGTTATTGTTTAGAGACAATGGAACAGTAAAAACTTAAAAACTAGATTTAAATATAAAATAAAACTGTGGGATATCTTAAAAAGTCATTTTTAGGAGAAAGAGGATAGATACAATGGTTTCTCTCATCAGTTTATTTTCACCTCAGATGTCCTTTAAGGCCCCTTTTACACTAGCAGGTAATTCCTGCACTGCGTGACCCTATTTTGCTGCAAAAGCAATTAAATTCTATGGCGACTTTCGTACTTATTGCAGTCCATTGCAGTGCCCCGGAACTACCCAAGCTGATGCAAAGGCAACAGCGTGTTACTGCAAGAACCTCACTTAAAGGGATACTGTAGGGGGGTTGGGGGAAAATGAGCTGAACTTACCCGGGGCTTCTAATGGTCCCCCGCAGACATCCTGTGCTGGCGCAGCCATTTCCCAATGCTCCGGCCCCGCCTCCGGTTCACTTCTGGAATTTCTGACTTTAAAGTCAGAAAACCACTGCGCCTGCGTTGCCGTGTCCTCGCTCCCGCTGATGTCACCAGGAGTGTACTGTGCAGACACAGACCATACTGGGCCTGCGCTGTGCGCTCTTGATGACATCAGCGGGATCGAGGACACGGCAACGCAGGCGCAGTGGTTTTCTGACTTTAAAGTCAGAAATTCCAGAAGTGAACCGGAGGCGGGGCCGGAGCATCGGTGAGCGGCTGCGCGGGCACAGGATGTCTGTGGGGGACCATTAAAAGCCCCGGGTAAGTTCAGCTCATTTTCCCCCGACCCCACTACAGTATCCCTTTAAAGAGACACTGAAGTCTCTATAAAATCCGTTTTTTATAACAAAATCCTGTTTAACATATTAGCCCTAACTAAACCGCTGCATCCCCGCGGCTGTAAGCTATCTAAATCCCCCCTAATGCGCCCTCCCTCCAAGAAAGTCATGGATTTTGCTGCCAGCATTAGCTTCCGTGTGAGGCAGAGCTATGGTCTGCAGCCCTGCCTCACATGCGTCTGTCAGCGCGTATCTCTGCCTCTCCCCGCCCCTGTGAAGGAAGAATGAGAGGGGCGGGAAGACTGAGAGGGGCGGGAGAGAGGTGGCGATCCACCGCTGACAGACGCTTGTGAGGCAGGACTGCGGCTCATAGCTCTGCCTGACACGGAAGTGCTGCCCGGAGTGGCCCCCGGGGAGTTTGGGGGAATTTAGTTAGCGTAGAGCGGCGAGGATACGGCGGTTTAGGTAGGGCTATTATGTTGGTGCGTTGCAGCCTGCATGTGCGGAGTGGCAGAGATCCCAATGATGTACTTCCTGTCCTGCAGGGAGTATGTCTCTGAGCGGGAGCGGTGCTATGCATATGACCCTGTTGGCGCACTCTGCTATAGTGTCATATGTTTGTCTTTTTTTGCATTGTGGAGCATTGTATCGCCACTGCAACACAATTAATAATTCGAGTTTGATAAAAACACAGAGTAAAATGAAAATGTATGGGCATAATCAATAAAGGTTTTGATCAATACACGGATTGAACATTGAAAGGGATTATCTATGTGTTTATTGATTGAGCGCAGGATGAAGGAGGAGGTGGAGCGGAGGGCTGGTGCATGATCATGCTTACGTACTACATCAAGAGGTTGATCAATACATTGATCAAAAATTGATTGGTAATATTTATCCTTTTATTGAATGACGGCAGTAAGAGAATGAAGTGTAAGGATTGGTGGGCTATGGATGTTTACATAGATTTGTATTAAGTGGTATGTAGCTAGTGGTCTAGGTTTGTTGACCAGATTTCTGGATAAAATCTAATCAAAACAAGGTTGTGCAAGGTATTAAAACTATCAATATTAAATATTACATAGTGTATGCAAAGCTTAAAGAGAAATCGTGAGCAAGGATTGACCTTCATCCCAATCAGTAGCTGATACCCCCTTTCCTATGAGACATCTTTTCCTTCTCTTAAATTGATCATCAGGGAGCTCTGTATGGCTGGTATTGTTGGGAAACCCCTCCCACATGTGATGTTAGGACCATGGCGCTGACATCACACTGTGGGAGCCTTGTGGCATTGTGGGAAATAACAGCTGTTCCCAATCCCAACTGCCAAAAATGCATCATCTTTTTCCACAGGCATCATCTGCCAGCGGAAAAGATGTCACCATGTGATAAATGGCAGAATGTAAATCAGGGAGAGGAAAGATTTTACAATGGGCAAACACTGACTAAAACATTTATACATAATTATTGTAAAAAATTAAGCACTTTTGTTCATTATATTATTTTCACTGGAGTTCCTGTTTAAAGTGAACTGGGCAGCATTTTCAACCCCCAGGGCATCCCAATAGCACATTAAAAATGCATGCTACCAAGGTGGCTCATAACTTAAAAAAAAATCCATTCTACCTCTTCTTTTTACATTTAAATGTTTGTTAGAGGCCTTTATTACCCTACTTCCATGGCCTGCTGTCCACAGGAAAGCACTGATGTAATCATCAAATAATAACTGCTGTAATTAGCAGTAGCAATGAGTAAACAAAAACTTTCATCAGCAGGGGAGGTGGGTAGATAGGACACTGTGCTTCAAACACACACTTGATTACATTCACACCTTCCCCTCTCTCAATAAGGGCAGAGAGAAAGGGAGGGGGGGGCAGCACCTACAACTATTAGAAAGAAACCAGGAGGACAAACTGCAGAAAAAAATGTTGCTTGGATCCCTTTAAGGCACCAATCTAGTATGTTCACAGAAAAAGAATCATGATCTTAATTTTAGTAGAAAAGCAATATGCAGGAAATATGCAGCTAGACTCCGGGGTTTAATATCCAGGTTAACAGTTAATTTGCAGATTGAGCTACTCTCTTATCAGAAGCATATGGATTCATCTTGTTTTAGCCATTTATGCAGAAGATAATCTCTGAACTACATTACCTTCCAGCTAACCGTGTTAAGCACACAGGGATTATAGTGATTCCAGAGCAGGGAAACCAGAGCGTGATCTGAATGAGCGGCCTGCATGTGTTTTCTACCGATTTCTTTTGCTACTAAGTTCTTTGCTTAGAATATCTTGTCAGTCGGCGCCACTTCATATGCCCCCCTCTGTGATACTGCAGCATCTCCACCGCACCACAGATCAAAACAGAAAAGGATGAAGATGAAATGGGGCCCTGGGCAAGATAAGGGCTTGTTCACACTGCAGGCGTGTTTGTTTGTTTTTTTAAACGGGGCAATTTTTAAAATCGCCCCCCGACCGCATGGACAATGAATGTCTATGAGAAGGTTCATATCAGCGCGGGTCGTGCGCTGTCCGCTCAGTAAAACAGTGCGTGTACCATTTTTGAGGCAATTCCGCCAGGGGTGCAGCTAAGGTTAAGGTGGCTCCAAGAAGTCACTAAGTTGAGGCCCCATTCATAAAAAATAAAGGCGCATAGCGAAAACTGGATAGCCATACCTTCAAACAAAGCGGCGCCGAACAATGGGCGTGGCCAAAACATGATGTGGGTGGAGCCAAATACTAGCAGTTCCTAGGCTAAATTGCACCCAGGGCAAGGGAATAAAATGCGCCCCCAACGTGGAGACAGGTATAGGTGAACGCAGTATAGGTAGCCAGCTAAAGGTCTCCTAGTATAGGTAGCCCATATAGTTGCCCCCAGTATAGGTTAGATAGGTAGGTGCCCCCAGTAAAGGTTAGATGGGTAGGTGCCTCCAGTATGGGTTAAATGGGTAGGTGCCTCCAATATAGGTAGCCAGCATAGTTGCCCCCAGTATAGGTTAGCTGGTATAGTTGCCTCAGTATAGGTTAGATAGGTAGGTGCACGCAGTATAGGTTAGATAGGTAGGTGCCCCCAGTATAGGTTAAATAGGTAGGTGCCTCCAATATAGGTAGCCAGCATAGTTGCCCCCAGTATAGGTTAGCTGGTATAGTTGCCCCAGTATAGGTTAGATAGGTAGGTGCAGCGCAGTATAGGTTAGATAGGTAGATGCCCCCAGTATAGATTAGATAGGTAGATGCCCCCAGTATAGGTTAGATAGGTAAGTATCTGCAGTATAGGTTAGATAGGTAGGTGCCCCAGTATAGGTATAGGTTAGAGAGGTAGATGCCCCCAGTATAGATTAGATAGGTAGGTGCACACAGTATAGGTCAGATAGGTAGGTACCCCTCAGAAGGAATGCTCAAATCCGAATTCGGGTGAAACCCGGATAGTTGCTCCCGGATTTCACCCTGATACCTGTGTGGGCTGGGAGGGGGGGGGGGGGGCAAGCTTACCTGTCTGACGTCTTCTTCGGTCCGTCCCTCGGCGCCTCCCACGATACGTTACATGTGTGTCACGTGATTATAAACACTTCCTCCTTCAACCCAGAAAGAGGAAGTGTTTGTACTCATGTGACCACAGCGTGGAACGCATCGTGGGAGGCGCCGAGGGATGGACCGAAGAAGACGTCAGACAGGTAAGCTTGACCCCCCCCCCCCCCCGCCCAGCCTGCACAGGTATCTGGGTGAAATCCGGATAGCAACTATCTGGGTTTCATTCGAATTCGGATTTGAGCATCCCTGCCCCTCAGTATATATAAGATAGGTATATTCCCCCCAGTATAGGTTAGAGAGGTATATGCCCCCAGTATAGATTAGATAGGTATGTGCCCCCAGTATAGGTCAGATAGGTAGTTACCCCTCAGTATAGGTTAGATATGTATATGCCCCAAGTATAGATTAGATAGGTATATGTAGAATCTACTCTAGCTTATGCTAACTTATTTCTAGGTTAATGACCAGACACTTGAGGTCGTTTCCAAGGGATTAAATAAAAGGGGTTTATTTACAGATTTACATATGTACAAGTTATAGCATACAAACTATGTGACTCACATAATGGCTCTATATACCCTATGCACAGTCACACGCTTTCATTAGCTGAGCCCCTTTCTATCTCACCGTCCATGTCAGCATTCCAAGAGAGAGAGAACTTCTTAAGCACTGTCTTATATCTGGATACCACAGGCATAAAGACTCCTCCTCTGTGTTATACCTCATCAATAGTTCCTGCCCTTAGCAGCTGGGGGGGAAGGAACTTGTTGTAGCTAGTCCCATGGACCATTGTTGACCAAACCAGACAAACCAGCTTCCTCTCAGCTTTCTCCTCAATGGCCATTTGTGGGGGCTGGGGTCAGTGTCAGAGGCCATTGTCTTTGCTGTGTTATTTACTCACATGCAGATGTGTGTAGTTGTAAACAGTCATTTATGAAACACAGGCTTTGCGCAAGGCCCCAGCTGATCAACTAGATTCACTGTAAATCTCTCATAGCAACATAAATGTCCAGACATACTTTTCCATTAAGGCACACATGGAAATACAGTTTATACCGATAAAATACAACATTCCCTCCTGTTGTGCCTAATGGACACACCCTCATGGCTGGGATCCGGAACATGTGCCCTTCAGCGGATAGCTTCTGTATGCTCAGCACAGCTACATTGAGTCGCAAAACAGTTCTTGCTGGACGCAAGCCACCGCTGGGCTGTATCAAATAACAGTTACCCCCGGCAGTGTGACACAGTCCAAGGTTATTGGGAATCATTTCTCCTGTGGACAGACCATCCTCGCTATGCAGGGGCCAATGACCAGGAACCCAACATTCATTCCCACTCACACCTAATCGGTACATTGACATGACATTAATTGTAAGGGTGAATATCCAGCATCATACCATATATGTACCACCTGGATTTATCAGATCGCAATATCTTATCATGTGAACCTTAGTTTGTTCTGCAAGTTTATTGGCATCAATGTATACCTTTATGACACAGACACATCATACCCCTAGATTATCCATTGCAACCTAATATATCTCTCAATGAGTTTGTTTGTGTATGTAGGTTGTGCACATGAAAATATAATAAAAGAAAACTATTGTACCATTGTAGGTCATGTGGTCTGCAAAACACCTTTATATTTCAGTACCTACATTGTCTTGTACTTAGTGGATTGGGCACAAAATATATATAGATGGAACAAAAAACTTAACTTCTAATCAATGATCAGTACCTTGATTCTATATCATTGGTGTCAAGACATTCCATTACCAGAGGTTACCCACCCCTACTGTATACTGAAAGGGTGGGCCTGGTTATTAACTTACATACAAAGAAAACGCCTACTGTTCAGGCTTTATCCACCTTCAAAGTTAAATTTATCTTCTAACAAAACAAGAATGGATGGTGATGCCCAGCTATTTAATAATAAACCATTGTTGGTGGTAATTTCCAGGGGCTTCTTTGAAGCTCTGGCTACTCCCTTTAACCATTCAACTGTGTGAATTTGCATACATTCTTTTTGGTTGTAGACTTCCCCCATCCCTGTGGGCTAAATACCCATTCACTTCCTTTGATGAGTCCTTCTACAATTTATCTGTGTCAATGAATCTATACCACCCTTTACATAACAATGAGAATACTCTCTGTAGCCTTCCAACCTGGGAGGGGACTCTTTGGGAAGGCATTCTAGTGTAGAAACCATCCCCCTTTCCTTATAAATCCCAATAAAAGAAAATAAATATCTCCACTACTGCTGCGTGTTAATGTCTCTGCGGCCCCCTGCACACTGCCAATCTGATTTGCAATTCCGATTTTCACTGGGCGCTGTCGACCTACGCAGAAAAACGCATACGAAAAAAACCTCGGCATGCAGTACCGACTCACAATCGCGACCCACAATCGCACATAAAATCGCGTCCCAAAACTGCCAATCTGAATTGCATGTAGTGTGCAAGAGCTCTCAGGAAAATATAACATATGACACTACGTCCTACAAGAGAACAAAATCTTTCATCTTAAATAATGCTGTCAGTTGGCCATACACCTACAGATTTCCATCCAATGTTCCAAAACGATCAATTCCTTTAGGAAAATAATCGATTCAGAATAACTCGATTCCTACCAACCACTGCACATCAATTCCCAATAGATTCCAGCCGGGAATCTATTACTAATCGATCGTATTGCAGAGTTGCCCAATGCAGTGCAAGGTTATTGGCCATTAATTTGCCAAAGTTGTTGCTCCTGATTGTTTTTAACTTTCCAACCTGTCCGATCGATTTATTCAATCGCCAAAATTGATCTGACATTTGGGGAATCGATTCCTAGCAGCTGAATCTGCAAGGAAATAACTGAGACAATCGATGAGTGTATTGGCAACCCTTACCATTACTTTCCTTCGCTTGTAGATCAAATTATAAACTTTAGAGGTTTATTCGTAACCGTACAATTACATTTGATTACTCTTTATGAATATATAAATAGGCAAACAGCATTCATAGCTGTGTTTACTCTTGCCTTCCATATCTTGTATATATCCCCCTTTGGTACCTCAAAGCACAGGTACCACTTATCAATACTTCTATGTAAAAAGAAAAAACCACAAAAGAGAAAAAAAATCTAAACAAAAATAAAAAATGGTGTATGGGGAAGCAACAAAAATCCCCACAAAAACAAAAATGTATTGCGAAAACAAACTTATTCCAAAAACTGAACAGGGAGAGAAGAAAAAAAAAATTACAACCCTTTGGTTGTTGCTGATCAAACCAACAAACAAACACACAAACGTACAGGCCTACTTCAGGACACACACATAAGTTAGTTACACACAGGTCTGTACAATTAGTACATTGACACAAAGATGCTGATATCCTTTGGAGTTCAATGTCTTCAGCACTGGACCATCTGTGTCAATAGGAACAAGACAGAAAAGAAAGTACAACAACAATACAGACTGTACACGTTAACTGTTAACCACCTTTACTTCCGTTTCACTTCTTAAACCTTCTATTGTTTAATTGTTTGCAAACAATTAGGATTTTAACTCATGAGCTCATGGTATTTTCTGCAGACTAATTATTAACCTCTATAATTTAGAATGGGTGCACCCTGATCCTAACCAAATTCCATGTAGATGCCCTTGGCTAAAGAGGAGAGAAAGAAAAACACAATACATGAATACAACATAATCAAATGTTAGATGGCTTGAATTTTTTTTTACCACATACATTTCCTTTCAGAGATATCTGAAAAACAAAGCATAATTATGTTAATATCCTCACATTAAGACACCATTGTTACTTCACAATCTGTTAGGTTACCCCTATACTGCAAACCTGTTGATACAACAGATTGTATTTCATTTGCCATACATTATTACACATTAATTTTTGAACACTCTGCCATATATCCCCAGAAAAAAGGGATTGCAATGTTTGACAAACTACAGAATAGCCAATATGGCATACTGGCTAGCGGGGCATAAACTGGAATGTTTGGCCAGTGTCCTTGGGCACCGAATGCAACATTATCAAATTCTTTAGAGTTTGTTTGTTGCCCACAATTCCAAATTCTGTTTTCCAGCTTATCTGGGCCCTGAAATGCACCAACATTCTCATGTTTTTCATGATCGTGAGGGGAGACGGTGCTTACACAATTGGAGATATTGCTGGTGTGTCTATTCTTAACTTTGTGGCTTCTGCAATAGCGTTTTATGTGGCCAGGTCTATGGCATCGGTAACATCGGAAACTGTTTCTCTGTGTACCTTTATATGCCACTGATACATTGGATGTCTCTCCCTCATTGTCCTCCTCACAACAATCCCTCAGTATATTAATGAATTGTTGATACGTGATGGCATTTTTAAGAGCAAGTTTAACTGGGTGGCTTACCATACACTTATTTGCCATGGAATATAGCAACTCCCCATCATCAGCTGATACATCTTGGCAATTATGGACCACTCTATACAGTGAAATGTACTCATGACAAAATATCACAGGATCCATTCCTTTCATGAATCTCATGCTTGCCAGCGCTTGCACGCCTCTTTCATCACGGCTTCCCAATACACGCTGTACTTCCTGTCTCCTACCTTCTGCATCTGCTACACAACCACCATTTTCCAGAACTATGCGAGTGGCTAAGGGCCCTGGCAACCAGGCGCGTAAAAGTGCACATGCATCTCCATCATTTAGACTGTACTGACATACCACTGCCTCAAATTGATTAGACAACCTCACAGGCGATTCTAGGGAATCAAAATCGCCCAGAATCTGACATAAGCGCAGTTTGTCCTGAATTGTTAGCACAGTAGGGCTGGACACATCTGCTAGTTGTACCCAACTGCAGGTACTGTCATCAGTAATAGTGCAGACATTTGCAGAATCACACGTTTTTGCTTTTTGTTCACATATTGATAATATGTAATTCTCCTTCTGTATCAATGAGTTGGTATGTAACAGTTCTCTTTTTAAAGAGGCAACTAGCTCTTGCATCTGGGTTAATTTATCATTGAGTGAGTGAATTAAGGTTTCATTTAAGGCGCATTTGACCTTGTGCTGCTCTATTTGTTTCTCCAATTCACTATTCCTTTCCTTCCAATCATCTGCCTCTAATTTCAACTCCTGCAAATCGGCCCTCGATGAATCTGCCATAACCACCAAATTATCCTTAAAATTATCCAGGTCCTTTCTGATTTGCTGTCTGTCTGCAGCCCAATCTCTCGCTCTCTGCTCTGATATGACCCTCATCCTAAGTAAAATCGAAATTTCATTTGCAAGCTTTATCTTCTGTACTTTGTTTCCAAAATATGTCTGCTGCAATCCATTATTATATTTCTCACATTTTCCAACCAATGACGCAAACTGCTGTTCAAGGGATTCATTCGCACATGTATTCACATCAACCGTGGCGTATTTACTGACAAAATTTTGTGCAATCTCCATTTTCACCAAACTGCACTAAACATACGATTCAATGACCAACACAAAAGCTATTGTCCTTGTAATACACTCACATTCACTTCTAACTGCCTTCAGATTATGTGATCTACACTCACAATGGCTGACCAAACTATATACACAAATACAGCAACAACAGGAGATGAAGCTTTTGCTGCCTTTCACAGACCATTCATATACAATCCACACAATTCCTGAAACCTATTGTTTCCTATAGCATACCTATATGCTTTCAACAAACTATTTTCCCAGCAGTTAACTCGTCATACATACAACTAAACATCACAAGCTGCAACCAAAATACATACATGCATTGATATAACAGAAACAAAATACCTTATCGCCTCTCGAATGCTTGCATCGCGTCCAGGTTCCACGCTGGAGTCTTCCGTTAGGTCCTTCCTTGTAATTGTACGCTCTCTGGAACTACTAGCTAGAGTAATTTCTGTTATGGGGTTCTATGTGGATTTACTAATTATCCACACGCTATCTTGGGGTGCCAAATGTAGAATCTACTCTAGCTTATGCTAACTTATTTCTAGGTTAATGACCAGACACTTGAGGTCGTTTCCAAGGGGTTAAATAAAAGGGGTTTATTTACAGATTTACATATGTACAAGTTATAGCATACAAACTATGTGACTAACATAATGGCTCTATATACCCTATGCACAGTCACACGCTTTCATTAGCTGAGCCCCTTTCTATCTCACCGTCCATGTCAGCATTCCAAGAGAGAGAGAACTTCTTAAGCACTGTCTTATATCTGGATACCACAGGCATAAAGACTCCTCCTCTGTGTTATACCTCATCAATAGTTCCTGCCCTTAGCAGCTGGGGGGGAAGGAACTTGTTGTAGCTAGTCCCATGGACCATTGTTGACCAAACCAGACAAACCAGCTTCCTCTCAGCTTTCTCCTCAATGGCCATTTGTGGGGGCTGGGGTCAGTGTCAGAGGCCATTGTCTTTGCTGTGTTATTTACTCACATGCAGATGTGTGTAGTTGTAAACAGTCATTTATGAAACACAGGCTTTGCGCAAGGCCCCAGCTGATCAACTAGATTCACTGTAAATCTCTCATAGCAACATAAATGTCCAGACATACTTTTCCATTAAGGCACACATGGAAATACAGTTTATACCGATAAAATACAACAGTATATGCCTCCAGTATAAATTAGATAGATATATGCCCCCAGTATAGGTTAGATTAGATAGGTATATGCCCCAGTATAGGTTAGATAGGTATAGGTTAGATAGGTATATGCCCCCAGTATAGGTTAGATAGATATATGTCCCCAGTATAGGTTAGATAGATATATGCCCCCAGTATAGGTTAGATAGATATATGCCCCCAGTATAGGTTAGATAGATATATGCACCCAGTATAGGTTAGATAGGTATATGCCCCCAGTACAGGCAGGAGGTTGTGCGCAGCAGCGGGGGAACGGGCAGAGAGAAGTTTCCACTTACCTGCCTCCATCTGCACACAGCTTCTACTTCCTGTCCCAGCGCGAGTCGCATTGGTAACGACGGCGGTGTGCGGCGTTCAACTACATATTAGCCAAACTCCAAATAGCGATAACAATTTTTAAGCAGCACCAGGGGTTTGGTTATCAAATAGATAAAAGCCCTGATATCAGCATAAGGAGTGAGAAAGAGTGAGAAAGTAGCACAATGCGGGTATAAGTGAAAGGGCACCTGGGGTTTGATTATTATGTAGGTGAAACCCACATCCCCTAGCTTTTAGTGTTACGCGTAGGTGGGGGTGAATTAGTGTCAGTGGCATAGCTAAGGAGATGAGGGCCCCAACCACTCTATACATGACAACTGATACGGTGCACCAAAACCTGCCAATGGCAACTACAGTGTCAGAGGTGCAAGAAGGGAATGAGGAGCACTTTGTTAATGATTACCACTGTTCAAAGTAACAATAACAATAACAATAACAATAATATTTATATAGCGCTTTTCTCCCTGGGGACTCAAAGCGCTGTGACCCTGCATTATGCAGTCTCAAAGGCTAGGGAAAAGAGGTGAGTTTTTAGCCTTTTTTTAAAGCTGTCCAGAGAAGGAGCCTCTCGTACTGATTGTGGAAGTGAGTTCCATAGAGTAGGGGCTGCATAGGAAAAGGCCCGAGCACCAAATGTTAAGTGTATCCTGGGAATAACCAGCTTCATCTTGTTGGCAGAGCGGAGGGTGCGTGGAGGGGCATAAAGTTCCAATAGATCCGCTATGTATTTGGGTCCCATGTGGTGTAGAGCCTTGAATGTCAGCAGGCAGATCTTAAAATTGATTCTCCATTTTACTGGCAACCAGTGAAGAGTTTGCAGTACTGGGGTGATGTGTGAGCTGCGGGGGGCATTGGCTAGGAGTCTGGCTGCAGCATTCTGTACTAGCTGTAAGGGGCGCAGAACCTTATCTGTAGATCCGATTAACAGGGCGTTGCAGTAGTCTAGGCGGGAGGATACAAATGCGTGAACCAGGGCAGGTAGGTCTTCAGCTGGGATTAGGTGTTTTATTTTCGCTATATTTCTTAGATGGAAGAAGGAAGACTTGACGACAGCTGATACCTGCTGTCTGAGTTTTAGATTTCCATCCAGGATCACCCCAAGGTTTCGCACAGAGTCTTTATACTGTACAGTATCTCCCCCAATTGCTAGTTTGAGGTGGTGAGCGTTTTGAACTTTATCCATCATGTGTGGACCACCTACCACCAACACCTCTGTTTTGTCAGAGTTCAGCCTCAGCCAGCTGGTGTTCATCCAATTTTGTAAATCCACTAGACACGCATTTATGGATGCTGATGGGTCTTGGGTGCCAGGCTTGAAGGACAGATACAGTTGTGTGTCATCTGCATAACAATGGTATCCTAAACCATAGTTCTGGATTATTTTGCCCAGTGGGAGCATGTAGACTGCAAAGAGTAATGGTGATAGTACAGAACCCTGTGGAACTCCATAGGCAAGTGGCACTGGATTAGAGTAGTGTGTGCCCAGACATACTTGCTGTGTCCTGCCAGATAGGAAGGTCTGAAACCAGCTAAGAACAGTACCCCTTAGGCCACAGTAATTCTTCAGTCGCTGGATTAGTATTTCATGGTCCACAGTATCAAATGCTGCTGACAAGTCAAGAAGAATCAGAATTGAGCAATCACCCTTGTCCCTTGCAGTAAGTAGTACAGTATATATAGAAGAGATAATTAGAGAGCACAGGACCAATAGAGAGCGAATACTGAAGTTGAGGGAGGGCCCCTCTGGCCCAAGGGCCCTGATGCGGTCGCAACCTCTGCACCCCCTATTGCTACGCCTCAGATTAGTGTTAGGCATAGGTAGTGTTATGAGTAGGTAAGGGGGAATGTAAGTGTGAGAGGGAGGTTAGGAAAAGTGCTAGAAGAATTTAGGTAACATTACCAACATTCTACAAGGGGCTTCATACGGTGCCCAATTATCCAGGTACCTTTTTCCATGTACACACATTACAAATCAAGCATATTCATCCAATGGGCACATTGATATCCATCAATTACTGGGCATACTGACTGGTTAAACACTTTTTATCACCTAAATTGGACCTGAACACTTGCACAGGGCAGAAGGAAAACAGAGAAAAATGCACCCTGTGTGTTTTTAGAGAGGGGAACCTAACTCCCCCTCATCTGTGGCTAATCACAAGTGTAATTTGATCTCTCAAGTGTCAGCACAGAAATTCGGCAGTCCTAGGCAGACACAGCTAATATTTAACACAGGATGTTAACCCTTTTGTCTGCTCCCATGTAAGCAGGGAGTAGACAGACTGCAGATGTAGTGCAGGAGTTCTGTAAGCTGTAACAAAGAAATGTTTTTCTTTAAAGGTTATTATGCTGTTGCTTATATTTTAGAACAGAGAGCAAGTTTTGAGTTCAGGTCCACTTTAAGAATTTTTGTTAAAAGTTTCTAAAGCTTTCAAGAGTTCATTCCTTGTACATTACATCAGTAAAAGGTTAAACGAGTGAAGAGAGTGACACCCAGTGGTTAAGAATAAGATGAGGCCATTTTCACTTTCAGATCTCCTATCCAGGTCAAAGAATTCCCAGTTGTTAGAGCACAGGTGCAAAATGTTCCACAAAATAGAGGCCATGGGAGATAAATAGGCATCAGAACATATTATCTATATAAAACTTCTATGGTACAAAGAACTGCACCTAAGCAAGAAGAAAGCGTTGAAGAATTATCACTAACAGCTGTCATTATGTCTCCAGAGCCATCAATCATGTTCAGATCTTATGGGGAAAGTGACAGATAGCTTCAATATCTATTAGACTAAAGGCGGCTGTAGGGAAGTAATGGCAGAGCTTAGAACTGATCCCTTGATGCACACAGTCCAGCCTGAATAAGTACTTCAATCCATTGATGAAACATTCATAAAACTAGGTGCATTTGTCCATATTGTCTGCCTGGACTCCCTGGAGAACACACAAAACTGTGTGCCACTAATTATGCCACTAATCATTGCAGCATGCAGGGCTGGAGCTACCATAGGAAAAAATGGGCAATTGCCCCAGGGCCCCAGAGCCTGTAGGGGACCCTAAGGTGTCCCTCCCCCATCTTAACTGTTGCTCCCCAGGAACTCTGCAGAGTCTGTTAAGTTGGGAGTAGAGTTGGGCCGAACCTCCGATTTTAGGTTCGCGAACCGGGTTCGCGAACTTCCGCGGAAGGTTCGGTTCGCGTTAAAGTTCGCGAACCGCAATAGACTTCAATGGGGATGCGAACTTTGAAAAAAAAATAATTTATGCTGGCCACAAAAGTGATGGAAAAGATGTTTCAAGGGGTCTAACACCTGGAGGGGGGCATGGCGGAGTGGGATACACGCCAAAAGTCCCCGGGAAAAATCTGGATTTGACGCAAAGCAGCGTTTTAAGGGCAGAAATCATATTGAATGCTAAATGACAGGCCTAAAGTGCTTTAAAACATCTTGCATGGGTATACATCAATCAGGTAGTGTAATTAAGGTACTGCTTCACACTGACACACCAAACTGTTCACTGAACAGAACAGGTATGCAGTGGCGGGTTCACTGAACAGAACAGGTATGCAGTGCCGGGTTCACTGAACAGAACAGGTATGCAGTGGCGGGTTCACTGAACAGAACAGGTATGCAGTGACGGGTTCACTGAACAGAACAGGTATGCAGTGGCGGGTTCACTGAACAGAACAGGTATACAGTGGCGGGTTCACTGAACAGTACAGGTATGCAGTGGCAGGTTCACTGAACAGGTATGCAGTGGTGGGTTCACAGTACAGGTATGCAGTGGTGGGTTCACAGAACAGGTATGCAGTGGTGGGTTCACAGTACAGGTATGCAGTGGTGGGTTCACAGAACAGGTATGCAGTTGTGGGTTCACAGAACAGGTATGCAGTGGTGGGTTCACAGAACAGGTATGCAGTGGTGGGTTCACAGAACAGGTATGCAGCCAGGGACAAGCTAAGCCTAACTAATCTTTCCCTATGAGAGACAGTCTGCAGCAGCTCGCCCTACTCTCACTAATGCAGGCACACGAGTGACCGTAATGGTCGCCGCTGCCTGCCTTTTAGTAGGGGGGAGTGGCTCCAGGGGCTAGTGTAGCCTAATTGGCTACACTGTGCCTGCTGACTGTGATGTAGAGGGTCCATGGTGCATTATGGTGCATTATGGGGCGAACCAAACTTCCGCAAAGGTTCGCCTGCGGGACGCGAACGCGAACCACGGAAGTGCGCATGGAACCGTTCGCAGGCGAACCGTTCGGCCCAACTCTAGTTGAGAGGTGATTGGGAGAGGGTCAGCAGCCAGCTCAGGGGCCCTGGAGGAAAATTTGGCTGCAACAAAGAGCCTCTAATGACGCTTTTTGGTCGGGAGGGTGTCTGTTGGGGGGCCCCCAGGCTAATTTTGCCCTAGGGCCCAATTGTTACTTTAACCAGCCTTGGCAGTATATCTGCTGACCTACTGGTGTTAAAGAGAGTCTGAAGCCTTCTAAAAATCATCTTTTTATTTGACTTTTATCTTCAGCAATATCAGCAAAGCTAAGATGTCGCATCCCCGTGGCAGAACGATCTCATTAAACCCCCCAAATACCAAGGCAAAATACCACTACTTCCAAGTCGTGGATTTTGCTGCCCGGGGAGGCAGAGCTTAGCGCTGTAGCTCTGCCTCCGTCAATCCCCGCTGATCACCGCCCATCTTCTTTCACTGAGAGGGGCGGGGAGAGGTGGTGATCAGCGGGGATTGATGCGAGTAGAGGCAGAGCTACAGCACAAAGCTCTGCCTCTACCAGGAAGCACTTCCCACATTTTGCCCCTGGGATTTGGGGGGTTTAATGACATCGTTCTGTCACAGGAATGCTGTGTTTTAGCACTGCTGATATTGCTGAATATAAATGCCAAATAAAAAGAGGATTTTTAGAAGGCTTCAGACTCTCTTTAACCATTTGTGCCGCCCGGACGTGAAGCTCACGTCCGGGCAGCTGCCTTGCAGCGCTCCCGCGCTTCGGTGCACTCCTGCACACGATCGCGGGCGCACCCCCGTGCCCGCGTGGTGTCCCCCGGTAGCCCTGGGATCAGTGAAAGGGAATATTGTTCCCGATCAACGATCCCTGTCCCCCGCAGAAAAACCGCATCCCCCTTGTACTTCCGCTTAGTAAGAAGTACAAGGGGGGAAACTAAAAACGAAGGTGGCCATCTTGTGGCCAAATAGTAAAACTACATCTGCACATTTATTATATTACAATTTACACGCATAACAACATTAAAAATTAACTATTTATGTCCCACACCAAAATATTACCCAAATAAAATTTTTAATGGAAATTTTTTTTTTTTTTAAAAAAAGACATAAATAGTTATCTAAGGGTCTGAACTTTTTAAATATGTTTTTGAAGGGCGTATACTACAAACACTTTTTAAATTATAAGCTTGTAAATAGTGATGGATGCAAAAACAATGCACCTTTATTTCCAAATAAAATATTGGCGCCATACATTGTGATAGGGACAAAATTTAAATGGTATAATAATCGAGACAAACGGGTAAATAAAATACATAGGTTTAAATTATGGTAGCGTAGATTATTTTAAAGCTATAATTGCCGAAAAATGAGAAATAATGATTTTTTTCCATTCTTTTCTTATTAATCCTGTTAAAATGCATTTACAGTAAAGTGGCTCTTAGCAAAATGTACCACCCAAAGAAAGCCTAATTAGTGGCGGAAAAAACAAGATATAGATCAATAAATTGTGATAAGTAGTGATAAAGTTATTAGCGAATGAATGGGAGGTGAAAATTGCTCTGATGCATAATGTGAAAAATCCCAGCAGGCTGAAATGGTTAAAGGGCCACTATCACGAAAAAACTGTAAAATTTAAAATGCTTTTCAACATACAAATAAGAAGTAGGTCACTTTCAGAGTAAAATGAGGCATAAATTACTTTTTCTTCTATGTTCCTTTTGCTTACAGTAGGTAGTAGAAATCTGACAGAACCAGCATGGCCTTTATTCTTTATAAAGACATTCCCTGAAAAGCAATTATACAAAGATGCTGGCCAGCCTCCCTGCTCGCTGCACACTTTATTGGCGGTTAGATTGTGCTACTGTCATTCGCTTAGTGCTTTTGAAAATAAATAAAGCCCAGAGAATCACCCAAGAGCAGATGGGCTGCTCCAAAACCTGTCAATTCTGTCAGACTTTTATTACCTGCTGCAATTGGCTAGGGGGAGGGACTAGCTGCAACACAGGTGTTAAATTAAACAGGAAGTGTAGGCCAAACCTCTAATCTTGGTGAAGGGCTGCTTCACTTCACTGCTGGGAATTGTGAGCACTAATTATATTACATTGCTGTTTGTATATTGTTTTTTGCTGCTGCAATATCTGGTGGATTGTCTGTTGTGGTTCATCTGATATTAAGCAGCAAGTGTCAGCTTTTAAAAGTACAATTTTTTTTTTCTTTTCCCTCTAGTTTGTTTTGCAGCAGGCAATTGGCTAGGGGGAGGGACTAGCTGCAACAGGAGGTATTTGGTCAGCTTCAGGACTCAGTACTGAGATTGCTCAGTCTGTGGCTTGCTCACTAAGTGGCTGCGACACAAGTGGCATAGGCGTTAAAAACAGGCGTTACAACACAGGCACAAAGAGAGTGGTGAGAGGAAGTAGGTATGGACTAAAAAAAAACAAAAACAAAAAAAAAAAAACCTTCAATCAATATTGCGGTTTTTTGCATTGGTTAGAATGTGCTAGGCACGCTGTGGTGTAGTCTTTAAATTTTGAGGACTCCACCCCAACTTCACTCACTCCACCTCCACTCCTCCACCCCTCCCGCCCCTCCCCCTCCCCTCCTCCCTCCTCCCCCCCCTTCTCCTCCCCTCACTCCCCACACTCCCCAACTTTACTTACTCTCCCTCTCCTCCTCCCCAGCTACACTCAATCTCCCGTTTCATCTTTTACCGCCACAGTTTACTTTAAATAATTTTTCCCCACACAAAAGTCATCATGTTGGACGATGCTGTGCAGTGTACATCCTGCAACATGTATGCATGCCTTGATCAGCGGATTGAGGGTGTTTACTGTTGCCCTGGGTGTGTGCGTGTTGCTCAGTTAGGCCCGGTTCACACTTGCGGTTTAGTAAAAACCGCACCGGATGTCCGGACCGCACCGTATCCGGACCGGACCTGATCCGTACGGTTCCTATCCGGATCCGGTCCGTTTGCATCCGGTTTCCGTGCGGTGTGAACACGGTTGCGGTCCGGATCCGGTTTCTTAAGGAGATAACATCCTTTTAATTACCTGGGGTCTGGGAGGTCAGCAGAAGGGTCTGGGGTCATTGTTGGAGACAGGTGGACGTGTGGAGACCATCCGTGGATACAGAGACTGCAGTTGGGACCATGGATCCAGGCATTTACTCGTAAACCTGGGAATTCTCTCTGTTGTTACTCGTAAACCTGGGAATTCTCTCTGTTGTTCGCCTCCTTCAGCAGACATGTTGCTGGCAAAAAGAGCTCCAGCATGAAATCGCTGCTGCCCCACTCTACGCTGGGCCCATGTGGTCCCCATCCAAAATGCATAGGAAGTGGGGTAGAACGTCCGGTTTTTGTAGCCAGTGTGTTGTGCGCTCTCCGGCTCTCATTGCTTTGTATTGGCCGGATGGTGCAGTCCGGCTCCGCTCCGGATACGGCTGCCGGAGGAGCCGGACCAAAAAATAGCGCATGTTGGAACGGACGCCGGAGTCCGGATCCGGCCCGGATCCGGTCCGGCTCCGGTCCGGCAGAACGGACGCATGTGAACGGACGCATAGGCTTTCATTGCCATGCCGTGCGTCCGTTCCGTCCGTTCTGAAAGCGGTCCGGCTCCGGCACGGCGATTCCGGACGGCCACCGCTAATGTGAACCGGGCCTTAGAGGCGGAAGTCGCAGAGCTAAATAAGCATCTCGCAACACTGAGAAGCATACACAACATGGAGAAGAGCTTGGATCTCACGATCCAGACACTGGATGGAACCGTTGAAGATGAGGAGGGTGGAGTACAGCCGGACCAAGAAGCAGAGGCAGCCGCTAGTTGGGTCACAGTTAGAAGGGGTAGGGGAAAAAGTGGCAGGGAGGCTAGTCCCGAGTTGTCCCTCACTAATAAGTATGCTTGTTTGCGTAATATTGGGGAGGATGATTCAGGAGTAGCAATGCTGCAGCAGGATGTGCTCCTTAGCAACCAAGGGGCAGACTGCTGTAACGAGAAAGGGAATAGGAGTGCAGCTAAGGCTAGACAGGTACTGGTGGTAGGGGATTCAATTATTAGGCGCACAGATAGGGTAATCTGTCGAAGAAACCGCGAATGCCGTACAGTCTGTTGCCTCCCGGGTGCTCGGGTTCGGCATGTAGCGGAAAGAATTGACAGATTACTGGGTGGGGCTGGGGAAGACCCGGCTGTCATGGTACACATTGGCACCAATGACAAAGTTAGTGGGAGATGGAAGGTCCTCAAAAAGGATTTTCAGGTACTTGGAGATAAACTTAAAGCAAGGACCTCCAAGGTGGTGTTTTCTGAAATACTGCCAGTGCCACGTGCTACATCTGAGAGACAGAGGGAGCTTAGGGAGTTAAATAAGTGGCTGAGAAATTGGTGTAGGAAGGAAGGGTTTGGGTTCCTGGAGAACTGGGCAGACTTTGCAGTCGGCTACAGGTTCTACAGCAGGGATGGGCTGCACCTTAATGGGGAGGGTGCAGCTGCATTGGGGGAGAAGATGGCTAAACGGTTGGAGGAGATTTTAAACTAGGATCTGGTGGGAGGCGGGAGGATAAAGTCTCAATACGTAGACAAGATGAGGTAAAAAGACAGTGGGAACCTATCATTATGGAGGGTGGAGAGGGGGGTGGGGACAGTGTAAAGATTAAGGAGGTTGGTAAAAATTCAAGTAGCCAATTTCATGTAAACAAAATTGGTAAATGTGGTGGTAAAAATATAAAGTGCATGGTAACCAATGCTCGGAGCCTTGCAAATAAAATAGACTAACTAGAGTTCATTCTGAATGACAAAGGCTATGACATTGTGGGAATAACCGAAACATGGATGGATGAAAGCCATGACTGGATAGCTAATTTAAAAGGATACAATGTGTTTAGGAGGGATAGAACAGGGAAAAAAGGTGGAGGGGTTTGTCTCTTTGTTAAGAATTCTCTTACAGCTGTCCTCAACGATGAGATGGAGGAAGATTGCGAAGATGTGGAGTCCGTTTGGGTAAATATTCATGGTGGAAATAAAAGTTGCCAATTGCTTATTGGGGTATGCTACAGGCCACCTCTTATTAATGAAGCTGCAGAACTGCGATTACTACAGCAGATTGAAAAAGCTGCAGGTAAAAATGAGGTGATAATTATGGGCGACTTCAACTTTCCAGACATTGACTGGAGTATTGAGGCTACCCATTCTGGTAAAAGCAGCAGATTTCTGGCAGCACTACAGGACAATTACTTGACTCAAATGGTAACTGAACCAACTAGGGGGCATGCGTTACTGGATCTGATCATTTCTAATAGACCAGATAATGTATCAAATGTGCAGGTTCAAGAACATTTGGGAAATAGTGATCACAACATGATAACGTTTGATCTGGTGACTGATAGGCCACGGGGCAGCGGGACCACTAAAACTATGAATTTTAGAAAAGCAAAGTTCACTCAAATTAGGCAGGCACTAAGTTTGGTGAACTGGGATAATGTACTACAAGGGGAAGACACTGAAGGGAAATGGCAAGCTTTTAACCACTTCCCGACCGCCGTATGTACAATTGGCGGCCGGGAAGTGCACCCCGCAAGGACCGCCGTATTGACAATTGGCGGCGGTCCTTGTAGGGGCATGGGCGGAGCGATCGCGTCATCAGTGACGCGATCCTCCGCCTCCGCCTGGCGCCGCTCACCCGCCGCAACATCCCGCCGGCCATACGGAAGCGCCGGCGGGATGTTAACCCCGCGATCGCCGCATACAAAGTGTATAATACACTTTGTAATGTTTACAAAGTGTATTATACAGGCTGCCTCCTGCCCTGGTGGTCCCAGTGTCCGAGGGACCACCAGGGCAGGCTGCAGCCACCCTAGTCTGCACCAAGCACACTGATTTTCCCCCCCCCCCTGCCCCAGATCGCCCACAGCACCCATCAGACCCCCCCCTGCCCACCCCCCAGACCCCTGTTTGCACCCAATCACCCCCCTAATCACCCATCAATCACTCCCTGTCACTATCTGTCAACGCTATTTTTTTTTTATCCCCCACCCTGCTCCCTGCCCCCTCCTGATCACCCCCCACCCCTCAGATTCTCCCCAGACCCCCCCCCAGACCACCCCCCCTGTTTACTGTATGCATCTATCCCCCTGATCACCTGTCAATCACCTGTCAATCACCTGTCAATCACCTGTCAATCACCCGTCAATCACCCATCAATCACCCCCTGTCACTGCCACCCATCAGCCAGCCCCTAACCTGCCCCTTGCGGGCAATCTGATCACCCCCCCACACCAATAGATCGCCCGCAGATCCGACATCAGATCACCTCCCAAATCCATTGTTTACATCTATTCTCTCCTCTAAACACACACTAATTACCCATCAATCACCCCCTATCACCACCTGTCACTTTTACCTATCAGATCAGACCCTAATCTGCCCCTTGCGGGCACCCAATCACCCGCCCACACGCTCAGATTGCCCTCTGACCCCCCCTTATCAATTCACCAGTGCATTAATTACATCTGTTCTTCCCTGTAATAACCCACTGATCACCTGTCAATCACCTGCCAATCACCTATCACCCATCAATCACCCCCTGTCACCCCCTGTCACTGCCACCCATCAATCAGCCCCTAACCTGCCCCTTGCGGGCAATCTGATCACCCACCCACACCATTAGATCGCCCGCAAACCCGCCGTCAGATTACCTCCCAAATGTATTGTTTACATCTGTTATCTTCTCTAAACACCCACTAATTACCCATCAATCACCCATCAATCACCCCCTATCACCACCTGTCACTGTTACCTATCAGATCAGACCCTAATCTGCCCCTTGCGGGCACCCAATCACCCGCCCACACGCTCAGATTGCCCTCAGACCCCCCCCCCCCTTATCAATTCGCCAGTGCATTAATTACATCTGTCCTTCCCTGTAATAACCCACTGATCACCTGTCAATCACCTGCCAATCACCTATCACCCATCAATCACCCCGTCACTGCCACCCAACAATCAGCCCCTAACCTGCCCCTTGCGGGCAATCTGATCACCCACCCAATAGATCGCCCGCAGATCCGACATCAGATCACCACCCAAGCGCAGCGTTTACATCTATTCTCTCCCCTAAACACCCACTAATTACCCATCAATCACCCCCTATCACCACCTGTCACTGTTACCCATCAGATCAGACCCTAATCTGCCCCTTGCGGGCACCCAATCGCCCGCCTACACGCTCAGATTGCCCTCAGACCCCCCCTTATCAATTCGCCAGTGCAATATTTACATCTGTTCTCCCCTGTAATAACCCACTGATTACCTGTCAATCACCTATCAATCACCCATCAATCACCCCCTGTCACTGCCACCCATCAATCACCCCCTGTCACTTCCACCCATCAATCACCCGCTGTCACTGCCACCCATCAATCAGCCCCTAACCTGCCCCTTGCGGGCAAACTGATCACCCACCCACACCAATAGATCGCCCGCAGATCCGACATCAGATCACCACCCAAGCGCAGTGTTTCCATCTATTCTCTACCCTAAACACCCACTAATTACCCATCAATCACCCCCTGTCACTGCTACCTATCAGATTAGACCCCTATCTGCCCCTAGGGCACTCAATCACCCGCCCACACCCTCAGAATGCCCTCAGACCCCAGCCCTGATCACCTCGCCAGTGCATTGCTTGCATCTATTCCCCCCTCTAATCACACCTTGAGACACCCATCAATCACCTCCTGTCACCCCCCTAGCACACCTACCCATCAGATCAGGCCCCAATTTGCCCCGTGTGGGCTCCTGATCACTCGGCCAATCCCTCAGATCCCCCTCAGACCCCCTTCCGATCACCTCCCCAGTGCATTGATTGCATCTATTTTCCCCTCTAACCACCCCCTGAGACACCCATCAATCACCTCCTGTCACCCCCCTAGCACTCCTATCCATCAGATCAGGCCCAATACAACCTGTCATCTAAAAGGCCACCCTGCTTATGACCGGTTCCACAAAATTCGCCCCCTCATAGACCACCTGTCATCAAAATTTGCAGATGCTTATACCCCTGAACAGTCATTTTGAGACATTTGGTTTCCAGACTACTCACGGTTTTGGGCCTGTAAAATGCCAGGGCGGTATAGGAACCCCACAAGTGACCCCATTTTAGAAAAAAAGACACCCCAAGGTATTCTGTTAGGTGTATGACGAGTTCATAGAAGATTTTATTTTTTGTCAAAAGTTAGCGGAAATTAATTTTTATTGGTTTTTTTTCACAAAGTGTCATTTTTCACTAACTTGTGACAAAAAATAAAATCTTCTATGAACTCGCCATACACCTAACGGAATACCTTGGGGTGTCTTCTTTCTAAAATGGGGTCACTTGTGGGGTTCCTATACTGCCCTGGCATTTTAGGGGCCCTAAACCGCGAGGAGTAGTGTAGAAAACAAATGCTTCAAAATGACCTGTGAATAGGACGTTGGGCCCCTTAGCGCACCTAGGCTGCAAAAAATTGTCACACATGTGGTACCGCTGTACTCAGGAAAAGTAGTATAATGTGTTTTGGGGTGTATTTTTACACATACCCATGCTGGATGGGAGAAATTTCTATGTAAATGGACAATTGTGTGTAAAAAAATCAAACAATTGTCATTTACAGAGATATTTCTCCCACTTAGCATGGGTATGTGTAAAAATACACCCCAAAACGCATTATACTACTTCTCCTGAGTACGGCGGTACCACATGTGTGACACTTTTTTACACCCTAAGTACGCTAAGGGGCCCAAAGTCCAATGAGTACCTTTAGGATTTCACAGGTCATTTTGCGACATTTGGTTTCAAGACTACTCCTCACGGTTTAGGGCCCCTAAAATGCCAGGGCAGTATAGGAACCCCACAAATGACCCCATTCTAGAAAGAAGACACCCAAAGGTATTCCGTACGGAGTATGGTGAGTTCATAGAAGATTTTATTTTTTGTCACAAGTTAGCGGAAAATGACACTTTGTGAAAAAAAACTATTAAAATCAATTTCCGCTAACTTGTGACAAAAAAATAAAAACTTCTATGAACTCACCATACTCCTAACGGAATACCTTGGGGTGTCTTCTTTCTAAAATGGGGTCATTAGTGGGGTTCCTATACTGCCCTGGCATTTTAGGGGCCCTAAACCGTGAGGAGTAGTCTTGAAACAAAAATGACCTGTGAAATCCTAAAGGTACTCATTGGACTTTGGGCCCCTTAGTGCAGTTAGGGTGCAAAAAAGTGCCACACATGTGGTATCGCCGTACTCGGGAGAAGTAGTATAATGTGTTTTGGGGTGTATTTTTACACATACCCATGCTGGGTGGGAGAAATACCTCTGTAAATGACAATCTTTTGATTTTTTTACACACAATTGTCCATTTACAGAGGTATTTTTCCCACCCAGCATGGGTATGTGTAAAAATACACCCCAAAACACATTGTACTACTTCTCCCGAGTACGGCGATACCACATGTGTGGCACTTTTTTGCACCCTAACTGCGCTAAAGGGCCCAAAGTCCAATGAGTACCTTTAGAATTTCACAGGTCATTTTGAGAAATTTCGTTTCAAGACTACTCCTCACGGTTTAGGGCCCCTAAAATGCCAGGGCAGTATAGGAACCCCACAAATGACCCCATTTTAGAAAGAAGACACCCCAAGGTATTCCGTTAGGAGTATGGTGAGTTCATAGAAGATTTTATTTTTTGTCAAAAGTTAGCGGAAAATGACACTTTGTGAAAAAACACAATTAAAATCAATTTCCGCTAACTTTTGACAAAAAAATAAAATCTTCTATGAACTCACTATACTCCTAACGGAATACCTTGGGGTGTCTTCTTTCTAAAATGGGGTCATTTGTGGGGTTCCTATACTGCCCTGGCATTTTAGGGGCCCTAAACCGTGAGGAGTAGTCTTGAAACGAAATTTCTCAAAATGACCTGTGAAATTCTAAAGGTACTCATTGGACTTTGGGCCCTTTAGCGCAGTTAGGGTGCAAAAAAGTGCCACACATGTGGTATCGCCGTACTCAGGAGAAGTAGTATAATGTGTTTTGTGGTGTATTTTTACACATACCCATGCTGAGTGGGAGAAAGATCTCTGTAAATGGACAATTGTGTGTAAAAAAAATTAACAAATTGTCATTTACAGAGATATTTCTCCCACCCAGCATGGGTATGTGTAAAAATACACCCCAAAACACATTATACTACTTCTCCTGAGTACGGCAATACCACATGTGTGGCACTTTTTTGCACCCTAACTGCGCTAAGGGGTCCAAAGTCCAATGAGCACCTTCAGGCTTTACAGGGGTGCTTACAATTTAGCACCCCCCAAAATGTCAGGACAGTAAACACACCCCACAAATGACCCCATTTTGGAAAGTAGACACTTCAAGGTATTCAGAGAGGAGCATGGTGAGTCCGTGGCAGATTTCATTTTTTTTTGTCGCAAGTTAGAAGAAATGGAAACTTTTTTTTTTCACAAAGTGTCATTTTCCGCTTACTTGTGACAAAAAATAATATCTTCTATGAACTCACTATGCCTCTCAGTGAATACTTTGGGATGTCTTCTTTCCAAAATGGGGTCATTTGGGGGGTATTTATACTATCCTGGAATTCTATCCCCTCATGAAACATGACAGAGGGTCAGAAAAGTCAGAGATGCTTGAAAATGGGAAAATTCACTTTTTGCACCATAGTTTGTAAACGCTATAACTTTTACCCAAACCAATAAATATACACTGAATGGGGTTTTTTTTATCAAAAACATGTTTGTCCACATTTTTCGCGCTGCATGTATACAGAAATTTTACTTTATTTGAAAACTGTCAGCACAGAAAGTTAAAAAAATCATTTTTTTGCCAAAATTCATGTCTTTTTTGCTGAATATAATAAAAAGTAAAAATCGCAGGAGCAATCAAATAGCACTAAAAGAAAGCTTTATTAGTGACAAGAAAAGGAGCCAAAATTCATTTAGGTGGTAGGTTGTATGAGCGAGCAATAAACCGTGAAAGCTGCAGTGGTCTGAATGGAAAAAAAGTGGCCGGTCCTTAAGGGGTAGAAAGCCCTAGGTCCTCAAGTGGTTAAACTTATACTCAATCAATATTGTAGTATGTATATCCCATATGGAAACAAAATGTCTAGGAATAAAAAAAGGCCTCTATGGATGAATAGAAAGGTTAAAGATAAAATGAAGAGGAAAAAGAATGCCTATAAGGTCTTAAAACAGGAGGGGACCGAGGCTGCACTAAGCAATTATAAGGAGTGCAATAAAAATTGTAAAAAAGAAATTAGGCAGGCAAAGATTGAAGCTGAAAAACAAATCGCTAAGGATATCAAATCTAACCCAAAAAAGTTTTACAAGTACATTAACTCTAAAAAAAGAAAGGTTGACTGTATAGGACTCCTAAAGGATGAGGATGGGAACTCAATGGTGGATGACCAAGGTAAGGCAGAGTTATTAAATGCTTTCTTTGCTTCTGTCTTCACAAAAGAAACAGCACTGTTGCAAACTACAGAGGCAGAAGAGTCTCAATCTTCTAACTGTAATATTAAATACTTAACGCAGGAAGAA
Organism: Hyperolius riggenbachi; assembly: GCF_040937935.1. Classification (NCBI taxonomy): domain Eukaryota; kingdom Metazoa; phylum Chordata; class Amphibia; order Anura; family Hyperoliidae; genus Hyperolius; species Hyperolius riggenbachi. The sequence goes on along the minus strand of NC_090650.1, from coordinate 73,638,122 downwards.
GTGAAGGCAAGACTAAATAAATTAAAAATAGACAAGGCACCTGGCCCGGATGGCATGCCTCCTCGGGTCCTAAGGGAATTAAGTTCAGTTATAGATAAACCCCTTTATCTTATCTTTTGTGACTCTCTTGCAACTGGCAGAGTCCCAGTGGATTGGCGTACAGCCCACGTTTTCCCATTATTTAAGAAGGGCAAAAAATCTGATCCAGGAAATCATAGACCTGTAAGTTTAACATCAGTTGTATGCAAACTATTTGAGGGGTTACTAAGAGATACTATACATGACTTCATAGTAGAAAATAATCTTATTTCTTAGCATCAACATGGGTTTACTAAAGACAGGTCCTGTTTGACTAACATGCTCAGCTTTTATGAGGTAGTGAATGCTAATATGGATATTGGGAATGCTGTAGATGTGATATACTTGGACTTTGCAAAGGCCTTCGACACTGTTCCCCACAAAAGTCTGGTGCAAAAGTTGAGGATGCAAGGACTGGGGAAGAGTCTGTGTTCATGGATAGGGAACTGGCTAATGGACAGAAAACAAAGAGTTGTGGTCAATGGATCGTACTCAAAATGGGAGACTGTTAGCAGTGGGGTCCCACAGGGGTCTGTTCTGGGTCCAGTGCTCTTCAATTTATTTATTAATGACCTAGTAGATGCAGTAGTGAGCAATGTTGCTATTTTTGCAGATGATACAAAATTGTGCAGAATCATCAACTCTCAGGAAGATAGTGTCATATTGCAACAGGATCTGGATAGGATGGCTATATGGGCACATACATGGCAGATGAAATTCAATGTTGACAAATGTAAGGTCATGCATTTTGGACGTACTAATGGTCTAGCACCATACAAAATAAATGGGATACAGTTGGGGACATCAAACTTGGAGAAGGACTTAGGAGTACTCATTGACAACAAGTTAAATAATCGTACTCAATGCCAAGCAGCTGCAGCTAAAGCTAACAAAATTTTGGGATGCATTAAAAGGGAAATAAAAACTTGAGATGCTAGCATAATATTGCCCCTGTTTAACTCTCTAGTAAGGCCACATCTGGAATATGGAATTCAGTTCTGGGCACCACATTACAAAAAAGATATTGCAGTTTTAGAGCAGGTGCAGAGACGAGCAACAAAATTGATGCGTGGGATGGAAGGTCTCACTTATCGAGAAAGGTTAGATAAACTGGGTTTATTTAGTCTAGAGAAAAGACGCCTTAGAGGGGATCTAATTAACATGTATAAATACATCAGAGGGCAATATAATACCTTGGCGGATGAGCTTTTTGTCCCTAGGCCTTCTCAAAGGACTAGAGGACATGATCTGCGCATGGAGGAAAAACGTTTTAACCATTTATTTAGGAAAGGGTTCTTTACAGTAAGAGTGATTAAGATGTGGAATGCATTGCCACAGGAAGTCGTTATGGCAAACTCTATACCTGCATTTAAAGGGGGCTTAGATGCTTTCCTTGCGTTGAAAGACATCCATGGCTACAATTACTAGGTAATGCCTAATGATGTTGATCCAGGGATTTTATCTGATTGCCATCTGGAGTCGGGAAGGAATTTTTCCCTTTAGGGGCTAATTGGACCATGCCTTGTAAGGGTTTTTTCGCCTTCCTCTGGATCAACAGGGATATGTGAGGGAGCAGGCTGGTGTTGTACTTTATACTGGTTGAACTCGATGGACGTATGTCTTTTTTCAACCAAAATAACTATGTAACTATGTAACTATGTAAGAGACAGCAATATAGTAGAAAAGTAATAGATGGCTTATTTTACTCTGGAAGAAATGTACTTCTTATCTGTATGTTTTTTTATGTATTTAAAATCTAGTTATTTTTGCGATACTGGTCCTATAATTAAAAATTACATACTTGTAATGGTTGTTGGACACATAAAGCATGATCTGACTCATACTGAAATTTTTGTATTCTTGTTATACAGAATTTCAGTATCAAATGAAAATAGGTGCAGAAGTTCAGGATAGTAAGATCCACAAAAATAGAATTTACATGATTCCTTTATTCCCCCTAAAGTGTTATAGGCCATTTTCAATACCTAATCCTAACCTCAACACCTAGGATGTGCGCAACACTAACTTCCTTCCCCTTCTTTTCCTAACACTAAACTTAAAACCTCAATGACAGCTACCTCCCCACGTCTTGTTCCTAACGTTAACTATTTCTCAGATTAAGTGCTTAACCCTAATGTTTAACCATTTTATCCACCATAACATCTATATCCTCTGTGACTCATCTAAGCTACAAGGACGTAGATATATGTCTTGTAGCAAAAGCAGTGCTGTGCAGGATTGGGCTTGTTCCTGTGCACACCTCTGGCACTATCTGATGCAGCACTAATCGGTGAAAGGGAATATATGTTCCTTGAACCAATAAGATTGACTTTTACCATTCAAAATATTTTTACTTTGATGGAGATCATTGCATCTGTCATGGTCTGGTTGGATCAATGTAATCAAAATGGATGTGCTTCCAAAATTCTTATACATTATGCAGGCACTACCTATTTGGTTCCCAAAAACGTTCCTGTCAACAGTTCATTCTCGCTTTCTAAATTTCATCTGGAACAAAAAGCCTCATAGAACTAACTATAAATGACTCAGCCACCCCAAAGATAAAGGTGGTATGAGTTTACCTGACATTAAGACATATTATTTCTCACCCAGATTCTAGACTGGTTCCAGAGCAGATCTACTAAGCAATAGGTTACTCTTGACACAATATTTTCTGGCATAGATCCTAGGGCTTTATTATGGACACCAGGTCCGGCCATGCCTGACAGAGGTACTTTATCTCTTGCCCCACAAGTTCTACTAAAGGGATGGGACTTGATGGTAAGAAAGTTTAAAATACAGTAGGATGTGAAAGTTTGGTCAGCCTCGTTAATTGTCATGATTTTCCTGTTTAAATCATTGGTTGGTACAATTAAAAATGTCAGTTAAATATATCATATAGGACAGTGTTCCCCAACTCTGTCCTCAAGGCCCACCAACAGTGCATATTTTGCAGAAAACCTCAAACATTTACAGGTGAGGTAATTAGTGTCTCAGCAGAGCTGATTAACTACAGTACCTCTGTGGTTTTCTGCAAAACGTGTACTGTTGGTGGGCCTTGAGGACAGGGTTGGGGAACATTGATATAGGAGACACATATAGTGATATTTGAGAAGTGAAATTAAGTTTATTGGATGTACAAAAAGTGTGCAATAATTGTTTAAACAAAATTAGGCAGGTTCATAAATTTGGGTACAACAAAAAAGAAATTATATTTAGTAGATCCTCCTTTTGCAGAAATTACAGCCTCTAAACACTCCCTGTAGGTTGCAATGAGAGTCTGAATTCTGGTTGAAGGTATTTTGGACCATTCCTTTTTACAAAACCTTTCTAGTTCATTCAGGTTTGACGGCTTCCGAGCATGGACATCTCTCTTTAACTCACACCACAGATTTTCAATTATATTCAGGTCTGGGGACGAAGATGGCCATTCCAGAACGTTGTACTTGTTCCTCTGCATGAATGCCTAGTGGATTTTGAGCAGTGTTTAGGGTCATTGTCTTGTTGAAAGATTCGGCCCTGGCGCAGCTTCAGCTTTGTTACTGATTCCTGGACATTCATCTCCAGAATCTGCTGATACTGAATGGAATCCATGAGTCCCTCAATATTGACAAGATTCCCAGTCCCTGCACTGGCCACACAGCCCCACAGCATGATGGAACCACCACCATATATTACTGTAGGTAGCAGGTGCTTTTCTTGGAATGCTGTGTTGTTTTTCCTCCATGCATTATGCCCAAAAAGCTCAATTTTAGTTTCATCAGTCCACAGCACCTTATTCCAAAATGAAGCTGGCTTGTCCAAATGTGCTTTAGCGTACCTCAAGCGGCTCTGTTTATGCTGTGGGCGGAGAAAAGGCTTCCTCTGCATCACTCTTGCATACAGCATCTCCTTGTGTAAAGTGCGCCGAATGATTGAACGATGCACAGTGACTCCATCTGCAGCAAGAGGATGTTGTAGGTCTTTAGTGCTGGTCTGTGAGTTGACTCTAACTGTTCTCAGCATTTGTCGCTTCTGTTTATCCAAGATTTTTCTTGGTCTGCCACTTCGAGCCTTAACTTGAACTGAGCCTGTGGTCTTCCATTTTCTCAATATGTTCCTAACTGTGGAAACAGACAGCTGAAATCTCTGAAACAGCTTTCTGTATTCTTCCCCTAAACCATGGTGGTGAACAATCTTTGTCTGCAGGTCATGTGAGAATTGTTTTGAGACCCCCATGTTGCTACTCTTCAGAGAAAATTAAAAGAGGAGGGAAACTTACAAATGACCCCCTTAAATACTCTTTCTCATAATTGGATTCACCTGTGTATGTAGATCAGGGGTCACTGAACTTACCAAGCCAATTTGAGTTCCAATAATTAGTTCTAAAGGGTTTGGAATGAATAAAATGACAACAGTGCCCAAAGTTATGAACCTGTCTAATTTTATTTAAACAATTATTGCACACTTTCTGTAAATCCAATAAACTTAATTTCACTTCTCAAATATCACTTTGTGTGTCTCCTATATGATATATTTAACTGACATTTTTTATCATAACAACCAAAAGATTTAGACAGGAAAATCATGACAATTAACAAGGTTGCCCAAACTTTCGCATCTCACTGTATCTTCCATACCTACCCCACTTACTCCCGTATTAGACAATCATAGCTTTGCAACTGGGATAAGAGCGAATTCAATCTTGGGTTGGAGTAGACACGTTTGGCCACAGATTATACACATAACTGGTAGCAACGGTTTATTAAACAGACATACAATTGGCAATCCGGATCATAAGCCTAAGGCCCCGTTCACACTTGCGGTTGTTTGCCAAACGGACCGGATGACCTGACCGGATCCGGACCGGATCCGGATCGGAACCGTACGGTTCTGATCCGGATCCGATCCGGATCCAGTCAGGTTGCATCAGGTGTCCATCAGGATGCGATCCGGATCCGTTTGGCAAAAGTAACGTTAAAAACAAAAAAAATGTTGGGGTCTGGGAGGTCAGCAGAAGGGGGACCTGTGGAATCAGGCCCTCTGCTGTTTAGCTTTCACCTCCACCTGCGACATGCTGCCAACATCTCCGGATCCGGATCCAGCTGTGCTGCTCCACTCCAAAATGCTTGCCCATGTGTCCCCATCCAATATCGCCGCAACAATCCCCATAGGAAGTGGGGTAGAACATCCGGATTTCTCAGCCAGTGTGTTGTGCGCTCTCCGGTTCCCATTGGTTTGTATTGGCCGGATGGTGCAGTCCGGCTCCGCCCCGGATACGGCTGCCGAAGGAGCCGGATGAAAAAATAGCGCATGTTGGAACGGAAGCCTGAGTCCGGATCCGGCCCAGATCCGGTCCGGCTCCGGTTCGGCAGAACGGACGCATGTGAACGGACGCATAGGCTTTCATTGCTATGCCGTGCATCCGTTCCGTCCGTTCTGCAAGCGGTGCGGCTCCGGCACGGCGATTCCGGAGGGCCACCGCAAGTGTGAACCGGGCCTAATATAAATTGGTTCATGTGGAGACAAATCCAAGAATTTTACTTCTCACTTGAACCCAAATCCAACATCTACAGACAGTTAACCGGATTTGAATCTATGTGCTCAGGGTCTGTCACCACTGAACATAAAATTTCGGTTTTATACTCTGACCTTGTATGTTCACTAAGTGACTCTCAACTACACATGACTGATAAATGGGAAAAAGATCTTGGTTATGAGCTGGAAGGTGAAAAATGGGAAAAGATATTTACTCTCACACATAAGTCATCTGTTGCCTCATTCCTTATACAATACAATACAATAACATTTCTATAGCGCTTTTCTCCCATAGGACTCAAAGCGCTTAGGCTCTCTCAGATTCAGTAATTGGTAGTAGGATGAAGTATTCACACAACAAAAGTTATATTTCTGCAAATGCCAAACTGAACAGGTGAGTTTTCAGTCTGGATTTAAACACGTCCAGGGATGGAGCTGTCCTGATCTGTTGAGGTAAGGAGTTCCAAAACGTAGGGGCAGCATGACAGAAGGCTCTGGGACCAAAAGTTTCCAAGTGGACTCTGGGTATGACTAGATTATTAGAACCTGTGGATCTGAGAATGCGGGGATTGCTACGTAGCTGCAACATATCTTTCATGTATCCAGGGCCTAGATTATTCAGGGATTTAAATGTCAGTAGGCTGATCTTGAATAGGACCCTCCCTTCTATAGGTAGCCAGTGAAGGGAGTGCAGGACTGGCGTTATGTGGCAGTGACGGGGTTGGCTGGTTAGCAGTCTGGCAGCAGTATTCTGTATCAGCTGTAGGCGGTACAAGACCTTTTTTGGAAGGCCAGTGTAGAGAGCATTACAGTAGTCCAGTCGGGATGTGATGAAGGCATGGACTAAGGTTGGCAGATCTTCTGGGAGGATGAGGTGCTTGATTTTTGCAATGTTCTTCAGGTGAAAATAGGATGATTTCACCACAGCAGAGATTTGAGTTCTGAAGTTTAAATCCCCATCAATTAGAACTCCCAGGCTACGCACATGATCAGAGCTGCGTAGAGCCGTGCCTCCTATTCCCAGTAAGGACTGCAAGTTAAGTTGTTTTGTTATCATGCTCTGCCCTCCAATCAGAAGGACTTCAGTTTTGTCTGCATTTAGTTTCAGCCAGTTGTCATTCATCCATTGCTGTAGTTCACGCAAGCAGGCGTTTATAGTTAGAGTTGGGTCTGTCACACCAGGCTTCAGGGAAAGATATAGTTGGGTGTCGTCTGCATAGCAGTGGTATGTCAGGCCATGCTTTTGGATTAGTTTTCCAAGCGGTAACATGTAAATCGTGAAAAGCAGGGGAGAGAGGATTGAGCCCTGGGGCACCCCATACTTAAGTGATACAGGGGTGGACAGGAAGGGCCCCATAAACACTTTGTGGGTTCTGCCACTCAAGAAGGATTGGAACCACTGAAGAACTATGCCATCAATGCCGCAGTATTCCTGTAGCCTGTTTATCAAGATGTCATGGTCAACTGTATCAAAGGCTGCAGAAAGGTCTAGCAGTATGAGGATCGGGCACTCTCCTCTGTCTCTTGCCATGAGCAGGTGGTTGCATATTTGGATGAGGGCAGTTTCAGTACTGTGGTGTTTCCTGAAGCCAGACTGGAATGGGTCATAACTGTTGTTTTGTAGGATTTTGGCTTCTAGCTGGAGGTAAACAGCATTTTCAATTAGCTTGCCCAGAAAGGGGAGGTTAGAGACAGGTCTGTAGCTAGTCATTGCATCTGGGTCCAGGGAGGGTTTTTTGAGGAGAGGCCTGATGATTGCTTCCTTCAGTAAAGCAGGAAATATCCCTGATTGTAAGGAACAGTTAACAATTTTGAGGAATACCGGTACGAACAGGTCGGGGCAGTTCAATATGAACTGTGTTGGGCCAGGATCCAGGTCACAGGTAGTTAGGCGCAGTGATGCTCAAATACCCCTTTTTAAAATTCGAGTTTGGTCGAATTCGAATAGTAAATTATTCGAGGTCAGTCGAATATTCGAGTCGAATAATTTTTACTATTCGATTCGACCTCGGACTTCGAGCTCACTATTCGAGTCGGTATTCGAGCTCACTATTTGAGCTGACTATTCGAATTGGCCTTAAATAGCTTCCAACACTTGTTTTGAGGGTGAATGATGCAAGAAACATCTTTTTTTTCCAAGTAACAACAGCAAGTGATTATGTGGGGATGTTCCTTTAAAAAAAAATGTGGAAAGAGAAGTTGTGTCCTTAATTTTGTTCAGTAGTGTTACTGTATATACTTGTTCTTCTTCTTCTTTATCTTTCTTCTTCTTCTTCTAGATCTTCTTCTTCTATATCTTCTTCTTCTTCTTCTATATTGTCTTCTTCATCATCTTCTTCTTCTTCATCTTCTTCTTCTTCTTCATCTTCATCTTCTTCTTCTTCTTCATCTTCATCTTCTTCATCTTCTTCTTCTTCATCTTCTTCTTCTTCATCTTCATCTTCTTCTTCTTCTTCATCTTCTTCTTCTTCTTCTTCATCTTCTTCTTCTTCTTCTTCTTCATCTTCTTCATCATCTTCTTCATCTTCTTCTTCTTCTTCTTCATCTTCTTCTTCATCTTCTTCTTCTTCATCTTCTTCATCTTCTTCATCTTCTTCTTCTTTTTCATCTTCTTCTTCATCATCTTCTTCATCTTCTTCTTCATCTTCTTCTTCATCTTCATCTTCTCCTTCTCCTTCTTTTTCAATATCGTCTTCTTCTTCTTCACGTATTTCTCTTTTCAATTTTTTTTTAAAGAAATGCAGCTATTTTTGAGCGTAACAAATAGCTGGTGGGCGCACGCATGTTGGAAGCGCCATTGTATGTGCTCCCTGGCAGTGGAAACACAAAGACAGCAGGAGGTAAATTCAGCAGCAGGAGGAGGAGGATGAGTGTGTGGCAGCAGGCAGTCAATGAGGCAGGCAGCTCGCCGTGACATAATAGCCCTGGTACCTAGCGGTGATACCAGGGCTGTAAATAAACACAACAGGAGGTCCCAGACAGCGGTCGTGCAGCCCACATTGTGTCCAATACACAACTGGGACAACACAGTTTTCAACCCGGGCACCTCAGAAAAATTAAACCTTTTTTTTTTTTTTTTAATGGTTTGTTTGGTTTTGGTTTTGCAACCAATATAGCTATTGTTTGACGTAATAGCTGGTGGCAGAGTGGCAGCAGAAGGTAATTCTGTGTACCCTGGCAGTGGGAAACACAGACAGACAGCAGCAGCAGGAGGAGGAATGGAGGAGTAGGCGAGCAGCTATTGTTTGACGTAATAGCTGGTGGCAGAGTGGCAGCAGAAGGTAAATCATCTGTGTACCCTGGCAGTGGGAAACACAGACAGACAGCAGCAGCAGCAGCAGGAGGAGGTATGGAGGAGCAGTGTGAGTGTGGCAGCAGGTAGGCAGCGTGACATAATAGCCCTGGTACCTAGCGGTGATACCAGGGCTGTAAATAAACACAACAGGAGGTCCCAGACAGCGGTCGTGCAGCCCACATTGTGTCCAATACACAACTGGGACAACACAGTTTTCAACCCGGGCACCTCAGAAAAATTAAACCTTTTTTTTTTTTTTTAATGGTTTGTTTGGTTTTGCAACCAATATAGCTATTGTTTGACGTAATAGCTGGTGGCAGAGTGGCAGCAGAAGGTAATTCTGTGTACCCTGGCAGTGGGAAACACAGACAGACAGCAGCAGCAGGAGGAGGAATGGAGGAGTAGGCGAGCAGCTATTGTTTGACGTAATAGCTGGTGGCAGAGTGGCAGCAGAAGGTAAATCATCTGTGTACCCTGGCAGTGGGAAACACAGACAGACAGCAGCAGCAGCAGCAGCAGGAGGAGGTATGGAGGAGCAGTGTGAGTGTGGCAGCAGGTAGGCAGCGTGACATAATAGCCCTGGTACCTAGCGGTGATACCAGGGCTGTAAATAAACACAACAGGAGGTCCCAGACAGCGGTCGTGCAGCCCACATTGTGTACAATACACAACTGGGACAACACAGTTTTCAACCCGGGCACCTCAGAAAAATTAAACCTTTTTTTTTTTTTTAATGGTTTGTTTGGTTTTGGTTTTGCAACCAATATAGCTATTGTTTGACGTAATAGCTGGTGGCAGAGTGGCAGCAGAAGAAGGTAATTCTGTGTACCCTGGCAGTGGGAAACACAGACAGACAGCAGCAGCAGGAGGAGGAATGGAGGAGTAGGCGAGCAGCTATTGTTTGACGTAATAGCTGGTGGCAGAGTGGCAGCAGAAGGTAAATCATCTGTGTACCCTGGCAGTGGGAAACACAGACAGACAGCAGCAGCAGCAGCAGGAGGAGGTATGGAGGAGCAGTGTGAGTGTGGCAGCAGGTAGGCAGCGTGACATAATAGCCCTGGTACCTAGCGGTGATACCAGGGCTGTAAATAAACACAACAGGAGGTCCCAGACAGCGGTCGTGCAGCCCACATTGTGTCCAATACACAACTGGGACAACACAGTTTTCAACCCGGGCACCTCAGAAAAATTAAACCTTTTTTTTTTTTTTAATGGTTTGTTTGGTTTTGGTTTTGCAACCAATATAGCTATTGTTTGACGTAATAGCTGGTGGCAGAGTGGCAGCAGAAGAAGGTAATTCTGTGTACCCTGGCAGTGGGAAACACAGACAGACAGCAGCAGCAGGAGGAGGAATGGAGGAGTAGGCGAGCAGCTATTGTTTGACGTAATAGCTGGTGGCAGAGTGGCAGCAGAAGGTAAATCATCTGTGTACCCTGGCAGTGGGAAACACAGACAGACAGCAGCAGCAGCAGCAGGAGGAGGAATGGAGGAGTAGTGTGAGTGTGGCAGCAGGTAGGCAGCGTGACATAATAGCCCTGGTACCTAGCGGTGATACCAGGGCTGTAAATAAACACAACAGGAGGTCCCAGACAGCGGTCGTGCAGCCCACATTGTGTCCAATACACAACTGGGACAACACAGTTTTCAACCCGGGCACCTCAGAAAAATTAAACCTTTTTTTTTTTTTATGGTTTTTTGGTTTTTGGTTTTGCAACCAATATAGCTATTGTTTGACGTAATAGCTGGTGGCAGAGTGGCAGCAGAAGAAGGTAATTCTGTGTACCCTGGCAGTGGGAAACACAGACAGACAGCAGAAGGGCAGTACACAGCAGCCCACTGTAGGTGTAAAATGTGTGGCTGCAGGCGACGTAATAGTCAAAGTGAACCAGGCTGGCTTAGTGAGCAGGAGCCAGGAGGTGGTAAAGGGTGGTAAGGCACATTAACGATGGTTCCGGCAGCCAGTTCATGTCCCCCTCTCGCCGACAACAGGGGCCAGGAACTCGCCTTCCACCCACGCCTGGTTCATCTTGAGAAACGTCAGTCTGTCCACAGACTTGTGAGACAGACGTGAGTGTTTCTCGGTGACCACGCCACCAGCTGCACTGAAGCAGCGCTCGGACAGCACGCTGGAAGGGGGGCAGGACAGCACTTCCAGGGCGTACTGCGCCAGCTCGCTCCAGATCTCCATGCGCTTGACCCAATACTCCATGGGATCAACAGGGGCATCGCTGTCAAGCCCGCTGTACGACCCCATGTAGTCAGCCACCATGCGGGTCAGGCGCTGGCTGTGACCGGAGGAGGATGCTGCTGCATGCATCTCCTCTCTAGTCACTGCTGCCGGAGCCTCTACAGTCCTGTAGAGCTTGTGGCTGAGAGACAGCAGGTCTGTGGGGCGCTTGCTGCTGCTGGATGCAGGCACCTGCTGCTGCCTCTGTGCTGGCTGCTGGACAGTGGGGGTGGAAGGCTGGGGGAAGGCTTCCTCCAAGCGCTCAACAAGGGCCTGCTGCAAGCTCCTTATTTGTTGCGCTGGGTCTCCTCCTGCAGGCGGCAGGAACTGGCTCAACTTCCCCTTGAGGCGTGGGTCCAACATCATGCTGATCCAGATGTCCTCCCTCTGCTTCATCTGGATCACCCTGGGGTCCCTGCGCAGGCACGTCAGCATGTGCGCTGCCATTGGGAAGAGGCGGGCCACGTCTGCTGGCACATCGACGTCAGTGCTGTCCTCATCCTCCTCCTCTGCCGCCTCATCCTCTCTCCACCCCCGCACCAACTCAGCTGCGCTGTGCTGATCCCCCTCATCAGCAGCCAGGTCAGGGACCTCCACCAAGTCCTCCTCCTCCTCCCCCTCAGAGGTGGACTGCGCAGCTGGTTGCCGCTCCTGCTGGTCCAAGGCTGCCGCTCCCTGTTCCAGCAAAGCATCGAGGGCCCTGTTCAGCAGAGAAACCAGGGGCACCCACTCGCAGACCATAGCATGGTCCCTGCTCACCATGTTTGTGGCCTGCAGGAAGGGAGCCAGCACAAAGCACACCTGCTGCATGTGCCTCCAGTCATCATCGGGGACGATGGACGGGATGTTGCTGGTCTTGTCCCTTCTCTGAGCTGCGGAAACAGTGGCCAGGGCAAGGTACTGTTTGACAGCGTGCCTCTGTTCAACCAGACGCTCCAACATCGCCAGGGTGGAGTTCCAGCGAGTCGGAATGTCAAGGATCAGCCGATGGCGTGGCAGATCCAGCTCCTTTTGCACGTCTTCCAGGCTCGCACAGGCTGCAGCCGAGCGCCGGAAGTGACGCACAACATTCCTTGCCGTTTCCAGCAGTTCGCCCATCCCCTGGTAGGTGCGCAGGAACTTCTGCACCACCAGGTTCAGCACGTGGGCAAGACAGGGGATGTGGGTCAGGTTTCCCCTGTCTATTGCGGCAACCAGATTGGCCCCATTGTCGGCCACCACCTCTCCGACTCTGAGGCCTCTGGGGGTCAGCCAAATCCTCTCCTGCTCCTGGAGTTTGGCCAACACATGGGTTGCCGTCAGCTTGGTCTTCCCAAGGCTGACCAAGTGCAGCAGCGCTTGGCAGTGGCGGGCCTTCACGCTGCTGCTGAGGCGGGGGGTTTGGCCAGGTGTGCCGGAGGATGGCAGAGGATCGGAGGAACCTGCTGCAGTTCCCCTGACCCTGCGGGGTGGCACCACCCACTGTGTTGCTGCTGCTGCTGTGCCCGCTGCTGCTCTCCCATCCTCACCCCCTTCCACCAAGCTGACCCAGTGGACAGTGAAGGACAGGTAGCGGCCTGTCCCGAAGCGGCTGCTCCAGGAGTCCATGGTGACGTGGACCCTTTCACCAACCGCGTGCTCCAGCCCTCGCTCCACATTGGCCATCACAAAGCGGTGCAGTGCAGGAATGGCCTTGCGGGCAAAGAAGTGTCTGCTGGGGAGCTGCCAGTCTGGGGCTGCGCAAGCAAGCAGCGCACGAATGTCGCTCCCCTCCTGCACGAGCGTGTACGGCAGGAGTTGGGAGCACATGGCCCGTGCCAGCAAGCCGTTCAGCTGCCGCACGCGACGGCTGCTGGGAGGCAGAGCCCTAACCACCCCCTGGAAGGACTCGCTCAAAAGGCTCTGGCGTGGCCTTTTGCTGACACGGGAATCAGCAGACACAGCAGAGGAGGCCACTGAGGACTGGCTGCCAGAACAGGCCTCAGTGTCGGCGGCAGGAGTTGCAGAGGGGGGAGGAGCAGTGCGTTTCCGCACTCCTGCTGGTGCTGCTGGAGGAGCAGGAGGGCGGGTGGCTGCTGTTGCTACTGCTGCTGCTGAAGGCTGTGCAGTGATGGGTGTGGTGCCACCAGGGGCGTATCTGGGTAATATGGCGCCTATGGCAAACACTGAATTTGCGCCCCCCCCACACACACACACACACAAACCCAATATTAGAATTTAAACTGCCCCCCCTAACATAAATTGAGTCGCCATGGTCCCCTAGATATTAGAATTAAGTAGCCATGTGCCTCAAAATTAAATAAATATTCCACATTCTTCCAGATAAATGAAAAATTAGACGCATGCTTCCGGTTAGAAGAATCAAATAGTTCCATACCTCAAGATAAAATAATCAAGTAGTCAGATGCCTCCAGAAAATTCATCAAGTAGTCACATGCCACCCAATAAATATATTAAGTTAGCACAATTATCCAAATAATTACGGTAAGTAGTCACGCATCTCAAGTTAAAAAGTTAAGTAACTAGGTGCCTCACAAAACAATTAAATAGCCAGGTGCATGAAGATAAAATAAGGTGCCTCAAGAAAAATAATTAAGTACCCAAATAGGAAGCATCTCGGTGGCGGGTGGGAGGAAGCATCTAAGTGCTGGGTGTGGTGGGTGGGAGAAAGCATCTAGGTGCTGGGTGTGGTGGGTGGGAGGCAGCATCTAGGTGCTGGGTGTGGTGGGTGGGAGGCAGCATCTAGGTGCTGGGTGGGAGGAAGCATCTAGGTGCTGGGTATGGTGGGTGGGAGGCAGCATCTAGGTGCTGTGTGTGGTGGGTGGGAGGGAGGAAGCATCTAGGTGCTGGGTGTGGTGGGTGGGAGGCAGCATCTAGGTGCTGGGTGTGGTGGGTGGGAGGCAGCATCTAGGTGCTGGGTGTGGTGGGTGGGAGGAAGCATCTAGGTGCTGGGTATGGTGGGTGGGAGGAAGCATCTAGGTGCTGGGTGTTGTGGGTGGGAGGCAGCATCTTGGTGCTGGGTGTGGTGGGTGGGAGGAAGCATCTAGGTGCTGGGTGTGGTGGGTGGGAGGAAGCATCTAGGTGCTGGGTGTGTGGAAGCATCTAGGTGCTGGGTGGGAGCATCTAGGTGTTAGGCTGGGGAGGGTGGGTAGGAGGGAGCATCTAGGTGCTATACTGGGGAGGGAGGGTTGGAGAATTTGGTGCTAGGCAAGGGAGGGAGGGTGGGAGCATCTAGATGCTAGGCTAGGGAGGGAGGGTGGAAGCATCTAGGTGCTAGGCTAGGGAGGGAGGTGGGTGGGAGCATCTAGGTGCTAGGCTAGGAAGGGAGGGTGGGAGCATCTACGTGCCAGGCTGGGGAGGGCTAGGTGCTAGGCTGGGGAGGGTGGCAGCATCTAGGTGCCACGCTGGGGAGGTGGGAGGGGGCAGCGTCTAGTTGCCAGGCTGGGGAGCAGCATCTAGGTGCTAGGCTGGGTGGCAGCATCTAGCTGCCTGGCTTGGAAGGGTGGCAGCATTTAGGTACCAGGCTGGGGAGGGTGGTGGATGGCAGCATCTAGGTGCAAGGCTGGGTAGGATGGTGTAAGCATCCAGGTGCTGTGCTCGGCTGGGGAGGCAGCAACGAGGTGCAGAAAGGGGTCATTGAAGGCATCCACGATCACATAGCAGCCACAGAAGAGACTCCCGGCATTTACCTTATCTGTACCGTAACTTATTTTCACCAGCAGCCAGTTGATCTCTCTCTGTGCTGCCCCAGCTGCTTCATAGACAGTCAGTCTATGTGTACTGACTGTGACTGTCAACTGACCGCCCGTAGCTACACACATGCGCTGCTTCCTCTCCCACCCCATCAGCCCCAGCGGCACGGAGGCAGCCAATCAGGAAGGGAGATCGCCGGGAATGTAAGACAACAAAGTGGGCAGCGGACGCCGTTGCTATGGCGACTACAGACGCTGGGACCGGCGCAGCGTGGAGGAAGACTGTCTGGACCAGTGGACTGGCACCCGGCGGAGAAGCAAGGCCAGCCGATCTGGAGGAGGATGCAGCAAGTGGAGGAGAGTCGCCGATGTTGCTATGGCGACCAGTCACAGAGCAGCAGGGAGGACTGTCTGGACCTGTGGACCGGCTGTGGAGTAAAAGACCCGATCAGGAGAAGTATCGCCGGGGATGGGAGGCAGCAAGTGGAGGCGGACCCGAGTCGCTTTCGTTGATATGGTGACCACAGACGCTGGGGACAGAGCAGGCTGAGCAGCGGGGAGGAGTGGAAGTGAATAGGCGGCACACGCACACACAGACAGTCCCGCTCTCTTCAGGACCTAAAGGGGTGATTTATTGCTTACAGGGGGATGCGCCCCCCTAGGTGAGTGACAAGGGGCGCCCATGGCAGGTGCCCTATGTGCACCCCTATAGATACGCCTCTGGGTGCCACTGCCAGCACCAGATGCCTTCAGCCTCTGGAACTCCTCATGCTGGTGGAAATGTTTAGCCGCAAGGTGGTTGATGAGCGAGCTGGTGCAGAACTTTAAGGGGTCTGCACCTCTGCTCAACTTCCGCTGACAGTGGTTGCAAGTGGCGTACTTGCTGTACACAGTGGGCATGGTGAAATATCGCCAGATTGGTGACTTAAACATCCCCCTACGGCATGGAAGCGCTGCTGCCTGTCTCCCTGTGGTGGTTGGGGGGGGGGCTTGGGGGGCTTGGGTGCGGCTGGTGGTGGTACTGGCAGATGCTGCTGCTGCTGCTGCTGAGCCTGAGACACCAGCAGGCTGTGGGACCTGCCTACTGCTGCTGCCAATGCTTGCAATGATGCGCCTCCTTGCAAGGCCCACAAGAGCATCCTCCTCCTCCTCCTCAGAGCTGCTGAGGACGACATCCCCTGGAGGTGGTGGCACCCAGTCTCTGTCTGTCACCGGGTCATCATCATCCTCCCCCTCCTGAAACATGTCCTGCTGGGATGAGGACCCCCCAAACTCCTCTCCTGATGCATGGATGGGCTGCTTGACTGTCGCCACAGTCTTGCTGTCCAATCCCTCATCCCCCAAAGTGCCCATCAGCATCTCCTCCTCAAAATCGCCAACAACAGCAGACAATTGACTCATGATGCCTGGGGTCAAAAGACTGCTGAATGACAGGTCGCCAACTGACGGTGAACTGGCCTCCTCCCCAGGCCCTGCTGGGCGGCTGCTGCGAACAGGGGTGGTGGTGGTGGTGGTGGTGAGGGTGGAGGCCTCGGATGCAGAGCTGATGGCGGGCTGCTCATCCTCCGTCATGAGTTGCACCACAGTGTCTGCATCCTTTTCCTCAATGGGACGTTTCCGACCCGGCTGGAGGAAAATGGGAGCAGGTGCTACACGCTGCTGCTGCTGTGTCTCTGCAGCGTGAGTTGCAGATGCTCCTGCTGGGCGGCGCCCAAGGCGTCCACGGCCAGTGGCTATGGGAGGAATGTTAGCCACTGACGCTGCTGCTGCTGCTGCGGAACTGTGCATGGTGGCGCGCCCGCGGCCGCGGCTTGCCACAATGCTGCTCCCTCTCCTCCTGATTCCCTTGCTGCCCTTCCCCTTGCCCAAACCGCGCTGGCTGCCACTTCCAGACATCTTAACCACTTCAGGACCACAGTCTTTTCGCCCCTTAAGGACCAGAGCCTTTTTCTCCATTCAGACCACTGCAGCTTTCACGGTTTAATGCTCGGTCATACAACCTACCACCTAAATGAATTTTACCTTCTTTTCTTGTCACTAATACAGCTTTCTTTTGATGCTATTTGATTGCTGCTGCGAGTTTTACTTTTTATTATATTCATCAAAAAAGACATGAATTTTGTCAAAAAAATGACTTTTTTAACTTTCTGTGCTGACATTTTTCAAATAAAGTAAAATTTCCTATACATTTGAGCGCGAAAGTTATTCTGCTACATGTCTTTGATTAAAAAAAAACCATTCAGTGTATATTTATTGGATTGGGTAAAAGTTATAGCGTTTACAAACTATGGTGCCAAAAGTGAATTTTCCCATTTTCAAGCATCTCTGACTTTTCTGCGCACCTGTCAGGTTTCATGAGGGGCTAAAATTCCAGGATAGTACAAATACCCCCCAAATGACCCCATTTTGGAAAGAAGACATCCCAAAGTATTCAGTGAGAGGCATGGTGAGTTCATAGAAGATTTTATTTTTTGTCACAAGTTAGCGGAAAATGACACTTTGTGACAACAACAACAAAAAAAAAAAGTTTCCATTTCTTCTAACTTGCGACAAAAAAAAAATGAAATCTGCCACGGACTCACTATGCTCCTCTCTGAATACCTTGAAGTGTCTACTTTCCAAAATGGGGTCATTTGTGGGGTGTGTTCACTGTCCTGGCATTTTGGGGGGTGCCTAATTGTAAGCACCCCTGTAAAGCCTAAAGATGCTCATTGGACTTTGGGCCCCTTAGCGCAGTTAGGCTGCAAAAAAGTGCCATACATGTGGTATTGCCGTACTCAGGAAAAGTAGTATAATGTGTTTTGGGGTGTATTTTTACACATACCCATGCTGGGTGAGAGAAATATCTCCGTAAATGACAATTTTTTTATTTTTTTTACACACAATTGTCTATTTATAGAGCTATTTCTCCCACTCAGCATGGGTATGTGGAAAAATACACCCCAAAACACATTATACTACTTCTCCTGAGTACGGCGATACCACATGTGTGGCACTTTTTTGCACCCTAACTGCGCTAAGGGGCCCAAAGTCCAATGAGTACCTTTAGGATTTCACAGGTCATTTTGAGAAATTTCGTTTCAAGACTACTCCTCACGGTTTAGGGCCCCTAAAATGCCAGGACAGTATAGGAACCCCACAAATTACCCCATTTTAGAAAGAAGACACCCCAAGGTATTCCATTAGGAGTATGGTGAGTTCATAGAAGATTTTTTTTTTTTGTCACAAGTTAGCGGAAATTGATGTTAATTGTTTTTTTTCACAAAGTGTCATTTTCCGCTAACTTGTGACAAAAAATAAAATCTTCTATGAACTCACCATACTCCTAACGGAATACCTTGGGGTGTCTTCTTTCTAAAATGGGGTCATTTGTGGGGTTCCTATACTGCCCTGGCATTTTAGGGGCCCTAAACCGTGAGGAGTAGTCTTGAAACCAAATGTCACAAAATGACCTGTGAAATCCTAAAGGTACTCATTGGACTTTGGGCCCCTTAGCGCACTTAGGGTGCAAAAAAGTGCCACACATGTGGTACCGCCGTACTCAGGAGAAGTAGTATAATGTGTTTTGGGGTGTATTTTTACACATACAGATGCTGGGTGGGAGAAATAGCTCTGTAAATGACAATTATTTGATTTTTTTTACACACAATTGTCCATTTACAGAGAGATTTCTCCCACCCAGCATGGGTATGTATAAAAATACACCGCAAAACACATTATACTACTTCTTCTGAGTACGGCGATACCACATGTGTGACACTTTTTTGCAACCTAGGTGCGCTAAGGGGCCTAACGTCCTATTCACAGGTCATTTTGAGGCATTTGGATTCTAGACTACTCCTCACGGTTTAGGGCCCCTAAAATGCCAGGGCAGTATAGGAACCCCACAAGTGACCCCATTTTAGAAAGAAGACACCCCAAGGTATTCCGTTAGGGGTATGGTGAGTTCATAGAAGATTTTATTTTTTGTCACAAGTTAGTGAAAAATGACACTTTGTGAAAAAAACAATAAAAATCCAATTTCCTCTAACTTTTGACAAAAAATAAAATATTCTATGAACTCATCATACACCTAACAGAATACCTTGGGGTGTCTTCTTTCTAAAATGGGGTCACTTGTGGGGTTCCTATACTGCCCTGGCATTTTACGGGCCCAAAACTGTGAGTAGTCTGGAAACCAAATTTCTCAAAATGACTGTTCAGGGGTATAAGCATCTGCAAATTTTGATGACAGGTGGTCTATGAGGGGGCAAATTTTGTGGAAGCGGTCATAAGCAGGGTGGCCTCTTAGATGACAGGATGTATTGGGCCTGATCTGATGGATAGGAGTGCTAGGGGGTGACAGGAGGTGATTGATGGGTGTCTCAGGGGGCGGTTAGAGGGGAAAACAGATGCAATAAATGCACTGGGGACGTGATCGGAAGGGGGTCTGAGGGGGATCTGAGGGTTTGGCCGAGTGATCAGGAGCCCACACGGGGCAAATTAGGGCCTGATCTGATGGGTAGGTGTGCTAGGGGGTGACAGGAGGTGATTGATGGGTGTCTCAAGGTGTGATTAGAGGGGGGAAATAGATGCAAGCAATGCACTGGCGAGGTGATCAGGGCTGGGGTCTGAGGGCGTTCTGAGGTGTGGGCGGGTGATTGGGTGCCCGCAAGGGGCAGATTAGGGTCTAATCTGATGGGTAACAGTGACAGGTGGTGATAGGGGGTGATTGATGGGTAATTAGTGGGTGTTTAGAGGAGAGAAGATCTGCGGGCGATCTATTGGTGTGGGTGGGTGATCAGATTGCCCGCAAGGGGCAGGTTAGGGGCTGTTTGATGGGTGGCAGTGACAGGGGGTGATTGATGGGTGGCAGTGACAGGGGGTGATTGATGGGTGATTGACAGGTGATCAGTGGGTTATTACAGGGAATAACAGATGTAAATATTGCACGGGCGAATTGATAAGGGGGGGTCTGAGGGCAATCTGAGCGTGTGGGCGGGTGATTGGGTGCCCGCAAGGGGCAGATTAGGGTCTAATCTGATGGGTAACAGTGACAGGTGGTGATAGGGGGTGATTGATGGGTAATTAGTGGGTGTTTAGAGGAGATAAGAGATGTAAACAATGGATTTGGGAGGTGATCTGATGTCGGATCTGCGGGCGATCTCTTGGTGTGGGTGGGTGATCAGATTGCCCGCAAGGGGCAGGTTAGAGGCTGTTTGATGGGTGGCAGTGACAGGGGGTGATTGATGGGTGGCAGTGACAGGGGGTGATTGATGGGTGATTGACAGGTGATCAGTGGGTTATTACAGGGAATAACAGATGTAAATATTGCACGGGCGAATTGATAAGGGGGGGTCTGAGGGCAATCTGAGCGTGTGGGCGGGTGATTGGGTGCCCGCAAGGGGCAGATTAGGGTCTAATCTGATGGGTAACAGTGACAGGTGGTGATAGGGGGTGATTGATGGGTAATTAGTGGGTGTTTAGAGGAGATAAGAGATGTAAACAATGGATTTGGGAGGTGATCTGATGTCGGATCTGCGGGCGATCTATTGGTGTGGGTGGGTGATCAGATTGCCCGCAAGGGGCAGGTTAGGGGCTGATTGATGGGTGGCAGTGACAGGGGGTGATTGACGGGTGATTGACGGGTGATTGACAGGTGATTGACAGGTGATTGACAGGTGATCAGGGGGGATAGATGCATACAGTACACGGGGGGGGGGGGGTCTGGGGGGGGGGTCTGGGGAGAATCTGAGGGGTGGGGGGGTGATCAGGAGGGAGTAGGGGGCAGATTAGGGACTTAAAAATAAAATAGTGTTGACAGATAGTGACAGGAAGTGATTGATGGGTGATTAGGGGGGTGACTGGGTGCAAACAGTGGTCTGGGGGGTGGGCAGGGGGGGGTCTGAGGGGTGCTGTGGGCGATCAGGGGGCAGGGGAGGGGGAAATCAGTGTGCTTGGGTGCAGACTAGGGTGGCTGCAGCCTGCCCTGGTGGTCCCTCGGACACTGGGACCACCAGGGCAGGAGGCAGCCAGTATAATAGGCTTTGTATACATTACAAAGCCTATTATACTTGTTACATGCGGCGATCCGGGTGCTAGTAACCCGCCGGCGCTTCCGAACGGCCGGCGGGTTACAACGAACGGTGGGCGGAGCCAGTCCCCGGCGGCTGATCGCGTCACGAATGACGCGATCGCCGCACAGCCACTCCCGCAGCCGCCCCCGCCAATGGGCGTATTGCGGTCGTTTGGGCCCGGTCTTTGCCGCCGCCCATCGGCTGGGGGCGGTCGTTAAGTGGTTAAATGTTTTGGGCGTATAGACAAAAGTTTTGTAAAAGGGCGGGTGAAAAGTGGGGTACTTTAATGGAGTGGGTTGGTTGGTGAGGTGACTGAGTGAGTGTCCCCTAGTACAGTAAGTAAGTAGTAACAGTCAGGAAGTACAACTAGCAGTTACAATAATCAGTAGTAATCACAAGTAAATTTAGTGTGTGTACACTCAGACAGTGAGTGCACGCACGCAGGAGCTAGTAGCCTATGGACAGTGACTGAGTGTCCTAGACTCCTAGTACAGTAAGAGTAAGTAGTAACAGTAAGTAGAACTAACTAATTACGATAATCAATCAGCGATCAGAAGGAAATAGAGTGTGTGTTGTGTGTGTACACTCAGACAGTGAGTGCACGCACGCAGGAGCTAGTAGCCTATGAACACAGTGACTGAGTGTCCTAGACTCCTAGTACAGTAAGAGTAAGTAGTAACAGTAAGTAGAACTAACTAATTACAATAATCAATCAGAGATCAGAAGGAAATGGAGTGTGGGTGTGTGTACACTCAGACAGTGAGTGCACGCACGCAGGAGCTAGTAGCCTATGAACACAGTGACTGAGTGTCCTAGACTCCTAGTACAGTAAGAGTAAGTAGTAACAGTAAGTAGAACTAACTAATTACAATAATCAATCAGCGATCAGAAGGAAATGGAGTGTGGGTGTGTGTACACTCAGACAGTGAGTGCACGCACGCAGGAGCTAGTAGCCTATGAACACAGTGACTGAGTGTCCTAGACTCCTAGTACAGTAAGAGTAAGTAGTAACAGTAAGTAGAACTAACTAATTACAATAATCAATCAGCGATCAGAAGGAAATGGAGTGTGGGTGTGTGTACACTCAGACAGTGAGTGCACGCACGCAGGAGCTAGTAGCCTATGAACACAGTGACTGAGTGTCCTAGACTCCTAGTACAGTAAGAGTAAGTAGTAACAGTAAGTAGAACTAACTAATTACAATAATCAATCAGCGATCAGAAGGAAATGGAGTGTGGGTGTGTGTACACTCAGACAGTGAGTGCACGCACGCAGGAGCTAGTAGCCTATGAACACAGTGACTGAGTGTCCTAGACTCCTAGTACAGTAAGAGTAAGTAGTAACAGTAAGTAGAACTAACTAATTACAATAATCAATCAGCGATCAGAAGGAAATGGAGTGTGGGTGTGTGTACACTCAGACAGTGAGTGCACGCACGCAGGAGCTAGTAGCCTATGAACACAGTGACTGAGTGTCCTAGACTCCTAGTACAGTAAGAGTAAGTAGTAACAGTAAGTAGAACTAACTAATTACAATAATCAATCAGCGATCAGAAGGAAATGGAGTGTGGGTGTGTGTACACTCAGACAGTGAGTGCACGCACGCAGGAGCTAGTAGCCTATGAACACAGTGACTGAGTGTCCTAGACTCCTAGTACAGTAAGAGTAAGTAGTAACAGTAAGTAGAACTAACTAATTACAATAATCAATCAGCGATCAGAAGGAAATGGAGTGTGGGTGTGTGTACACTCAGACAGTGAGTGCACGCACGCAGGAGCTAGTAGCCTATGAACACAGTGACTGAGTGTCCTAGACTCCTAGTACAGTAAGAGTAAGTAGTAACAGTAAGTAGAACTAACTAATTACAATAATCAATCAGCGATCAGAAGGAAATGGAGTGTGGGTGTGTGTACACTCAGACAGTGAGTGCACGCACGCAGGAGCTAGTAGCCTATGAACACAGTGACTGAGTGTCCTAGACTCCTAGTACAGTAAGAGTAAGTAGTAACAGTAAGTAGAACTAACTAATTACAATAATCAATCAGCGATCAGAAGGAAATGGAGTGTGGGTGTGTGTACACTCAGACAGTGAGTGCACGCACGCAGGAGCTAGTAGCCTATGAACACAGTGACTGAGTGTCCTAGACTCCTAGTACAGTAAGAGTAAGTAGTAACAGTAAGTAGAACTAACTAATTACAATAATCAATCAGCGATCAGAAGGAAATGGAGTGTGGGTGTGTGTACACTCAGACAGTGAGTGCACGCACGCAGGAGCTAGTAGCCTATGAACACAGTGACTGAGTGTCCTAGACTCCTAGTACAGTAAGAGTAAGTAGTAACAGTAAGTAGAACTAACTAATTACAATAATCAATCAGCGATCAGAAGGAAATGGAGTGTGGGTGTGTGTACACTCAGACAGTGAGTGCACGCACGCAGGAGCTAGTAGCCTATGAACACAGTGACTGAGTGTCCTAGACTCCTAGTACAGTAAGAGTAAGTAGTAACAGTAAGTAGAACTAACTAATTACAATAATCAATCAGCGATCAGAAGGAAATGGAGTGTGGGTGTGTGTACACTCAGACAGTGAGTGCACGCACGCAGGAGCTAGTAGCCTATGAACACAGTGACTGAGTGTCCTAGACTCCTAGTACAGTAAGAGTAAGTAGTAACAGTAAGTAGAACTAACTAATTACAATAATCAATCAGCGATCAGAAGGAAATGGAGTGTGGGTGTGTGTACACTCAGACAGTGAGTGCACGCACGCAGGAGCTAGTAGCCTATGAACACAGTGACTGAGTGTCCTAGACTCCTAGTACAGTAAGAGTAAGTAGTAACAGTAAGTAGAACTAACTAATTACAATAATCAATCAGCGATCAGAAGGAAATGGAGTGTGGGTGTGTGTACACTCAGACAGTGAGTGCACGCACGCAGGAGCTAGTAGCCTATGAACACAGTGACTGAGTGTCCTAGACTCCTAGTACAGTAAGAGTAAGTAGTAACAGTAAGTAGAACTAACTAATTACAATAATCAATCAGCGATCAGAAGGAAATGGAGTGTGGGTGTGTGTACACTCAGACAGTGAGTGCACGCACGCAGGAGCTAGTAGCCTATGAACACAGTGACTGAGTGTCCTAGACTCCTAGTACAGTAAGAGTAAGTAGTAACAGTAAGTAGAACTAACTAATTACAATAATCAATCAGCGATCAGAAGGAAATGGAGTGTGGGTGTGTGTACACTCAGACAGTGAGTGCACGCACGCAGGAGCTAGTAGCCTATGAACACAGTGACTGAGTGTCGTAGACTCCTAGTACAGTAAGAGTAAGTAGTAACAGTAAGTAGAACTAACTAATTACAATAATCAATCAGCGATCAGAAGGAAATGGAGTGTGGGTGTGTGTACACTCAGACAGTGAGTGCACGCACGCAGGAGCTAGTAGCCTATGAACACAGTGACTGAGTGTCCTAGACTCCTAGTACAGTAAGAGTAAGTAGTAACAGTAAGTAGAACTAACTAATTACAATAATCAATCAGCGATCAGAAGGAAATGGAGTGTGGGTGTGTGTACACTCAGACAGTGAGTGCACGCACGCAGGAGCTAGTAGCCTATGAACACAGTGACTGAGTGTCCTAGACTCCTAGTACAGTAAGAGTAAGTAGTAACAGTAAGTAGAACTAACTAATTACAATAATCAATCAGCGATCAGAAGGAAATAGAGTGTGGGTGGTGTGTGTACACTCAGACAGTGAGTGACCGCACGCAGGAGCTAGTAGCCTATGGACAGTGACTGAGTGTCCTAGACTCCTAGTACAGTAAGAGTAAGTAGTAACAGTAAGTACAACTAACTAATTACGATAATCAATCAGCGATCAGAAGGAAATGGAGTGTGGGTGTGTGTACACTCAGACAGTGAGTGCACGCACGCAGGAGCTAGTAGCCTATGGACAGTGACTGAGTGTCCTAGACTCCTAGTACAGTAAGAGTAAGTAGTAACAGTAAGTAGAACTAACTAATTACGATAATCAATCAGCGATCAGAAGGAAATAGAGTGTGTGTTGTGTGTGTACACTCAGACAGTGAGTGCAGTGCGCACACGCAGGAGCTAGTAGCCTATATGAACAGTGACAGTGAGTGTCCCTACGGGTACAGTAAGAGTAAGTAGTAAGTAAGTACAACTAACTAACAATAATCTATCAGTAATCAGAAGGAAATAGAGTGTGTGTACACACAGACAGTGAGTGAGTGCACACACGCAGGAGCTAGCTAGTAGCCTATAAACAGTGACAGTCAGTGAGTGTCCTACTCCTAGTACAGTATAACTACAATACTATTAGTAAAGGACAGCAGAAATACTGGTATAGATGAGAGAAATAAACAGAGGACAGCTGCCCACAGAGGCAAGGCCCCCCTGAGGCCTAAACCTGTAAGCTTGCAGCAGCTGCCTGTCTCTAATGTAACACACAAGCTACTAACTAAAATACAATGTCTATCTAACTAACAACAATATAGGTGTATATGGCAGGTGTAGGTGAGCAAAAACGCTAGGCAAATGATCACAATAGAGCACTTGCTAAGCCAAAGCACAAAGGAGCAACTCTCTCTCTGTACAAGTCTCAGGCAAGCATGGAGAAACGGAACATGGCGGCCGCTATTTATAGGGTAGGGGCTGGCCAGGGTCCCCCTCTGTGATTGGCTGCCGTCAGAGGGCCTGGGAGCCCTCTGATTGGCTCTAAGGACATCAATCTGGGCTATGACGCTATTCGAGCTCGGTACCGAGCTCGAATAGCGCCGGGTTGCTCGAATAGCTCGAATAGTGAATGGGCTATTCGAGTGTACTCGAATAGCCCATTCGAATAGCTCCAGCTATTCGGAGCTCGAATACCGAGCTCGAATAGCTGAAAAAGAGCTCGAATATTCGAGCTACTCGAATATTCGAGCTCTGCTGAGCACCACTAGTTAGGCGGAGGTGAAGGAGGATGCTTGATGTGACTTCTTCATCAATTTCTTTGAAGTTTGACCAAGGTGTTACGTTGTCTCTGCTAATGGTCTTCGGCGCTATATTAGGCTCAGATGCTGTAAGTTGGATGGCGGACCTTATAGCGGAGACTTTGTCTGTGAAGAAATGGTCAAATTGGTCACAGAGGTCCTTTGAAGACTCGATATTTTTTTGACATGCCGGGTTGCAGAGTTTTTCCACTGTGCGGAACAGTTGGGCTGGTTTGTTAACTGCATTTGCAATCTCTTGTGATAGAAAGGATTATTTTTTTCCTGTGATTACCTTTTGGTAGTTCTTCAAGTGAAGGATTAAGGCATGTTTGTGTTCTGGGGACTGAGATTTGCGCCACAGTGTAACGATTGGTGTCAGCACACAGAGAGAATCTGATTATTGGTGATCTGCAGTATCACCAACAATACAGATATATACCTGATTATGGATTATCTGCAGAATCACCAATAATACAGATATAGTGCTAACCTCTGGACACCTGTATATATAGTGGACACCTGTATATATAGTGAGTGTTTGGTGCAACAGTAATAACTTTGAGTAAACCACCTGATGAGCAGGTGGTCCTTGGCAGTATGGGCAATACTGCTCTTTAAAGAAGCACGAGAACCTTCCAGCAGCCTGAGACCTTCCTGAGCCTGAGTCTCAGGCTGAAGATAGGAAGGGCCAGTGAGTGAGTGACACCTGAAGGTGGATGTCACTAGCTGGTCTGGAGACTATCTCTTACAGGAGAGAGATAGCTCTCGAGGTCGAGCAAGCCAGGTCGGCAACACACGGACAGACAAAGTACAAAGACAGAAGGCTGATTCGGTATCCAAGACAGGCAGGGTTGGGAACAGGTAATCAGGGGTGCATGGTACCGAATCAGAGAGCGGAGGGATAGTCAGGAAAGCAATAGGTCATAACAAATATCAAACAACGCCTAGTCTTGGGTGTGAGGTCCGTAGTCTCTACACCCTGGAACTAGTCTGATGAATAACAGAATGATAACACAAGTTCCCTAGTCTGGGTGTGAGGTCCGTGGTCTCTACACCCTGGAACTAGTCTGATGTATAACAGAATGATAACATAAGTTCCCTAGTCTGGGTGTGAGGTCCATGGTCTCTACACCCTGGAACTAGTCTGATGTATAACAGAATGATAACACAAGTTCCCTAGTCTGGGTGTGAGTTCCGTGGTCTCTATACACCCTACAGCAAGCTGTATATATAGTTGCAGGACTCTGCCGCCCCGCCCGAACCACTCAGCCAATCAGGAGTCCAGCAGGAATCAGCAGATCATCCTGATCAGCTGACACATCTCCTGCTGGCATAAAGGTCCTGACTTCTGGCGCGCGCGTGCGTAGCTCTCCATCCAGGTGCACTAGAGATCCCAGCCGACCCAGACATGCATTGCTGCGCGGAAACCGCAGCGCTGGACGCGGAATCAGCCGTCCTGCCGCCAGTACATGCGGCGGCTTCTCCGCGTTCTCTCACACACAGTCTCTCAAGTTTTCGGCCTTGTCTTTTCAGCTCTTTTATGGTGTTATCAAACCACTGTGCATGATGGTGTGGAGTAAGATATTTAGTGCACAGAGGAGCAATGGTCTCAAAGGTGGAGGACACCAATTTGTTGTATTTAAAAACCAGAGTATCAGGGTCCAAGCTGGAGTCAGTCAATTCATCAAAGCTAAGGTTATCTCGGATATGTTGAGGTGTTAGCCCTTTTAAGCGGCGGTATTTTATTTGATTCTTGACCTGGTGTTTGACAGCTGGTATTGAGAGGGAGAAGTGGATAGTGTAATGGTCTGACCAGGCAACAGGATTAATTTCCACATTGGCTATTGACAGCCCAGTATGGAATATAAGGTCCAGAGTGTGACCTTTCCTGTGAGTAGCAGAGCTGATTGATTGGAAGAAGCCCAGTTCATGTAAGGCACGAGGTAGCTCTATTCCAAATTGTGAAGAGGAGTCATCCACCCATGTATTGAAATCTCCAAGAACAATCCATCTGGGGTGTTCCAGTGTTAGGTTGCATAGGAGATCTAGAAGAGATCTACGTAATTACAAGATTTTATCCAGATGGTAAAGATGTCCTTCACAGATAGCAAAATTTCGGGCAGGGGAAACAGACATGTGTTGGAGATGCCAGTCACAGGTGGGCACATACTTCCATATATGGTGGCTCTGCCCTCATCTTAAGCCCTTTTGGAAAGGTATATTTGCTCTTAACAACTCCCTGTATTCTGAACACCTTCATTTTAAGCCTAAAACAGCCCTACTAAACCTACTTCCAGGTAAGGCTTTCACTGCCAAAAAGTCTCTTACTGGAACTCTTATGATTATAGCCAAACTATTGATAGCACGGAACTGGAAAACTGTAATCATTCCTACTATTCCCTAGGTTTTCACCGAATTGAATGACATATGTAGACTTGATGAATTATTCCATAGCTCACACGATAGAATGGAAACCTTTGTCTTCAAATGGGCGATTTGGTTCGAATACAGGGAATCGGACAAAGCTAGGTCCTTCTTGACCCAAAGATCGACACAGTTTACTGTCACCTCTAGCTAATGGTTCTTCGTTTTCAATTTTACGGGATGTATGTGGGAATGCGAGGTATCTTACCTGTTTTTCCTCTCTTTCCATCTTTCTGTTCATCCTCTTTCTCTCTTTCTCTTTTTTCCTGTAACTATTGATACTATCACTTTTCTTTTCTTCCCTTCTGGAAAGCTTCTTTCATGAGATATTAATCAGGCACGCCAACCTAATATTTGGCAATCTTTTTTCTTATGATATATGGATAATAACTGTATTTCTCCAATGTGTCCTCTTCGTAAGCCCATGTAATACATTTACTGTTATGTTAAAGCATCTGGCCTAGATGTACAGTTTCTAACCCAGTAGTCTAATAATTTTACGATTGAGTGATTTGTTATGCCTGATTGTACTACTCAACACATTCTGTATGCTATTTTCACTTTTTTTTCAATAAAAAGTTTTATTACAAAAAAATATGTATTTTTATTTTCTCCCTTCATAGTGAAAAATACACACTGTAGCATTATTTCAGAATGTAATATCTTCACCATAAATTGTGAAAAGTACATAATCTATGTTTTGTGATAAAAGGTAGAAATAGCCAAACATAATTAGTGTTTTTTATCTACAGTAGTGCTTTTTATTTTTAACCGGGAATTGGTAAAACTGAGAAATAATGTGTTTTTCTATTTTTTTCCTATTTTCCCCAATTAAAATGCATACAAAACAGAACAGATTGAGGGAAAAAATGCCATACAATGAAGCCAATTTGTCATGAAAGAAAAACCAATATATATTTAATTTAGGTGTCATAAGTAGGAATAAAGTTATTGCTGATTAAATAGGGACATAGCTAAAATGTAAAAACTGCTTTAGTCCATAAGTGGGAAACAAGTTCTGGATGCGAAGTGGTTAAAGTGTTTCTCCCCCTCAGAGATGAGACTGTACAGCATTCAATATCGCTGGGTTTACATCAAACAGTCTACTCTATTACTTGTAATTATTTTACTATGATCCTGCAGTTTGTAGTTGTAGGAAAAGTTCTACAAACAGGTCCCATTCTGTGTTCTCTGACACCAAACTACATCTGCAGCTTCCGAAGAAGCAGGACAGGGAATCTCTCTACACCCCCAATCTCTAGATTTACCTTGAGCACAAGGAGAAGTCTTAGCAGGTTTTACGCCTTGCTAATCCTGACCAGTTAGATGGAGTAAAAGAGCAACATACAAGGCTGGAGGTGGGAGTCCGGGACACTCCTGGAGGTCTGATTCTAAAACCCCTTTCACGCTGGCGCATTGCGTTACCCTGTTTTTACCGCAGTGTAATGCTACTCCAATGAAAGTCTATGGGGCATTTCATACCTGTGCAATGCTATACGTCGGAAGTGAGGTTTTTGCTGCACGGTCGGCACTATAACAACAGTGCGTTGGTGTTTAACTTGCACAGTAATGTGCAGCAAACCAAGTCTATGGCAACCATTATTTTTTTTTAAATGAACGACGTTAGCATTGCAGTGCACATGCGCGGAAGCTTATTTTTTTAATACACTTCTGTACAATTCGAATTTCGGCCACAGGAAGTGAGCGCTAGAGAGTCTCACTTCCTGCTTGGCCTGCAGCCAGATGGGAGATTACCGTGCACTGCTGCAGTAATCTCCATAGGCTTTTCTTGCCGTTGCATTGCAATCACTTTGATTGGCCCAATAGGCTGCCTGTCACTTGACAGGCAGCCTATTGGGCCAATCAAAGGGCGAGGATAATGTCCTGTAAAGTAATTGGACTGGCAGGGGCTCAGGGCAGGATAAGTGGAGCTCTCGTCATTGCCAATTAGCAGGCATAAGTTCGTAGCGCTCGCTATGCTACTCTGATAAGGCGCTTTAACTCTGATAAGCCGTGTTAACTTTGATAAGATGTGATAACTCTGATAAGGCATGCTATTTGTCTTAGTGAATCAAGCCCTATGTATTTATTGACGTCAGGTAGTGAAAAAAGTAGTCGCCTTGCAAAAGCGCTTAAAAAAGTACTTTTCTAAGCGAAAAGCGCAGGGAAAAGTGCTTACCAAATCGCCAGCGCTTGCGATATCACTGGGGATTTGTAATGTGAACAAGGCCTTATGGTGCGTACACAGATGCATTGTTTTATTGGCCAATGATTATCTAATTTTACCACTTCCATGTAGTTTGAAAGCTTACCTACTCAATCTGGTCAAAGTTTTCAAAATCTGTTGTTGTAACAATCCCTGGAAAAGCAGCTGCGGGCAGTCTGGATGCCTCCGCAGCTGCTTCGGTTTCACTGCCAGGCATGTCTACCGTCCCTCCGGCATCTAGCACGCCGAGGAGCGGACTGTCAGTTGCTCACAGAGTAGCTTTGGCGCGCGCGCACAGACGAGATCTTTATGCAGGAAGAAGGCGCGTCACCTAACCGGCTGGTTGGCTGACGTCAGCGGAGACTTTCGGAGTCTCCGATTGGCTGATGAGCGGAGGCGTGGCCGAAGGGTCTCCTCCGCTTCTTAAGCCTTGCAAAGTGTCTGCTGTTGCAAATGCTACGTGTTAGGACTCAGACCCTTAGAAAGATCCGGTGTGCTTTGATCCGAGAGGAAACCGGGGATTTCACACAGACTAGGATTAATATTGTTATTTGATATATATTGCTTGATACCTGTGTATGACTCTGGCTCTCTCTTCTGACTTCCCTTCCGCTTAACGCCTTTGTACTATAGCCATCTGATCCTGTTGCTAACTCTGCCTGAATTACCTTGATCCTCTTGCCTGCCGATTCTGTACTGTATCTTCCTGTCTGTTGCCAAACCGATCTGTCTTACTATTCTACTCACCAGTGAGCCCTTGTCACTGGTGAGGTTATTACTATTAGTGCCCACCAGCTCCTCTGGTGAGGACTTCTGCTTAGATAGTCTCCACCAGCTCCTCTGGTGAGAACCATTGCATTTGTTATATTACACCAGCTCCTCTGGTGAAGAACTGGTATATCAGAAGTTGCCGTGACAACAAATACAAAAGGTGTAATGTGTTTGGTGCAACAGTAATGCAGATAGCTCACCAGAGGAGCTGGTGAGTACTATCAGTAACGTAAGCCTCACCAGAGGAGCTGGTGAGCACTTATCAGAGCAGGAGCTATTACCAGAGGAGCTGGTGTATGATAACAATAGCATTTGTTATCATACACCAGCTCCTCTGGTAATAGCTCCTGCTCTGATAAGTGCTCACCAGCTCCTCTGGTGAGGCTTACGTTACGGATAGTACTCACCAGCTCCTCTGGTGAGCTATCTGCATTACTGTTGCACCAAACACATTACACCTTTTGTATTTGTTGTCACGGCAACTTCTGATATACCAGCATTATAAGTGATCCTGCAGATCATCTTATAATCAGGTATACATCTGCATTATTGGTGATACTGCAGATCACCTAATAATCAGAATTCTGCCTTTTGCTGACACAAATCGTTACAGTTGGCCCTTATAATGTAAGGCGTTTGTAAAATTGGCCAATCAAATTTGGATGTGTGTAGGCACCCTTACTTTACTGTGCTCCCACTTTCCAGACTTGGAATGGCTGATTTACCCATTCAAAAAAGGTCACAGGGTGCCCACCAAACGATCCAGGGGTTTGCTTTCATGACTCATTCAGTAAAAATGTTTTGAAGCAAACCTAAAGCAAGAAAAAACGTATAATATAATGAATTGCATGTGTAGCACAGATAACAAGTAGAACATTAGTAGTAAACAAAATTGTCTCCTATTTTTATTTTCAGTTATATAGCTTTTTTTTAAAATAACATTGTATGATTCTGTTATATTTGCAGCTTAGAAACCCCATTCTGCCTTTTAAGCCATAAAACAAAGCAGAAATAATGACCCTTTGAACTTTCCTGCAGTAAAACCTTATCTCAAGCTGTCTCTCACTGTTTCTTGGCTGTTTAAGTGCTTCAGAAAAGAGGACTGTATTCGACCCAGCGGGTCAAAGAGCTCAGAGAAGCTCTTTTGCATGGATAACAACTGAAGTTTTTGTTATTCTTTCTGTACTGGAAAACAACAAGAGGCTTTTTTTTCTTTGCCACTAATGTTCCATTTCTTATCTGTACTACACATACAATTCATCATCACATAAATGTATTTTCGCTTCAGGTATGCTTTAACCAGTTCAGCCTTCACTCGTTTTCACTTTATGCATCTGAGCAATGTTCACCTCCCATTCATTAGCCTATAACTTTATCACTACTTATCGCAATGAACTGATCTATATCTTGTTTTTTCCGCCACCAATTAGGATTTCTTTAGGGGGTACATTTTGCTAAGAGCTACCTTACTGTAAATGCATTTTAACAGTAAGAATAAGAAAAAAAATGAAAAAATTCATTATTTGTCAGTCTTCGGCCATTATAGTTTTAAAATAAAACATGCCTCCATAATTAAAACCCACGTATTGTATTTGCCCATATGTCACGGTTATTTCACCGTTTAAATTATGTCCCTATCACAATGTATCGCGACAATATTTTATTTGGAAATAAAAGAGCATTTTTTCTGTTTTGCATCCATCACTATTTACAAGCTTATAAATAAAAAATAGAGAGAAATATTTCATCTTTACATAGATATTTAAAAAGTTTAGACCCTTAGGTAAATATTTATGTGTTTTTTTTTTTATAGTAATGTTTTTTTTTTTTTTTTTAATTAAACATTTTATGTGGGTATTTTTGGGAGGGTGGGATATAAATCGTTTTATTTGGGGAAATATTTGTGTATTGTAATGTTTTTTTTCCATTTACTTGTAGTTTTACTTTTTGGCCACAAGATGGCAATCTCGATTTTGTTTACATGACATCACTCTAAGCGTACAATGTACGCTTAGAGGGACAGAGCTTCAGAAAAAGTGTAGCTTCCGAGGGAAGCTGTCGCTTTTTCAGCGGGGGAGAGGAATCAGTGATCGGGCACCATAGCCCGATACATTGATTCCTGGGCTACCGAACCCGCGGCCGGGAGTGCGCGTGCACGCGCGCGATCGGCCGCGGGAGCGCGCGGACGCGCACTCGGCCTCCTGGACGTAGATACTACGTCCTGGAGGCATAAATGGTTAAATGAAAGTGACTATTCCCTTTAAGTACTTTGTATATATTAGAATTTACATTCTCTAGAAAGTATATTTATTGTTATCATTATAAAAACATAATAATATAATTACAGGGATTAAAGGCTTCACATGAAGTACCGGTATGTTTCCAAAGCAGAATTGAAAGCAAAGGTAATATATTATTATTCTACAAAGGAAACAAAAGAGAGCTAAAAATATCTAGAGTCATTTAGTGGATATTGTATTCTATATAACAGGCTACAGAAACCAGACTTTATAATGAGAACATGATACACTATAAAAGCAGGTCAGGTCTCCAGCCTTTAATTAACAATCATACAAATATTGAAATGTGCTCTTTTCAATCTTTTATTTATTCCATGATTCACAATGCTGCTATGTAATTAATCATCTGAAAATTTTGTTTGTTATGTATGTTAAACTTTTTTTGTTACAGTGGTGAGTTTTAGTTCTTATGCCCCACCCTCTGTGGGATGGCCTGGCAACTTTTTCTTAAAGGACACCTGAACTGAGACAGAGAAGTTGTCATTTTAATGATTTGTTGCCTCATTTTCCAGGATACTGGATACAGCTCAGCCTGGCTGATGACCAGAAATCCTCAGCAAGTCTTTGGAGAGACACCTGGACCAGAGCAGCAAACTGAGTTGTGGCTAAGCACTAGTCACTCAAAGAGAACTTGTTAGCAACTGAGTTGCAAACTAATGGTGTGTACACACTTGAAAGATAAATGAAAGATATCAGACCAATTTTACCCCCTTCCATGTAGTATGAGAGCCATACTCTACACAGTCTATTCTATTGAGCTGCACTCCCCATCAGATAAAATCTTTGCAAGATGCTGCACACAAAGATGCCCGTACACACTCAAAAGATCATTATCTGCAAAAGATCTGTTCCTGCAAAAGATCCATTCCTGCAAAATGCATTCATAGCCTATGAGATCTGCAGATCCTCATACACACTTGGTTTAACAGACAATTATCTGCAGATCATCTGCAGATCAGATCCACCAGGATGGATTTTCAGATCTGCAGATGATTGCCAGATTTGCAGATGAAGTCTGTTAAACCAAGTGTGTATGAGGATCTGCAGATCTCATAGACTATGAATTCATTTTGCAGGAATGGATTTTTTGCAGGAACAGATCTTTTGCAGATAATGATCTTTTGAGTGTGTACGGGCATCTTTGTGTGCAGCATCTTGCAAAGATTTTATCTGATGGGGAGTGCAGCTCCATAGAATAGACTGTGCAGAGTATGGCTCTCATACTACATGGAAGGGGGTAAAATTGGTCTGTGATCTTGCATTTTCCAAAGACTTTTATCTCAAGTGTGTATGAAGCATTAGGGAAGGTAGGGGCAGGCTATAAGAGATGTTGGCCTTTACTGGATTGGGGACAATGGAGAGCTCAGCTGAGGTAAGGAATATACAGCTGGCCTTGTTCTGAGGAAACTTTTGTGTAAGAAGGCTCTCCTCCTCCTCATTTGTTTAGTTTAGCTCAACTCTTCATGACTACATGTACTTTTGCACACCAGATGTGTTTTTCGATCATTAGTTTTTGTGGTGCTTATACATTTGTATATCTTCAACACCCTTTTGGCAACAATATTCAGAGAGGCAAGCCGACTTCTTCCTCTCTTTTTAACTATTTTAAAATATTATTTTATTTATAAGTGATCTTATCTTTTGGTCATAAATAAGCTGGCATGCACGTGAAACCTTCTTGATGTTGTATTTGAGGCATCCAATGACTTTGCAGAACAATGTATCTCCTTTTTAATGTCCAGCCTATGTAAGCTGTATTCTAGTTTTGTCAGTATACAGGAATCTGTCTGATGAAGGCTTCATAGCCGAAAGCTTACTGCTTTTCTTCTTTTTTCTATTATTTTTAAATTTATAAAGCACCAACATATTCCATGGCTCTGTACAAAGTAAGAAAAAAGAATGGGGTACAAAATAATACAGACAATAGTATACACCAGTGTACAAAACACAGAGGTCGTACAACTCTTAAGTTTTTTTCTAAGTTAGCCAATAAATAGCATCATCCTGATTCAAAACTTCTTGCTTTTACTGATAGCTAACATGGTACAACAACCTACTGCTATTTTATTATCAGAATTAAAAATCAGTTTTATTTGGGCAAATAAGTTTGCACTTACAAGGAATTTGGCTTGGAAGTTGCCACACTGACAAAACAATACAAGGACAGACAGTGTAGATATTACAAGTCAAGGATAGTACAGCAGAGACCTCGTTTTCCGGAACTCAGGTATCCGAAAGTCTCAACTAGCTAGCATGTGTCCAGAAAAGAAAGTCGCCCGGAGGATTGGTAAGTTGTTTCTGCTGCTCCAGGCTCCTTTTACACTTAATCAGTTGCTCTCAGTTATAACTAAAAGAAAAATGATTTTCAAAGTAATGCTCATGTTTTCCTATGGCACAGTTCACACTTAAAGAGGAACTCCAGTGAAAATAATGTAATAAAAAAGGGCTTCATTTTTACAATAATTATGTATAAATGATTTGGTCAGTGTTTGCCCATTGTAAAATCTTTTAAATTCCTGATTTACATTCTGACATTTATCACATGGTGACATTTTTACTGCTGGCAGGTGATGTAGCTGCTGCTTGCTTTTTTGGCAGCTGTAAACAGCTATTTCCCACAATGCAACAAGGTTCACAGACAGGAAACTGCCAGGAGTACCATGGCCCTCAGAGTTTCTTGTG
The DNA here is from genome assembly GCF_040937935.1 of Hyperolius riggenbachi. Classification (NCBI taxonomy): domain Eukaryota; kingdom Metazoa; phylum Chordata; class Amphibia; order Anura; family Hyperoliidae; genus Hyperolius; species Hyperolius riggenbachi. The sequence continues at coordinate 73,601,904 of NC_090650.1, read as the reverse complement.
GGAGGGGTTTCACCACAATATCAGCCATACAGAGCCCTCTGATAATCTGTTTGTGAAAAGGAATAGATTTCTCATGTAAAAGGGAGTATCAGCTACTGCTTGGGATGAAGTTCAATTCTTGGTCACGGTTTCTCTTTAGCGCTTTTTAACTGAAAACACATACCAACACGCACTAACGCGTACTAACGCACACTAACACATACCAACTGGTTAAGTGTAAACGGGGCCTCAGTGTTAATTTAGCACTGGTACAAGCAGCTGACAAGCACATGTGGATACCAGGAACTTTGCTGTATAGAAGTTAAAGTGGTAGTAAACAGGGGAAGCAACTCTAGCGTGGTTCTGCATTAAGCTTGGCTACCGCCTGAGGGAAGAAGCTGTTCCTGTGTCTGGAAGTTTTTGTTGCAACTGACCGGTATCTCACACTTGAAGGCATAAGTTGGAGGATTGATTGAGCAGGGTGAGAGGGGTCAGAGGCAATCTTGGTGGCTTCATAAAGATCTTGCAGAGAAAGTACGCAACAATTATTTTTTCACACCCATATACATTGGGCGCCATCACTTACCAAATATACTAATACATCTCTGTTAAAGGTTTCAGTTTTATTCCCCTAAAACCTCGTGTCACCGGAAGTGCGACCATCCAGTGGGTGTTTCGAGTGCCTGAAGCCAATCCTGGGTAGAGATGACCCGAACGGTTCCAGGCGAACTTCCGGTGGTTCGCGTTCGCCATGTAAGGCAAACTTTTCCGGAAGTTCGGTTCGTCCCCATAGCGGCCATTAGGGTCAACTTTGACCCTCTACATCACAGTCAGCAGGCACATTGTAGCCAATTAGGCTACACTCTCTCCTGGAGCCACTCCCCCCCCCCTTATAAAAGGCAGGCAGTGCTGGCCATTACACTCACTCGTGTGCCTGCATTAATTAGTGAAGGGACAGCTGCTGGCAGACTCTAATAGGGAAAGATTAGTTAGGCTCTTGTAGGCTTGTTAGCTTGCTCCTGGCTGATTGTTATTGCGAAAATAGCATCCCTCAACAGCTCTTTTAAGAGCTAATGTTCTCCTGAGGTGTTTTTTTTGTGTTGCCCACTGATACTGCATTATACAGCCCTATCTGTTGCAGATGGACCTTGTTAATTGCTATTACTGTGCCAGCTAGGCCCTGCCTAACTATCTATACTGGGACACCTACCTATGCCTACCTAACTACTGGGGCACCTACTTACCTATACGGGACACCTACCTATGCCTACCTACATACCTATAATAGGGCACCTACCTATGCCTACCTACCTATACTGGGGCACCTACCTATGCCTATCTACCTATACTGGGACAGCTACCTATGCCTACCTACCTATACTGGGACTCCTACCTATGCCTAGCTAACTACTGGGGCACCTACCTATGCCTATCTACCTATACTGGGACACCTACCTATGCCTACCTACCTATACTGAGACTCCTATCTATGCCTAGCTAACTACTGGGACTCCTACCTATGCCTAGCTAACTACTGGGGCACCTACCTATGCCTATCTACCTATACTGGGACACCTACCTATACTGGGACTCCTACCTATGCCTAGCTAACTACTGGGGCACCTACCTATGCCTATCTACCTATACTGGGACACCTACCTATGCCTACCTACCTATACTGGGACTCCTACCTATGCCTAGCTAACTACTGGGGCACCTACCGATGCCTATCTACCTATACTAGGACACCTACCTATGTCTACCTACCTATACTGGGACTCCTACCTATGCCTAGCTAACTACTGGGGCACCTACCTATGCCTATCTACCTATACTGGGACACCTACCTATGCCTACCTACATACAAGAAGATAATAAGATTGTTGCTTCATTGTGGACAGACCAAATTTGATCAGCTGGACAGTCACTGTTGTTCTATCATTGAGCTACCACAGCCTGGCGACCATATGGGCTTGAAAACCGCCACGGCCTGCACTCTCGCATGGTGTGCACCGTTTGGTGTGTCAGTGTGAAGCAGTACTCTAATTACACTCCCTGATTGATGTATACACCTGCAAGATGTTTTAAAGCACTTTAGGTCTGCAATATAGCATTCAATGTGATTTCTGCCCTTAAAACGCTGCTTTGCGTCAAATCCAGATTTTTCCCCGGGACTTTTGGCGTCTATCCCACTCATCCATGCAAAAACTCAGATGTTAGACCCCTTGAAACATCTTTTCCATCACTTTTGTGGCCAGCATAAGTGTTTCTATTTTTCAAAGTTCGCCTCCCCATTGAAGTCTATTGCGGTTCGCGAAAGTTCGTGCAAACCGAATCTTTCGCGGTTCAAAAACCGAAAATCGGAGGTTCGGGCCATCTCTAATCATGGGTGAGATTCCTCCTGCACCCCTTAACGGTGGTTATATCACAACCTTCCCCTGGATATAAACCGCTTTTGTTGACAATAAATATTAGTTTGTTGTTTTACACTACTTGGCTCTTGATCTCCGCTTTCAATTTTTCAGTCACACAGACTATTGAGCTCCACTCTCAGCCATTCTCCTGGGGTTCCCTCTGTCATGCGAGCACAACATCGAGTTGGGCGTCCACACGCTCGCGCATGCGCAGAAGCCCCCAACCTGGCAGCTATGAAGAGGACCCCAGTAGACTGGCTGAGAGCGGAGCTGCAGCAAGGGACACATACCGTGTTTCCCCGAAAATAAGACACCGTCTTATATTAATTTTTGCTCCAAAAGATGTGCTAGGGCTTATTTTCAGAGGAGGTCTTATTTTTTGGGGAAACACTGGTAGTTTTCCTATACAAAATGTATATACTGCATGCCATGCTGAAACCCAAGCACCATGCACAGAGCTTGTGGTTTGCAGGTATTGGCTTTCACTTACAAGAAATGGATTCTGCTGATCAAGTGGGTAAGAGTATATTTCTTGTAGGCAGGGAACTCTGTCAGGCTCCCTAGAACTATGATAGGATAAACTGTGTCTTGGGAAGAGGTGAAGAAGTGAAGTGCTGCTGATGCTTATCACAACAGATCAGGAGGGCTGGCTCCAACAAAAACACAAATTGCCAGACACACATATACAGGGCTGTAGAACTCACATTATACTGCTGCTCTCCTGTATCCAGGCTTTGTATAGAGCGTGACTTGCTGGTGTCATGTGGGCTGCTGCTAGGGCTTACATTCGGGGGATGTCTTATATTTCAAGCATGCTAGGAATTCCTGCTAGGGCTTATTCTCAGGGGATGTCTTACTTTAGGGGAAACACGGTAGGTTTCTAGGGGCTGGAGGAAGCCCCAGGTAAGTAAATCTGATTTTACTTTATTTGGCTCATGCATCCTTTAATCACTTCATCCTACAGCCCATTTTACTTTAACGGCAAAAGCCATTTTTACCTGACAGCGCTTCCATTCATTTGGCCATAACTTTATCACTGCTTCTCACACGTGAATGATCTATGGTATATCTTTTTTTTTTTTTTTTTGCTACAAAGATGTCTTTTTGTGGGCGATACTTGTTTTCAGTAATTACTTTATTTTCTATGCATTTTATAGGAAAACACAAGAAAGAAAAAAGAAAAAATACACTATTTCTCCAATTCCATCCTCTACAGTTTTAAAATAAGCAATTCTACTATGAAAAAAACCCACCCATTTCATTTGCACATTAGTACAATGTATGGCGGCAATATAATATTTGGAAGTAAAGGTGTATTTTTCTGTTTTGGGTCCGGTAAATTGCAAGCCCTTATGTACTGAAATAACAGTAATATACACTTATGAAATACATATTAAAAAAGTCGAGTCCCTAAGGAAACTATTAATGAATTTTTTTTAAACTTTTTTTTTTTTTTTTACGTGATTGTTTGGTAACTGAGTTTGGGTGGGCTTTGGAAGGGATTCATTGTGTTATTTAAAATGTGTGGTGTGTGCAATTTACCTTTTTGCAACTAGATGGCGCTAGAAACACTACCCTGGTTTACCATGAAGTGTTCAACTTTTTTGTTTCTTTACTTTTGTTTCGTTACTAGTTTGTGAATGGACATGTCCCCTGATCGGGGTCATGTCAATTCACTCCAGGAACTGTAATTGGTTTGGGAAACCTTGGTTCCCTTCCCCAATCTCCACTATGTAATAGCAAGGGTCGCGCAGACATGCGTGTGAACCTGCCGCTATAACATTGGATGCGTATATGTGGCCAGCTAGACTTGAGAGATGTCTAGCCGGATGACTATAGTCTTCCAGGTAGACTGAAGTGGTTAAGGAACACGGTAGTGGAGTGTAACAGGCCTCAATATGCCTGGGATGCCAGTACCAAGCCTCGCTCAGGTCATTCCCCTGAGTGTAGGTAATACCAAAGAGTGAATAAGGAAGCGGCACACAACTGGCATATATGGCGGCAGGACAGAACAATAAAGCACATGTTGCGAACCCTTACGGTCCTTCATCTCCTGACAAAGGACTGTGATGGTGTGCAACATGTCGTGTATCGTTCTGTCCAGCTACAATATACGCTTGAATGTAATGAAACCGAGAACCATTGCCAATAGCTTCAGTTTATTTAACGCCAATGTGTTTTTCTATGCATCACATCATAGTTGGAATACTGAGAGAAAAATGTGTGCTACCAAGTATGAATACTAGAACAAGTCTGCCCTCTCATGGAAGAAATCAGTGAACTGCATCAGACAGTAGAAAATGCAGGTTATCAGCAACTTCAACTTCTAGAACTGCAGGATGCTTTATATACCGGTAAGCGTAACCTCCAAATTAAATCAGTTTTTGCTGTTAAAGGGAACTTGAGAAATGGATATGGAGGCTGGCCTACTATTTCTTTAATTTTAAACAATACAAATTGCCTGGCTGTCCTGCTGATCCTCTGCCTCCAATAATATTAGCCATAGACCCTGAACAAGCATGCAGGTCAAACTGAAGCAAAAATGAAATAAACATTTGTATCGCTAGACTGGAACAAAGATGGACCCGGATAGTGCAGGGACCAAAAAAACACAAGAGAGAAAAACCAGGACCCAATAATGCAATATGTCACAGTATCAGAGACTGTTAGAGTAAAGAAATGTACTCACTTTTCTGGTTGCAAGGGATGTGCAATAACCAATAAAGTATATGGTGAATTTGACACCACGGCTCGGGTATTAGAAGATCCTCACTAGTCGCGCTTCCTGGTTCTGAGGAAAGTCCCTTGAGGGGACTGATCTAAGAACAATAACAAACTACACGGGAGTTGTGTATTACCATAGGTTAAAGGTAAAGAAACCCAACATTATAATAAAATTAAAAACAGCTTAAAAAGGAGAGATAGTGGTAAGAGTTACCTCTCCTGAAATTAAAGGGAAACTTAACTGAACTTAAAAAGAGTTTAACTTACCTGGGGCTACTACCAGCCCCCTGCAGCCACCCTTGGCCCACGCCGTCACACAGAACAATCCTCTGGTCCCCTGCAGCAGCTAAGTTTTGTTTATGGCAACTAGGCCAGTTGATGCCCACTGCGCCTGCATAGCCCTAACCGTTGCCGGTAGCGTCCTGCACAAGCACAGTACAAGTTTTTCTCATACTGTGCATGTGCAGGATGCTCTTGGCGATGGGAGGATCATTCAGTGATGGCACGGGCACAGGCGGCTGCAAAGGATTGGTAGAATCTCCAGGTAAGTTAAACGCTTTTTTTTTTTAAGTTCAGTTAAGGTTCCCTTTAAGACAATATATTTGTACCAGAAAACGGCATGACAACACGTTTCATGGGTTTTACCTATTTCTTTAGGTCAGTAATATCAACAAAAAAGTTTAGTGCGACTTAGGGTGAAACGATAATAGCACCTCCGAGCTCAGAAGCACTAGTAGTTTGGGGCAATTACAAAATAGCTAAAAAATTAATTGCAGCATGCAGAAAATGCAAGCAAAAATACATACACATTTATGCAATAACATCAAATAAGCCACAATATCTTACAGTCAAGTGTAGTACCTGTATAATTATAGTTCTTAGACTCCAGCAACAGTTCAGGCATTGCAGTATTACAATTTCAATAAGTTGATAGTAGTGTATCAAAATTAACTAACCACTAGAGTGCAGTGTTGGAAGGCTGGTGAGATAGCAAAAAACTTATATTAATTTCTGTGCAAGCACAAGTCAAATGATTACCAATCTGTGCAATTGGGCAGAGGGAAAGAGACAGCCAGGGGCAGTGGGAAAGAGACAGCCAGGGGCAGAGGGAAAGAGACAGCTGGGGTAGAGGGAAAGAGACAGCCAGAAGCAGAGGGAGAGAGACAGCAAGAAGAAGATGAAAAGAGACAGCCAGGGGCAGAGGGAAAGAGACAGCCAGGGGCAGAGGGAAAGAGACAGCCAGGGGCAGAGGGAAAGAGACAACCAGGGGCAGAGAGAAAGAGACAACCAGGTGCAGAAGGAAAGAGACAGCCGAGGTAGAGGGAAAGAGACAGCCAGAGGCAGAGGGAAAGAGACAGCCAGGGGCAGAGGGAAAGAGACAGCTGAGGTAGAGGGAAAGAGACAGCAAGAGGCAGAGGAAAAGAGACAGCAAGAGGCAGAGGGAAAGAGACAGCCAGGGGCAAAGGGAAAGAGACAGCCAGGGGCAAAGGGAAAGAGACAGCCAGGGGCAGAGGGAAAGAGACAGCTGGGGTAGAGGGAAAAACAGCCTAGACAGAGGGAGAGAGAAAGCCAGGGGCGGAGGGAAAGAGACAGCTGAGGTAGAATGAAAGAGTCAACCGGGTAGAGGGAAAGAGACAGCCAGGGGCAGAGGAAAAGAGACAGCCCGGGGCAGAGGGAAAGAGACAGCCCGGGGCAGAGGGAAAGAGACAACCCGGGGCAGAGGGAAAGAGACAGCCAGGGGTAGAGGGAAAGAGACAACCCGGGGCAGGGGGAAAGAGACAGCCAGGGGCAGAGGGAAAGAGACAGCCAGGGGCAAAGAGAAAGAGATAGCCAGAGGCAGAGGGAAAGAGACAACTAGGTGCAGAAGGAAATAATCAGCTGGGGTAGAGGGAAAGAGACAGCCAGGGGCAGAAGGAAATAGTCAGCTGGGGTAGAGGGAAGAGACTGCTGGGGCAGAGGGAAAAAGACAGCCCGTGTCCAGTGCATAAGTTAGCTGTTGGATACAGGTCTGCTGGTCCTAGTAGTGCACTGACCGTAACCCAATAATCCTTCACCACCACTACTGGCATCTAGAATCCACTACTGCCCCTTGTATAAGGCCTTAGTGCAGAATCAGTGTTTTTGGGGGGTCACTTAACTGTCATTGAACTACCTCAGCCTGACCATAGGGGCTGGAAAACCGCAATCATCCTATGATTGTGCGCCCAAGCATGGCGGCCACTACATACCACTACACAAAGATTGCCGCTGAGAGGACTAACATTTACAGTGGTGTGAAAAACTATTTGCCCCCTTCCTGATTTCTTATTCTTTTGCATGTTTGTCACACTTAAATGTTTCTGCTCATCAAAAACCGTTAACTATTAGTCAAAGATAACATCATTGAACACAAAATGCAGTTTTAAATGATGGTTTTTATTATTTAGTGAGGAAAAAAAACTCAAAATCTACATGGCACTGTGTGAAAAAGTGATTGCCCCCCCCCCTTGTTAAAAAATTTACTTAACTGTGGTTTATCACACCTGAGATCAATTTCTGTAGTTACCCCCAGGCCTGATTACTGCCACACCTGTTTCAATCAAGAAATCACTTAAATAGGAGCTATCTGACACAGAGAAGTAGACCAAAAGCACCTCAAACGCTAGACATCATGCCAAGATCCAAAGAAATTCAGGAACAAATGAGAACAAAAGTACTGTAATTGAGATCTATCAGTCTGGTAAAGGTTATAAAGCCATTTCTAAAGCTTTGGGACTCCAGCGAACCACAGTGAGAGCCATTATACACAAATGGCAAAAACATGGAACAGTGATGAACCTTCCCAGGAGTGGCCAGCCGGCCGACCAAAATTACCCCAAGAGCGCAGAGAAAACTCATCCGAGAGGCCACAAAAGACCCCAGGACAACATCCAAAGAACTGCAGGCTTCACTTGCCTCAATTAAGGTCAGTGTTCACGACTCCACCATAAGAAAGAGACTGGGCAAAATCGGCCTGCATGGCAGATATCCAAGGCGCAAACCACTTTTAAGCAAAAAGAACATTAAGGCTCGTCTCAATTTTGCTAAAAAAACATCTCAATGATTGTCAAGACTTTTGAGAAAATACCTTGTGGACCGACGAGACAAAAGTTGAACTTTTTGGAAGGTGCGTGTGCCGTTACATCTGGCGTAGAAGTAACACAGCATTTCAGCAAAAGAACATCATACCAATAGTAAAATATGGTGGCGGTAGTGTGATGGTCTGGGGTTGTTTTGCTGCTTCAGGACCTGGAAGGCTTGCTGTGATAGATGGAACCATGAATTCTACTGTCTACCAAAAAATCCTGAAGGAGAATGTCCGTCCATCTGTTTGTCAACTCAAGCTGAAGCGATCTTGGGTGCTGCAGCAGGACAATGACCCAAAAACACACCGGCAAATCCACCTCTGAATGGCAGAAGAAAAACAAAATGAAGACGTTGGAGTGGCCTAGTCAAAGTCCTGACCTGAATCCTATTGAGATGTTGTGGCATGACCTTAAAAAGGTGGTTCATGCTAGAAAACCCTTAAATTAAGCTAAATTACAATAATTCTGCACAGATGAGTGGGCCAAAATTCCTCCAGAGCGCTGTAAAAGACTTGTTGCAAGTTATCGCAAAAGCATGATTGCAGTTATTGCTGCTAAGGGTGGCCCAACCAGTTATTAGGTTCAGGGGGCAATTTCTTTTTCACACAGGGCCATGTAGGTTTTGAGTTTTTTTTCTCACTAAATAATAAAAACCATAATTTAAAACTGCATTTTGTGTTAAATTATGTTATCTTTGACTAATAGTTAATGGTTTTTGATGAGCAGAAACATTTAAGTGTGACAAACATGCAAAAGAATAAGAAATCAGGAAGGGGGCAAATAGTTTTTCACACCACTGTATGTCTTATAGGTGACAACTGTTTAAAACAAAGATATGCTCACCTGACGTAATCACTAATGGTCTTTGCATTGTTTGCGGATTCAGGTGCGTTAAACGTGGCGTTTCGTCTGTTAGTGTGAAGCGGGCATAACCCTTACACTACCCAATTAACATGTACACATGCCACGTGTTTTAAAGCACTTTATTCCACCAATTTAGGAATGTAATGTAATTTCTGCCCTTTAGTGATTAAAACATGACTCTGCGTCAATTCCATAATTTTTGGTGGGACTTTTGCCATGGATCCCGCTCCGGCAAGCCCCCCGTCCAGGTGTTGGGCCCCTGGAAACAACTTTTCCATCACTTTTGTGGAAAAAAAACAGTCTTTGTAGGTTTTAAAATTCTCCTGCCCATTGAAGTCTATGGAGATTCGCAGATTCGCCAGATTTGCGAACTTTTGCAAAAATTTACGAACCCAAAATTTGATATTTGGTCCATCTCTACTGCCGAGAGGCTTGTTCCTCCAGGAAGGAGTAGTGGCAGGAATGTGCTGCAGTCTTTCTCCCCTGAGTTATACATGCAGCTCCAACTTCCCCCTCATTGACCCCCCCTCCCCCTCATAAATCTGATTACTATAAACTGGCACATCCCTCAACATGTGAATTTGGCTGGAGACTCCTTTCCAACAATACAGGACCCCCCTTACACCCCAAAAAAGAAGGATGAACAATTGGCCATTTAACCACAATTATCTGAAAACTAAAGGTTGGTAGTTGGAAGAAGCAAGCAGCATAGAAAAATAGACCATATACAGTACATCATCTAAAGCCAGACAGGAAAGGATTGTTAAAGATACCCATTTTTCTTACTCTAAAGCCCAATCTACACGATACGATTCTTTATACGATTCGATTACGATTCTATTTATGATCTGATTAAATCCAACATGTCCGATCGGGATTCGATTCAATTCGATTTGCCATTGTTTTGCAATGGCAAATCGAATTAAATCGAATTCCGATCGGACATGTCGGATTTAATCGGATCATAAATAGAATCGTAATCGAATCATATAAAGAATCGTATCGTGTAGATTGGGCTTTAGACAGTGCATGTAATCAGATTTAGTTTGAAGGACAACTGACATTCAAGCTTGTTCAGGGTCTATGGCCAAACATATTAGAGTCACGGGATCAGCAGGACAGCCAGGCAATATGCGTTGTTTAAAAGCAAATAAAAATGGCAAGTTCCAACCTCCATATCCCTCTCAGGTCAGTTGTCCCAGCAGGGAAGGCAAAGACACAGTAGTTTCTGGCTAGACACTGCCTCTATGCACTAGAGGTCACTTTGTATCACTTAATGCCTGAAAACCTGGATTCGGGGGAGAATCATGCGATCGGTTTCTTTGTATTCATAGAATAAATATGCTACATCAGTATCAAACTGAACCATGCACTGTGCTGTTGCATTAGTTATTTACTATGATTTTTTTACAATGCTTTACAGAGAACACTGAATAATTCACATTGCCAACAATCCCAAACTGGTTCATAGTCTTACTGTTACTAATTGGCTTCCAGTCTACTGTCTCTAAAGGCGGCATAGTCTAAAGGTGGCCATACAGGCGATTTGGAGGCCAAGCGACCATCCAATTCAATGAATATAATCAAAGTGGATGAAAGTCTGTACTGCCAAGTGCATGCCCGACCAACAAAGGGGCCATTTTTCGTCCCAAAATTGGTCACTTTGTCGATAGCGCATGCTGCAAGATGTCGGGGCCAAAGTCGGTTGGTCGGGTGCTTGGTGGGAACGACGTGCAAATTTCCCATCTGCCGGCTCGCCGCTCCAGGCGCATTCTCCTCTTCCACGTAAATGCATGCCCCACGTGGTTTCTGTAAGAATCTAAACGTTGGTTGCTATTGGCAACAACACTACAACTTCGTTCGGCACCATATCACAGGAAGTGTGATAACTGGACTCTCATCACAGCAAGCAGCATGGGAGATAGAACTTCTTAGACGTCATCAAAGTCTCAGGAGTTTATTCAGTAAACAGATATACAGACGCTTATCTCTACACAGCGAAGTAATTGTTCTGTAGTAAGTCCTCTATGCAAGGTAACGCAAAGAGGACTTACTACAGAAGTAATTGTTCTGTAGTAAGTCCTCTTTGCGTTACCTTGCATACTTGATCTATCTCTAATAGCTAGATCAGGCCTCTCTTATGTTACATCTATACTACGTGGCACTTAGGCCTATATACAGCATACAGTTAGATAAGATGACAAGACATATTACAAATAAAAGTAGGAATAAGTCATCAGCCAGAAGTCAGAAGTGGCTCTCTGGAGCCTGTCGGCTGCTTTAATACCGACCTCTAAAGAGATAAATGTGACATCATCTGAGCAGAGATGTATCAATAACTCATCGCCTGCTATTGGCTAAGACCCCGTGAGACACCCCGTGGTATCATGACAAGCACAGTCTTTACTGCGCATGGCCTGGAAGACCCCATGTTACAGGCACCGGTCATCTTGCTCTGAAGAATAACTTTGTTTACTGTACTTGGCTCGATGTTTACAGAACAAGACTGCCTATCTGTCTGTACATCGCGTAGCCTTGTACAGTCCGACTCACACTGTTCTTCAGTGCTTCTAGAAATCCTCTTTAAAGGTATACTCTGCAAATCAAGTCTTTTAACTAACCTCAGTTAAAGTAACTGAGACCTACGAATTCAATCATATAATACTTAAATTCTGACATCACACGCGCGCTCTTACTAGGAGACCACGTGGGCCATGCATGTATGCGAAGAGGAGAATGCGCTTGGAACAGCGGGGGACAAGCGGAGGCCGCAAACAGGTAATGTATCACTTTGGCATGGCTGGCATTAGGGGGACACAGCGGCAAGGCAGCGCACAGGGCCAATTCCGGATCGATTTCAGCAAGAAATTGATCGGGAATCAGCCTGTGGTGTATGGGCAGCTAACGGATCTCTCTCTTATCAGATTCGATAAGAGAGAGATTTGTCTCTTGGTCGAATCTGCCCATACATCGCTAGAAGTATGGCTACCTTAACTGTCACTAATTGGCTTACAGTCTTATGTCTCTAAAGGTGGCAAATAAAAAAAAAAAATTTCAGCTCCAGAATTGTGATCCATTTTTCCCACTGATTGTAACAAATGTATTATACACGTGTTCTTTCACCAATTATGAAATGTTCGAAAACTGTAAAAAAAATCGCTTGGATTTATAAATCGAGAAATGTACAATCTATCGTATGCCATTTAATTTTCTGAAAAAATAATCCGATTTTTCTACCACAGTTGATCAAAAAATATTGGGAAAAACAGAAAATTTTATTAAAAAAATAGAACATTACATTTTTCTATACATCCAACTGTTTTATCAGACAAAAAAAATTAAAAACAAATGTTTTATACATAGTAGAACGTGTGGCAACTTGAACACATTTTAAGGCCAAATTTTATAGGACGTCAGTTAACTTACTTGCATGCTTTGGGTCATCGGAGGAAATCATAGCACCAGTAGGAAAATCAATACAAGCATCTGGAGAAAATTGAAACTTTATTTTCTTATAACATATGGGCCTGATTCAATTCACTTTTTCTCCTAAGTTTTCTCCTAGGAGATACATTTTAATCTTCTGTTTAAAATAACTTTTGCAATGTGCAATAGAAAAGTTTTCTTGCTTGCTGGTGGCTTAAAGTAAACCTGAGATGAGGGAGGAGAGAAGATTTATACATACCTGGGGCTTTATCCAGCCCCCTCCGGTCTGTTCGCTCCCTCGACGTCCTCCGCCGCCTCCCCGTTCGTCCGCAATCGGCTCCAGTAAGTCCGCCAGTATGGTGCCAAATGTGCATGTGTGGCATGGTTGCTTGCGTGCCCCATTGTACTCCTGTCACTGGGAGTATTACTACAGGCACAGAATGCTCTAAGCTACTGGACCGCAATGGGGGAGATCGCACAGCCAGACGGCGCCTGCGCCGACTGGCTCCCGACTAGACAACTTACCGGGGCTGATTGCAGACAAATGGGTGGAGGACATTAAGGGAGCGATTAGGCTGGAGGGGGCTGGAGGAAGCCCCAGGTATGTATACATTTTCTCTCCTGCCCCATCTCAGGTACACTTTAAAAGTACCCATAGTTACTTACCCGGGGCTTCCTCCAGCCCCTGGCAGCCGCTATGTCCCTCGCCGCAGCTCGTCGTTCCCCGACGGTGTGCAGGACATCCTCTACTACGCGCGAGCGCCGCTATCAATCAACTCCACGTGGTCCGGAACGTACTGTGCAGACGCAGAACTACTGTACCTGCTCAGTACGTTCTGGACCAAGTGGAAGTAATTGAGAGCACACCACCGGGGAACAGGGCCAGCGGAGCTGCGGCGAGGGACATATCGGCTGCCAGGGGCTGGAGGAAGCCCTGGGTAAGTAGTACTATGGGTACTTTGGGTAGCAAGAGTTGCTTGACGACTCCTTTAAGTCTAGAAAATGAGAGAGACGACCCGCTGCCTTGACAAGCTGCTGCCAGAAAGAGACCCGCCCCCTGAGAAGCTGCTACCAGAAAGAGACCCGCCCCCTGAGGAGCTGCTGATGGAGAGAGACCTGCCTCTTGAGACGTCAGAGAGGTAATGTATACTTCATTGTAAGGCCTTGTTCAGACTGTGCGCTGCCCTGCGCATTTTGGCAGCATGCATAGTGTGCGACACGCAAGAAGGGCATAGACAGCCCTTCTACTGCTCCCATCATATGCGCTATCGCGCTGCTGCATGCATTTTTGGGAATCACAGCACAAATCCCATTCACTGTAGTGAATGGGATCTGCAGAGCAGCGCACAGTAGCGCAGATCAGGGGCGTAGCAATACGGGTTGCAGAGGTAGCGACCGCATCTGGGTCCTTGGGCCAGAGGGGCCCCGAAGGGCCCTCCCTCAACTGCAGTATTAGCTCTCTATTGGTCCTGTGCTTATAATAATCACTTCTATAGATACTTTGAGTAGTAGGGATCATTAACAAGCTGTTCCCCATCCCCTTCTTGCACTGTAGGTGCCATTGGCAGGTTTTGGTGTGCCGTATCAATTATTAAGTATAGAACGCTTGGGGGGCCCCATTGTAAAACTTGCATCGGGGCCCACAGCTCCTTAGCTACACCACTTGTGCAGATGGCGTGTGATCGTACGCGTTGCATTCCGATTGCACAGCCATCTGCGCTGAATGATCTGAACGAGCCTTAAAGGGGTGGTGGCACTATATATGGGGGGGGGGGGCAGGGGGCATTACCTATCTAAGGGGGCACTATAGATAGGTAATCTAACACAGGCTTTTAACACAAATCAAAATATTTCTAATATAAAAGATTTGTAAGATTCTAGAAATTCAAGAACCTTTAGGATTCAGATTCGGATTTTGAGAAAATTTGGGATTCGTCCCACCTATTTATAAACATCTCTACAATGCTTTTGTAATCCCAGGCGGCACTTCTAGTGATATGTTAGCTTTGTTCAGTGACAGTGTACGCCTTGTGACCAGAGACACACAGACAATCACTCCCATGTGTGAGTTATGTAGCTAGATCAGCAGTTTGCAGCTACAACCACTGCCTGTGGCTTGCCCTGTGCTATACACAGCTGGGAATCTGCATGAGTGTGCACTGGAATGTTCTCACTTCTCTATAGTGTTTCAGGAACAAACAGACCTTTTCTCTCCTCTGCGTGTTGCATTTTTGCAGATTTGGCAAGCTCTCCAAAAGCACTTTTTTCTCTTTCTCCAAAGTTTGCTTGTTTGAAACGTTCTGAAGATATCAGCAACGCTGCAAAGTCAACATGTGGGTAGTCAAACTTTGCTAATTGGTCATAGTGGGTTTGGCAAGCAAATATTGTTCTGAACACTAATGATGTACAAGAAAAAGCTACGGTTTCTTATTAGTCCTAAAAAGCTTATGGTTGATCTTCAAAATTCATCTCATAAGCTATCTCTCGTTGACCTATTTTTCACATTATCTATAAAATAACTTTTCAGCACTTTCCAAGCAAAACAGAAAAAAAAGTATATAAGCACAGTAAAATCCCTTTATAGTAAACTCCAAGGGGCCAGAAAAAGTAGTTTACTATATCAAAAGTTTACTATATGAGAATTGGTCATACATTGTATATTTATACAGATGCAGTTGCTGGGACGGGATGACTGAGTTTACTAAAACCAGAGGATTACTATATCAAAGCTTACCATATGGAATTTCTACTGTATATAAACAAATACACTATATATATATATATATATATATATATATATATATATATATATATATATATATATATATATAAAAATTTTGGGGGGGGAGGGAGAGAGGGGATAAAACACTAGAATTTCTACTCACCTGGGGCTTCCTCCAGCCCCCTATAGTCCATGCTCTCCCGTCTGTTCTCCTGCTCCAGAAAAGTACCCAAAAGAGCTAATCAGGAACTACTGCGCATGTGTTATGCAGGAGAACAGAGGCGCCAAAAGGATAAAAGGAAGCTAAATGAGCTTAAAAACCAAATTCTTGGTAAATAGAGGAGGTAGTGGTGGACTTACCTCCTCCAAGTAGACACACAACGACTGTAGTAAAGACAGTCAATTTATGAACTCCAAATATGCAACGCGTTTCGCAGGTTTGATCCCGCTTCATCAGGCAATAACAACGGAGCAATAGCATATGTGGTCAGTAGAAGAGCCAGGCACCTCTGTGGACAGAGGGGCCTGGCTCTTCTACTGACCACATATGCTATTGCTCCGTTGTTTTTGCCTGATGAAGCGGGATCAAACCTGCGAAATGCGTTGCATATTTGGAGTTCATAAATAAAATATATTGACTGTCTTTACTACAGTCGTTGTGAGTCTACTTGGAGGAGGTAAGTCCACCACTACCTCCTCTATTTACCAAGAATTTGCTTTTTAAGCTCATTTAGCTTCCTTTTATCCTTTTGGCGCCTCTGTTCTCCTGCATAATATTGAGTCCACCCTGGGTGGAGGGTTGAACCCCCTTTTTCTCATCTACAGAGAGCGACTTCTTATTCCTGAGTGGGGTCAGGAAAATCTCCCCACCTGCCTTTACAGTGGTTGCCTAATGGTAACCCTGGTTTGTGAGTATTACTATTTACTCTATCTAGTAACCATTTACCAGTACATATTACACTATTGGGGCTCTTGGTGTTCCTTGTTTTTACTGCACATGTGTGACTCTGATTGCAAGCCTAAATGGGAGCATTCTGTGCCTGCACAGTTATAAGCCTTAAAGCGGACCCAAACCAAAAAATGTTTTAATTCAAAATATTTAGTTGCACCACTCTGACACATACAGAGATGTGAGCATTTCAGTGGATACTTTTCACCCTTCTCTTTTCATAACCAGGGTTATACAAGTGGCAGCCATTGGCAATTCCTCCTTTGCCGGACACCTCCTACTCCACCAGTTTGCCGGATTCTGTCCCGGCAATATGAAAGGAAGGGAGGGGTTCCTTCAATACATGTAAAATATTTTATATTTGTCATCATGCAGCTGAAAAAAGGCTGCTATTTATTTTTATAATTTAGAAAATAGATTTTATTTCTGAAATCTTGAATTTTTAATTTGGGTCCGCTTTAATAAAGTGACACTGAAGTGAAAAAAAAAGTATGATATAATGAATTGTATGTGTAGTACGGTTAGTTAATGTAACATTAGTAACAAAGAAAAGAGTGTCATATTTTTATTTTTAGGTATGTAGCTTTTTTATATAACATTGCACCATTCTCTAATATTTGCAGTTTACAAACTACATTCTGTATTTTAAACTATGAAACAGAGCAGAGCTAATGACCCTTTGAAATTCTCTGCAGGAAAATCTTATCTGGAGTTGTCTTTCATTGTTTCTTTGATGTATAAGTGCTTCCGAAAATAGCATTGTTCTCTTACTAATTTAGTCGGAGAGCTCAGAGAAGCTCTTTTGCATAGTTAAGTGATGTTTCTTAGCTCTTTCTGTACTGAAAACAATATGGGACGGAGATTGGCTATTTCCACCTATCTCTGTGCTGAGAGCCGCAACAGAGCCACCCGCTGGAGCCAGGGAAGGTAAATAAATTTAGCTTGTCAGCAGGGGCGCCTCTAGCCTTCTTGTCACTCCAGGCAAGAAATCCTGTGGCGCGCCCCCCCCCCCCCATAAAAATAAAACAAAAATCATATACATTATAGAACACTTCACACATGATATAAGCCATCAGAGAAGGATAACTATGAAACGGGGCCCTGGGCAAGATAACACTTTGCCCTCCACTGATGGTCACCTGGCTCATTTAGTTAGATTTGGTGGGGGCTAGCAACCACCAGGCCCCTAAACTCTCTCTAGACCCTAGGCAGCTGCCTAAGTTTACCTTGTGGATGATCAGCATTGTATGCCATACAGCACATGCTGCCAGTATGCACCTCAAATAAATACAACACCCACACTACAAGTTCCAATGTCAGTCACATTGCAAGATTGGATTATCAAGCAAGACATTCTTCCTTTCAGAATAATTTTTCACAAACATTATGAGATATGCAGATATGTTACCACCTGTTGGGGTAGGACTGGAGTGGGTATATCATGACATTGAAGGGCTGATATGGTAAGGTGGTTTAAGGCACAGTGTACACCGAGCGGTTTTAGCAGCGATCCGCCAACCACATCTGTCTGTGAAAACGCTTGGCTAATGTATTTCAATGGGATGATGCACACCAGCGGTTTGAGGTTTTTAGCAAACCGCAAACGTGCCTCCTGCTGCACATTTGCTGTTTGCAGAAGCGATTCTGCCTCAATGTAAAGTATAGGAAAAATGCTAACCGCTCTGAAAAAACGCTAGATCAGAGCAGTTTTCCAGGCGTTTTTGCTACAGAAGCTGTTCAGTAACAGCTTTTACTGTAACAAGATTTGTAATCTGCTTCACATAAACGCTCAGCATGTTTAGAAAATGTCTCTAAACATGCCTAGAATCGCTCTGAAATCTGCTCCAAAAACCGCTAGCGTTTTGAGGATCTGCTAGCGGTTTTGGTGTGCACTGGGCCTAATGGTTTGATTCATAATCCATTCTGGAGATAAGCACAGTGTGTTTGTAGTGTAAGTGATACAAGAGAAGAGAAGTAGAATGGAGGGAGGAAGGGTAGTAGAGGGTCAGAATTGATGACATGGATGAGCAGATATCTATGAGTAGAATAGAGGCTCAGTGGGTAGCACTACTGCATTTTAGTGCTGAGTCCTAGGCTTGAACATTGGCCAGGGCAAAATCTGCATGGAGTTTCTGTCTTCAGACACTTCAGACATTTCCTGCATCCTAAAAAACATACTAATAAGTCAACTGGTTTACCCCAAAACAATCCTATATTGAAAATATTAGACTATAACTGTGGTAGGGATTAGATTGTGAGCTCCTCTGAGGACAGTCAGTGACATGACTCTGTAAAGTGCTGCAGGAGATGTCAGTGCTATATAAATACATAATAATAATATGGTAGGACATTATTCTATAACTACGGTAGGGTTAGATCGTGAGCTACTCTGAGGACAGTCAGTGACATGACTATGCACTCTGTAATGTGCTGCAGAAGATGTCAATGCTATATAAATACATAATAATAATATGGTAGGACATTAGACTATGACTATGGTTGGATTAGATTGTGAGCTACTCTGAGGACAGTCAGTGACATGACTATGTACTCTGTAAAGTGCTGCAGAATGTCAGTGCCATATGAATACATAATAATAATATGGTAGGACATTACAGTTTGACTATAGTAGGGATTAAATTGTAAGCTCCAGTGAGCAGTCAGTGACGTGACTATGTACTCTGTAAAGTGCTGAAGATGTCAGTGCTACATAAATACACAATAATAGTTCCAAATGCTACTGGCTCCTCTGAAGAGTGCTCAGACTAGTGTACATAGTTGTGCACATTGTTCCCCAAGTAGCAGTTGTTTGGTCAGAGAGACAGTGGGAGAGGGAGCATGAGCAGAGGGTGAGGGCAAGCAAAGTTAAGCTCCACACTCACCACAGTGACTGCAACAACACAGGAAGATGGATCCAGCGAGGTGTCCCCTCATGACAAGCGTCCAGTGATTCATCTTCCTGCCAGCGGGTATGCGAGGTGTCACGTGACATTACAGGACGGGCGCGAACGAGAAGTCAAGCGATGGCAGTACTTTACGGGGTGTCGTCAAGGATCTTAAAGATCTGGTCCTCAGTGACGGTCACTTTTCACCACACAACGCTAAGGGATGTCACGACATCGTATAAATGACTACTTGTCGCTCAAAAAAAAAAAATGAATGGACATCGGGAAAATCGTTGGAAAAATCGTGAGGTGGGTACATAGCATTAGAGAGAGGGCAAACAGACAGCATTAATGGAAATACATTATTATGCCATCTTCAATTATAAGTAGTGATGGATGTAATTACACACATTGCTTACATGTCCATTATCATTGTTTGAGCTTTAGATGCTGCCCTCCTATTCACTCTCTCACAATGAAAGACAAAACCTGCAACCCCCACTGTGTCCATTACACACTTCAAACACTGTCCTTGGGAACTCAGGGAGAAGTGCAAGCTGTGTGTCCCAGTCAGAGGGAGAGAGCATCAGATGATCCTACCGCTCCATAGCTAGTCATGGCTGGAGAGCGTCCTGACATCTAGACATGCAGGACATTCTAGCAGAGCACACAGGCTGTCTGCAGAGTTTACTGTTTGTTTGTTTGTCTTGCTCGCTCTGCAGACTCAGTAACATTTGGGGGTAGGGCGCTGTCACCTCTGTACACTGAATAGTGAGGGACTGTCTCCAATCTTTCTATGAATCCTTATTAGATGCATTCCTAAAAACACTTGTGAGAGTAGAACAGAGTAACCAGGCAGCTCAGGGTGACCCAAACTACTAGGAATGTATAGGGGGATAAAAGGAACCAAAAAGCCCTCCTACTAAAAAAGCAAAGCTAGGTGTAATTGCCTTCTTAAAACAGAGAGTAGAAAACTTTCTCTACATACCCTTAAACGGCAGTCAGTCACTCAGGCTCAGAAAGGTGGGGGCAGAGAACAGTTATAAACCAGACACCTTCTTCTTAGGGAGTATCTATAAATCTGAACTCTGAATTATTCTTTATCCCTGACTTAGCAGAATGCTATTTGTGAAAAGAGCAGAGTATCCAAGCAGCGCAGGGTGACCCAAGCTACTAGGAATGTATAGGGAGATAAAAGTTACCAAAATGCCCTCTTACTAAAAAAGCAAAGCTTGGTGTAATTTGCCTTCTTAAAACAGAAGGAAATCTATTTCTCTCCAGTCCCTTACAACGGTCTTTCAGGACAGGAATTTTTATTTCCCCTTGGACTGACAGTAATTTATTGCGCCTTCCCCATCAAAGCCCGCTCCAAGCCGCTGCCTTGGTGGTCAGTAGGTTAAGGCGCCCCTGCTTGTCAGGCTTGTCGAGCCAGGATTGCGGGAGACTTCAGGGGAGCCAGTGCTGGATTGCCTGCAGCTACAGCGGAGTGGGAAGCCTCATTGGGACCCTGAGGCTTCCCCCTCCCGAAGTGAGTACCCCCCAGGGGAACTTTTTTTTTGTTACAGGTTCTCTCTAAAGCCACACCAAAAAGGAAAGGGTTGGGGCAAGCCACCAGATAGCAATGATTCTGTTTCATTTGTACTTTTACAGAACTTTATACAGAATGTTTTTCCAGAACTTTGTATAAAATATTTTTCTATTATAGTTTTTAAATTGTGGAACGAATCATCTGAGTTTCCATTAATCATTTATGGAGAAAGTTGCTTTGATATAAGAGCACTTTGGATTACAAGCATGCCTCTGGAACGAATTATGCTTGCAAACCAAGGTTCCACTGTATCAGAATTAAATAGCCACAAGCCCCCAGCTATCAGAATTAATTAGCCATGTGCCCCCAGATATCAGAATCAGGTAGCCAGAAACCAGAATTAAGTATTTGTGTGCCCTTAAAGTGTAACTGTCGGGCATAAAATAAAAAGTCAATTCTTTATTTTTATCTGGTAAACAAGTAATAAGGATGCTAACCAGGCAATCCAAAAGTTAAAATCACTATTACTTTAATTTTTCTTGTTGATAAATTATCATTCCCCAGTTTACCTGACTCTTATTTGGTACACATAAAATTTAGTACGCACAAAGGAAGTTGCAGGGCATGCTGGGTTGTCCTTTTTTTTGCTTCTCTTTTTTCCCCTCAGTCTAAACTAATGCAGCCTGATTGGCTGAAGCCTCTTTCCCTCCTGTTTCCCCTCCCACACCTCTGTTCCTCTCTGATTGGCCAATATTTCTCATGCTGAGACAAAGCACTTTCAATAGTGGAGGGCGGACAATGCATACACAATCAGGCAGAGGAGAGTAAGGTAGGAAATGACATCAGGATTGGCTTCAAAATAGCCACAGTTAAAATGGGAAATGCTAAGAAGGATTTTCTCTTTTTTTACTGTAGAAAAGTCACTAAAATCAAACCGTGGAGTGGACAGTGCAATACATATGTTATGTAAGTAGAGCAAGTATTTATCTACTTATAATATGTTTGTTTGTTTGTTTGTTTTTTTCTGAGATAGTATGGCTGACAGCTCCTCTTTAAAGGGAACCTGAAAAGAGAAGTATATTGAGGCTGCCAGATTTATTTCCTTTTAAACAATACCAGGTGCCTGGCAGTCCTGATTATCTATTTGGCTGCAGTAGTGCCTGAATAACAACAGAAACAAGCATGCTGCTAACCTTATAAGATCTGACAATATTGTCAGAAACGCCTGATCTGCATATGCTTGTTCAGGGTCTATGGCTAAAAGTGTTAGACGCAGAGGATCAGCAGGATAGTCAGGCAACTGGTATTGCTTAAAAGGAAATAAATATGTCAGGCTTCATATATCTCTCGCTTCAGGTTGCATTTACATACCAGAAGTAGTTATGTATTCCAAGATACTTGAATTAAAGGTCAACTACCGTGAAAATCATAACATTTTAAATACATGTAAACACATACAAAGTACTGTACATTTTTTCAGAGTAAAATGAGACATCATTTACTTTTCTCCTATGTTACTGTAACTTACAGTAGGTAATGGAAATCTGACATGTTTTGGATTACCGTAGCCCCTCTCCCAATGGGGGGTTCTCTGGGTTTTTCGTTATTTTCAAAAAGCACTTAGTGAATGGCAGTTGCTCTATCTAACTGCAAAATAAGTGGGCAGCGAGCAGGGAGGCTGGCAGCATCTTTGTATAAATCCTTTTCAGGGAATGTCTTTATAAAGAATAATAGCCATGCTGAGATTCCCCCACGAAGAGATTGACTAGCCCAAAACCTGTCGGTTTTGTCAGATTTCTACTACCTACTGTAAAGTGACAGCAGCATAGGAGAAAAGTAATTTATGCCTCATTTTACTCTGGGAGATATGTACTTCTTATTTGTATGTGTTTACATCTATTTTATATCTTTACATTTTTCATGATAGTGGTCCTTTAAAGAGACACTGAAGCGAAAAAAAAACTATGATATTATGATTTGTATGTGTAGTACAGCTAAGAAATAAAGCATTAAGATCAGATACATCAGTCTAATTGTTTCCAGTACAGGAAGAGTTAAGAAACTCCAGTTGTTATCTCTATGCAAAAAAAGCCATATCTCTACGACTTTCAAAGTCGTGGAGAGGGCTGTTTTCTGACTTTTATTATCTCAACTGTTAGTTAACTATTTACTTTTCCTCTGGCAGAGGAGAGGTCATTAGTTCACAGACTGCTCTGAAAGAATCATTTTGAATGCTGAGTGTTGTGTAATCTGCACATATTAGAGAATGATGCAATCTTAGAAAAAACACTATATACCTGAAAATAAAAATATGAGAATATTTTCTTTGCTGCTAATCTTCTAGTAATTATTCATAGTACACAACCAATTCATTATATCATATATATTTTTTCGCTTCAGTGTCTCTTTAAGTAGTCATGTACATATCAGATGCCAAAATGAAGCAGCCATGTGAAAAAAAGTGGCAACCTCCCCATGCTTACTCTTTCCTCTCATAATGGTTCCTTTTTCATGGTACAATTTTTTTCATCCATTCATATCATCTTACCATTTCTATGTAGTATAAGGGAACTGCCTAAATTATCCTTTCAGTATATTTACGTAATGCACCCTTATACTACATAAAAATGGTAAGATTGGATGAAAAACATTGTACCATGTATGGGCACCATAAGAAAGAGCATGCAAACTGATTGTTCAATATCAGCAACAACAGTTGTTGGATTCTGCTTTGCAGGGCCAACAAACATCTAATGTGTGTGTTCACCTTTACTAAGATCATGTTTTTCCGACTAAGCATTTGTCACTGGGAGTATGCAAGGTGTGACTTATACTAAATCATCCCAGCATTACACAGTATTGATGGGTCAGGATTATTAGTCATAATTACATTAATTAGGCACTGGAAAATGAACGTGCATTGAACCTGTTATTAGTTTATGAGCTTGAATTTAACTTGAATACGTAATGATAAAGTTCATATATTATACTGTACTAGTACGAAGGGATGACTGAACATCTTGGTTTTGGGTACGCGTCACGCATTTTACTCCAAACATTTGCAAACCGATCGTTCAAGGCGAGCCTC
Source organism: Hyperolius riggenbachi (assembly GCF_040937935.1). Classification (NCBI taxonomy): domain Eukaryota; kingdom Metazoa; phylum Chordata; class Amphibia; order Anura; family Hyperoliidae; genus Hyperolius; species Hyperolius riggenbachi. The sequence goes on along the minus strand of NC_090650.1, from coordinate 73,578,221 downwards.
ATTGACTTTAATGGCAGGTGAACTTCTGAAACCTTCAGGCTGGGAGCACACATTACATAGCGTGAGAGGCTGCGTTTTATGTCATGTTTTATGTTAATGTTCTGGCGTTTTTCATACGTTTTGCGTGCGTTTAATGCATTTGCGGTTCGCATAGCCATGCGTTTTCCGGTTCGTTTTCCATGTGTTTTTATATTTCCATTTATGCAAATCACTAGGAAGACAACAGGAAGCGAAAATACGGCAGAAAAAATATTTGGGGGGAAAACGCATATAAAAATGCATGAAAAACGCATACCATTGCGCTCCCATTGACTTTTATTATGAGCATTTTCATGCCTCTATGAATATTATGCAACAAAACCAGCGTTTTTGAAAACGCATAGAAAATGCATATGCGTTTTATATGCCTCTTTTTCTGCGGCCCATAGACTTCCATTAGTGGCGAAAACGCTGCGTTTTACGCAATGCTAGCATTTCTGCTATGTGTGCACCCAGCCTCAGGCCATCTCTGCAGCCACAATTTCTTTAAAAAAGCTGTACAAAGTGTACAAAAACCCAGACAGTGGCATGGCAGAGGGGGATCAAAGGCGAAATATTCTGCAAAAAAATATGCACCGGTATTTTACGCGTAGACTTTTTTCATGAGTAAATGCCAAAAACCACATATACTGTAGTGTCAAGATTTTTAAATAAACGTCTTTAGAAGCGGCCAACTGCTATTTGTAGAGCGCACTGCAAGCTGCAGAATAGAAAAGGGAAGTAATCTGCACCAATAACCATACAGTGTGCAACAGGGGTAATCAATGAGATGCAAATACTTCTGAGTTTATGCAAATTTATGTAAATTGTTATGCAAAAAATATGCAGATTGAAATTGGACCAATCATTTTAAACCTGGGTGGGACTTGATTTAAGCTGAATATATTTGCATAAACTCAGAAATATGTGCATCTCATTGATCTATCCCAGTGTGCAGTAACCTCTGAACTATATACAAAAACATTGGGCTGACAAAATAACATCACTGACTGTACGAAAGTAATTTTCATTGAACATACATCATAGGCATCATAATAATAAAAACAAGCACATGCTGACCACTTACGCCACTCGTCCTATCACTCTGTCAACCTGCTGAACCTTCTTACCAATATGCCTAACATTTTACATTTCTACCAATGCGCTTAGCCAATCGCATACCAAACACTTATACTGCTCACCCTATTACTCTGTCTACCTGTTAAAGTCCTCACACCAGGCTAAACCTCCCGCATTCCCCGTAACCACAAAGATATGTATCAGCATTCATATGTAAAGTACAGTGTGTCTTGTATTTTTTGCATACAGATTAGTGTAGCGTTATTATTGACGTTTTATTATTGTGCTGTTTATGATGTATGTTCAATAAAAATGACCTTTTGTACAGTCCGTGGTGCTAAGTTGCTGAGCAGCATATTTTCGAAGTAGTTCATTTTGGCGTTGCAGTAACCGACAATTGCTATTCCATAGACTGCAACGTCAATTGCATTTATGAGGCACCGAGGTGATAGTTTTTGGTAAGAAGCACAAGTGCTGGAGCTGGGAAAAAAGGGCGCAGGCAGCTAGTGGACAAAAAGGGCGCCGCCATTCACTCCCATAATAAATAACGTTTAATGGGCGCCGAGCAGGAAAAAAGGGCGCCGGAGCTAAATAAAGTTTACAAACGGCGCCCGGAGCTAAATAAAGTTTACAAACGGCGCCCGGAGATGTTTAATGATTTATAACTGAGCTTGTGGTGATTTACGTTTATAAAATGCACCCGTGCCGAATAACGTTTATGAAAATACTAAACATATTTATCTTATTTAAATAATTAAAACATTATTTAAAGTTTTATCCCTTACTGTTTGTAAAACATTATTATTCACAAAATAAAGCGATCTTATCTTATTTAAATAATTAAAACATTATTTAAAGTTTTATCCCCTACTGTTTGTAAAACATTATTATTCACAAAATAAAGCGATCAGTACGTAACGTAAATTGCAAAATATTTTTTGCATCCACAATTAGTAAAACATTATTATCCACATAATAAAGGGGGGTCTTAGGTTTAGGCACCAACAGGGGGGTCTTAGGTTTAGGCACCAACAGGGGGGTCTAGGGGTTAGGGGTAGGTACAGGGAGGTTTACTTAGGCACCAACAGGGGGGTCTTAGGTTTAGGCACCAACAGGGGGGTCTTAGGTTTAGGCACCAACAGGGGGGTCTTAGGTTTAGGCACCAACAGGGGGTCTTAGGTTTAGGCACCAACAGGGGGGTCATAGGTTTAGGCACCAACAGGGGGGTCTTAGGTTTAGGCACCAACAGGGGGGTCTAGGGGTTAGGGGTAGGTACAGGGAGGGTTACTTAGGCACCAACAGGGGGGGTCTTAGGTTTAGGCACCGACAGGGGGGTCTTAGGTTTAGGCACCAACAGGGGGGTCTTAGGTTTAGGCACCAACAGGGGGGTCTTAGGTTTAGGCACCAACAGGGGGGTCTTAGGTTTAGGCACCAACAGGGGGGTCTAGGGGTTAGGGATAGGTACAGGGAGGGTTCTGTGTAAGAGTAGGCTTAGGTATAGTTTTAGTAAAATTTTAGTAATAATTACTAATGTTTTACAACACTTATTACGAACGTAGTTATATTTATATCATCGTTATAAAGAATATTTTCAGATTTTATTATAAGAACAAACCATAAATGAAGGTTATTCACAATAATATACAATTATAACAATTAAACATATATTATTGTGTTTTTATTAAACGTAATTATAAGTTTAACTTTTGAAACAGGGTAGATTAACGTTTTCACAATTTCCGATTTCATAAACATTATTTAATGATTTATAATTTTGTTAAACATTATTTGTAAACGAAATATAGCACACTATTTTTATAAACCCTATTAATGATTAATTATTATTTCGAGTTTACACCCCGCGCCCTTTTTGTCCGGGCGCCCTTTTTATTTGGTTGGGGGCACTTGTGTTTGGAAAGTATTTGGCTAGAGGATCAGGTGACCACGGGATTATGGGGAGGTATAGTTTGGGATGGGGCATTTGGCGTGGGGCTTCAGCAGGTGGAGAGAGTGATAGCGCAAGCAGCGTGTTTGGTGTACGATTGTATTAGTAAAAATGTTAGTGTTAGGGATATCATATCGGTAAGAAGGTTCAGTAAGTAGACAGGATGAGTGGTGTAAGTGGTCAGCAAATGATTGGATAGGCATATCGATGGAAGGGTTAGTGTTACAGTAGGGGCTTTCTGCTGTACCTGTTCTATGTGGCTCTAAATAAAAGAAGACTTGCTTGGAGAGTGCCGGAGTCTGTGCTTGTTCTTCTGGTAGAAGGGTTAGTGTTAGGCTTATTAATTAGAAGGTTCAGTAAGTGGACAGAGTGATACAGCGAGTGACATACATGTTTGGTAAGTGAGTGCATAGGTGTATTAGTAGTGAGGTTAGTGTTAGAAGTAACAGTATGAGGATTAGTGATAGAGGTTAGGGTAGGGGGAAGGGTACCTTTGGGATCTGAAAACAACCGTCACTAACCGCAACAGAATATCTGTAACATAATGATACCAATATGTTAACTATCGGCAAAGCTTGCGCCAAAAAAGAATACGGCTAATAACAAATGTACGCACATATTTTACTTCTCTTCAGGGCTCTCCTATGTGATAGTTTACACTTCTCTGTTCTGTCATCATCTGTTGCAAAATAGCCATGCTATAAGCATTTTTCAAGGCAGCAGATTTCGATGCCATTCAGGCAATAAACATCAACAACACTTCCCCAGAGAAGCAATGGACCTTGAAATGGACTCAGTAATGATGACAGCATACTGTCAAAATGAATGCTACAAACTCTGGCTTTGTGTAAACCAAGACTTAGGGTTCGTACACACGTATGATGAATGTCGACCGTCAGGGAGCGGTACCTGATCCCTTGGGTGAAATTGAAGAGTAAACACAGTACAGATGCATCATTAGCCTTTTGGCTAGTGACATGATATGTTGATGGCACGGTTGTGATGTCACGCTGCAGGCAGGGTGAAAGAGGAGAACAAAGCTCTCGGACAGTGATCAGTTGAATCGATACATCTGGCTGGTCGATGGCTGAAGCATCGGGGAGCTGTACACCCACTAGATTCTTGGCAGAGGTTATCGGCTGCCTCTGCCATGTTTTATCTAACACCTGTATGGAGCTTAAAGAGAACCCGAGGTGGTTTGTGGGGGGGCAGATGGGAAACAGAGGCATGTTTTCTGCCTCGTGACATGCATCTGTGTCCCCACACCTCTGCAATATGGCCCCCCAAGATTAAAGACAATATTTGACGCTATCTCAGCGGTAAACATGTGGGAGAGGGATTCCCTGTTCAAAACGCCCAGCGGAGGCATTCCTGCAGGGTCTCCAGAGCTGCCATTGAGCAGCTCTCTCTCCCTGGCCACGCCCCCTGCCGCACCCCCGCCTCCCTCCACGCTGGTAGAGAGAATCAATCTCTCTTTCCAGCGTCATGACCTAAAGGTCACGAAAGTGAAAGTGGGCCAGTGCAGCCCACAGGAGCGGCGGGGAGCTGAGGTTTTGGCGGCCACCTGATCCGCTCAGCCCCCCAGATCAAGTAGCCTATTTTTTTTTTTTTTTTTTTTTTTTTATGAGCCCACCTTGGGCTCTCTTTAAGTCCACACTTCTGTATTCCAATGGTTGCACAGTGCTTATTCCATGCCTCAATGCAGCATGGGTCAATCACACAGCAATTGACCAGCCAGCAGACAACAACTGGCTCATCTGCCTCTCCCGCCACCACCGGGAAAGATATCACTGTGAATATACCCTTAGGCTGGTTTCACAGTGGGACGTTAAAGTCCCATGTTACAGCAGCCAGTAACGCAGCCTAACTCACAGCACTGTAAAATCAATGTGCTGTTCACAGAGCACCCATTGCGTTACATAGTAACGCAGCACGTTTAAACAAAGTGCTGCATGCTGTACATCATACTGGGCTAAATCAGGTTAGACTGTTTGCACATGCTCAGTAATGTTGGAGGAGGAGGTCTCCCCTCCTCCTCAGCGGCCAGCCACATGGCTAATTAATATTCACTGCACTGTGGTGACTAGTGGTGGGACTGTAGTGTTGTCCGGATCATAAATGAATCGTTCATTTGATCCGGATCTTTTTTGTGAGTCGAATCATCCGGATCATCACAATGAAAGATTCGGTTCACAGTGGATGTCTGTCTGGAAGAAACAGGAACGTACAGAATGTACAGTGCAGGGAAAGTCCTGTCCTGCTAGTCATTTCACCCAGTCTGCTTCCCTAGTAAAATGATTCAAATGATTTGGTTCAAAGATCCGGATCTTTTCAATGATCCGATTCAAATGATCCGAATCCTTAAAAAGATCCGGACTTCCTATCACTAACCTGGAGCGGCTGCTTTGAGAGCTGCATAACGCAGCTCAATCTGACGTCCAACTTCACCACCACCATGCATTGCGTTAGGGGCACGTTATGCGACCATAACGTCCCCTAAAACGCAACGTCTTGGTGGGAAAGTAGCCTTATAAAAAGCTGGCAGGTCAATACCATATCAAATGTAATAGTAGTTATCACGGTAAGATAAAAAAAATGCAGAGAGGATAATCCAGTCCAGTCCCCCTGTACCTTGTTGTGCTTGAGGCATACTCTTGTGCAGGTACTACACACCAGTTTGCAGACATCTGACATGCATAAAAAAAATGCTATACTCTGACATAAATAAAGCGTACTGCACATTAATCCACAGAAGATGATTTTATCATGGAGATCATTTGACAGTCAGCTCATAACACTGTCAAGAGGATTTCAAGAACATAATCCTTAATAAAGGAGTTGACTGTTTATAAGCAAGATAATTACATGCTGGAGAATGATCAGGATGCTGCATCCTGTTTGGCAGACTAATAAAGTAGGAGCTTTAAATAACTGAACCAGATGATCCGTTCTCCCAGCCAAACAATGTATGCATGCTTTACATATCACACATGTATAAAGATCACTCCGCTGCTTGTTTAGTAGTTATGTTGGGAACTTTTTAATTACCGGTACTTAAAAAAAGAAATCTTGACTTTCCAACTCAAATTTTTGTGATAATGGTAAGTGGATCATATGAACACCTTACCAAATTTGCGAAAAACACACCCACTGCTTTATGAAGCAATAGCGAGTGGAGAGGAGGCAGCCCCTTATGCAGATTAAGAAAGTGCTGGTTATATTTATAGGATCAGTTTTAATGAATGGACCCCGAATGGACTGGTAAGTTGTGGACTAATATACTTTGTATGTAAAGGTTTTTCTTTGAAGCAGAATAAACATTTAAGGTACTCTACAACATTCTGCACTCAAAGTGCTGTTGTATAGATTTTATGTCTACTGGGACCAGGACCAGATTTTCCATAAGGCACTGTAGACTCATGCCTACAGGCACCTGATGGAAAAGCAGCTCACTTCCTTCCTCCAGTGCCTCCTTCCCTATACAGAGTCCCAAGCAGAGCGTAAGTGACAGGTTACTCACCCGGCTCTCTGCACTCCACTGACGAGATCTCTCTTTAGCCAGGGGCATCTCTAGCTACAAAATACTTGGGGGCACCTCCAGCTACTTAAGATTGAGGGTACTTCTTCATACCTAATACTAGAGAGCACCAGGCTGTGGCTAACTATGCAGTGCAGGGGAACAGGGGGGAGGGGAGGTGAAATCTGGCCAGCCAGTACACTTGCAGTGCGGTTTGGAGAGAGTTTGTGGGTTTGTGGAGGGCTAAGTCTAGGGTGCAAGTACATCTGTGCCTTAAAGTTCACCCGAGGTGAAAATAAACTAATAAAATAAACAATTGTATCTATCCTCCTTCTCCTAAAAATGACTTTTTCAGATAATCAACAGTTTTATTTTACATTTAAATCTAATTTTTAAGTTTTTACTGTTTTATTGGTTTTGCTCAATGACACACTCATTTAAGTATGTCAGAGCTAAAATCTATGAACTATTGAACCTTTTATTTCTTTCCTACTCTCAGAAGCCATTTTCTGCTAGGAAGGTGTTTTATAGTTGTAATTTCTTATCAGTGAGGGTCACACACACTGTAGCCTGACCCAGTCCTGACTCAGACAGGAACTGTCTACAACTTACATACCTGGTGTTAACTCTTTCAGGCAGAGGGGAAAAAAAGGAACACAGTGTAGTTATTTGTGTGCTAGGCACTGTACATACATACATACATACTTGATACATGGAGGATGTCAGACCAGCAGCACAGCTTATGTATTGAAGAGGATGCATCCTGCGGGAGATCATATGCATGCTTGACCTTATAGCCTGGGTGACTATCCAAGGTGTAAGCACATCTTCAGCCAGGTGGTTGGCACTGAGTGTGGTGAACACAGAGGTATACAATTACATTCAAGGTCTTCGTATGCTGATTTACGGTTTGCATTTTTGGAATATTGCCGAGAAACAATTACGGTAGTTCAGGCAGCAACTCTGTGATTTTGGGGGCGGCAGGGTTGTATGGTTCACGATAATTATGGACACTGGAGATGCTACTATGTATCACATGTCCAATGTAACAGACACAACGGAAACATGGATTTCATGCCATGGAGGGGCGGTAATGGGATGTTCATTTTTTTAAATGAAAAAAAAAAAAATAATCCTGCCCAGGTTACTTTAAAGGTGGCCATACATGGTACAATTTTTTTTTAATTCGATTATTCCGTTAGATCGAATATAAAGATTTTTCCAGCATGTTCGATCATTTTTCCTGAAAAAACGGGATAATCGTTCGAATTTCTTGATCGAAAAAAAAAGTATTTTCAACTTTCATTTAATTCAGTCATTTAGATCGATTAAACGGGAAAATCGAACGTTTTTATTGTACCGTGTATGGCCACCATAAGACTACTTTCACACCGGACAATATAATCGCACTGCTAACATAATGGTTTGTTCACATCTGCACATTAGCAGTACAGTGCAATAGATCAGATGGTATAACATGATGCATTCAGTGAGGCACTGCATAACGTGCATGTTAACAGATGCAGTGAATCATACTTTGCATGCACGTACTGTACGCTTCACTGAATACGGCACACCCGACGCACAATGCGCAATGCGTCTGTTCCTCTATATTGCGATCCTGTTTTCGCAGGGCCACTTGCAGTGGGATTCGCACATTCCTGCTGTGTGTTGTGTGATCATCTCAGGCTGGTACCACCTCCTCAAGTCCTCAGCAATGCAAGGAATAGGTGCGGGTCTGCATAATCCTCAGCATTTATTGATGAACACAAGTGTCATGGATGCTGTAAACAGACAGCTGTTTCGAGAACACACAGGTTCTTTGTGTTCTCAAATCTGGTGTCTGTTTACAGCATCCATGACACTTGTGTTCATCAATAAAAACTGAAACTGAACTTTGACGATTGTGCGGACCCGAACCTGTTCCCTGTTTTTATGGGAAACGCAACAGACCACCAGTGTGGAAGTAGCCTCAGGTCAGTTTCAAGCGTGGATTGGCGGCAGGAGTGCCAGGGCCCAAAACAGGCCTTTGGAGATTACCGCGTTAATAGGTGGTAATCCAGTTGTGGCCGACATCTAAACAGGAAGTGATGCTCGATTGCGCTCACTTACTGTTCACTTCCTGTTTCTGAAATACGGAGGAGCACAGAGGCGTATGGTAAAAAATATGCTTCTGTGCATGCGCGTTGCACTGCCACAGCCATCATTTTTAACATAATTTCACCCCCATAGGTGTACGTGACTTCTAGTCTGATGCAGCTTGATGCATAACCACGTGGTAACGTAGATCTATCTGAGCCTCAGTGATGCGGCGAAAATGTGACTTCCGTCTCAACGCACCGTACCCGGAAGTATGAAAGTCCCTATAGACTTGAATTGCTCTGCGGTGGGGTGCGGTAAAATTGTGAAAAGGCCCTTAAGCTGTTAACCATTTTTAAAAAAAATAGTGTGGATAATCTCTTGGTGCAGGGAGAAAGTATGATTGTAGTTAATACGATAGTGAAATAAATTCACTCCTTTAGGGTTGAATGGGAGGAGGAAAGGCCATCTGCAATAATGCTGCTGTTAATTTGCAGTTTATTAGTGTATCACTGAGCACAGTGAATTCATTATCCAGCACATTCACCACTGAAGGTAATCCTAAAGACGTTGAATTTATTGTATTCATTGATACACTGTTTTATTCCACCCAGCATAATTCATAATGTATTACTAGGTCAAATTATGACAGGTGAGAAATGTATTTTTAGAGTCCAGTGTCACTTTTCCTAAATAAGCCGCTTGGGTTATTTATTTTATGCATTCGCTGAGGCTGCATTTCCACTTGTGCGGTGCGAATCGCCGCGGTAAAAATTCGCATGCGGATGCGAAATTCGTATGCGGGTCCATGCGAATTTTCACGCGAATTCGCACACGAATTCGCATGGATGACGATGTGTGCGAATTTAACCATGGTAGTGCTGGTGTGCTTTTCCATTGTTTCTATGCGAATTCGCATGAAAATTCGCATAAAAAAACCTCATGCGAATTTCCTATTAAATACATTGTATGCGATTCGCATAGCGGTATGCGGTATGCGAATTCTGATGGCTCTGCCATGCGAATTTTTTCTGCACAGAAAAACGCAAAGGAATCCTGACAAGTGGAAACAGTCCCATTGACTTGTATTGCTATGCGAATTTGTATGCGAAAAACGCATGCGAATTCGCGATAGTGGAAATGAGCCCTGACCCCTAACAAGATGCACAGTACAGTCTGGCAGAACTACAACTACAAGGATTTTTGTTTTCTCCTTTTGTGTGGTGAGCCTGAAGGAACCTACACATTTCCAGACTGAAAAAAAAGCATTGCAAAATACAATTCTGCTTTCTTTAGGCCTCTTTCGCAGTGGGCCGTTAAAAATTATAACGCAGACTAACACACAGCAATACAAAGTCTGTGCGACATTGACAGTGCACACGTTGCGTTGTGTGTAACGTGTAGCAATATATAGAAAGTGCTGCATGCTGAGCGTTTAGCAAAAAATTTGCTGCGTTCTGTGTGTTGCACATGCTCAGTAATGTTTTTGTTTTTTTAAGTAACGCATGCGCCGTTTTTGTTCCATCAGTATGCGTCGATAACGGCGCACCAAGAGACACATAACGCAGTGCAAAATAACGTCCAATTTCATAACCTACATGCGCTGCGTTAGGGGCACGCTGTGCGACTTTAACGTCGCATCAAACACAACGTCCCACTGTGAAAGAGGCCTTAAACAAAGATATTTGCAAATTTCACTTCTTCATGCGCTAGAACAGCCGTAGGCAAATTATTTTGATTCGTCCTGAAGCCGCTGTGTACCTGGGCCATCGATACAGGGCTGGCTTCTGCTCCTCTCCCCTTTTCCCTCCCGCTGTCCTTACACACAGAGCACGTACAAGTCTTCAGTGACGATCTCCATGGCAACAGCAGCATCATGTGACCCGCCGTCATTACATACCAGTGTGTCGCATGATGCTGCCGTTGCCATGGATGTCGTCGCTGGAGAGTGCAATAGGGTGAGTTATACCCAATCCTTTTTCCCCTGTATTCTTCCATCAGAAAAAAGGGAGGCGGAGTGGGAGCTGCAGTAGCAGCGGGCCACTTTCTAGAGGAATGCGGCCCGATCCTAAGATGCGATCAGTCTATCAGATTTTTATGATTCAATTGTACAGAAACCGGGGCAGAATGTGGAGAAAATCGATCTAAAATGATTCTATGGTAAATTGGAATAAAACATTTCCATGATCAGAATGTTGGATTTTGCGATCGTATATGAAGAGAGAAAGTGCCATAATTGTAAGGTTTACTCTCGCAAATGTAATCGAATGATACTATCTGATGAAAATATTGTACCATTAATGGGCAACGTAATGCATTACTTCAGGGCAATGGGCCATTGCCCTTTAGGGCCGAGTTTATATGGATACCTGGGCATGCTGCGCTTTAGCTGATGTTAAACACGTCCCAGAGAAGCATTTGGCATCATTTCCTGTTTTTTTGGGGGCAAATGCATCATCCACCTCCGGGGGGCAAGGGGACACTCTGGTTACCTGACCCGAGTTGACGGAAAACGGTGCAATCCAGTGCGGCGTTTGTGGAATGACAGTAAACAATCGTACCAGTGGATAGACAGAGCTTAAACAACGCGTGTCTCAGCCGTTGTCTACCACCATGAAAAAATGTACATGTGAACTGGCCCTAAATGTTGCACGCATAAATACTACCTATACTTGGTGCACTTTATTTGTTACTTGCTGAGACTGTCGCTTAGGCTATCTATGCTTGGTTCATTGCTGCATGGACCATGAGTGCTCTCGCTGCTTACACTGTCTTGCTACCTTTATCTGGACAAGCTGGTTGGATTATAGCCTGATTTGCTTTTCTCATCTGAACTGCACAGCTTTATGCATATTAAGCCCTTGGAACATTACAGCGGATCACTGGGGCAATCAAGCTATTCCAGTATATTGCAATAGAGCATTCAGGTTAAAAAAAATCAAGTACATATTATTTTGGCGCCGCTCAGTTCGGCGCGGGGAGAGCCGAATAATGGCTCTTCCTGCTGCCACCAAACTCCGAGGCGGCGTTAAATACTATTCCCCCTCCGAGTTGTCGCAACTCGGAGGGAGATGTAATTTGGGGTCCAGCAGCCGCCAGAGCCCCTGATTACCGATACGCGGGGTGTGCATCATAGCATTGCTTCTATGACAGCGCCAAGCTTCAGCGCTCGGATCTCAGAGTCGCGCGCCGAGATGAACTGATTTGATTCGATATTCATCACTTGGAACATTACAGCTGATCACTGGGGCAATCAAGCTACTACAGTATATTGCAGTAGAGCATTTGGGTTAAAAAAAAATCAGTGTTTGCATTTTTGAATGCATGTGGGTGGTACGTTTTAATGTGGCCACAGAACACAGTTTTTATACATTTGTGTATTTCTGATTTACATAAATAAATAATTACATTTCACTATATGTGATTTGTTATTGGTTAATTGAAGCGCACAATCTCTAATTCTCAACTCTTAAAATAAATACGTTCTGAAGGAACAATGAGCACCATCCGAAGTTATAGATGATTGGGGCAAATTACTTAAATTGATTTTGCTGCAGGCTGACAATCTAGCGTGCATTGTGAAATTAGCGCAACCTGTGTTACCTAGGTAACATGAACGTTTTTAAAGTAACGCGCACTATGCAAGAAGCATAACGCATGCTGCCCTAGCAATGCTCACACTACCTAAGTACTGCAAGTCACGCTAATTACGTAATGCACGCTACTTTGTCGGCAGTAAGCAGGCCAGGGTTTACATAACAGGAGCCTATAGGCACAGATGTCCTGGCACCCTAGACTTCACCCTCTATTAACCTACAAACACCCAGCGAACCGCACCGCAAGTGTGCTGGCTGGCCCAGCTGTCACTTCTGTCTTACTTCCCCTGCCCGTCTTAAGTAGGAACAGGTGCCTCTTAGTATTATGTAGCCAGAGGTATCCTCCGTATTAGGTAGCTAAAGGTGTCCCCGACTGAGGGGAGATCTCATCAGTGGAATGCCAAGACCTGGGTGAGTAAGGCCCGGTTCACACTTGCGGTTTTGCAAAAACCGCACCGGATGTCCGGACCGCACCGGAGCCGGATCGGACCTGAACCGTACGGTTCCTGTCCGGATCCGGTCCGGTTGCATACGGTTTCCGTGCGGTATGAACACGGTTGCGGTCCGGATCCGTATTCTTAAATAGATAACAACCTGTATAAAAACAAAAAAAAATGTTGGGGTCTGGGAGGTCAGCAGAAGGGGGACCTGTGGAATCAGGCCCTCCGCTGTTTAGCACTCACCTCCACCTCCAAAAATGCTGCCAACATCTCCAGCTCGTGCTGCTCCACTCCAAAATGGTTGCCCATGTGTCCCCGATACAATATCGCCGCAACAATCCTCATAGGAAGTGGGGTAGAACATCCGGATTTTTTGCCAGTGTGTTGTGCGCTCTCCGGTTCTCATTGGTTTCCATTGGCCGGATGGTGCAGTCCGGCTCCGCCCCGGATACGGCTGCCGGAGGAGCCGGACCAAAAAATAGCGCATGTTGGAACGGACACCGGAGTCCGGATCCGGTCCGGCTCCGGTCCGGACGAAACGGACACATGTGAACCCTGGCATAGACTTACATTGCTATGCCGTGCGTCCGTTTCGTCCGGCCAGCATGCGGTGCGGCTCCGGCACGGCTATTCCGGATAGCCACCGCTAATGTGAACCGGGCCTTAGCTGTTGTTTACACTTCACTCAGAAAATGGCATAGGTAAGGCAGGAGAGAGGCACTTGGGAAGGGGAGTGAGCCACCTTTCCATCATCAGGCGCCTGTAGGCATATGCCTGCATTGCCTTATGGTAAATTCAGCTTTGGAAGTAAGTAATGACAAAATTGCAATGTGCTGCCTACACCGGCAATGTTACCTACGTTTAGAGAATCTGCCTCATTGTCACATGCCTCTAGTATGTGCAAACGCAGGTGTACTTGTACACACTAATCACGGTAGGGATCAGAGTTCAATCGGTCTTTTTAAGAAACAATATGTACAATATTTAATAATTCATCTCCTTATCCGACCAATTACAACAGAATGACTTCCCTGGCAATGCTTTTGAAAACATCGACTATCTGTGACAATGAAAGGGCTCACCAAATACATAAACCAGAATTAAGGTCTTAAGGAATATCCGATTACTTTTAATTTCTGAATCTATATCAGCATTATTACAATAGCCCTGCTGAATGTCAGCATTCAAAGAGTACAATATTTAAAGCAGGTTTCATAATATGCTTAACATTTAAACAATGTGTGGTGGGATTAGAATAAGGCAGCTGCTACCATATTAAAATGGATATTTAATAATAAATCGGACATTTCCTTAACATTTTCCCAGCTGATACTATTAAACAGGCATTATATGAGCCTCTTAACTTCCCTTGTTATGCATTACAATATTCAGAAACTCTTTGCGGTGGGATTACATTTACTGCAATGCGTATAGAGGCGATTAGATAAATAACGTGTCACTTTGACCCTTCCTAGTGGATACCGCTCTTCATTTGGTTTGGACAAAATGAAAGAATGTAAAAAAGGTTGGAATGTCTGCCAGGTTATTAGAATTGTCTGCATGTCATGTGACAGGGACAGAAGCTGCATGGTGATTGCAGATCAGTATCATCCACCAGGCACACTAGGCGGGTGACTAGGGCCTAGTGGGTGTCAAGGAGCCCCCCAGCCACCTTCTCTGACTTCTTTCCACTTCAGCTTAGCAAAAAGACCACAACGGGGCCCCAAATCTGCTAGCTTGCCTAGGGCCTTATTACATCTTAAAGAGACTCTGTAACAACAAAAAGATCCCCTGGGGGGTACTCACCTCGGGTGGGGGAAGCCTCAGGATCCTAATGAGGCTTCCCACGCCGTCCTCTGTCCCACGGAGGTCTCGCTGCAGCCCTCCGAACAGCCGGCGACTGTGCCGACTGTTCAATTCAATATTTACCTTTGCAGGCTCCAGCGGGGGCGCTGTGGCTGCTTTCGCTCCGAAGGAGGCGGAAATACCCGATCTCAGTCGGGTCCGCTCTACTGCGCAGGCGCCGGAGACTTGCGCCTGCGCAGTAGAGCGGACCCGACGGCGATCGGGTATTTCCGCCTCCTTCGGAGCGAAAGCAGCCAGAGCGCCTGCGCAGGAGCCTGCAAAGGTAAATATTACATCACCGCTGTACGGAGGGCTACAGCGAGACCCCCGAGGGACGCAGGACGGCGTGGGAAGCCTCATTAGGATCCTGAGGCTTCCCCCACCCGAGGTGAGTACCCCCCAGGGGCCGTTTTTTCGTTACAGTTCCTCTTTAAGTCATCTCTGGTGATTGGCTGTATGGTGCTACACTGAAGAGAGGAGTAAAGCCTCATACACGCCGTACAATTTTCCATCAGATCGACCAGTGATCTGATAAGAAATTGCATCGTGTGTGGATGGCCAAATTGTTCCCAATCCATTTGCGATTTCCATTTGCGATTGATTTTGCATTGATAAGTACACAAAATCGATCGGAATCCAATCTGAAATTATCTAATAGATCCATCGATCTGATGGAAAATTGTACCATGTGAACCCAGCTTAAAGAGCACATGCCCTGCTGCCAGAGTGAGGTAATGTACAATGTTCTGCTGCTACAACTGCTCTGCATTAAAGAGAAACTCCGACCAAGAATTGAACTTTATCCCAATCAGTAGCTGATACCCCCTTTTACATGAGAAATCTATTGCTTTTCACAAACAGACCATCAGGGGGCGCTGTATGACTGATATTGTGGTGAAACCCCTCCCACAAGAAGCTCTGAGTACCGAGGTACTTCTGGCAGTTTCCTGTCTGTGCACCCTGTTACATATTGGGAAATAGCTGTTTACAGCTGTCTCCAACTGCCAAAACAGCATGCAGCAGCTACATCACCTGCCCACTGTAAAAATGTCACCATGTAATAAATGTCAGAATGTAAATCAGGGATTTAAAAGTTTTTACAATGAGCAAAGACACACAGAATCTTTTATAAATAATTATTTTAAAAATGAAGTACTTTTTTTATTACATTATTTTCACTGGAGTTCCTCTTTAAGTACAGAAGCGGCCCCCCTAGCCCCCTCCTCCCATCGTTTCACTCCTGCTACTATTCCAGGGACATAACAGCAGGGCCGTCCCGCCCATGACGCCAGGTGATGTGGCTTCTTCTGATGGCGTCACGCGTCAGGCGGCATCCTGCCCACCCCCCTCCCTCCCTGGCCGCCCACCTCCTCCCTCCCTCCCCAGCTGCCTCTGGACTATCTTATTTAAACAAGCGGCGGCCTCCTGCAGCAGGACAGGCTCGCCGAGTCTCACTCAGCTCGCCTGCCTGCTTGAAGACCTCAGATCCATGTGACCCACAGAGCCGCAGTGAAGAGGACAGCAGCTCCCGAAGCATGTTTACTGGAAGTAAATGTACGAAAAGTGAATTTGATCAGGCCCACTGTGTTCATCTGCGTTTCTCTGTTTTGATTGAAGAGTGATTATCACTCCATCCATACTCACAGCGATCCCACAACTAACTGAGGATTTTTAGCATAAGCATGTTTAAAGTGAATCTTAAGTCAAAAAAAGAAAAAAGAATTTAGCCTACCTGGGGTTTCTTCCAGCTCCCTGGACTCCTACTGTGCCCATGACATCCTCCTGATTCCCACCCACCGGGCAGTGCCGGGGACCCCTGCAAACCTTCACTGTTGCCACTAGATGGCGGGTACTGCCCACGTGTGGCCCCGAGTTGCGCGCACCCTGGACGCGCTCCTGGTGACGGGAGAATTCTGCGCATGCGCAGTACACGTAATTCGCTACTGCGCATGTGCAGAATGGTCTCGGGAGCTGGAAGAAGCCCCAGGTAAGCTAAAATCTTTTTTTTTACTTAAGTTCCCCTTTAAGTTTTGAGCTCAGGTTTGTACCTATACAAAAAGACCAGTGTGGATGCAAGCTGCATCTGAGCCTGCACCTGTGAGAAACCTCAGGGCCGATGACAAGGTTTGCAGTATCATTAAAAGAGAGCATAGTATATGTTGCTATACTCACAACCTTCTGTTGCAGATCCCTGCAACTGCCGTATATACCAGTGGAAAATTAACTGCGGGAGACATGGCAGCACTTCAAACAGAAGTTATACCTGAATGATTTATCTGCATGGATGTGCAGAGCTCCAGTAACTGGACTATATTACACACCTAGCACTCAAAACAGGCAAAGGAGGGTGTTAGCTTCAGTAAATAATGTGTGCACAGATTATTACCTAATAGACTTCCCCACAATGATGACGGACCCTCTCAGGGAAGGCCTAACACTAGTCTAGCAATAAAAACATAATATTCCTTGTGCTGCTAATCATAAATGGTATACACATTTCATCAGACAGACAGACAAATGACAGGCTCAAGGCTGCACCTGAAATGAAGACTGGAGAAAAAAAACGATGGCCTCCAAAAGGAGGTTTAGCTAAGTACTTATAGGAATGCGTATCTCAGAAACCTGGAGATCTTCACTGCACATCTGATAACACTCCTAGCAGAAAAGAAAGACACCTTTTTTTAAATCAAGAATTTGTTCTGTGGTTCCACTTTACATTGTTATTATTATTATTACTAGTGACCTAAGCCCGTTTGAAAACAGGCTCTAGGTCGGTAATTGCCACGTGCGCACCCGCCGGTCGCGCGCACACCCGCTGGTCACACGCTCGCTCTCTCGCCCACCTGCTCGGCCACCCATCCGCCCTGCGTCCTGTCCTAACGGCTGTCAGTGTTTCACATGCACAGGACGCAGGGACACTTAATGATTATTAGGTAGGCTTATTTGTACTGACACCAACATTTTTACTGCTGAAATGATGAAAAAAAAACTAAACAAAACAACAGCAATCATTTTAGCCATAAAAAGTTTGGTGTCTGTACAAAGGTTTATGGGTCTTACCTGACTCGTGCTGCGGCACTATGACAAATGGGATAGTTGCTATAAAGACAGAACAATAAAAGCTATCCCTTCCAGTTGTCTGTTTTATGGATGGAGGTGAGGAGAAACCTCCCAGCGAGGACACACACAGACAGCAATAAAACCAGGAGAGATGTTCCAATCAGCCTCTAGCTGTACTTTAAATGAAGATGTCTAAAGTTCATTTTAGTGACATATATTTTTGTGAAAGTCTAACTGCTTTAGGCACCTGGGAAAAGCATAAACATGGGTTCTTTCATTGCTCTTCACTGGGTGGACTTAATGGAAACTCTTCTGTAAAAGAATGTGCATTGCAAGAGTCCAGGCAATTTCAGATAAATAATTGAAACATCTAAAGGAATTATGTTAATGTCACTCAAGACTGATGTTTGAGGGGTAAAGAGACAAAGGCAGTTCAACACTCCAACTGATCAAGTCTGAAATGTCCAGGCTATATTATCTCTCTCCTCTAGATGGAGTTAAAATAGCTTTTCTGAGCGAATGTGTTTCACAGAATGACAGTGATGTACTTTGCAGCTAGGATGATGTGGCTTAACTACACATAGAATTCAGCAGTCATACAACGGTCTTGTAATGCAAAAGGAAGAAAAAAACTGAAATGTTGCTAACTAGTATATATAGAGATACTGTAGATACTGATAATAAATGCTTAAAGCAAACCTATCCACCACCTACTCATTTAACCCCTTCACATCTAAACCTTGTTTCCCCCTTATGGACCAGAGCAGTTTTGACATTTCAGCTATGTCCCTATTTAATTAGAAATAACGTTATCCCTAATAACACCCAAATTAAATATATATCATTTGTTTTCAAGACTAACTAAGCTTTCATTGTATGGCATTTTTCACCTCAAACAATTTTTGTTTTCTATGCATTTTAATAGGAAAAAGAGGAAACAAGTAGAAAAAAACAGTACTTTTCAGTTTTACCAAATCCAGTGTAAAAATAAAAAAAAGTGCTATTGTAGAGATACATATAAAATCGGCGCCGGGAGACTTGGGCGCAGGATACAGCCGGTATAGCTTATCCTGCTGCTGCACAAGTTCCCGGCCGCGCTAAATACTATTCCCCCTTTAGGTCGACGTGGATAGTGGGGAATGATGTAATTCGGCTTCCAGCTACTGCTGGAGGCCGAATTACAGTGTTTTAAATGTAACTTCAGCTCCGTCTTCTGATGGCGCCAGAGTTACTCTGTGGGCAGTGCTATAGCTATAATTCCTATTACAGCCTATGGTGGTGGCGGCAGTGAGGAAAGTTCATATTAGCCCAGGACCCCCAAACATCATACCAGTCGGTGCAGGATCAGGCAAGCCAAGCCATAACGAAATGGATATGTACAAAAGGATCCGCAATCCAGACCAGGTTGAAGTAAAAGGCTGATATCTTTATTCAAAAAATCCACAGACATGCAATAAAATCACAGGATCAACTGACGCGTATCGGGCCTACCATCTGCCCTTAATCGTAGTTAAAATGAACCTGTCCAAGGAGAAATTTATGTGGAACCAGGGAGGAGTAAACTCCACCCCCGGAAACACACAAGCCGCTCCTTAAAGAGACAAACATCCTCAAAAGATGCAATACAAGAATACAATAATATCATAGAAAAATAGCATATAAAAAGATGTTAAAAGTTTCGTTACCACCGAAATGTACAATATCCTATGTAAAAAGGGAGAAAGACGAACATCAACAACAATCCACATAATGTAATAAATGGGTATAACACATATTGCAATTATAAATGGTGGTGGCGGCTGCACCCAAATCTTCCTGTAATCAAAGCGCTCGTATTGTAGATAAAAAAAGATAAAAGATTAAATAAAAGTATTTTTAATGGTAAAAATCAATCTTATTGGCTCAGGGAACAAATATTCCCTTTCACCAATTAGTGCTGCAACAGAAAGTGCCAGAGGTTTTGCTCAGGAGCAAGCCCAATTGTGCACAGCTGTGCTTCAGATACACAACTTATATCTATGTCCTTGTGGCTTAGATGAAGTCGCAGAGGACGTAGATATACTGTAGTGATGGAAAAAGTGGTTAAAGAGGACCTCCAATGTAAATTTAAGTTAGTGTCAGGGAGGACACTAACTTTATGTTATAACGAATTACGATAGCCACAATTTCTTTTACTCTGCCCATGCTTTTCCATATAAAGAAAAAGCACCATTACGGAAAAATGCCATTGAGTTTTCTATGGAAGCTGGGTTACCTCCTCCACAGCCCAGCCTTCAGCTCTGTAGCTCACCCTCAGTTCACATGAAATTTCCTTTCTCCTCAAAGAGGAATGTCGCACGATTAGGCTGCAACCACAGATCTGGGGGTAGGCTACACAGCTAGAGGCTAGGCCAGGCATGGGCAAACTAGGCCCTCCAGCTGTTAAGGAACTACAAGTCCCACAATGCATTGCAGGAGTCTGACAGCCACAGTCATGCCTCATAAAGGCAAATGCATTGTGGGACTTGTAGTTCCTTAACAGCTGGAGGGCCAAGTTGCCCAATCCTTGGGCTAGGCGGTGGAAGAGGCAACCCAGCCTCCAGAAATTGTGTGATGGGGTGGGGCCTTCGCCTTATATGGAGTAGCATGGGCTGAGGGGTAGAATAAAGCAAGTTACGGCTATCTATTAATTATTTTATCTATTCCCTGCTCACAGTAACTGTTCTCTGCCAGCTGAGAGTTTTATGTCTGTAATTACTTGTCAATGAGCGTAAAGTAGCTACAAGCTTATTGATTTTATAGTTTGATTCCTGACAGATTCGATCATTCTGATATAATGTGCATAAGATCTATGCATCAACATGTCCCATTGAGCCGTCAGTATGGAAAATTTCCATTGATCGGGGGAGGGGCAGAACTGTGGTCGATCAACTGCCCATAATGTTGCACTGCAGCATAGTAGATACTGATCCGATTCCTATTGATCTGATTCCTACTGAAGAGAGATTTTCACATCGGGTGGCTATCTATTAGCATATGGTTAGATTTACACTATAGTCCAACTAGGTAAAACTAGAGAAAAACTCATTTGCATATCTGAATTCTTAACCTTTTCAGTGAGAGAAAAAAGTGCATGCAGGAATAGCACTTTACATACACATGTTTATCTCGTCATGTCAGTTCAGATACCTTTTATGTAGACCATATATTATCCAGTTATATCACTAATAGTATACAGTAAATGCAAAAGTTTGGATGTTTGTTACTCAATCATGCAACAATGGCTGAACTGATATGAATGAAATTTGGCACACACATACTACATTACCTGGAATAACATGTAGAATGCTTTTTATCCCCATAACCAAAATGTAATATACAAGTAAAAATCATTTTTGCTCCATGGCTTAAAGAGAGTCTGAAGCCTAAAAAAAAATCTCTTTTTACTAGGCACGACCTGAAAAGTCATGGAATTTTGCCCTGGGATTTTGGGGGTATTAATTGATCGTTCTACTGGACTAGATTTCAGGTGACAAAATTTCTTGGCGTCTTTTTGCATGTATGCACCTGTGGTACTCTGGTGGCTGCTCTGGAGCTTTGCATGTGCTCCCCTGCAATAGCTGCTTAGTATCACTGTCAGCTGAGGCTGCTGCTTTGATAGAAGTGTCTCTTTCAACTTCTGCAATCAGCATACAAATCTCTGGTACACTCATGGACCGAATAGGCTCCTCCTCCTCCTTGTGCATGGATGTGTCATTGCAGTAAAACTAGAGAATGTAGGGATGAGAAAGGGTGCCTGAAATGTTTGCTTCTGTCTTTTGTGGTTACTTATGAACCAATGATGCAGAGAAATGAGAATTCTGGATATTTTTTACACCAAGCTGTATGCTGTTGCCATGGTTTCCACCAAATGTATTAGAAGGTTATAGCAGCTGCAACTGCAAGTTGGGGTTGAACAATAATATTTAGTGGCATTTAGTTGCAGGCATTTAGTTGCAGATTGGCTGTTGTACTGGTGACAAATGTTAAAGAACTCACCCCCACCCCCAGTATATCTAAAAAGATATATTTTCCCCCCTCTCCTTTGTACAGGTAGCCAGATGACAACCCCCTTACCCGCACCCTTCAATATAGTTAACAAAACATC
This sequence comes from Hyperolius riggenbachi, assembly GCF_040937935.1. Lineage (NCBI taxonomy): Eukaryota > Metazoa > Chordata > Amphibia > Anura > Hyperoliidae > Hyperolius > Hyperolius riggenbachi. The sequence goes on along the minus strand of NC_090650.1, from coordinate 73,556,515 downwards.
CCCCCCCCCCTCCCCACTTAGTACTTATATTTGTATAAACTACAGTGGAATTACTATTTAACTTTGCTCCTCAATCCTGCCTTCTATTTCCTTTGTATTGGTCCGCAATCTGATTCATGTACTGTTCTTCTTCTCCCATAACATAACATGTGCATCAGGAATACAGACATCCCCATTCCCCAGATGAGAACTTTAACCCGATAGAATCATCAGTAAATATTTACTTCTAATACATGGCAGTGTCCTATATGTCCAGGATGTGACGTAGTTCTGTTAACAATTAACTGTGATAGGAACAGCAGTTCCCAAGTATCATAACATTTACGGCACATCCTCCCGAGCCTTGACTTTTTACCTCACAAACAAGGAGGCAAGCCATAACATCCTCTTTGATGAGACCATTGGTAGTATCAGATACAGATAAGACACTACAGGAATTCTTTATGTCATCAGTAAAATACAACGCTGGGGAAAAGACAAGCATAGTCATAGCTGCTGATGGATCACACACAGTTTTACTTTCACAAGATATCATTTTTACTATTTCAAAAAAATGTATAGAAATTTTAACGATCTAAATTTTTTTTCAGAGAATATTAATGGTTGAAAAAACCACCTACATTTATATCTTAAAGAAATCCTGTAACATAAAAAAGTGCCCCTGGAGGATACTTACCTCTGGATCTTTTCGAGACTTCCCCTGTCCTCCTCCATCCCATGGTGGTCTTGCTGGGCCCCTCCGAACGGAGGGCATGTAAATATTTACGTCTCCGGCTCCAGCGCAGGCGCAGTAGCGGCTCTCAGCTCAGGATCAGGTGGAAATAGCAGATCCCAGTTGGGTCCGCTATACTGCGCAGTAGAGTGGACCCTACTGGGATCGGCTATTTCTGCCTGATCCCAAGCCGAGAGCCGCTGCTGCACCTGCACTGTAGCTGGATAAGGTAAATATTGCAGGCGCTACTGTGCCTACGCCGCAGTACGACAAATTGTCGGCTGTGGCTTCAGAGGGGCCCAGCGAGACCCTCGTGGGATGGAGGGGAAGCCTCAATAGGATCCAGAGGTTTCCCCCTCCCAAAGTAAGTACCCCCCAGAGGCACTTATTTTTGTTACAGGTTTTCTTTTCTCTTTAACAGATCATCTCAATGCTTGGCAAACATTAAAAAACACAAAACGATTTGAACAAAGATCAAGATAAGCTGTCTCAGATAAGTGTCAGGAGCTGATGTCCAACTCCTAATGGATCATCCACCAGGCAACCTAGGCAGGTATCTGGGGCCTAGTGGGTGTCAAGGGGCCCACCTGCCACCTTCTCTGACCTCTCTCCACTTCAGCTTACCAAAAAGACCAAAGTGGGGATGCAAATCTACAACTTTGCCTAGGGCCTTATTACATTTTAATATCTGTTTCTAGCCCAAGACTAGTCGGCTCCTGTAATACAAATGTAGTAAGAGAGCCAAGAAAAAGAAGCAAAGGGGGTGAAAGAAAAGAAAGAAACTAAAAGTGTTCATTTAAGAATCACCATCCGGATCAGGAGATTTAAAATGATGATATTATGATTTGTATGTGTAGTACAGCTAAGAAATAATTAAGATCAGATACATCAGTCTAATTGTTTCCAGTAAAGGAAGAGTTAAGAAACTCCAGTTATTATCTCTATGCAAAAAAAGCCACTTTCAAAGTCGTGGTGAGGGCTGTCTTCTGACTTTTATTATCTCAACTGTTAGTGAACAAATTTATTTTTCTCTGCCAGAGGAGAGGTTAGTAGTTCACAGACTGCTCTGAAAGAATCATTTTGAATGCTGAGTGTTGTGTAATCTGCACATATTATAGAATGATGCAATGTTAGAAAAAACACTATATACCTGAAAATAAAAATATGAGAATATTTTCTTTGCTGCTAATCTTCTAGTAATTATTCATAGTACACAACCAATTCATTATATCATATATTTTTTTTCCGCTTCAGTATCTCTTTAAGCATAACATCCCTCAGATACACCTGGCACCACCATAGACTGCAATGTACATTTAAAGTTATGGTGAGACGGATGCTTTAGTTGAGAGCCAGTGATAGTGTAATGGGTACGGAGTTCAGCTATCATTAGCCGAGCTGCAGACCGGCAGACCGGTCCATAGTTTGGCTATTATTAGTGAGCTATTGAAAGTGGGACAAATGGTGACCTAGGCTTTTTTCCATCTAAACAGCCCTATACAATCAGGTGAGGCCTGTCCTCGAAGGGCATTTGCCCACACTTGAATACATGTCTCAGAGCACTTTCTCTTTTGTTCTTTACTCTTTTTTTTAGTGGATTTGAAAGCAGCCTAATTTTGAAAAGTGCCAGATCGCCCTGGCCAGGGAGCTACTCTACTACCCTTTTGCACAGATTTCTATGAGAAGAGATACAAATACCGTCCTATTTCTATGAGCAGATACACTTTTATTTGGCAAATAATGTATTCTTTGGAAGGATTGTGAATGCAAAATTCAGTCTGCACATTCTGGATTTCAACTACTGCTCAGATAATCAATGAATGACAATGTACGGCAAGCCAGATATTTCTAGTGTCTCAGCACATTGTATTTTCCAAACTTCTCCAGTTACTGCAAATTCCAAGGCCATTTTAGTAATGAGTGGCCTTCGGGTGACTAAAATAGAGATTGTTTTCCTTCTCAGACAAAAATAAAAACTAGAAATGTCCTTGTTGTGTTTCTCAGCTGCACTGAGGAATCTGCTGAATCAGATTCTACCACTGAAGCAGAAACAGTCAGCAGTGGATCTAAAGTTCCTCATTGGTGGTTTTGCCCAAAACTGTTTATAACAGCTTTTCTTGTACACTGTCATGGGTGTATTTTTCATTTACCCAGTTGTACCATATATAGATAAACAGTAAACAATGAGTTGCACAGTTGCTTTGTCTTGATGGTATGGAGATATGGGCACAATGTATGTCCTCCCGAAAAAGTATAACCACAGTCTATGGCACTGCTCCTTGCCACTGGGATGAGTAGTGTAACTGTAAAAAGAGGGGAATAAATACTCCAATAGTGTAGAACTATTTAATACAATTCAAGGGAGTAAATGCTTATGCACGTACATAATACAAATCAATGAAAAACGTATCTCTCCACAATTCTTTCAGCACCAATGTCCTCCTGCCGCGGGTTGACCGAAAGGCGCCGTACAGAGCGGACCTTTTCATTGATTTATATTATGTACTTGCGCCCTTGAATTGTATCAAACAGTACTGAACTATCGGTGTGCTCCTTTTTCCTCTTTTTATGTACCCTATATGGAACAGAACAACTGATTGGTTCGATATTGAAAAAGGAGTAAAACAAGGCTGTATATTGTCACTCCATTTATTTAACTTATATGCAGAGTATATCATGTGGAAATTGGGTGAAGCAAAAGCTGGAATTAAGATTACTGGAAGAAATATCAACAACCTCAGAAATACAGATGATACCAAGACAAATTAAGAAACCTCTTGATGAGGGTGAAAGAGGAGAGTGTAAAAATTGGCCTAAGGCACAATATAAAAAAACTAAGATCATGGCATCAAGAGCTATTTCCTCCTGGTATATAGAAGGGGGAAGAAATGGGAGAAGTATCTAGCAGTCTTTGTGTTCTTGTCATTTAAGTTTACTGCAGATGGAGAATGCAGCCATGACATTAAAAGATGTGTATTCCTTGGAAGAAATAACAAACTTGGACAATGTAATACAAAGTAAATATGTCACCTTGCCAACAAAGGTCCATATAGTTAAAGCCATGGTTTTCCATGGTTGTGAGATTTGGACCATAAGGAAGGCTGAATGTCAAAGAATCGACACCTTAAAATTGTGGTTCTGGAGAAGACTTTTGAGAGTTCCTTGGACTGCAAGAAGATCTACTGTATTTTCCGGTGTATAAGATGACTGGGTGCATAAGACGACCCCCAACTTTTCTAGTTAAAATATACATTTTGGGATATACTCACCGTATAAGACTACCTCTCTTGACTGTTGGACATTTGTATACAGTACGGTATGTACTGGTGCTATACTGTATGAACAGGTACAGATACTGGTGCTGTACTGCATGTGGTACCCAGTATACAACAACCAGCCAATCACTGCAAGCGATGTACCTTACTGGCGATTGGCGGGTTGTTGTATACAAAGCCTGCATGGATTGGTCAGCTATCCCTGTCTCCAAGACTACTTGTACAGCACCGCCCTTGCTGCTTTCATACAGTCGCCGGATATGCCGGGGATGCGGCCACGGACATTTTTTAGCTCAACCCAACACATGCGGCAACCGCAGATTCTCCAGTCCAGCTTGGAAATTTCAGCACCCGCCCTATAAGACGACACCTGACATATAAGACGACCTCCAACTTTTGACAAGATTTTCCTGGGTTAAAAAAGTAGTTTTATACCTCAGAATTTACAGTCCTTAAGTAAATTAACCTTAACTGTTCATTGCAAGTATAAAGAAGCTGAAACACTTTGGACACACAGTGAGAAGGTGGGACTCATTGGAGAAGACCCTAAAGCTGGGAAAGATTGAGGGCAAAAGGAGTAGGAGGAGCCAGTAGAGAATGAGATGGCTATATAGTATCATAGAAGCATCAAACATGAGCTTGGCCAAGCTTTGAGAGGCAGAGGATAGAGGGACCTGGCGTGCTGTGGTCTATGGGGTCTCAAAGAGTCGGGCACAACTGAAGTGATGGAACAACATCTCATATGGAGAAATAAAAACATCTCACAAAGAACAAAAGTTTTTATTTTTAATACTAATGTGAAAGCAGTCCTTTTATACATGCAGTAAGTAAAACTTGGAAAGCCACACAATCCATTACCGCAAAAATCCAGATCTTTGAAAGCAGATGCCTACAGAGACTTAAAGGACAACTGAAGTGAGAATGATATGGAGGCTGCCATATTTATTTCCTTTTAAGCAACACCAGTTGCCTGGCTATCCTGCTGATCCTCTGCCTCTAATATTTTTAGCCATAGACCCTGAACAAGCATGTAGCAGATCAGGTGTTTCTGACAGTATTGTCAGATGTGACAGGATTAGCTGTATGCTTGTTTTTGGTGTGGTTTGGATACTACTGCAGCAGGGCTGCCAGGCAACTGGTATTAACAGGAAATAAATATGGCAGCCTCCATATTATTCTCAATACAGTTGTCCTTTAAGAATATTAAATGGCTGGAGAAATTGACAAATAGAGCTGTGGAAATACACCAACCAATTACCAATAGAAATTCTTTATGGAGAAGATCAGTGGAAGAAGAAATGAAAAGCTGGGAAAAACACAGAATAAGATCAAGAAAATAGCAACAAACAGATCTGAATGAAGAGTCTTCGCTAATGCCCTATGTTCCACTAGAAGTAAAAGGAACAGATGATGTCATGAGTGTATAGTGATGGGATAGCCTCACAAGTCATGTATGTTCTTTCTCCACCCTGAAGCAGGTTTGTATATGAAACCTAGACTGAGATTTTGGCTCTGAAGCATGAGATTTTTTTTTCATTTTCTCATTTCAACTCAACTATATAATACCTTTTTGAACATTTTGTAGGTAAAAAAAACCCTGCAAAGTAATAGCAATGTGGTGAAAGGAAACTACCCAAAACGCACTTTTAAATGCAAAAAAAAAAAAAGTTGGATAATCAGTTGAGGGCAGCCCTACTGCTAATGGTACAGCCCTAGTTGCGTGGAATTAAGATTTTACATAGAAAAACTGAATTAAATAGTTTACAAAATAAAGACAGATATTTTATAAAAAGTGTCCAACATGATCGTGACAATAATAGCAATATTATAGACATCACAAACATGCAAACATGGTTTACAGCACATTTTTCATCACCTATAAAAGTGGAGTTCTAAAAAAACAAAAATGGAGTTAGATTAAAGGATTATTTTTTGATGTTATTGTTATTTAATTTTAAATAAAACTGCCTTTTTTTAAATTTCTCTCTCCCCCCGAGACATATGGCAACCTCAACCTATGAGAGGGATCAGATTGCGAGCCACTCAAAGAGACAGCTAAGTGACAAAGCTGTCCCCAGTACAACTCTGCACTAGATCGCAGTGCTGTACAAAAGAAAAAAAAGCTGTTGGTTTTTTTAACAGCCTGCCAGCCAGAATCATGGGCTGGCAGGATTATCACAAAGCTCCACTCTGTGTCATGGCAGGGAACAATCGCGAATGCTTGCGCTTTCTCTGCTACTCTGCGACCCCAGGACTTGGCGTGAGGAGGCCGTAGAGCAGTTAAGCTGAATACTCACCTAGCGTTGCAGCAGTGTCCCATGATGACGAGCGTTCCCCGATCCATCTTCTTGCCGGCAGGTACATGCAACAGCACACAATGGGTGTTCAAGAGATCGCAGCACACAACGGGCGTTCAAGCGATCGCAGCACACAACCGGCGTTCAAGCGATTGCAGCACACAATGGGCATTCAAGCGATTCAAGCGATTGCAGCACACAATGGGCATTTAAGCAATCGCAGTACTTTGTGCGGGAGTCGTCAGAGATCTTAAGGATCTATTCCGCCCTAATGTAATTGTCTTCACGCATCGACAAATGTCGTTCTTATAATCGCGGGTATGTACCCATGTTGCAAGATCATGAAAACAATCATTCATTGCTCAAAAAAAACGCTGGTCGTTGGAAAAATCGTGTCGTGGATACGGGCCTTTATAGACATAAGTCAAACGCAAGCTGCTGTGCATTCCAGGGACATTTTTTTCTATTCTCAAAGCCCAGAGAGATGATGAAGACTCATAAGACTAATCTTCAGTGTGTAGCGAGCAACAATGGAAGGAATCCATACATCAATGATGTGCTATGACTCCAGTCATCTGTGCACACTCAGAGATGTCTCCAATCTAGAATCCAAAATGAGTCAGCACCATCTCCTGTAAAAATAGTTCTTTTATTTCTTAATGATTAAAAAATCATGATGTAACAAGCCTTGCAGTGACAGCTCAGCTGTGTCGGGTATCAAGCCCTTTGTCAATCCATAAGGCATAATCATGGTTATGGTTATGCCTCATGGCTTGACATCAGGCATAACCATGATTATGGTTATGCGTTATGGCTTGACAAAGGGCTGGAGGCCAGAAACAGCTGAGCTGTCACTGCAAGGCTTGTTACATCATGATTTTTTAACCATTAAGAAATAAAAGAGCTATTTTTACAGGAGATGGTGCTGACTCATTTTGGATTCTAGATGGAAGACTCATAAGATTTCCTCTGTCAGATTTAATTTAGGATTTCCAGCTCCCTCAGTCTTTGGCATCACTCAGGCAATCAACTGTTTAAATACAGCTGTGTTTCAGAGACTGAGGGAGCTGCAGATCATAAATTAAAACTGACAGAGGAAGTCTTGAGTCTTCAGCATCTCTTTGGCTTCGGGAATAGAAAAATACTGCACAGTGGTTCGTCCTCAGTATAGCTTTGTAAGGATTTTGAGAAACAAAAAATAAGGCTGGACTCCATGTCTATATCTATGCTATATTTAGAGTAGCTGATTACCGGTTTACATATTTTTAAGGACACTCTTGATTTTAATATGATTTTTACTTTGAGTTTAATCCTGCTTTAAGTATGGTTAGAAACACTCTACTTATTGGCTTTTTTCCTCTGTGCACAAGCACTTCAAAGCGTGGACTTTACTTGCACATGCCTCGGTTCAAATCTTGGTTCTTCCTGTTCAGTAACCCTGCACCTATTCAGTAGGCGACCTTGGGCTAGACTTCCTAACTTCTACTGCCTACTGAGCGGCGTGCACTAGTGGCTGCAGCTCTGGCGCTTTGGGTCCGCCAAGAGAAAAGCTCAATATGAATGTTATTTGTCTTGTCTTGCTTCCCACTACTATCTAACTTTTCTTTTTTTTATCTAACTTTTTTCATAATTCTCTTGAGGTTTATCATTGCTGTTATTTTCAGTAGCTGTTGGGGACTGTTATATTAACAGATGGAGGCAGCTGAAAACCAGCAAATAAAAATTGTTGTACACAAAAAAAAGTGCATTTGATGTGAACCTCTTCAGTAGGGGAGGCCCGAGTATCTGGATGTCTTTTATATTTCTCCCTGGGATTTAGATACCATAAGGTGCTTGTTAATAGACTTTTACTTTACAAAATGTGCAATTTATGTTTGCATGGTTTGTTTTATTACTCTGTTGTCTAACCACCTCTTTACGGTCACCACTGAATGCAAGTGCAATTATGTATGTATATACTATGCTCCAAGCTGGGAAATAACTATCTTCCCAAATACCGATAAGCAAACATTTTGAAAAATATGCAAATTTCAGTCTGGCTGATTCATTTGATAAACTAACTATATTAGCTGTCTGTAAATTGGAATTTCCTGATTAAGGGACACTGAAGCAAAAAAAAAAATCATGATATAATGAATTGGTTGTGTTGTACGGATAATTACTAGAACTTTAGTAGCAAAAGAAAATATTCTAATATTTTTATTTTCATTTATATAGTTTTTTTTTTATATAACATTGCACCATGCTCTAATATTCGCAGTTTACACACTGCTCAGCCCACTAAATGATTTTACAGAGCGGGCTAGTCAACTTTTGAACTGTCCTCTGCAGAAGAAAAAGCAATACAGTGACTGACACTTGAGATAATAAGCTTCAGAAGACAGAGCTCTCTGCGACTTTGAAAGTCGTGGCGCTCAATGGCTCTTTTGCATAGATAACAACTGGAGTTTCTTAACTCTTCCTGTACTGGAAAAAAATATTACACTTATGTCTCTGCTCCTAATGTTTTATTTCTTAGCTGTACTACACATACAAATCATTGTACCATGATTTTTTTTTCTTCAGTGTCTCTTTAACGCCTGCCTTTTTTTCTGTGCTCAATTTGCTTTCTAAAAGCTATAAAGGATGTTGGAATCTCCTGAAGGTTTATTATTATTTAGTATTTATATAGCGCTGACATCATCTGCAGCGCTGTACAGAGTACATTGTCTTGTCACTAACTGTCCCTTAGAGGGGCTCACAATCTATTCCCTACCATGGTGATATGTCTATGTATGGATCATGTAGTGTATGTATTGTAGACTAGGGCCAATTTAGGGGGAAGCCAATTAACTTATCTGTATGTTTTTAGGATGTGGGAGGAATTTACTGCCATAGTCCATATTTAAATGGGTGCCTATGGTTTTACCCATACTTCCACCGCTAGTATTGATATTTACTCTTTGCACTGCATCAAAAACGCCAGTTCGCAGTGTAAAACTGGCCTCAGTGTTTCCAATTACTCAAACCATTTGGCCAGAGTTCCAAAATAGCTCTACCAGGCCAATGTATTCTGTAACATTGAGAGCAACATAACTAATAGGAATCTGTTGGGTTGAAGGCCCTAACATACATAATTAACCACTTCAGCCCACAGTGTTGTTCACCCTATGCATCCGAGCAACTTTCACCTCCCATTCATTCGCCAATAACTTTATCACTAACTATGACAATTAATTGAACTATATCTTGTTTTTCCGCCACTAATTAGGCTTTCTTTGGGTGGTACATTTTGCTAAGAATTATTTTTTTTGAAATCCGTTTTAACAGGAATATTAAGAAAGAAATGGAAAAAAATCATAATTTCTCAGTTTTTGGCCATTATAGTTTGAAATTAATACATGCTAAAGTAATTAAAACCCATATATTTTATTTGCCCATTTGTCCTGGTTATTGCACTGTTTAAATTATGTCCCTATCACAATTTATGGCGCCGATATTTTATTTAGAATAAAGGTGAATTTTTTTCAATTTGCGTCCATCACTATTTACAAGCTTATAATTTAAAAAAATATAATAATATACTCTATTGATATGCATATTTAAAAAGTTCAGACCCTTAGGTAACTATTTATGTTGTTGTTGTTGTTTTTTTAATTGTAATTTTTTTTTATTTTATTTTTTATTAAAAAATGTATTTGGGTAATTTTGGTGTGGAAGGTAAACAGATAATTTTAAATGTAATGTAATGTAATTATTTAATAAAAAATGTATGTGGGTACAGTTTGACTATTAGTCAAAAAAAGTCCTGGGAGCGTACGATCACGCTTCCAGGAACTAGAAAGAGGACGGGAAACTCTTCTTTTGCAGAAAGACCGCGATCTATGATAAGAGACTGTCGGTTTTTCTGCGGGGGACTATATTCCCATTCACCGATCGGGGGGCTAACGGCAGGCGGCGGGAGCGCACGCCTCATGCAGCAGGAGCTGCACAGTCTATCTGATAAGAAAATAAAAACATTTCTAGGAGTCAAGAGACAACCAGAGTATAGAACAGCTGCTTTACAGGCTTACAGCTTCAAAGTTAAAATAAAAACAATACAGTGCCCAGGTTCTGGTACTTCTCAATATTACAGCCAGTCACATTTACTCTTCCCCTGTTGTGTGTGTGTGCAAAGCCGGACAGGAGATGAGAGACACATCGGTCTGTGCATTGCAGCCCCTGGCACTATGCTTACCCTCCTCTGCTTCCTTCAAGACAGCATCTCCTTTCTGCTGACCCACAGCATCCTGGCTCTGATCCCCAGGATGCTGCATCAGCGCCACATCACTCACCCACTCTCAGAAAATTAGTGATGGGTTCACTAGACACACGTGAAGTTGCTTCATGGAAGAACCACACCTGCATATTACCGCCACTAACCATATCCTACCATACCATCCTAGTGAAATCTATAGAACATAGCTACAAGATGGCCACAGCATTGTGGAGTTTGTTGTAGGAGTTTATGGATTGCAACGTGAGGAGATGAGAGCAGAGGTGTGGTTATCTCACCACTCAACTTACATCTCATTCTTCTCTATTGGAGGGAGGTGCAGTCTTCAGATAAAGCAATGTCCAAACTCCAGGGAACCAGTTCTGGCGTGGGGAGTTGCACAGAGCTCCATTTCAGTAGGTGGTATTTAATTTTAAAACTGAGGATTTCTGAAGGACATGAAGGAAGTTTGGGGGGTTAGAGGCCCTTCCTGGTGTTAGGTGGGTGTAGGTTAAAAGTATTGGTGTGGACTGGCTTTAAATGACAAAAAGAATCCGATTAGTTGCAGTCAGTAACTATGGCACTCAGTATTCATGGTACCACATTGTAAATGTCACCACCACATTATCGGTTTGCATGAGAACCATACATATGGTCTTAGCAATATTCTATTTCTGGAATTGTAAAGGAAAATAGCAATAGATAAGGTGGTATTTTAATGTATTTCTCTGTAATATAGGCTAGTGAGTCTAAAAAGCTGATATACTCTAACAATAGACACAAGATATGCTACACAAACCCAGTGACACGAAAAACAATTAACCCTTCTATCTATATTCAGATTCCTTACATTTGTGTCTTTAGTGGCAATAAATGTGGCTGCACAGTGGCATGAAAATGACAGCAATCTTTTTCCCATCGCAAGAAACATTTCCAGAACCAAATTTTTAGTGAATGATTGCATTTTCAGATTAGGCAGATCGTATTGTATGAAAACAAAGAAGCTGATGGGTAAATTGATCCTCAACAATCGCATTATGAATGGTTTCCTTAATACTTTAGCAGCCAGATAACGTAAAAACTTTATTTGGTTGCGGTGTCGGTTTTCTCCTGCCGCCGGGGAAATGTGCCTTCCCAAGCCTGGCAGGCTAGCAGGGTATGCAGAGTGGGTGGCAGAGAGCTTTTATAGTTACCTGTCCAGACGGCTGGATCGGTTTATTTTTCCTCCACCGTGGCGGCGATATAACCCCGACATGTCTTCTAGGTTCCGATCACATGATATGGAAGTCTCTTCCCTCATTGCTCTTCCACCACCGGATGGTGCTGTAACATGACACGGTCTCCTGGATCATGATCACGTCATATCATGTGATCAGATGCGGTCCGGCCCCAGAAGATTTGTTGGAAGTTCAGAGCCACCGGTGGAGGCAGAGAAGAAGCCGTCTAGAACAGGGAACTATAACTGCTCCCTGCTGCTCGCTCATTTGGCTGCACTAGGCGGCCAAACGAGATATGCCAATATGTGTTTAGAATGCACAGCAGCTTTCAAATAAAACATTTCATTTGAAACTGTTAACAGGTTAAAGAACTGGCATGACAGATACTTTTCGCATTTATGATTCCAACTTGTTTCAACATCAGGAATGGTTTTAATCCTATAATGCTGTGAATCGATTAAGTGCAATTTATTCTTTCAATCTGAATGATCTGATCGAAAATATAGTTTTTCACTAAAAATCACACCGTTAATAGGCTTTTTTAGTCACATCTTCAAATACAAGCAGCACTTTACAGTGCTTCTTATATTGTGATCCTACTACTACAGGGCTTCCAGTATGGTGCTACCCCATTATAGTGGTCTTTCTGTTTTTCCTGCATTATGGTGTACCTTAGGCATACCGAGTGGTCTAGGTCCGCGCATGTGCAGAAGACTCAGACTGAACCTGACTGAGCCAGTTACAGGGGCTGATTGTGGCTGAGCGGCAGACCATGGGAGGACAGCGTGGGATGTGTTTTTGGGGTGGGAGGAAGCCCCAGGTAAGTATCAATTCCTTTGTTTCCGAGGTCTCTGGTACACTTAAAAGTCAATGGTAATCATTACAAAAAAAAACCCAGATACTTACCTAAGGAGAGGGAAGGCTCTGGGTTCTATAGAGCCTCCCGCGGTCCCCTCCATTAAGCACTGGCTCCCCCGTTTGAATCCCTCACCACGGGGGACTTTGGAAGTCTTCAGGAGCTGAGTCCTCCCAAAGACGTTCGCAGTATGTAGCAACCTGTCTTTGGAAGACCTCTGAAGCCTGCTTTGCAGCAGAGAGAGAGAGATCAGTAATTGACCAAATTGGATGAATAATGCTACCAGGGAGCCTGCGCTGGAACGGGGACCGAGAGAGTAGTGGAAAGGCTCTATAGGACCCAGAGTCTTCACTCTCCTTAGATAAGTATCTGGCTTATTTATATTTTTTTTTACTGAGTCCCATTGACTTTAAGAATTATTACGCTTATTTGTTAATATGGGTTAACTAAGGCTAAAGCTAAACATTAAAAAAAAGCTAGGAGCATGGCATCAGGACCTATCCCCTCCGGGCATTAAGAGGGGGAAGAAATGGAACCACTATGAGGTACACTCACCTCTTCTCTTGTCTTCCTGGACCATTCTCTTTACTTCACCATGTTCATAAACACATTGTAAATGTCTAGAAGGAACTGAGTATCGCAGTAATTTTAAATCTGCCTAATTGGTGCTTATTATGCTTGATTGCTGCTGACATCCCCAAGTGTTTTCAATACCTGTTCTAAAACACTTGAATGAACCTCTGTTCTTAAGAGTGGTAGTCTTTAAGTGGTTGAATAATTGTGTCAATGAAGAAATCACACAAAAAACATTTAATTCTGTATTACAAAAACAAGTGATGTCATTTTAGTTGCATTTGCTTATTTGCAAAGTCCTTGTAAGATTTCATTCTGAACACAATTATTCCAGTTATAATGAAGGGTTGTGAGAGTTGGGCCATAATTAAGGCTGATTACCGGTGGGTCATTTGTAAGTGGGGTGTTCAGACTCCCTGTCATTTTAAAATGGTGGTAAAAAAAATCATCTGTCAAGCTACAATGTGAAATAGTTGGAAATATGAACGCTATGTGCTCCATTGTTCAAACAGATGGCACAGGAATGCTCAGGACGTAATGCTACCTTGCTTGTGCTGTACTAAGTTCAGGACTCTGTTTTTCTCAATGGCTTTTCAAAAATAGCTTATCTTTTGCTCAACATGAGATGATAGAGGTCATCGGTCAGTCACCTTCTTTTGTAAACTTCCAATTTAGAACAACAGATTATAGTTCCAGCGGTTGCCCAACATAGTGAAAGCTGAAAAATAAGCCACGTGTGATTAGGCCCATGTACAGTACTCTTACCAATGCTCTCTGCACTCCCATGGTGTACACTTACCTACATGTGCAGTACATATACCCATGCTTTCCACACACTTGCACTGTGCACCTTACCCAGCACTGTACACTATCCTATGCATCCTAATGGCAGCTACTGACAAGAGAGCCCCAGACACAGGCCCTGTGTTGGTGGGAGGAGGAAAGTGAGCCCCCTATTCTATGGGCTCACCAGCAGCTGTTCCACCAGTAGTTACACCACTGCAAAAATTACTGCATAAGGTGGCCGCATTTGCTGGGGGGAGGGTGATTAGAATGGCTGCACTTGCTGTATGACCCCAGGAATCACCACAGAGGAAGATGGGGTTGTCTTTGAAACATAGACAGGAGATATCCCATCTGCGTTTTTCTGGGAGCCCTATGATTTGAAGTTATGACCCAGTTCTGTATCAAGTTTTCAAAATAAAATCAATATTTACTATTACCACTGCTGTTTCTACTTATCATAATATTTATAACACTACCCTACTGGTTTTCAGCTAAGCCACTTGGAAAGCAATGCTGTGCTATTACTCTGCCTGGAGGTGGAGGTGATGGGCTAGACCTAATGGTTTTTAAGTACAGGTAGTCCATGACTAGAGATGTGGCGAACTGTTCGCCCGGCGAACATCTCTAGAGCTCTTACTACTTCCGGGTCGCACTGACCTGGAGTAGTACGCCTGCACTGCCCGGCGGAGCGCGTTCTAGATCGCGCTCCTGTTGCCGGGCACTTTCTGCACGTGTGCGTGACGTCATGAACTACGTCACGCTTATGCGCACAGAGTGCCCGGCAACAGGAGCGCGATCTAGGACGCGCTCCGCCGGGCAGTGCAGGCGTACTACTCCGGGTCAGTGTGACCCGGAAGTAGTGAGAGCCCCAGGGATTTGGAGATGTTCGCCGGCGAACGGTTTGGGAACCGCTCGCCACATCTCTATCCATGACTTCTGAACACCCGACTTAGGCCCGGTTCACATTAGCGGTGGCTATCCGGAATAGCCGTGCCGGAGCCGCACCGCATGCTGGCCGGACGAAACGGACGCACGGCATAGCAATGTTAAGTCTATGCCAGGGTTCACATGTGTCCGTTTCGTCCGGACCGGAGCCGGACCGGATCCGGACTCCGGTGTCCGTTCCAACATGCGCTATTTTTTGGTCCGGCTCCTCCGGCAGCCGTATCCGGGGCGGAGCCGGACTGCACCATCCGGCCAATGGAAACCAATGAGAACCGGAGAGCGCACAACACACTGGCAAAAAATCCGGATGTTCTACCCCACTTCCTATGCGGATTTTTGCGGCGATATTGGCTGGGGACACATGGGCAAGCATTTTGGAGTGGAGCAGCACAGCTGGATCCGGATCCGGAGATGTTGGCAGCATGTCGGAGGTGGAGGTGAGTGCTAAACAGCAGAGGGCCTGATTCCACAGGTCCCCCTTCTGCTGACCTCCCAGACCCCCAAATTTTTTTTTTTTTTTTATACAGGTTGTACTCTTTAAGAATCCGGATCCGGACCGCAACCGTGTTCATACCGCACGGAAACCGTATGCAACCGGACCGGATCCGGACAGGAACCGTACGGTTCAGGTCCGATCCGGCTCCGGTGCGGTCCGGACATCCGGTGCGGTTTTTGCAAAACCGCAAGTGTGAACCGGCCCTTAGAATGACCCGTCGATATGAACGGAATGAAAATGTGAAATCTGACTCTGTGTCAAAAAGGGAAATTTAAAAAATTCAAAAAGACCTTGTAGTTTTTAAGAAAATCAATAAAAAATGTTTTTTAAACTGGTAAAATAAAATTTTGCTACAGTACACTTGAGGGCACAGGGGAGGGAGAGGTGACAAAGTGGGGGGACAGAAGAAGACACTGAAGGTACAGGGGTGACACAGTGGGGGACACTGGCAGCACAGGGGGGCATAGAAGAGGTACAGGGACAGAAACGGCGCAGTGTTTCGACTTACGAACAGATTCAGGTTAAGAACAAACCTACAGTCCCTATCTCGTTCATTAACTGGAACTACGTTTATCTGAAATCACAATTGAATAAAAATGTGTCTTATTTTTGGTAAAACCCAACAAAATAAAAAGGGGCATTATTGTGCATGACTATTCTGTCCACCAAAAAAATGTAAAAAAATACCTTTTTTTTAAATCAGCAAACAACACAGATAATTACTGTGATTCAGGACTATATACAGTAGAGAGGAAGAATGCACTTAAATAGGAAGTTGAATATATGTTTAAAAATGTTATTTGCTAGTTTGCCATCAAAACATGGCAAAAGAAGGAAGGAGGAAAGAAAGGAAGAGGGACAGAGAGGCTGGGCCCGTTACACCTACGTCTTGCAATAAACATGCACAGCACATTTAGTGCTGCATTTCTGACTGAACTGAGCTGACCTAACAGTCAGGGGTCATTTGACTCATTTCAAAGGAAGGTTTCAAAAATAGCTTATCTAGTTCCAAACAGCAAATGACCGTGGGTCATTTACCTGACTTTGTGACAGTCCTTACAATAACAAATGCAAAGTGTATTGAATGCTACATCAACTATAACTGAAGGTACCCATATATCTAGCGACTTGGCGGCCAATCGGCCATCCAATTCAATAATTATTACCAAATCGGATGAAGATCGGTGTCGCCAAGTCCATTGCCGATCGATAATACAACTAATTTCGGGCCGAGCATGTCGATCAAACATGCTGCAAGATGTCGGACTGTCATGACAAGCGAGAAATGCAATGGTCCCCCCTAATGTTCAATGTACCCCCGGTGCCCAGTGCAGTATACATTACCTGTCCGTGTCCGTCCCTGACTCTAGGCTCTGTCCTCTGTCCATACACGCACCCCATGTGGTTGCCAGAGTAACGCGGGCAAGTGGGTGACTTAAATAGTCCGCACCCATTTGAAATTAGGGGGGACAGCGTCGGGCCAGCAAGGCGTCGGATGCGGTGTCGCAAGGCCAATTCAAGATCATTTTAGCATGAAATTGTTCAGGAATCAGCCTGCAGTGTATGGGCAGCCGACAGCTGAGCAACCGGGCAGCCAATTTGTCTATTGGTTGAATCTGCCCATCATCGCTAGATGTATGACTACCTTTAGACAACTGAAGGACCACTATCAAGAAAAAGTGTAAAATGTAAAATACATGTAAACAAATCCAAATAAGAAGTATATTACTTTCAGAGTTAAACGTGCTATAAATGACTTTTCTCCTCTGCAGCTGTAACTTACAGTAGGTAGTACAAATCTGACAGGTTTGGAACTAGCCCATCTCCGCATGGGGTATTCTCAATGTTTTATTTATTTAGAAAGCACTTACTTAATGGACAATGCTCAGTCCAGCTGTCATAATAGTGTGTAAAGGGGTAGGGAGGCCATTCAGCACCTTTGTATAGATCGTTTCCAGGAAGTGCTTTTGTAATGAATAAACTGAATACTGAAAATCCCCCAGCAAGACATGAGATGGGCTAATCCAAAACTTGACAGCAACATAGGAAGAAAGTTATTTATGGCTCATTTTACTCTGAAAGAAACATACAGGGCCATATTCTATTGCTGAACTCCTCACCAGCTCTAAGTGCTGGCGAGTTCTTAACTTAGGCAATGGAGGTATCGCCTAATCTTATTACATTTTACACCCCCCACAGAAAAGAACTTGCTTAGGCGATATAATCGCCCAGCGAGTTCTTAACACGGTATCCAATTACCCTTTTTTATGTCTTCGGGAAGGAGGGCCGGGCTGAGGCAGAGGCAGAAGAGGCTCCAGCCTCAGGGAGCAGTGTAGGAGGGACGCACAACTCACTCAGCTATCATTCCCCTATTGAGTTTGAAGCAGAGATAAATAAGAAAAGGAGATACATGGCAGTGACTGCAAGCCAGATAACTAGAGATTAAGGTGTTGGAGGCCCTGGGCTGCCTCTCAGTCTAATAGCAATCAGTGGGTAACGGCTGGGGTGGGAGGGATGGAGGGGAGCACTTTGGTGTCTCAGCCTTGGGTGCTGGAGGACCTTGTCCCGGCTCTGCGAGTGTCAGCTTAGACCTGCGAAAAGCAGGTCTAAACCAGCTAACGCACGTCGGCGCCTCAGCATCTGGGGGTCTCTTTTAATAAGGAGACCCCCAGGGCTCCCCATCGGGTTGCCGCACATTTTAGAAGCCCCTCTCGTAGCCCTGCTGGGCATCCCGGTAAATATAAATACCGCCGCTAATCACCCGACGCCACTCGCCGCAAAATTCCGTCACGTAATTACAGTGTATCTATCACTGTAATTACTGTGCACATAGGAGCCCGCTCCTACGTGCACAGTAATTACAGTGATAGATGCACTGTAATTAGGCGACAGAATTTGCGGCGAGAGGCGTCGGGTGATTAGCAGCGGTATTTATATTTACCGGGATGCCCAGCAGGGCTACGAGAGGGGCTTCTAACATGTGCGGCAACTCGACGGGGAGCTCTGGGGGTCTTCTTAATAAATGAGACCCCCAGATGCTGCGGCGGAAGATGGCGGTGATGCTTGGCATGTGAGTGTGCATGTGTGAAGGACAGCACCACAGCGTAAACCTCGCTCCCCTGGTAAAAAGGAAAACATCGCTCAGGCTTTCGCCTGAGTAATGCTCCCTAACGATCGACCACCGCGCAAAGGAAATGGGCAATAGTATTTTCCAGTAATCCTTGCGCGATGGCAAGGTTATAAGTAGCTCGCATCTGCAAGCTACTTATCACCTAGAATAGGATATGGCCCACAGTATTTGTATTTGTTTGGGGGGGGGGGGGAGGATGAGTGTGCAAACCAAAACTTTCAAAATGGTTTACTCTGTTTACCAAAAAGATCTCTGTGCCCTGTAGTTAAGTGAAAATACGTTAAGAATTACAGTTTGGGATAAAACACAATAAAAACTTTTTTTTGTACTCTTCAATGCTTATACAGTTGTGACTCTCACACAGATGTCATTACCTGTGGACAAAAGAAAGTACCCCAGCTCATTGAACAGATAGAACAGAAATGCTATAAGCTGCCATTGCATAGATAAATTGCATCATTACATTCATTTGCAATTGTAATCGACAGCGCTATATAAATACTATATAAAAATAATAAAATAATAATTTGATTAAAAAACAAAAGGTGCATATTACGCACATTAAATTTCTTTTGCTCACAGTGATTGGGACTCAGGCCTTTTAGTGACAGTTCGGGGACCAAGGTTATTGATGCGTTCCATTGCTATGGAGGGGCATGCAAGGCCGATGGAATGGTCCATGATAGAGTGACACAGAGCAGGCAGGCAGACTATCGGAACCATGTCCTCTGACTGCGCATGGATGAGACGATTCATCAGGCTAATTGCTCTGCAGTTCAGTTTCAGCACGCTGCTGGTAGTGTTGGGCGAACAGTGTTCGCCACTGTTCGGGTTCTGCAGAACATCACCCTGTTCGGGTGAAGTTCGAGTTCGGCCGAACACCTGACGGTGCTCGGCCAAACCGTTCGGCCATATGGCCGAACTAAGAGCGCATGGCCGAACGTTCCCCGAACGTTCGGCTAGCGCTGTGATTGGCCGAACGGGTCACGTGGTTCGGACCCGAACGCGCTCTGATTGGCCGAACTGTCACGTGGTTCGGGTAAATAAATACCCGAACCACGTCATATCTCCGCCATTTGTCTGTGGGTTTAGCTTTGGGTAGGCAGGCAGGGTAGTTCGCGCTCCAGCCACGCTAGCCAGGGTCCCCCCTGTCATTGTGTCACTGCTGGGAACAGTAGTACACCGCTTGCTCAGCCACACTATATAGCATTCTGTTTACTGCCACTCTGTGTACCTCGCTCAGCCACACTATATAGCATTCTGTTTACTGCCACTCTGTGTCTGCTGGGAATAGTAGTACACCGCTTGCTCAGCCACACTATATAGCATTCTGTTTACTGCCACTCTGTGTACCTCGCTCAGCCACACTATATAGCATTCTGTTTACTGCCACTCTGTGTCTGCTGGGAATAGTGGTACACCGCTCGCTCAGCCACACTATATAGCATTCTGTTCACTGTTCTGTGTCTGCTTGGAATAGTGGTACACCGCTCGCTCAGCCACACTATATAGCATTCTGTTTACTGTTCTGTGTCTGCTGGGAATAGTGGTACACCGCTCGCTCAGCCACACTATATAGCATTCTGTTTACTGTTCTGTGTCTGCTGGGAATAGTGGTACACCGCTCGCTCAGCCACACTATATAGCATTCTGTTCACTGTTCTGTGTCTGCTGGGAATAGTGGTACACCGCTCGCTCAGCCACACTATATAGCATTCTGTTCACTGTTCTGTGTCTGCTGGGAATAGTGGTACACCGCTCGCTCAGCCACACTATATAGCATTCTGTTTACTGTTCTGTGTCTGCTGGGAATAGTGGTACACCGCTCGCTCAGCCACACTATATAGCATTCTGTTTACTGTTCTGTGTCTGCTGGGAACAGTAGTACACCGCTCGCTCAGCCAGAGTATATAGCATTGTGTTTACTGCCACTCTGTGTACACCGCTCAGCCAGACTATATACCATTGTTTACTGACACTCTGTGTACACCGCTCAGCCAGACTATATACCATTGTTTACTGACACTCTGTGTACACCGCTCAGCCAGACTATATACCATTGTTTACTGCCACTCTGATTCTGCTGGGAACAGTAGTACACCGCTCGCTCAGCCAGACTATATACCATTGTTTACTGACACTCTGTGTACACCGCTCAGCCAGACTATATACCATTGTTTACTGCCACTCTGATTCTGCTGGGAACAGTAGTACACCGCTCGCTCAGCCAGACTATATACCATTGTTTACTGACACTATATAGCAGACTATATAGCATTGTGTGTACACCGCTCAGCCAGACTATATACCATTGTTTACTGACACTCTGTGTACACCGCTCAGCCAGACTATATACCATTGTTTACTGCCACTCTGATTCTGCTGGGAACAGTAGTACACCGCTCGCTCAGCCAGACTATATACCATTGTTTACTGACACTATATAGCAGACTATATAGCATTGTGTGTACACCGCTCAGCCAGACTATATACCATTGTTTACTGACACTCTGTGTACACCGCTCAGCCAGACTATATACCATTGTTTACTGCCACTCTGATTCTGCTGGGAACAGTAGTACACCGCTCGCTCAGCCAGACTATATACCATTGTTTACTGACACTCTGTGTACACCGCTCAGCCAGACTATATACCATTGTTTACTGCCACTCTGATTCTGCTGGGAACAGTAGTACACCGCTCGCTCAGCCAGACTATATACCATTGTTTACTGACACTATATAGCAGACTATATAGCATTGTGTGTACACCGCTCAGCCAGACTATATACCATTGTTTACTGACACTCTGTGTACACCGCTCAGCCAGACTATATACCATTGTTTACTGCCACTCTGATTCTGCTGGGAACAGTAGTACACCGCTCGCTCAGCCAGACTATATACCATTGTTTACTGACACTATATAGCAGACTATATAGCATTGTGTGTACACCGCTCAGCCAGACTATATACCATTGTTTACTGACACTCTGTGTACACCGCTCAGCCAGACTATATACCATTGTTTACTGCCACTCTGATTCTGCTGGGAACAGTAGTACACCGCTCGCTCAGCCAGACTATATACCATTGTTTACTGACACTCTGTGTACACCGCTCAGCCAGACTATATACCATTGTTTACTGCCACTCTGATTCTGCTGGGAACAGTAGTACACCGCTCGCTCAGCCAGACTATATAGCATTGTGTTTACTGCCACTCTGTGTACACCGCTCAGCCACACTATATAGCATTGCGTACTCTGCCAGTCAGTGTGTATATTGCTGGGATCAGTAATACTCCACTCACCGTCAACCACTATATGAGCTCAACATGAGTTCCCCAGAGACCTCCGCTGTGAGCAGCACTCCCAACAACAGCAACAGCCAACGCCCCACGCAAGCTATAACATCCACCCCAGCAGCCAGTGGTCAGCAGCAGCCCTCCCCGGAGGAGAACGTTGTGTCCATCAGTCCGTCGCCAGAGCGATTAATGAGGGCTGCCATTGAGGAGATGATGGGGCCTGATGTGGAGGAGGAGGTCTGGCTCAGGCCAGCATCCCAAGTTAATGTTGAGGACGATGAGGGGTCTGTGTCTGGGGATGTTGGGGTGGCAGAGGTGGTGGGTGGGTCAGACTCAGGAGAAGAGTTGTATGATGAGGATGATGATCGGGACCATCTGTATGTGCCTCAGAGTCCGACCCCGGAAAACATGTTGTATCGTGTGTTTAGGTACTAAAATCTGCGTTCCCTCCCAGTAGTGTTGGGCGAACAGTGTTTGCCACTGTTCGGGTTCTGCAGAACATCACCCTGTTCGGGGTGACTATATAGCAGACTATATAGCATTGTGTTTAATGCCACTCTGTGTACACGGCTCAGCCACACTATATAGCATTGTGTTTACTTCCACTCTGTGTCTGCTGGGAACAGTAGTACACCGCTCACCCGCCACTGTATAGCATTGTGCTCTGTGTCACTGCTGACAATAGTGGTACACCGCTCACCCACCACTGTATAGCATTTCTGTACTGCCACTGTACTGCTGCCAGTCAGCGTGTACTTTAAGGATAAGTGAAATGAGGAAGAAATCCGGTGAAAGAGGGAGGGGCAAGGGAAGAGGTGTTTCCCCTGACGGTTCACGTACAGGCCACAGGGGAGCACCCAAGAAAACCCACTCAATACTGCCCATGTTGTCCAGGACAACAACCCTCACAGATCCAAAAGAACAGGACCAGATAATTACTTGGATGACCTCTCAAGCGTCCAGCAGTGGGTTAAGCAGCACCAGCACATCACGCACGAGGTCCGAGTCCTCAGCCAGTTAAAGTCTGGGCTTTCTTTGAAGACTGCACTGAGGATGTTACCATGGCGATTTGCAAGGTGTGCAAGACCCGCCTGAGCAGGGGGAAAAGTATTAACAACCTCTCCACCACCAGCATGAGCCGCCACATTCTATCCAAACATCCCACTCTGTGGGCAAACGCGGCAGGACAGGGTACCACCAGCAACACTGCCTCCCTTGGGTTCACCAGACTCACCACCAGACCCGCCTCAGCAGCAGCAGTAGCCCAGCCATTGCGTGGTTCACAACATTCACAAACATCAGACGATGCTGACACTGTCACTTTCCGGACTAGTGCTCTTGAGGTCTCCCAGTGTTCATCAAACACAACAACCAACAGCCCTTCGGTGTGCAGCGCTACGGTTGAGTTGTCTGTCTCTGAGATGTTTGAGCACAAGAGGAAATTGCCAGCAAATGACCCCCGGGCCGTGGCAGTAACAGCCAGCCAGCATAGCCAAGCTTCTGGCCTGCGAAATGCTGCCATATCGAGTGGTGGAGACAAACAGCTTCAAGGGCATGATGTCAGTGGCCATCCCACGTTACGTGGTTCCCAGCCGCTACCACTTTGCGCGCTCTGCAGTGCCTGAGTTGCATGAGCACGTGGTCAGCTAAATAACCCGAAGCTTGAAGAATGCCGTTGCCTGCAAGGTTCACCTCACCACTGACACCTGGACGAGTGCGTTCGGCCAGGGTCGATACATCTCCCTTACCGCGCACTGGGTGAACCTTGTGGAGCCTGGCAGCGATTCCTCACCTGCTACGGCGCGGGTGTTGCCCACGCCGCAAACAGCTGGATAACAACAGCAGCACCTACCTCTCTGACTCCTTCTCCTCCAACGCATCTCAAAGCTGTACCTCATCCGGAAATGCTAACCCAGCACCAGCAGCAGTAGGATCGTGGAAGCAGTGCAGCACAGCTGTTGGCATGCGTCAGCAAGCGTTGCTGAAGCTGATCTGCCTTGGGGATAAGCAGCACACAGGGGAGGAAATTTGGAGGGGAATAAAGGAACAGACGGATTTGTGGCTGGCACCGCTGGACCTGAAACCGGGCATGAAGCTAGACACCTGGCACGAACTGGCAATGTACACAATAGAGGTGCTGGCTTGCCCGGCAGCCAGCGTTATGTCGGAACGCTGTTTCAGTGCTGCCGGAGGCATCATCACAGATCGGCGTATCCGCCTCTCCACAGAAAATGCAGACCGTCTGACTCAAATTAAAATGAATCAATCCTGGATTGGAAACGACTACGCAACACTCCTGGACCCCAACCAAGTAACATGACCGATGAACATCTGGGATGGTTTAGCGTTTCCGGTCCCTGTTTATTGAACCTCTCATCTGTATTACATTTATGACTGCATGGCGGCAAAAAGCATTGCTGCTATATCCGCACGCTTTTTGTCCTCATGCAAGGCCTGGGTTGTTGTGTCTCACAAAGCGTGGCCTTGTCCTCCTGCGCCTCCTCCTGTTCCATCACGTGTGCTGCTGCTGCTGCTGCTGCTGCTGGGTTACCGTTGCCGGTCCCTGTTTATGGAACCTCTTATCTTTATTACATTTATGACTACATGGCGGTACAAAGCATGCTATCCGCACGCTTTTTGTCCTCATGCAAGGCCTGGGTTGTTGTGTCTCACAAAGCGTGGCCTTCTCCTCCTGCGCCTCCTCCTGTTCCATCACGTGTGCTGCTGCTGCTGCTGCTGCTGCTGCTGGGTTACCGTTGCCGGTCCCTGTTTATGGAACCTCTTATCTTTATTACATTTATGACTACATGGCGGTACAAAGCATGCTATCCGCACGCTTTTTGTCCTCATGCAAGGCCTGGGTTGTTGTGTCTCACAAAGCGTGGCCTTCTCCTCCTGCGCCTCCTCCTGTTCCATCACGTGTGCTGCTGCTGGGTTAGCGTTGCCGCGTGGTCCCTGTTTATTGAACCACTTATCTTTATTACATTTATGACTGCATGGTGGTACAAAGCATGCTATCCGCACGCTTCTTGTCCTCATGCAAGGCCTGGGTTGTTGTGTCTCAAAGCGTGGCCTTCTCCTCCTGCGCCACCCTCCTCCTGTTCCATCACGTGTGCTGCTGCTGGGTTAGCATTACCGGTCCCTTTTCCTGGAACCTCTTATATGTATTACATTTATGACTGCATGCCGACAAAAAGCATGTTACCTGTGCAAAGAAAACAGACATTTCCCGCATTTAAAAGACAGTTTTCCCTTTGAAACTTTAAAATCGATTTTCTCAAAAACTATAAGCTCTTTTTGCTAAATTTTTTTTCCTCTTGTACCCACTCCCAAGGTGCACATACCCTGTAAATTTGGGGTATGTAGCATGTAAGGAGGCTTTACAAACCACAAAAGTTCGGGTCCCCATTGACTTCCATTATGTTCGGAGTTCGGGTCGAACACCCGAACATCGCGGCCATGTTCGGCCTGTTCGGCCCGAACCCGAACATCTAGATGTTCGCCCAACACTAGCTGCTGGCTGTACACTAAATGTATCTGACAAAGGAATGTAAACAAAAGATAATGTTATCACCTCTTTGTAAGCAGCCAGATGCATTCCACTGAAGCAAGAGGCTTTCCACTGAAGAACAAAGTGCTGTTGTTAACTGTTTGAATGCTGTTCTGCTACAAAAGTTTTTTTGTAGTTGTAAATTTTATATCCTATATAATAAACCCACGTGTCTCTGCGTCCTCTTGTGCATTGTGGGAAATAACAGCTTTTTCCAACTGCCAAGCAAGCAACATCTCCCTGTGTGCATATACTTCAGACAGTGGTGCGGCACGGGCGTGTGGGGCGAGTCTGTGTGTGTGTGGGGGGGGGGGGGGGGGAGATGGTGGTAGCCTAGCACCCGTTTTTTAATGGGTGGGCCTTTTTACAAGTTGTAAATAATCTTTTAGAACAAAGAGGAGATGCTGACTGTAATACCACTTTAACTTCATCCCACAAGCCTGTGACTCACGGCTTGCTCAGCCCTTACAGTTATGCAAATTTCTTGGATTTTCTGCTGTGCTGTGTGTAATTAGCTGCCGCTCAGGATAAAAGGTCTTTACTGGGGAATTATTGGAATTTACAGTGGCTTGTGTCCGGTTTTGAGTTAAAAAAATGGCACATTTTAAAGAGAAACTCCAACCTAGAATTGAACTTTATCCCAATCAGTAGCTGATACCCCCTTTTACATGAGAAATATAATGCTTTTCACAAACAGACCATCAGGGGGCGCTGTATGACTGATTTTGTGCTGAAACCCCTCCCACAAGAAGCTCTGAGTACCGCGGTACTCTGGGCAAACTGCCACAATGTAACAATGTTCACAGACAGGAATTAGCTGTTTACAGCTGTCTGTAACAGCCAAAACAGCTAGCAGCAATCTACATAACCTGCCCACAGTAAAAATGTCACCATGTAATACATGTCAGAATGTAAATCGGGGAGAGGAAAGATTTTACAATGAGCAATCACTGACTAAATCATTTATACATAATTATGGTAAAAATAAAGCATTTTTTTTACTAAATTATTTTCACTGGAGTTCCTCTTTAATTTTGTGATAAAGAAAATGTTTCAACTCCTAGACAAGACAAGACAAGACAAATAACATTTATATCGCGCTTTTCTCTTGGTGGACTCAAAGCGCCAGAGCAGCAGCCACTAGGGCGCGCTCTATAGGCAGTAGCAGTGTTAGGGAGACTTGGCAAAGGTCTCCTACTGAATAGGTGCTGGCTTACTGAACAGGCAGAGCCGAGATTCGAACCCTGATCTCCCATGTCAGAGGCAGAGCCCTTAACCATTACAATTCCAGCCACCAGGGCCCTCCTGAGTTTTCTCCTAGGTGATATTTTCGCAACTTGTCATAAAATGTGTTTTAAGCAGGCAGCAAGCTAAAAAATACTCGAAATAAATGTATTAGTACTTTTTCACCAACTTTTGGGTACTTTTTCAAAGGTAAAATGCTGAGAATTTAGTTTAAAGAGAAGATGAAAATTATCTCCTAGGAGATAACTCAGGTGAAAAAGTTAATTGCATATGGGCCCAGGTCACTACAAGTTTGGCGTTAAATGGTATGCAGACAGCTCATGCACGCCACTGGGGGATATTTACTGTGCACTAAGTACATTCAGATAAGACTATTGGCTGTTCTTCTGAGACAGGGAGACAGGTGGCATACATTCCTTTGTGTTTTCTGGCAGTTATTCTTATGCCCGTGGCCTTTATTTTGATGGAATCTATGGAGTCTCTATGACAAACCTGGCTGCATCTAGAATGTATAATATTGACATGGTTTATCATTGGCCTCTAAAGAGGCTACTTCAGGTTGCGAAACGAGAGTCAGACTGTGTACTTAACTATTGTAGTTGCACAGGTGTTTATTACAGGAATTGTAATAAGTATTTGTGATGTAAAATACTTTGTGAAGATTTTTGTAATTTTAGATGCCTTTCTCAGCTATGTATTATTATTATTATTATTATTATTGATTCATGAGCCAACATATTCCATGGTGCTGAGTAAGAAACAAACATGGAGGACATAATAATACAGAAAATGGCATACGCAAAATATAGAAGTCGGTACATAATACAGAAGCATCTGTAGGAGTAAGGTGTGGTAAACAGTATGAAGCGCAGAGGACAGATGAAGAACCATGAGTACGCAATAATGGGAATTAGCTGTAAGAAGATCATTGGACACTCTAGCAAGAGCAAGAGTTTTTTATGTGTAGTGAAAGCCAAACTGGAACTGATCAAGCAGGGAGTTAGAAGACAAATACTTGCTTAATTCAGCATGAATATGGCATTCTAGTAATTTGGATGCAAAGGGGAGAAGTGACAGAGGGTGGTAGCTGGAGAGTGCTGGAGGATGTAGAGATGGTTTTTGAGTAATGGTATCACAGCGGCCTTCTTGAGTGACGATGGGATGATGCCACGGGAAAGGGATAGGTTAAATAGCAAATTTAGGACAGGGATGAAGGATGAGGACAGCTGAAGATGGAAGGGAATAGGATCCAAATTTGGAAATTAGAGAGTGTTTAAAGACTATAAAATGTTGTCTTTTATTGATGAACATTCATGCATCCACAAATGGTATGACTATACAGAATCTGGTAACAAATAAGTCCCTTTTCTTAAAAGAAGCTTTGTCTTTTTAGTTAATTTATTTTAGGAGGAGGGAGAGGGTGGTGAGTTGTAAGGAGAAGAATGAGGCTATGCTAGTAATTAGTTAGGTTGACAGTAAAAACGATTTTTTTTGGTGATGATAGTGTGTATGGGGGCTTTGCTATTAACCACTATGGCGTTCTATTAAATGCGCCAAGGTGGCGGCGCAGCACTATTTTTTGTGGTTTGTTTTGTTTTTTAAATCATGTAGCTAGCCTAGCGCTAGCTACATGATTCCCCCCTCCCTGCGGCGTCCCTCCCACCCTTCCGATCGCCGCCGGCGATCAAGCCCATCCGGAAATCCCGTTCTGAATGGGATTTCCTTTAGGGCTTCCCCCATCGCCAGGGCGATGATCGTGATGATGTCATCGACGTTGTGACGTCATCGGGAATCCCGATCCACCCCTCAGCGCTGCCTGGCACTGATTGGCCAGGCTGCGCACGGAGTCTCGGGGGGGGGGGCTATAACGCGGCATGTAGCGGCGCATCAGTCGGCGAGCGGCGGCGAGCGGTGTAAACACGCAGCAAGCAAAATTATCAAAATCGGCCCAGCTGAGCTCGTCATTACCACCAAGGAGGTTAATGTGAACCTGAGATGGGCAGTGGGGTAAAAATATACATACCTGGAGCTTCCTCCTGTCCCCTCCAGGCTAACTGCTCCCTCGCCGACCTGCTTCTCTGTCTGAATCTTCGGCAATTTGCCCCAGTAAGTACTCTGGTCTGGGGCGTACGGCGAGCCCCCGTCATGCTCCCAGGCATGGGAGTGCTCTCGGTTGTGACGGGCCACCTAGCCCCGACTGGAGGTCTTTTCAGGGCCAGTTGTAGAACATCCAAGAGGCAAGGGAGCGATAAGCCTGGAGGGGGGCTGGATTTCATTTTCAATCATAATCAAGAACCGTGATTTCGCAATTAGATGCAGAACATTCAAGAGGCAAGGGAGCGGTAAGCCTGGAGGGGGGCTGGAGATAGCCCCAGGTAAGTATATTTTTTCCCCACTGCCCATCTCAGATACACTTTAACTGCTAAAATCAGCACAAAATTACAGGTAATTACGGTTCTTGATTATGATTGAAAATGAAATTGATTCCATTTTTTACAAAATTTTGCATTACGATTTCGCACCATAATTGCAAAATTACGACTATGCAAAATTTGTGCTAGTCACTAATCAGCACCACAATAGAAAGACATTGCTTTGCAACCCCAGCACTCCACTGGCGCTGGCTAACAAGAGAGTTCCAGATCACAGAGACAGAGTGACATCCATAACGCCGATAATATAATTAGTGTCATTGAAAATCACTTGCAATTCATACATTAAAGAAAAGTATCTTGTATAATATTTAAAAGTGGCACCATTAAGCATTTCATTCTCTGTTTCACAAACTTTATAACAAAACTGTCAAATTAGAATTGCCTTTCTCTCTGGAAGAGTGAACTTTAGACCCCTCACCTTCTAATCCCGTCTTGAGAGCTTCAATTATTGTTAACACAATCCTATAATCCGCTTTCTAGGGAAGTGTGTATTATTTCTCAGCTACATTTAGCCCTGCATCGCTGCACTCTGCCTCCTAATTATATAAATACGTCAAACTAGGTTTCCTGGGCAGGGGAAATAAACTGTAATAAAAACATGTTGTGGTACGCCATTTGCAACACAGAACTCATTAAAGGTAGTATATTTTTATTTTCTTGGATTTTTATTTATTTTTTTAGATAAGTTTGATAGTAAAAGATATGTTATTTTTTTTTAACATGGATGGTACAATTTTTAAAATGTGGTATTTGAAAATGGTCTAGAGCCTGCTGGTTTTAGGTCAAAAAAAGATTTTGTTTGATTGTGAAACCAACTAGACAACAAAAGAGCTTAGCTATTTGTCACCAGGTCTGTGGACTTTGCTTTTGTAATGTTGGAGGCCTGTTTACTAGAACAGTAGAGAGACACAAATAACATTTTACAGAAACATGGGAAGAAGAGGCACTTAGCATAGTGTAATAATAATAATAATGAAATATATACAGGTAGTCCCTGGTTAACAAATGAGATAGGGACTGTAGGTTTGTCTTTAAGCTGAATCTGTTCTTAAGTATGAACATTGTGCCATCTCTGTCCCCTGTACCTCCTCTGTGCCCTCCTGTGCCTCCAGTGTCCACCTCTGTTCTCCTGTACCTTTGGTGTACCCCCCCCCCCTCCCCCCGTGCCACCGCTGCCTCTTCCCATCACTCTGTCACCACTGTCTCTCTGCTCTCTGCCTTCACTGTATCCCGTGCCTACTTTGTGTCCTTCTGTACCACCTTTGCCTCTCTGTCCCCCTTTGTGCCTCCTTCTGCCCTCCTTTGTGCCTCCTTCTGTCCTAGTGGTGATTTTAATGTGCTAATTTTGCCTACGTGACATTTTGCGTAAATGTTTTGAATTATGACTATACATAATTAAGATATTGAAACTGAATTACTTTCATGTAATCCACGTAAACTTCCAGAGAGTCCCAGCACAGGATCACAGGTTTGCTTTAAAATGAATAAAATGTGTATGCAGAACTTGGAACTTGCTATATAGTATAGTGTAGATGTAGATTACTAAGTTTAAATAACATTAAAAAAAAATTAAACTTTTTGAAAAAAAGTGACTTGTTCCCTCAGAATCAAACATCGCAGTTTCGAGCCGTTGATTTGGGCGGTTCGTTCGTAAGTCGGGGACTACTTGTAATCAAGCTGACTTTACCTCCAAATAAGACACCAATACAGTATATAGGCAGTGTAAAAGGCTAAAGGTGGCCATTAAAGGACTTCCGAGGCCAGACATGCAAAAATAGATCATTACCTGAGTGCTTTTTATATTCATGGAGGAAGCCATCGGCGCCCTCCGTTCATTTCTGCCGCAATTATTTACTTAGAACTGGCCCCAGGTTGAGTCCCAAACCCACCACACGGGTCATTTTATTATTCCCTTCCAAAGATGGCCGGTGAGCTGAGCTGCAGCTGCGCAGTACGCATTGACTGGAGTGCGGCTGTGCAGCTCTCAGCCCTCCTCCAGCCGCGCCCGATGGACGCCCAGGAGGACGCGGGGAGCGAGCACTCGGCTGGAGAAGGGCTGAGAGCTGCGCAGCCACACTCGCATCAATGCGTACTGCGCAGTTGCGGCTCAGCTCGGCGGCCATCTTGGAGGGGAATAATAAAACGGCAAGGCTTATTCCCCTGTGGGCAGTGGAGTCCCCTACAATGGCGTCCACCCCACAACCCGCATTCACACTGTGCCAGCCACACCCTGTGCATGCCACATCACTTGCAGTCATGCTATCTACCAGACAGAGTATCACCAGCTACACACGGATCACCTTTGGGGACCTATCTGGAAATAGGTTGGTATTGCTGGGATCCTGATTATGAGTCTTTGTTGTGTCTGGACAGTCTATATTTTGCATATCTTTTAAGTATACTTACGGTATCTTATGTTGACCCCATCTGAATGTAACTGGTTGTGTTGTGCGGCCTACATACTTCAGGCTGCATGGACGTGATATGATATATCACGAAATTGGATGTTCAATCAATAGAGTGATTTATGGAAAAAGTTTCTTTCCTGACACTGGATCAAAATTGGCTTCTACCATTTTCAGTTGTTTTCAACACAGGCATCTCGGTTGTAGGTATTTCTTCAGACCTCCTTTGGTACAAATACACTCCAAGGTTAGAAAAGTCCAAAAAGGTTTTATACAAGAATCACAAGTACAGCAAAAATGACTGACATGTGTCGGACCAAGTGTCCTTACTCATAGCCATGAAGGGAGATTTTTGACAAAGTTTTGGAGGTTTATATCGACAAGTTCCAAAAGATGGGAAGTGAAAGAACCAATACCTGCAATGACAGGATGACCAGAAGGGTTGGTGAGTGACTTATTGATTTCCGAAAGAAAGTAAAACTGAGCAGTTTTATGATTGGCCAGAATGATTAAATATTTTTCAGTATCTTTCAGAATGCTTTCTTCAGATGCCCATTTTACTTGGTCATGCAGAATTTGGCATACTTTTCTGTGGGGTAATGACTGACAGCTTCATAGTCCTTGTTGTCTAATACTGTTGTACCTTCTCTGATATAATCGGTCAGGTTCACCACAGTGATACCTCCTCTCTTGTCTACTGCCTTAAAGAGAATCTGTATTGTTAAAATCGCACAAAAGTAAACGTACCAGTGCGTTAGGGGACATCTCCTATTACCCTCTGTCACAATTTCTCCATTCCTCGCCGCATTAAAAGTGGTTAAAAACAGTTTTAAAAATTTTGTTTATAAACAAACAAAATGGCCACTAAAACAGGAAGTAGGTTGATGTACAGTATGTCCACACATAGAAAATACATCCATACACAAGCAGGCTGTATACAGCCTTCCTTTTGAATCTCAAGAGATCATTTGTGTGTTTCTTTCCCCCTGCAGCTATCTTCCACTGAAGTGTCAGGCTGTTTCTTCCTGCAGGGTGCAGACAGCACTGCCTGTATGTAATTCCTCAGTATGTGAAAGCCCAGCCAGCTCAGAGGACGATTTATCCAGCTTGTAAAAGAGAAGAGAGAAGCTGCCCTAATCTAAATAATACACAGGCAGTGTGCAGAGAGGGGACTGGAGGGGGGAGATGCATCCCAGAACCACAACACTGAAGAACTTGGCAGCCTTCCAGACACAGGCTGACAAGTCTGACAAGAGAGAGATAAGTTGATTTATTACAGAGATTGTGATAGTAGAAAGTGCTGCAGTAAGCCAGAACACATTAGAATAGCTTTTGGAACTTGTAGGATGATAAAAAACAGGATGCAATTTTTGTTACGGAGTCTCTTTAAAAATCACATTTGGATTAGCTCTCATGTTTTTTATGACTTTTTCTTCTGATTTGTTGAGATCGTGTTTGCCTCCCTTTGATTCCATGTTTCTAAATTCCTCCATCACTTGTGAGTAAAAATCCATCAATGGTTGGACCCCAGTAGGAAGAAGGATAAAAACTGGATTTCTTTTTCGGTTTGGTATGTACAGTATATACTTCTCCAGTAATAACGTGAAAAGATTATCAGTATTTTCGCTCATCACTGATCGCTGGCTTGGCTGGACTGCCGCACGCGAGATTCTCGGCAGAGGCAGTCGTTATCAGGTATCACTACTGTAATCCTATAAACGCACATACCATCTAAGAAAATATGATTACACATTTATGATGTGTTCTACGTACTACTGTTTCTAATACGTGGAATTTTATCTTCTCTGATGAATCACATGGTCAAAATCCAAATATTACAGCACAGGACTAGTCAGAGATTTCATAATGGTCTTTAATGAAGCAATTTATGAGCAGTGAGTGTTAATCATTCACAAAACCTAAGGATAAGATATGTCATCTACAATTTGACTAACTTGTTTTTAATTTGTCTAAAATTACTAAAATTAACAAGGACTCAACCAGAACCTTGCACAGGACTAGTGTGATTCAGAAAGCCAGTGATTAATTAAGGCCCCGTTCACACTTGCGTTTTGGCAAGTAAACGGACCGGATCCTGATCGGATCCTGATCGGATCCTGACCTGATCCTGATCAGAACCGTACGGTTCCGATCCGGTCCGTTTGTATCAGGCATGCATCAGGCTGCCATCCGGATCCGTGGGCAAAAAATAGTTAAATATAAATAAAAAAATGTTCGGGTCAGCAGAAGGTGCACCTGGTGCACATGTACAATCAGGTTCCTCCGCTGTAGGCATCACCTATATTCTGCCAAACAGCTCCAGCACGTGTGTCACTGCTGCTCCACTCCAGACATGCTTGGCCCATGTGTCCCCATCCGAAATGGCCGCTTGGATACGCATAGGAAGTGGGGTAGAACGTCAGGTTTTTGTAGGCAGTGTGTTCTGTGCCTTCCGTTTCCCATTGGTTTCTGTGTTCCTGATGGTGCTGTCAGGCTCAGGTCAGGCTCCGGTCAGGATGCGTGGGCCGGAGATCCGGACACAAAAAATAGCGCATGTTGGAAAAGAGTCCGGATCCGGTCCGGCTCCGTACTGTACGGAACGT
Source organism: Hyperolius riggenbachi (assembly GCF_040937935.1). Lineage (NCBI taxonomy): Eukaryota > Metazoa > Chordata > Amphibia > Anura > Hyperoliidae > Hyperolius > Hyperolius riggenbachi. The sequence goes on along the minus strand of NC_090650.1, from coordinate 73,522,449 downwards.
ATGTATGTGAACGTCCGCATAGCCTTTGCATTGCTATGCGGAACGTACGTTCCGTTTGTACAGTATGCGGTCCGGATCAGATCCGTAAAATCCGGATAGCAACGCTAAGGAGTTTCTTGGGCAAGTCTCCTTAACACTGCTACTGCCTACTGAGTGCGCTCTAGTGGCTGCCTCGCAAGCGCTTTGAGTCCGACAGGAGAAAGGCGCTATACAAATACTGCCATTATTATTATTATTATTAATGTGAACCGGGCCTAACTGTCAGTTTGATAAATGATAGTACTATCACCAAAAACTGTAACATTTAAAATACATGTGTACACATGACACACAGGACAGAGTATTGCGGGTTGTTTTCGTTTTTGTTTTTTTTAACGCTTCCATTGGCATATATTAAAATTGCTGCAATGCCGATTTTTTTTTTAATGCAATCACTGTTGTTTTGGCACAATTTTACTGTGATTTTAACGTAAGTCAATGGAAGCGTTTTTAAAAAAAAACAAAAATGACCCACAAAACGCTCTCTGATGTGTCTGAGTAAAATGCACTATAAATTACTTTTTTTCCGCATGTAGCTGTTACTTACAGAAGGTAGAAAAACTCTGACAGGTTTGGACTTGTTCATCTCCTCATGGAGGATTTTCGGTATTTCCTTTATTTTTTACAAATGCACGTCCTGTAAAAAATCTATACAGAGATGTCGGTCAGCCCCCTTATTCGATGCACACTATTCTGGCAACTGGACTGAGCAACTGCCATTCAGTAAGTACTTTTGAACATTAGGAAAGCCTTGAGAATCCCCCATGAGAGATGGACAAGTCCAAAACCTGTCAAATTTTTACTACGTAGTGTAAGTGACATCGACATAGGAAAAAATATTTTATCCACTTGAGGACCGCAGTGTTAAACCCCCCCTAAAGACCAGGCCATTTTTCATTAAATAGGCCACTGCAGCTTTAAGGCTTTGCTGCAAGGCTGTACAACTCAGCATACAAGTGATCCCCCCGTTTCTCCCCACCAACAGCTTTCTGTTGTTGGGGTCTGATCGCTCCCCCAGTGTTTATATTTTTTTTTTACAAATATTTATATTTTTATAATAATTTTCCTTATTTATTTATTTTTTTTAATCCTCGCCCTCCCTCCCCACACCAGCCAATAACTGTGATCGGCTGTCATAGGCTTCAGCCTATGACAGCCGATCACCCCTGAGCCTCTGGAGGGGACAGCAATGTCACACGGCTGTCCCCAGTACAGCGCTGCATTAGATCGCAGAGCTGTACAGGGTAATTAGATGGCAGTTTCGGCGTCTAACAGTCTCCTAGCGGCGATCGCTGCTGGGAGACTGAAGGCGGAGCTCCGCCATCCAAGCAGGGATGTGCGCGCATCAGTGCATGCGATCTCCTGCAAACCACGCCCCGAGGACCTTACGCCGATTGCCATTAGGTGGTCCTGGGGCTGCCAGCGCATCCACGCCCATCAACGTGATGCGGTCGGCAAGAAGTTAAAGTGCATTTTACTCTGAAAGAAATGTACATTTTATGCACATGCATGTATTGTACATGCATTATACTATTTATATTTTTTGGAGGTAGTGGTCCTTTAACCTCCTTAGCGGTAACCCCGCGTGTGACACGGGGTAAGCCGCCGGAGGGTGCCGCTCAGGCCCTGCTGGGCCGATTTTCATAATTTTTTTTTTGCTGGACGCAGCTAGCACTTTGCTAGCTGCGCCAGCACCCGGATCGCCATCGCCGCTATCCGGTGCGGCGCGCGGCACACCCCCCCCAGACCCCTGCGCTGCCTGGCCAATCAGTGCCAGGCAGCGACAAGGGGTGGATCGGGTCTCCCAATGACGTCCCGACGTCGGTGACGTCATCCCGCCCCGTCGCCATGGCGACGGGGGAAGCCCTCCAGGAAATCCCGTTCTTTGAACGGGATTTCCTGATCGCCTATCGCCGGAGGCGATCGGCGGGGCTGGGGGGATGCCGCTGAGCAGCGGCTATCATGTAGCGAGCCCTGGGCTCGCTACATGATTTAAAAAAAAAAAATTAAAAAAAAACTGCTGCGCTGCCCCCTGGCGGTATTTTTCATACCGCCAAGGGGGTTAATCAAGCTATCAGTTAATCATTTACTCTGAAATGTAATTAGCACTTAGCAAAGATCTGTTTAAACCCCCTCTAATTCCAGTTCCCATAGATCAAAATACTATGGGAACTTTAAGCTAATCTTACAGAATTAGAAACACTAAGCTAAACCTATAATGCTAGCCCTCATGACCAAATTTCCTGTAAACAGCTGTCTGTGTTAAAAAGAAAAAAATAGTGAAAGTACATAAGAAGAAGAAATGGTGGTCAAATAACTATTCAAGTCCTCATCGCACCTTAAAGGACAACTGAACGAGAGGGATATGGAGTCATCGTATTTTCTTTTAAAGCAATACCAGTTGCCTGGCTGTCCTGCTGATCATTTGCCTCTAATACTTTTAGCAATAGCCCCTGAACAAGCATGCAGCAGCTGTTTCGGACATTATTGTCAGATCAGACAACATTAGCTGCATGCCTCTTTAAGGTGTAATTATGTCTTTGTGTTGATTCACCGCCGCATTTCCACTGCATAGCAAACTATACAAAAAAAAACCCCACAAAAAAACAGTTGTCAGGAAGCTTTTTATTTTTGCACAGTTATTGACTATCCAGGGCCAATCTGTGAAGAATTGATAAATCTCCCTCTTTGTCATCCACAGCTCTTGCTGTTAAAAAGACAGTTAGAATATTGTGAGACATCATTCACACTAATCCTTGCAAATTCTGCATACAATTTTCCATTTTTTTGCATGCATGACTGTGTTTTGCAATTTAGGGAGGGGAATAATTTCCTTTGGTTTTTCCTCTCCAGTTCTATATTTGTGATGTTTGCATGTTTCTGGTGTTATTCAGACACTACTGCAGCCAAATAGGTCAGCAGGGCTGCCATAGCGTCTACACCGCGACCATAGAATCAATCCTCTGCTCATCTATCATCGTGTGGCATACAGGTGTTACCGCCAGCGACAGGCATAAGCTCCAAGGAGTGATTGGTTGGAAGCAACCTACTTTTCCATTCTCACAATTGGAGCAAAGGTTAGATCTCATCAAGGATACTGATAGACTGGCCAGTATTGTTTCCTCTACCTATGAACATTTTCAGACCCAGTGGTTTGACTGGTCTGTTTACAAATCTAATTCTACAGCTACTTAATGATATATCTACTGCGTTCTATACCGGTGCCTCAGCAATGTATTTCTTTATACCGTGGAACAAAATTGTTTTGTGTTTTGAGTTCAATTTGTTATTTTGCTGTCATCTTATCATATTGCATTTGGTTATTTGATGTATTCATGTCATTTAACTTTATTTATCTGCATTACACTCTGTTGATGACTTTGTCTGTTCTTTATACTTAAAGTGGAATATAATCCTGCATTTCATCTTTGCACTAAAACATTATTTAAAGCATATTATATACAACCAGCATTTTTTTTTTACTAGACCAGCATTCGAAGGGTTACACACAGAGCTTGAAAGTTCATTGCAGTGAAATACTGCCACATCCGAACTTCAGATAATGGCCTCAATTCACTAAGATCATGCTGGAGATAATAAGGCAAGAGAAAACTTACCACCACACAGTGAGTGTTATCTTATCTCTTCATTCCTTAAGTTACCTCTGTAGTTAAGTTACCTCCTCTGTAGTTAAAGGAGTCATCAGGGAGATTTACTTAAAATAAGCGCTACTTACCGGGGGCTTCCTCCAGCCCCAAGCTCCCAGGGTCTCCCTCGCCGCAGCTCTGCCTGCAGCCGTTCGCCGCAGGTCCGTACCGTTTTCCCGGCGATGACGTCAGAGCGACCTCCAGGTCATTCTGTACTGCGCCTGCGTGAGCAGCGCTGTCAATCACCGCCACGTGGGCCGGAGCGGACTGCGCAAGCGCAGAACTACAGGCGCAGTATAGAGCGACCTGACATCATCACTGGGGACCGTGACGGACCTGCGGTGTACGGCTGCGGGACATCCTGGGAGCTTGGGTCTGGAGGAAGCCCCCGGTAAGTAGCGCTTATTTTATGTAAATCTCCCTGATGACTCCTTTAAGTTACCTGCTCTGTAGTTATTATGTAGAATTCTGGAGTTATTTTAAGGATTGAAGAGTTAACTTAAAGACACAAGAGTTAACGTTAGGTTTGCCTGAGGTAAAATGTTTCCTTACTACCATCACCATGGTAACAACTCTAGAAACGTTGTTAAGGACAGGAGATAAGCTTAGTGAATTGAGGCCAATGTTATATTGTGTTTACTTAAATGTATCAAGTGAGGAATGTGACACATTCTGTGACTGCAGAGAAGCTGCTGGAGACAGAGAGACACTGAATGCTTGTCTGGCTGCAAAACAGCAATGAATAAAACCAGTTATTAATAAAATGCAAAGTCAGCTCACAAAGCAAAAAACTGTACTTTTGGAAACCTATAACTTCTAAATGAATAATAATACTTATGAACAAATGCAAATATGATAACCGTATGGCATATAAAAAGTAGGTAAACATGTTTTTATTGAATATTATGTCAGGGTTTTATACCGCTTTAATAAACGCTTTTTGTAAATTAAAGCGTGATTGGCGCTGCGGAAAAAGTCATAGGATCAATCCTGCCACCTTGCAACCTCCTCCACTCAACCAGAATGAAGACAACAGCCACCAAGATCTCACAGGACCCCTTCCACCTGGGCAACCGGTTATTTCAGCTCCACCCATTGAGTCGCCACTACAGGACCATCCCCTCTAGAACCACCAGGCACAGGAACTCCTTCTTTCCTCAGGCGGTCCTCTGGCTGAACTCCAGCCCTTCCCTCCCTCCACAGAACCACATCAACTGAACAGTAAAGTCTCCCCTGAGCTAGCCCTGACCCTCCAAGAACCGTTCGGGCGAAGCACTCTTCATCAGCACTGTCCAAATTTCTCCTGTGGGGATGTATATACTAATCGCAATCTGTGTGATATCTGCCCGCCTCTGGATTAACTGGTATATATTTTGGGGAGTCCTATCCAGGTTAGAGGTCCATCACTCCTCAGCTGAATGATCCAATAAAGAAATGATCCCGGCAGAACTCGACCCTTTAAAGTGCATATCAGTGATTTATTGCATCATAGTAGCAGCTGTACAACAGCAATGCAACAGCATGACGTTTCGGGCAAGAGCCCTTTATCAAATGCTGAAGCTCACATACTTTTCACAAGCTTATATAGACATTCAAATAACACACACCCCTCTTGGGGGTGGGCACACTACTTAAAGTTACAAGTACCTTACTAGGGTAACAAGAGGAAAGCACAGCAACATATTGGAGAGAGGATTACAAAAAACATCTGAGGCTGAAATCCTCATTTAACCCCCCTGGTGTCTGAGTCCCCAACCTGTCCATCCAGCAAGCCTCCCGTCTTAAAAGGGCATTCCTCTGATCGATCCCTTCTCGATTCTGCACCACCTCCAATACCTGCCATCTTAACTGTGTTACTCTGTGGCGTAACTCTATAAAATGGCGCGCCAATGGGGATTCTTTTTTCGTCTGTAAATCTCCTTCTTTCCCCTTAGGGGGGTTCTGTATGGTACTTTTATGCTCATTGAGCCTTGTTTTTATGTCTCGTGTGGTCTGGCCCACATAGGCCAATCCACATGGGCATTTAATAAGATAAACTACCCCCTTGGTGTCACATGTGGCAAAATGTTTGAGTGGAATAGACATCCCTGAACTGGGATGGCGTACTTCAGGGCCTTTAATAATGCTGTTACAGTGTTGGCATCCAAGACAGGGGTATGTCCCTATTTTTCCTGGGCCTAAAAATCTTTGTTTTTTGCCGTCAGTGCGGCCTATATCTGCTCGCACTAGATAATCCTTTATTGATTTGCCACGTCTATATACAAATTTCGGTGGGCTTTTGCAGACATGGACAAGCTGGGGATCACTCTCTATAACTGGCCAAAACTTATGGACTGCATCCCGGAGGAATCTGGATCCACTCCCATAGGTGGTAATAAAGTTTATTTCTCTTGACTCTGTATTTGTATCAGCCTTATACTCTCTCAATGATTTCCTATCGAGTTCCAGCACCTCTGCTGTGATTTCTTTACATCTCTTCTCACTATAGCCTCTAGTGATGAAGTCTTGAGTGAGCAGTTGTGCCTGCTCCAGATATAATTCATCGGTGGAGGTAATCCTCCTTGCCCTAATAAATTGACTTTTAGGGAGACCCTGAATGAGAGGACGAGGGTGGAAACTCTCTGCCGCCAGGAAAGAATTTTTGTCAGTCTTCTTTCTATACAAATTGGTTATCACCTCTTTCTCCCTCTTCATGATCTCCACATCCAAAAAATGCAACCTATGTGCATCATATTCCATCTTAAATTTAAGTGTAGGATGCCTCTGATTGAGGTGCTGAAAGAACTGGCACAACTCCTCCTCACTCCCCCTCCAACAAAAAAACAAATCATCTATAAATCTACAGTATCCCAGGATGTGCCCAGGGGCATCACCTCCCAAAAATTGGGCATTCTCAAAATCGGACATCACAATATTGGCTACTGAAGGGGCATAAGGCGCCCCCATGGGCACACCCTGGGTCTGCAGATAATATGAATCTCCAAATCTGAAATAAGAGTGAGTAAGACAAAATTCTAATGTTGACATAATAAAGATAAGCACATCTTGGATTTACTGGTATATATTTTGGGGAGTCCTATCCAGGTTAGAGGTCCATCACTCCTCAGCTGAATGATCCAATAAAGAAATGATCCCGGCAGAACTCGACCCTTTAAAGTGCATATCAGTGATTTATTGCATCATAGTAGCAGCTGTACAACAGCAATGCAACAGCATGACGTTTCGGGCAAGAGCCCTTTATCAAATGCTGAAGCTCACATACTTTTCACAAGCTTATATAGACATTCAAATAACACACACCCCTCTTGGGGGTGGGCACACTACTTAAAGTTACAAGTACCTTACTAGGGTAACAAGAGGAAAGCACAGCAACATATTGGAGAGAGGATTACAAAAAACATCTGAGGCTGAAATCCTCATTTAACCCCCCTGGTGTCTGAGTCCCCAACCTGTCCATCCAGCAAGCCTCCCGTCTTAAAAGGGCATTCCTCTGATCGATCCCTTCTCGATTCTGCACCACCTCCAATACCTGCCATCTTAACTGTGTTACTCTGTGGCGTAACTCTATAAAATGGCGCGCCAATGGGGATTCTTTTTTCGTCTGTAAATCTCCTTCTTTCCCCTTAGGGGGGTTCTGTATGGTACTTTTATGCTCATTGAGCCTTGTTTTTATGTCTCGTGTGGTCTGGCCCACATAGGCCAATCCACATGGGCATTTAATAAGATAAACTACCCCCTTGGTGTCACATGTGGCAAAATGTTTGAGTGGAATAGACATCCCTGAACTGGGATGGCGTGCTTCAGGGCCTTTAATAATGCTGTTACAGTGTTGGCATCCAAGACAGGGGTATGTCCCTATTTTTCCTAAGGCATCTGCCAGGGAGACCCATTGTATCTGCGGTGGACTCCTTGGCGGAGCCTTTGGGGATATACATTGATTCATGGCTGCAGCCTATTGTTAAAGAGAACGACATTTGTTTGAAAGCTACCACCCATTTTTTAAATAGATTGGAGAGTATAAACATGGAGGGGGTTAACTTTCTTGTATCCATGGATGTTGTCAATCTGTATAACAATATTGTACATATAGAAGCTTTACAGTCAGTTCAAGAAAGGTTGAGAGGAGACGAAAGGGTCAAAAATGAGATGCTTATCTTTATTATGTCAACATTAGAATTTTGTCTTACTCACTCTTATTTTAGATTTGGAGATTCATATTATCTGCAGACCCAGGGTGTGCCCATGGGGGCGCCTTATGCCCCTTCAGTAGCCAATATTGTGATGTCCGATTTTGAGAATGCCCAATTTTTGGGAGGTGATGCCCCTGGGCACATCCTGGGATACTGTAGATTTATAGATGATTTGTTTTTTTGTTGGAGGGGGAGTGAGGAGGAGTTATGCCAGTTCTTTCAGCACCTCAATCAGAGGCATCCTACACTTAAATTTAAGATGGAATATGATGCACATAGGTTGCATTTTTTGGATGTGGAGATCATGAAGAGGGAGAACGAGGTGATAACCAATTTGTATAGAAAGAAGACTGACAAAAATTCTTTCCTGGCGGCAGAGAGTTTCCACCCTCGTCCTCTCATTCAGGGTCTCCCTAAAAGTCAATTTATTAGGGCAAGGAGGATTACCTCCACCGATGAATTATATCTGGAGCAGGCACAACTGCTCACTCAAGACTTCATCACTAGAGGCTATAGTGAGAAGAGATGTAAAGAAATCACAGCAGAGGTGCTGGAACTCGATAGGAAATCATTGAGAGAGTATAAGGCTGATACAAATACAGAGTCAAGAGAAATAAACTTCATTACCACCTATGGGAGTGGATCCAGATTCCTCCGGGATGCAGTCCATACGTTTTGGCCAGTTATAGAGAGTGATCCCCAGCTTGTCCATGTCTGCAAAAGCCCACCGAAATTTGTATATAGACGTGGCAAATCAATAAAGGATTATCTAGTGCGAGCAGATATAGGCCGCACTGACGGCAAAAAACAAAGATTTTTAGGCCCAGGAAAAATAGGGACATACCCCTGTCTTGGATGCCAACACTGTAACAGCATTATTAAAGGCCCTGAAGTACGCCATCCCAGTTCAGGGATGTCTATTCCACTCAAACATTTTGCCACATGTGACACCAAGGGGGTAGTTTATCTTATTAAATGCCCATGTGGATTGGCCTATGTGGGCCAGACCACACGAGACATAAAAACAAGGCTCAATGAGCATAAAAGTACCATACAGAACCCCCCTAAGGGGAAAGAAGGAGATTTACAGACGAAAAAAGAATCCCCATTGGCGCGCCATTTTATAGAGTTACGCCACAGAGTAACACAGTTAAGATGGCAGGTATTGGAGGTGGTGCAGAATCGAGAAGGGATCGATCAGAGGAATGCCCTTTTAAGACGGGAGGCTTGCTGGATGGACAGGTTGGGGACTCAGACACCAGGGGGGTTAAATGAGGATTTCAGCCTCAGATGTTTTTTGTAATCCTCTCTCCAATATGTTGCTGTGCTTTCCTCTTGTTACCCTAGTAAGGTACTTGTAACTTTAAGTAGTGTGCCCACCCCCAAGAGGGGTGTGTGTTATTTGAATGTCTATATAAGCTTGTGAAAAGTATGTGAGCTTCAGCATTTGATAAAGGGCTCTTGCCCGAAACGTCATGCTGTTGCATTGCTGTTGTACAGCTGCTACTATGATGCAATAAATCACTGATATGCACTTTAAAGGGTCGAGTTCTGCCGGGATCATTTCTTTATGGGATGTATATACTGCCAGCCCAATTACGCGCCCCTCAAAAGCTGTGAATAACTACCTACATGTATTAGATTCTTAGTTCTATTGCTATTGTGTTGATGCCCTGTCTCTGTTTTTGCCTTTTTTGTCTTGCCTTTTTTGTTGCCAATGGCATGTGTACCACAACCAATGCCGGGTATAACAACCATAGTACTCAGCGAATAAAGGACTTCTGATTCTGAGACAACTGGTATTGTTTCAAAGGAAATAAATATGGCAGCCTCCATATTCTTCTCACTACAGTTGTCCTTTAAAGTGTACCTTTTGTTAAAAGAAGTGCTCCAAATGGATATCCACCTCAACAGAGGGATGCCTCTGGATAATCCAGACACTTCCCCTGATCTCCACCACTGGGCAGTTCCAGCACTCTGTCCTCCCAAAAAATATAGATAAGACCTTGTCAACTCCTCACGCCTGTGCAGTAGCACACAACTGATCAGGGCTCAGCTTTTTCCACCAACGCCTGAGTGGGTCACAGCCACACTGCATCTACATAGTAGCACAGACTCGACCAGGCTCAGCATTTCCAGCAGAAACTTGAGCATTTTTGTGTTACTGCAAAGGTGCAGTACAGCCACGCTCGTTTTCATACGGAAGTGAGGCTGCAAAGTTCCAGGGCTCCTACACTGGAGGATCTAGAGGCTTTTACCAAAAATTTATTGGAAGTCATGTGATATTGCCTCCGATTTTCGGTTCGCGAATCGCGAACGTGAACTTCCGCAAAAGTTCGGTTCGTGCGAACTTTCGCGAACCGCAATAAACTTCAATGGGGAGGCAAACTTTGAAAACTAGGAGCATTTATGCTGGCTACAAAAGTGATGGAAAAGATGTTTCAAGGGGTCTAACACCTGGAGGGGGGCATGGCGGATTGCGATACATGCCAAAAATCCCATGGAAAAATCTGGATTTGACGCAAATTGCATGCTAAATTGGAGGCCTAAAGTGCTTTAAAACATCTTGCATGTGTATACATGTGTAATTAGAGTTCTGCTTCACACTGACAGACCAAACTCACTGTGTAACGCACCGCAAACAGCTGATTGTGTTGTGACGGCCGTGCTGGACTGGTGCGCACCATGGTCAGAGTGCAGGCGATGGCGGATTTCAAGCCCATATGGTCGGGCTGAGGTAGCTGAATGACAGAACAACAGTGACTGTCCAGCTGATCAAATTCGGTCTGTCCACAGTGAAGCCACGATATTATTATCTTGTGTGTATCCCCCCCAGAAACACTCATATAGCCGGCAGTCATTGCTTTGTTGTGATACGCAAGCCCCTTCACTGCGGCAAGGTAACGATCATGAAGGGGAATTGACACATGTACATGCCTTTTGTGTTGTTGTTGCAGCTGCAGAAAAATTAGGCAGGCATGTACACGCACCAGAAAAATTATTAGCTAGTAGCAGCCTTAAAAATTCAGGAATCCGCCTGGAGTCCTGGACCCTGTTGGTGGTGTCGGAGAAGGCAGTCAAGCGGCCTGCAGGCAGAGATGCTGTGTGTGGGGAGTGACTTAGTCTTCGAGCGGGCAGTAGCCCTCCGGGATCCATGCCTCATTCATTTTGATAAAGGTGAGGTACTGAACACTTTGTGACTTAGGTGACTTCTCAGTGACAATGCCTACAGCTGCGCTGAAGGTCCTTTCTGACAGGACACTTGAGGCAGGGCAAGGCAGAAGTTGGATGGCAAATTGTGACAGCTCTGGCCACAGGTCAAGCCTGCGCAACCAGTAGTCCATCGCTGCTCATACTGTCGATGGTTCTTTCTCTACCATTGTTAAAGAAAGCGTACGGCCGGGGAGTCAGGGTTCATTCCCGGTCCGGAGTGGGAGCCTGAGAAACGGCTACCACCACACATCCAAGGAAGGCAGCAGGCATGGCATGCAAGTCCCGAGGTAGTGACAAAAAATAACAATGCAGGAGGACTTTTGAGGCCCTGCTGTATATGAGATGAATCAATTTTAAATCCTTTAACGAGAATCTGTTATGGAGGGCAAGTCTGCCATCCATTCAAGTGAAAGGTATGCACTGACTGCCAGGTATAATACAATGTGCAGTCACAGATGCAGTGAAAGGTATGCAGTGACTGGTATTACAATACAATGTGCAGCTGTCACACAGGTGCAGTTAACAGGTATGCTCGGAGTGGTATATTACACAGCGTGCGGTCACACAGGTACCGTGAACAATTATGCAATGACTGGTATTACAAATATGCACCTGTCACACACAGACAGGTACCGGACAGGCACAGTGACACTGCGTGCGCTCACATAGGTAGGTGGGTGCACTGAAGGGAACAGGTAGGTATATGCAGTGATGGGTATTACAATGTGCACCTGTCACACACAGACAGGTACCGGACAGGCACAGTGACACTGCGTGCGCTAACGTGGGTAGGTGGGTGCACTGAAGGGAACAACAGCTAGGTATATGCAGTGATGGGTATTACAAATCTGCACCTGTTACAGTAGTAATTACCACCAAGGGGCCAAAGGCCAGCTGCGACTGACTGACAGGGCTGTATATAATGCAAGTGGGCCACACACAAAAAAAATAGATCACAAGAACAAGATTAGCTCTCAAAAGAGCTGTTGAGGGGTGCTTTTTTAGCAATAAGAATCAGCAAGGAGCAAGCTAACAAGCCTACAAGAGCCTAACTAAGCTTTCCCTATATCTCTCTCTGCAGCAGCACTCCCTTCTCTAACTACTGCAGGCACACGAGTGAGTCCACTGCCTGACGCTGCCTGTCTTTTATAAGGGGGGGGGATCCAGGAGGGAGTGTAGCCTGATTGGCTACAATGTGCCTGCTGACTGTGATGTAGAGGGTCAAAGTTGACCCTCATGATGCACTATGGGGGCGAATCGAACTTCCGGTAAAGTTCGCCGGTTCCCGTTCGCCGGCTCACCGTTCGGGCCATCTGTAGAGATAACCACCCACTGAGCATATGACAACCAACTCTAGACTAATGCCTGCTACACACGATGAGATTACTGCCAGACCGATTATTTCCAACATGTCCTATCTGATTTCAGATTGATTTTCTGTTCACTTGTATAGAAAATCGATTGGAAATCAATTTAAACATGTTGGAAATAATCGATCTGCCAGAAAATCTCATTGGGTGTACCAGGCATTAATGTGGCTGTGTGAACAGATGGCCACACAATGTGCCCAAAAGATAGATCTATTCCTTCCGCCACTTAGCATTATCCCCCCGGAGCTTGCTGATGATACCCCCAGGTCTCCCCTCCTCCTCAAAAATTAATAGTTGTTCTTCCCAGGCCTTATTATGCTGCAGAGCGAACTCGCCTGTCCTGGGAGTCCTCCCATCTCTATCCCTGCTGGTGCTGGTTCTCCATGACCTGGCAGGAGATATTCACGTAACATGCTGCTGGGCCACGGAGAACAAGCTCCGGCGGCGATGGGGGTGGAAGGACACAGGAGGGAGTGCACTACCTGGAAGGAGAGGTGACTTTGCTCCGCTGTGAGTACTCTGCAGCATAACCGGGGCCCACGGGAGCACTTTTAACTTGGTAGTTGTGGATCTACTGCAGCACCCTGCCCCCCTTTCAAGCAAGCTCTTCCAGCCAGTACAATCGCGGTTACAAATAGGTGGTTGTGTTAGGGCATTGATCTCCAGCAGAGATTATCAATAATTGTATGGGCACCTTTACACTGAGAAGGGCATCCTTTTTCTTCAAAACAGACTTTATGGTTCCCACAAGATATTAGAAACATTCCTTTGAGATCCTGGGCCATGCTCATATAGTGTTTGCAGACTTGCCAGCTGTGCATTCATGCCAATGAATGTCACAGTCTTAAACATCCCAAACCACCGCCAGCCTGGGCTTTGTTCTGACACAAGACAGGTAGGGTCTGTGGGTTCGTGTTAGTGACACCAAATTCTGACCCTATCAACTGAGCGCCTCAGCAGAAATCTAGATTCACCAGACCATGCTATGATCCAGTCTTCCTGCTCCTTCCTTTTGTGGTTCAATATGTTGTACACTCTAAAGTGCTGTCATGCTCCCTACAATCTGTAAAGACAACCAGATATATCTGTGCTCGTTGTTAGCAAAACTGGGGTGTAATGTTACACACACAAACAATGTCATGGAGGACTATTCTATACATCACAGGTGTCAAAATCAAGGGCCGCAGGCAGAATGCGGCCCTCTATGCTTGTAAAAATGGGCGTGGTCATGGCGTGGGGAAAGTAGGCGTGGTCATAGGTGGGGCCGAATCTACATGAACATAGCACACATAGCGTAATTCCGTTATAACCTTGCAGACACCCGAGTGATAGTGAGTAGTGTGGCACTCGTGAATCCACTCCCCAAAGTAGATTGCGCTCACCAAATTGCAGCCACCTCAAACATCAAGTGGATTTAGCGTTTTAACTTAAATCATCCTACTGGCGCTTTCACTCTTCAACTTTGCTTTAATATATGGATACAAGTTTCCTTCACATAAAAAACATAAAAACACATAGAGCCATCATAGCGTGATACTGCTTAGACATTGAGAATCGCCCGCACATCAGTTGCGCACTCACATATGAAGACTTGAATCATTGCGCATCATATAAGCCTCAGCAGTGGGGTCTGTCCTGGCTTCTGGATGGGTTCGGCGTCCCGTGTCCCCTCTATGGCTCCATCCGCCTAGGCTCCCGTGCCCCACTCTGTCGGATAGTTTACAAGTGCCGGCTTTCCTCCGCACGCAGTGATGTCAGACGCACTGGCCGTAGCTCCGCCCTACTCGTTTCGTCCAATCAGACTCATCAGAGCCCCTGAGGAGTCTGGACGAAACACATAGGGCGGAGCTACGGCATGCGCCACTAAATAGAGGCAGCCACTCGCTTCCTGTGAGAGGCACCAATACCTCAGCGGACGGGATTTGCAGCACCCTCCTGAAGAGAATAGCTGATCATGGGTTTCACACCGACATATGATGCAGGCAACGCCCACTTTTTACTATATCCAGAGTCAGCGTCATGTGAGGGGGCAAAAAACATGTTTACTATAACAGAAGTTTTATTATATCAGGGTTTACTAAACCAGGCTTTGCTCCTATTGACTTATAATGGAGATTGGCTGGGACCTGGAGAGGTAATTTATTATACCCGAATGTTTACTATACCCGAGTTTATTATAAGGCGATTATACTGTAGAGTGAAAACGTTGAAAAATAATCCTTTCTAATTTAACCACTTCCGGACGAACACAGTATAAATGTGTTCCCTGTTTGGACCCTCTGATGCCTGCCAGGGCATAGATTTTAACCTCCCATCACCGCACGCTCCCACCACTATCACCGCTAAACTCAACAGTTGAACTCTGCGCACCGGTCAGAAGCCAAGTCCAAGTACCGTACAGACGGGTCATAAGGCTTTAACCCCAAGACGTGTTCTGTTGCTATGGCAGAGGGGGGATGGCATGGCACACAATAGAGTGTCTTCCAGCAGGAGGGGTAAAGAAGGGAACAATGTGCTCAGACGAGACAATCCAGCACTTAAAGAGGAACTCCAGTGAAAATAATGTAAAAAAAAAAGTGCTTGATTTTTACAATAATTATGTATAAATGATTTAGTCATTGTTTGCCCATTGTAAAATCTTTTAAATCCCTGATTTACATTTTGACATTTATTACATGGTGACGTTTTTACTGTGGACAGGTGATGTAGCTGCTGCATGCTTTTTTGGCAGTTGGAAACAGCTGTAAACAGCTATTTCCCACAATGCAGCAAGGTTCACAGACAAGAAACTGCCAAGAGTACGTACTCATTTTTTTGTAGGAGGGGTTTCACTACAATATCAGCCATGCAGCGCCCCCTGATGGTCTGTTTGTGAAAAGGAATAGATTTCTCATGTAAAAGAGGGTATCAGCTACTGATTGGGATAAAGTTCAATTCTTGGTCGGAGTTTCTCTTTAACGTGGAAGCTGTATACCCGATTCTCGTCAAAGTCCAGACCAGCCACCTTGTGTACAAGGCTTTACTGCAGGAGTACTTCTATCAACACATCCTGGGTTTTCCTGTAAACCTTCGATCTGTGATAGAATAGTGAGATTTTAACCTTGTTCAGGCCTGTTAGAGTTGTTACCAACAGTGGAAAAGTTAAGTGGTAAGCAATGATTTATTACACATTGCAAATGATGCCAGTTTTTAACTGAACTGCTTATTAAAATGAGCTTGCAAAAATCTAAGGCGGTGTCCTGGCACAACTTGAGCAATTATGGGATCAAAATTGTGCTGAGCCACCAAATGCACTGGCAGTGCTCCGCAACTGGAAACACATGAGCAACAGTCACACAGCTCCCAAGACATAGCATTCTTCTGGGCTCACAAATTACAGAAATGTTACAATGTGGCAGAATCCACAGCTGAAACCTTCTTGTGCAAACACACAGGAATGCCACCCTGCGACCGCATTCCATTAAATGTTTTGCAATAAGCCATATATGGTGCTATATGCCATATATATGGTACTTTTTAAAGTGTACTTTAAAGTAAAGGCTCATACACACATCAGACCATAGTCTTTTGAAAATGAAAGATCACAGACCAATTTTACCCCCTTCCATGTAGTATGAGAGCCATACTCTACAGTCAGTCTATTCTATGGAGCTGAACTCCCCATCAGAAAAAAATCTTTGCAAGATGCTGCACACAAAGATGCTGTACAGACACGAAAGATCAGGATCTGCAAAATATCTGTTCCTGCCAAAGATCCGTTCCTGCAAATTGCATTCATAGCCTATGAGATCTAACAGATCATCATACACACCTTGTTTAACTGACATTCATCTGCAAATCAGACAATCATCTGCAGATCTGAAAATTCATCCGGGTGGATCTGATCTGCAGATGAATGTCTGTTAAACAAGGTGTGTATGATGATCTGTAGATATCATAGACTATGAATGCATTTTGCAGGAACGGACCTTTCGCAGGAACAGATCTTTTGCAGGAACGGATCTTTTGCAGATACTGATCTTTTGAATGTCTACAGCATCTTTGTGTGCAGCATCTTGCAAAGATTTCTGTCTGATGGGGAGTTCAGCTCCATAGAATAGACTGTGTAGGTATGGCTCTCATACTACATGAAAGGGGGTAAGATTGGTCTGTGATCTTTAATGTTCAAAAGACTATGGTCTGATGTGTGTATGTGGCCTAAGTCTAAAGTGAATTAAAAAAAAAAAACAAATACTTACCTAAGGAAAGGTAAGGCTCTGGGTCCTATAGTGTCTTCCCGTTCCTCTCACGTTCTCTGCCTGCTCTCTGCCACTGCGGGAGGCTTCGGAAGTCTTCGGGGGCCGGAGTGCTCCGCTCCGTACTGCGCATGCATGAGCACATTTTTTCGAGCACTTGTGCATGCGCAATAGGGGGCCGCCCGTCTACAGGAGCACTCAGGATCCTGAAGACTTCCGAAGCCTCCTGCAGCAGGATGGGTGAGCCAGCGTTGAAATGCGGCGACCATGAGGAACGGGAAGGCTCATTAGGACCCAGAGCCTTCCTTCTCCTTAGGCGAGTGTCTGTTTTGTTTTTAAATTGGCTTCAGATTCAGGTTAAAGGAAAAATGTACCCCAAATAGGTACTTACCTCAGTAGAGGGAAGCCTCTGGGTTATTCAGAGGGCTTCCCCCTTCCCCCTCGCCTCTACCAATGGGACCCCCCCACCTCTTTGACAAGGTCAAAGTGTTGGATATCCCACACCAGCGCAGTAGCACGGAGCTGATAGGGCTCGCCTTTTTTCACTTAGCCCAAGCAGCTCCGAGCTACTGCGCTGACACAAAGCATCCTACGCAGTGCAAACATGATGGGACAGCAGATTTACATTGTTACACAGGCTGCACACTGACTACATTGTATCAAAGTGGCATATCACTTTTGTGACATGCTGCAACTACAAACCATGATGCCCTCGGTCATATATCCATAAATACCCTAATAATTACCCTAATACCCTGCCCCATAACAAGTATGGCCAACTTAACTCACACCCTTCCCAAATAGCAAGTCCAGTTCTACACCTCCCCTACTTACCATTCTGACGAGTGTGAGCACTATAAGGGCTGGTTCAGATGGACGTTTGGAGGCGTTGCGTTCGTTGGCGTCGCGTTTAGTTCGTGTGCGTTTGGATGCGGTCGCGTTTTTTCTTCCCCTAGAGGGACATTAGCCGTCGCGGTTAACCTCCCCTGAAAGCTACATGTAGCTTCCAGGGGCTCCTTGAACGCCAGGGAAAATCGGGACCCAAACGCCGCGTTTGTGTAAACGCGCTTGAAAGCTTGGTACAAACGCTCCCATTCACTTGAATGGGAGCGTTTAACACCAAGCCCTGAACGCTGGCTGTAAACGCTCTGCAAACGTCCGTCTGAACCAGCCCTAACTCCCTTCTCCCAAACAAGCATGGCCAACATAACAACTCCCCCGAACCACTGACTCAGGCAAGAATCATGTAGCGTATGTACAAGGCTTTACTGTCTAGGAAAGAGGGAAAAATGGGTACTGTCATATGATTTGCAACTGCTCAATGATTAGCAATTAGGTAGACTACTGGCTGAAGTAAATGGATTACCTACACATATGTCAGAGTATTTCCTTCCACTCATTATAACTGAAGACATTTCTCATCTGAAGTGATGCAAATTATTCAGAGTTGATGCAGGTTTGTGCCAATTTTTTATGCAAACATATGCAGATAGAAAATGAACCAATCAAATCCTGTTGAGGTGGGATGCATTTGTTTCATGTCTGAGCTGCATATATTTGCATAATCCGTACACAACTCAGAATTAGGCACGAGTCTAGCTTATGGGAGCAGCAGTAAACCTCATAGGGCAATTCCACTAACGTGATTGGGTGGGCAGCACCCTCTCAAACTGCTAGGTTTCAGTACACTACGCCCACACTATTCGGCCAATCGTAACGCTTCATGCTGTAAGAGGATACTGTGATTGGAGAACTGTTTCCTATGAGATTTCCTGCTGGGTCCCCTAAACTAGATTAGCTTCCAGAAGTTGAAGTTATATTTTTATTTTTAACCTAACCTACATAGTTGAGAACCTCACAGAAATCTGGTCTGGACTAAAAATCCAGATCACTTACGTCAGTCTTACCACCATGTCAGTGGTTTATAACAGGGTTCTACTGACCCACTGACAGTCCTATTATGAGTGTGGAGTAGGGTGGAAGAGGTGCTCCCAAAAAAGTTGTACAGTAGCAATCAATAAATTAAAAAAAAAAAAAAAGGAAAGGCTTACCTCCAAGTAAGGACAGTGTGAGGCAAAGGGTAATTTATTGGTCAGACACTAAAAGATAATGAGTTTCGTGGATCACAGTCCACTTCCTCAGATCAGTCAAAACAAATGTCTTGCGGGTAGCAGCTTGTTAATCACTAGTGCCTATAGTGATTATAGTGACTCCGCTAGTCCAACAGCTCCCTAATTCACTGAGGGGCGGTCTGTTTTAAGTTTGTTTTGTTTTTTGGGGGGGGGTTGTTTTTTTTTTACTTTTTAAGTTTTTTAACTTTCTACAAAAACCTTTTTGGAGCGCGACCCATCCAGCAGAAAGACCCAAGAGCCCAAGTGAGGATAGGTTTTTCCTCATTGGCTATTACACTGCGGTTGCGAGTTTTGCAAACCACATTTGTGAGTATTAGGCTGGTTTCACAGTGGGACGTTAAAGTCCCACGTTACAGCAGCCAGTAACGCAGCCTAACTCACAGCACTGTAAAATCAATTGTGCTGTTCACAGTGCCCATGTTGCGTTACACAGTAACGCAGCACGTTTAAACAAAGTGCTATATGCTGTACATTATATTGGGCTATGCAGCATTAGACTGCTTGCACATGCTCAGTAATGTTGGAGGAGGAGGTCTCCCCTCCTCCTCAGCGGCCAGCCACATGGCTAATTAATATACACTGCACTGCAGAGACTCGTGGTAGGACTGTAGTGTTGTCCGGATCATGAACGAATCGTTTATTTGATCCGGATCTTTTTTGTGAGTCGAATCATCCGGATCATCACAATGAAAGATTCAGTTCACAGTGGAATATCTGTCTGGAAGAAACAGGAACATACAGAATGTACAGTGCAGGGAAAGTCCTATCCTGCTAGTCATTTCACCCAGTCTGCTTCCCTAGTAAAATGATTCAAATTATTCGGTTCAAAGATCCGGATCTTTTCAATGATCCGATTCAAATGATCCGAATCCTTAAATAGATCCGGACTTCCTATCACTAACCTGGAGCGGCTGCTTTGAGAGCTGCATAACGCGGCTCAATCTGACGTTCAACTTCAACACCACCATACCTTGTGTTAGGGGCACATTATGCGACCATAACGTCCCCTAAAACGCAACGTCTTGGTGTGTAAGTAGCCTAACTCTACAGACTTACTATAACTATTTAAGGAGGTATACACCATAAGGGGCTCCCGGTGTCTCTCTCATGTTTTTTCCTATCTTCTCTGGAAGGTCCCCGAAACCCCCAGAACTCAAACCCTATAATGAGTTTGGTTTAGGGATATTCAGTAATATCTCCTCCAGACACATACAGAACCTCTATACTAATGCAGATGCCAAACAGCGGTCATGTGATTAGAGGGAGTGCAGGTATTTTATTCAAAAGTCCCCATCATATATTCATCCAACTAAAGATCTGCACAGCACTAGCTGTGTGGTAAGGCTGACTAATATGCTTCCTCATCACCTCATGTCTCTTCACTTCAGGTTCATTCTCAGAGCATTATTAGCATGCATAACTAAATATTCAAAACAAGCAGAACTGTCAGCTGGTTCGAGCAGGCAGATCACGCGATGTATGGCCACTTTAAGTGCAACTAAAGATAAGACTTTACCTCCAAGCACTTGCCATAGCAGGAGTGTCTTTTTACAGCCTTCCTTAGCCAATTCCACATCACCTGAGCAGACACACCCCTCATTACATGTTTTCATCCCGTACAGATGACCTGATATAACCTCGCGTATATTTGCTGAACGCTTCGTTCTGAGGCAGAACAGGATCCGGAACACTAAAAATGATATATGCAGAGACAGTTTCACACGTGTAATAAACTTTCATTGCATGTGAAACTGTAAAATGTACTTATTAAAAATCAGCTAACTGTACATGTTCTGCTTTATTTACCAAAGTCTAGAGTGAAGTATGGCTCAAAGCCCATTGTGCAATTATATTTTGTATGTTTACTTCTTGTTATGTACCCATCTAAATCCTGTGTCTATACAGTTATTATTAAGGCATCTGGACACTTTCCCAGAGTTTTTCTACCTCCACTTCCCCTAACATAAGCTTAACAGTGCATATTCGCAGTTACAAAAAAGAAAAGAAAACTAAATCCTGTTTATACTTTTTTCTGTGGCCCAAAGTAGCCATTAAAAACATCTGTAAGGGGGTGTCTTAAGTTCACGCCAATGTTGCAGGACCCATATTTCCATTCCCCGTTAATTGCTGTCTTTTTTCTCACAACCGTTTTTTACAAGTTAAAGGATACCTTAGCCCCAAAAAATTAAATAAATAAAATCAGTGGGAGTGGGCATGTCATGCCCACTGCTCCCTCCATTCTCCTCTGTTACTGCATACCGGTCCCCCCGAAGCGCAGGTGCTGCCCGGTGGCGTGTGTCCTTCATCCCACTCCTGCAGCCAGGAGCGTTCTGCACAGGCACACTACATAATTGCAACAAAGTGTGCCTGCAGAGAGTGCTCCCGGCCGCACGATCAAGGATGCGCGAGTCGTTAGGCAGTGCCTACCATCGCGACCATCCCGACCAGGAAGCAAGTTCTGGGGACAGGTACGCGGTAACGGAGAACGGGAGGAGCGGTGGGCATGAAGAGAGCCCACTACACATGCCTGCTCCCCCCGGTTTTTAAAAAAAAAATTGCGCTACGGTATCTTTTAAGTATTGGGTTGAAGGCAACCAATGTATCAGAAATATGGATAACAATTGAATTGCATAATGAAAAAGATTGTATGATATTATCGTTGTGTTGATATGTGAGCTCTAAAGAATACATTTGTAACTTTATTATTGTTGCACTGATATGTGAGCTCTAAAGAATACATTTGCAACTTTGTTGATTGATCTGAGGAAGCTGGCAAATGCCTGTGAAACGCATTGTCTGTAGTTTGTGTATTGAATAAAATCTTTTTCCCAGTTCACCTAGTGTCCTACCTTCTAGAGAAGTAAGCTTATACCTCCCTTTTATTACTAATTGTAATTATTATCCATATTTCTGATACATGGAGCATCTCCAACCCAATACTTATTTAGTCAGACCTCCGTAGGAGGTATTAGCGTTGTAGGTCCCTACCTTCAAAGATCCTTAGGAGAGCGATTGATCACCCAGAATCTGGTTAAACCTGGAAAACCGAGCAGGGACAGTTAACTTCTGAAGGGCTCTGCAACTTGCGTACGTTAAAAAGGGGCGCTGGGAAAAAAGGGCGCCGGGTTTTAAACGATAAACATGGATAACGTTTAAAAAATATAATGTACTATATTTCGTTTAAAAATAATGTTTTATAAAGTTATAAATCATTAAATAATGTGCATGAAATTGGCAATTGTGAAAACGTTAATCTTCCGTTTAAAAAGTGAAACGTATAATAACGTTTAAAAAAAAATAGTAAGTAACCCTCCCTGTACCTACCCCTAACCCCTAGACCCCCGTGTTGGTGCCTAAACCTAAGACCCCCCTGGTGGTGCCTAAACCTAAGACTCCCCTGATGGTGCCTAAACCTAAGACTCCCCTGGTGGTGCCTAAACCTAAGACTCCCCTGGTGGTGCCTAAACCTAAGACTCCCCTGGTGGTGCCTAAACCTAAGACCCCCCTGTTGATGCCTAAACCTAAGACCCCCCCTGGTGGTGCCTAAACCTAAGACCCCCCTGTGATAAGCATTAATAACGTGTGAAAAAAAGATTGTACTGTTTTTCGTTTAAAAATAATGTTTAAAAAATTATAAATCATAAAATAATGTGTAATCATGAGAAGCAGTTATAAAACAGTAAAAGTCTCCGGGCGCCGCTTATAAAACGTTATTTTTCTCCGGCGCCCTTTTTTCCTGTCGGGCGCCCATTAAACGATATTTATTATGGGAGTGAATGGCGGCGCCCGATTTGTCCACTTGCCTCAGGCGCCCGAATTTACTGTTCCCCTGCAACTTACCTTTGTGAGAATTAACCACACAGTTTACATTTGATCTGATTACTCAACGGTACCACACCATTGGGCTCCCAGTCTCTCCTCACTTAGGTGCTCCTGGGTAAATGCCTACCACAAGAATCACCTATATCAACTACAGTTGTTTAGGTAAATAAACGCCAAGACCATTTCATGGCAATAGATAAGTAGGGAATGGGCCTGATTCAATAAACTGCTGTAAAGTTGCTGTGTGCAGGGAGTGCACGGCAATCTTACCAATACTAACGCTGGGGGAGCACCACCCGCTAACCCATTAGGGCCACACGCATTTCTATGGTAATGCACATAGCAACACACGTGTTAACCCAGTAAATTGTGTGACGCTAATGGGTTAATGGACGGTGCTCCCCCCATGTAAGTAATGTTGTTAACATCCTGCGTATGGCAACTTTACCCCAGTTTACTGCATCAAGCCCAAAAACTTCTTATTTTGGAAGCTGTGCTACCGTGTAAGCCCAAAAATAAGTCCTAATTAGAAAATAAGCCATAGAAAGATTGCATATAAGCCCTAACAGAAAAATATACCAATGTTTACGAAGTGAGCCACATTTACGGTAGTTAATATTATTACAGGGCCGTGGAGTTGGTACAAAAATCATCCAACTCCTCACTTTATGAAACCCCCGACTGATTCCAGGTACCCAAAATTGCTTTGGCTCCTCGAATCCGACTACACGGCCCTTGCAGGACTATGGAGTGGGTACAAAAATCATCCGACTCCTCAGTTTATAAAACCTCCGACTCCAGGTACCCATAGATTGCTCCAGCTCCTCCACTCCGACTCCACATCCTTGGTACCACGCGTTGCAACACATGGCAATAGTATTTTGACTTGGAATGAGCAAAATCATCCCTGACATTTTCGCGAGATTTTGACTTTTAATTGATCACAAATCAGTTGAGCGAAACTAGCACATTCCATTACCCAAAACAACCATAAGTAGAAGTGAAATAGATAAATCACATCACATGGTTAATATTTAAGACTGCGATCGATGAAAAGTTTGTGCTAATGTTTTCCTTCAATTTATGATTTACATGTAAAATACTTGTTCTTGCTTAAAGAGAACCTGAACTGAAAATACAAAGTCAAAATAACCATACACAGGTCATACTTACCTCCTGAGTAGTCTACTACTCAATCTCTTTCTCCTCTCCTGTGTCCTGTTTGTTCACTGTGATTGATGGATTTCTCCATCCTCCATTTTAAAAATGGTCATTACCCCATAACAGTTTCCTGGTCAGCACACTGTTAAACTGTAATATCGCCCACTTGAGCCATAGGAAAACATAGACGTTACCTTACACATTCAGTTGTAACTGACAGCTGCTGCTATATAACTGACAGCAACTGGTATATTTCAGTTCTGACAAAATATTGTCAGAACTGGAAGGAATCAGTGTGAGAAGAAAATGGTGATCTTCTGAAAGGAACTGACGGTGAGGTTAGTATGTAATATTCATTTGCAGCTACGTCATGTGTTAATTTTAAATAATTTTAATCGCTTCAGGTTCCCTTTAAAGGGGTTCTGTGGTGGTCTGGAAAAACAAAAAGTGTCACTTACCTGGGGCTTGTAACTGCCCCTTGCAGATATCCTGTCCCGCGCCGTCACTGAAGAATCCTCCGTTCCATGCCGCGGGACCGGGAGCTTACTGCACAGACGCAGCACGAAGTTTTCTCGTACTGCATCTGCGCAGTAAGCTCCCGGAGGCGCGAGCGAGAACGTGCGCATCTGTGGTGGAGCAGCCACAGTGACATTCGTCTAGTTAGACAAATAATTGGACGGTGACCCGCAGCAGAGAACGGAGGATTCTGCAGTGACGGACAGGATACCTGCAGGGGGCCGTTAGAAACCCTAGGTAAGTGACACTTTTTGTTTTTCCAGACCACCACAGAACCCCTTTAATTAGCATCCCATGAATTATTTGTAGTGAGAACACACACAACAGTCAACCCTCCAAAAAAACTATGGTCCAGCCAATCTCCACTCATCCAAATGATCTTAACTGTAGTTTAGTGATCCTTGTACCAGCATCAGACTGTAGGTCACACATTCACATTCACAGATGACCATTTCAGCCACCAAAAATCTGGAAGCATGAGGCTTAATACTAACATAACCATTGGAAAGGAGAGAAGAGGGAAGGAAGGCGAAGCTGCACCACTGCAGCAGTAGTAGCAATCGGCCAAGGATTTTACAACATGAGGATTTCTGACATCAGGGGACACCCACACAAAAGATAGCTACACACCAAAAAACTGTAAATTATCATTTTGGAGGACAGACATCTACTCTGTGCATGTAGCTTAAAGGCCCATTCCCACCAAAGATGGAACGGAGCAGCACCCACTGCTGTACACCATCACTTTCGAAACTCTGCTCTAAAAAACATGGCGCCATCTTCAAGGTGCATAGACGCACGTTCTAGCAGTGGGGATGGGTGGCCCTATTAATTTGTATTGTATGGTGCAGCATCACTCTGTATTTAACCAGGGGCAGCAGCAGCACCAAGCCATGTGCACCACTCCACACCAATGCCTGTGTAAACAAACTTTCCTATTATTCTCACACAGGAAATGATACTCATTTCTCCTTGTTCCTGCAAAGTCATCTGTCATGCATTGCACTATTCCCATCCCCAGTCCTCCTGAACCACAGACTGAGTAGGAGGGCAGCAAGAGGAGGCCAGGGACTGAAGCGCTAACAAACAGCATGACATGACTGGAACAGAAAGAGGTGAACTGACAGTTTAGGCATGGTTGGTAGAGGAGCCAGGGGTTCAGGGACAGCTGCCTTAATTAGTCTTTTTATAGATTCTCATGAGTAATGAGCACACACGCCTTATGCTTATTTGCAGTGACACCTATATTTACATCCTTTTGCCATAACTTAAAGAGTACCTGAGACGAGAACCGTCTCAGGTTGCATACTTACCTGGAGCTTCCTTAAGCCACAATAGTACTCGAAAGCCTGGCCAAGTCGCGCTTCACAGCGCATGTGCGGCACGCTCCCCCGTCACGCTCCCCTACCTGGGAGTGTTCTGCAATTGCTCGCAGTAGTACAGTGATGTGAAAAACGATTTGCCCCCTTCCTGATATCTTATTCTTTTGCATGTTTGTCACACTTAAATATTTCTGCTCATCAAAAACCGTTAACGATTAGTCAAAGATAACATAATTGAACACAAAATGCAGTTTTAAATGATGGTTTTTATTATTTAGTGAGAAAAAAACTCCAAATCTACATGGCCCTGTGTGAAAAAGTCATTGCCCCCCTTGTTAAAAAATAACTTAACTGTGGTTTATCACACCTGAGTTCAATTTCTGAGGTCACCCCCATTGTATACAATGCTGCCAGGTGTGTGTGTGTGTGTGTGTGGGGGGGGTGTCCCCCCACAGTCGTTCGTCGCAAGGAAACAAGCAAGATTCCCTGCCGCGACGACCGACTCTGGGGGGACACGCATGTCCCCGCAGGCTGCCAGCATTGTATACAAGCGAGAGGGCCAAGGGGGAGAAGAAGAACAACAGACGAAGGCGGCGGCTTCATGTGTTACATTGCCGCCGCCTTCATTTGAATTCCATTAAGTGCCAGTTCTGGCCACTTCAAATACAATGTATTCGTTGGCATTAACACTGTATAGTTACGTTGCGTATCAATGTAATTAGCGCCACCTGCGGCGCTTCCATTCACACAGTACTACGTTCACTAAGTATGAATGGAATTAGATACAACAGCGCATCGAAATTCGCTACAACAGCGCCACCTGCCGGATGCGCCCGGCTAACAGATAAGTAACCTTTATTTATGTGAGGCTGTCAATCAGATTCTTCCTCACTGCTGCCTCCATGACAGCCCCCTTCTGACAGACACCAGCACGTTGGAAAAAGATTTTACACAAAATGTTGTGACAACGCACTTCACAGGTACTCGCCCACTTACTCAGGTCAATTCAAAGAGTTGTGCCTGTACCTATAATAACAAGGGACTCTGATCCCAGCTCCCCTCCCCCTGCCAAATACAGTGATGTCTGGTTTCTAGTAGTTCTTCCGTCCCAGTGATCCCTGGTATTCTAGTTGTTCCCACCCCACTTCCTAATACAGGTTTTTGTTTGCAGCGGGTAACCAAAGTACCTGAACTATGCCCACACAAACACAAGGAGAATTTAGGCCTCTTTCCCATATGCAGCTAAACTGCTCAATTACATGCAGCCAAATGGTGGTGCATGTATATTTGTCTCATTTAATTTGAGGCAGTGTTACTCAGTGACCAAAAACACTCGTATTGCAACTGAGAATGGCAATGCTCAGATGCAACGTCATGGGGGGGGGGGGGGGGGGGGGTTTCACCTGTCCACTGCCTATGCCAAGCACTAGCAGGCAACCCGCTGTTGAATGGAAATAGCCAACAGGCAGTGAATTCACCACCTTCAGCTGTGATTCGTTCTGACACGTCCAATCTGCTCCTGATCAAACAACAGGCTCGATTTTCAGATCATCACTGCACAAAATCGATCCAATTATCAATCGACAGCAGATCGGAATGGTAGGAAATGATCAATTCGACCTGCGGTGCTGCTGGAAGTTGCACTGTGCACCAGCCTTTACAGACTCCATGCAGAGCTGGTCCTTGCTCACATTTGAAACAGAAACCCTTGTGTATGTCCAGCAAAACACTGTACAAACACATTTGTGACCGTCCAGCATAAACCGCCTTTTCACCCAGTATTGCAGGAAGGCAATGTGTGGGTAGACAGGAACTTTAGCACATCATTCATGTGGCAATGCTCCCCACCCCCAGCACACACGTGCAGTGGCCAGGTAAGGCCCATTCGGAGAGGAATTATTATTGGCTCGGGTGACTATCCGGCGGGTCACCGACCACAATGAGCAGAATGGATGCAGCGAGCTCATTGGCTCCGCCGCTCCAGCCTCAGACGCGTCTCCTTGTTTTGATTTTTTTTTTCACCCATTCCTAGCAAGAAGGAAGGAGTGTGTGGTGTGTCGGCTACGTCATATGGGCAGCCCGTCTCCTATTGGCTGCTGGTGCCTCACCAGACACGCATGTTGTTTTCGGTCAGGCCAGCTGCAGCCCCGCCCCTTCGCCTCGCGCTCCTCTGTCTGATTCATTGAGGGGGAGGGACAGGGCAGCGGAGGACAGCGGCGGCGCCACCTACAGGGGGAGAAGTGGGAGGGGCTACAGAACCTCCATACATACATTCATACAGACGGCCCCTCATATTAATAGCGGCGCGCAGAGGAGACGGGAGAATTCAAGAAGGGGGCAAAAGGGGTAAAAGTTTATCAGGGGTTTGTAGCTGTTGCTTGGATACCCGGAGTGTTCCCTGCTGCTGGGTGAGTGGATGGATTTGCGGGGGATGGAGGGATGATGGCTGGGAATGGCATGCTCACTGTACTGTGTCATATGATCAGAGTGGTCACACTGATGCCCTATGGCAGTCCATGGTACAGCTTGGGTGGCAGATCTGCTGTCATTCAGCTGGCTTGGTGGCTGCCATTATTAGAGTGGGCCTTATGTAGCTGGAATAAGGGTATAGCTGTGGCAAGCTCTATGGTGGCATACAGCTGGTCTGTATATTATTGCAGATCATGGCATGGTTGTGGTGAGAGCTGAGGTGCCATGGTTAGAGTGGACACTATATTACCATGTGGCTGTGATAGTGTTGCAGTTGTGGCAGGAACTGTGGTGGCATTACAGCTGATTTGGGTAATGTAGGTAATGGCATGGTCATAGTGGCAACTGTGGTGCCATGATTAGAGTGGGCACTATATTACAATGTAGTAGTGATACTGTTGCAGTTGTGGCAGGTACTGTGGTGGCCACAGCAAATCTGGGTATAGTATAGGTAATGGTATAGTTGTGGTTGGAACTGAGGTGCCATGATTACAGTGGGCACTATATTGCCATGTAGCTGTGGTAGTGTTGCAGTTGTGGCAGGCACTATTGCAGGTAATGGTATAGTTGTGGTTGAAACTGAGGTGCCATGATTAGAGTGGGAATTATATGGTTGTGGTTAGAATGAGCACTTATCATAATAGTGCTGTTGGGTTGAGCAATACTAGCTCCGACCTGTACTGTCATGTAGCTTTGTTGGCGACCACCATGCCTAGAATGGGCCCTGTGTTACCATATGTATACTTGTGATAAGCGTGTAGTTGATGTGGGCACTGTGGTGTTATACAGCTGATTTGGGTGTTACTATGCTTAGAGTTGGCAGGCTATTATAATTAAGATAATATCATAGTTGCCATGATTAGAGTGCCATGATTAGAGTGGGCACTATACGTTTGTGGTTAGAATGTAAAATGGGCAGTTATCATAATATGGCACATAATGTGTTGTTAGGGTACTGTCAGCAGCTACATTGGTGACTGGCATGACTAGAAAGGGGTCTGTATCACCATTTAGCTGTAATAAGTGTTTTATTGATGTGGGAATTGTGGTGCCATATAGCTGATTTATTTGTAAATGTGAAGCGTTTTGCCATGTTCAGGTACTATGCATCTGAACCTAAGTTGGGGGCTGCTGTTAGAATGGCGCTGTGTTAATATTTTTATAGTTAGAATGGGCATTGTAGTGTGGTGACCATACTATTGTTAGAGTGGACACGAAAGTACCATATGGTTGGTAACCATAAAATTAGGATGGACAATTTGATGACGTGCAGCTAGTTAATGATATGATAATAGTAAAATGGTATGGTTAGGTTAGAGACTGTGGTGCCATACAGTTCCTAAAGCTGAAATAGGTACTAGCAGTGTAGTTGAACGTGATAATGTGGTAGCTTACAGCTGAATTAAGTTGGTTGTTATGGCTGTGAGTAATATGGGTGGGATTGGCACAGAGCTGCCAAACTTCCAGGGTAATGCCATAGTCCAGGTGGGCATTATACTACCTTTGCAGCTTCTTGGTTTTAATTCTATTTAAAGCAAAGGTTTTTTTGTAGTGTATATCCTCAGTCACTTATGGATTATTGCTAATGAAGGTTGGTATTTTTGGCAAATTACTGCCATCCATTAGTGGAGCACTACACGTTTCAGAATTCTCAGCAGCTTAGTAGCAATGCATGCTGGAACTTGTAGTTTAGTAACATCTGGAGGACTTTGTTTTGCCCAGCCTTGATCTGGCTGCACTGAAAAGATAAAATGTGATGTTTAGTTGCTGTATGTTCCTCCAAAGAGGAGTGATCTGCAATAAAGTTATAAGAAATGCCCTTTGCGTGTTTGGTTGAGTTGGTAGTGTTGAAATGTTATTGTAGGTGGGATTAGTGGCTTGCAAACATAATTGCACAGTGTCATTTACAGCTGAATAAAGTAATGGATTAATTACTGAGTAATCTCTGAGA
The DNA here is from genome assembly GCF_040937935.1 of Hyperolius riggenbachi. Lineage (NCBI taxonomy): Eukaryota > Metazoa > Chordata > Amphibia > Anura > Hyperoliidae > Hyperolius > Hyperolius riggenbachi. The sequence continues at coordinate 73,492,382 of NC_090650.1, read as the reverse complement.
TGAATGGTGCTGCTGGCTTTCAGTAGCAGGCTAGTGATGGTGCTGACATAATGGGGCATGCCTTGCCTGGCATCAAGTTTAGAGTCTGGCTAAAAGAACATACTGTGATCATTAGGTATTGACTGTTGAATCTGTGATGGGACAGTCTGTACTGTTCTGAATATTGGCATTGCTATAAAACTACTACCCCTGCTATGTGTGTGTTAATTACTCCTATTGAATGATTTCCTGTTCTTAAAGGGAACCAGAGAGGAACTCAGTTTAAAAAAAGAAAAAGCTTTTATACATACCTGGGGCTTCTTCCAGCCCCAGATGCACGGATCGCTCCCACGCCGCCGTCCACCGCTTCCTGTATCGGCGGTACCGGGTCCCGTCACTTCCGGCGGACACGGGCAATTGTCCGCATGAGCAGGGGCTCCCTTCATACCCTTACGCGTGCGGCTGCTCAGTATGCAGCTGCACGCATACCGGTAAGTGTATGCTGGGAGCCTCTGTGATGCGGACAATTGGCCGCATCCTGCCGCCGACTGTCCGAAACTACGGGACCCGGTACCGCCAGATACAGGAAGCGGAGGACGGCGGCGTGGGAGCGATCCGTGCATATGGGGCTGGAGGAACCCCAGGTATGTATAACAGCTTTTTTCTGGGGCCTCTGGTTCCCTTTAAATAGAATCTGAAGTAAGAGGCATATGGTGGCTGCCAAATGTATTTTCTTTTAAACAATACCAGTTGCCTGGTAGACCTGCTGATCTCTTTGGCTGCGGTATCTGTACCACACACTTAAAATAAGCATGCAGCTAATCTAGTCAGCCTTCAGTCAGAACATCTGACTTATATGCTTGTTCACGGTCTACAGGTAAAAAGTATTTAAAGGGTACCTGAAGTGAAACAAAGGTGCTCAGTTTAATTTGCCTGGGGTTTCTCCCAGCCCCTTGTAGTGATTCAAGTCCCTTGCTGTTGTTCTGCTTTGATCCGTTCAGCAGCTCTACCTCCAAAAGCCGGCCAACTCAGCCAGTTGTGGGCCACTGCACAAGCGCAAGCCTTCTCCATTGTGCTACGGTAGCTGGAAGCGTTTGGCGCATGCACAGTTGCAATTTTTGCAAAACGCTCACAGGAGCGCAAATGAGGAGGCACTTCACCCGGGGCCACCCATGTGGCTTTTGGAGGCAGCAACTGCTGAATGTGTCAGAGGAACGACAGCGAGGGACCAGGACTACAGGGGGCTGTTAGAAGCCCCAGGTAAGTTAAAGAGGAACTCCAGTGAAAATAATGTAATAAAATAAAGTGCTTAATCTTTACAATAATTATGTATAAATGATTGTCAGTGTTTGCCCATTGTAAAAGCTTTCCCCTCCCTGATTTACATTCTGACATTTATCATATGATGACCTCTTTACTGCTGGCAGGTGATGTCAGTGGAAGGAGATGCTGCTTGCTTTTTTTGGCAGTTGTAAACAGCTGTTATTTCCCACAATGCAACAAGGCTCCCACAGTGTGATGTCAGAACCATTGTCCTGACATCACACGGTGGGAGGGATTTCACCATAAAATCAGCCATGCAGAGCCCCCTGATGATCCGTTTGGGAATAGCAAAAGATTTCTCATGGGAAAGGGGGAATCAGCTACTGATAGGGATGAAGTTCAATTTTTGGTTACAGTTTCTCTTTAAACTGGGCACCTTAGTTTTACTTTCGGTTTCCTTTAATGCGTAGGGCAGCCAGGCAATTAAAGGATATGTCCGACAATCTAAAAAAATAAGCTTCTCTCACCTGGGGCTTCTTTCAGCCTGTAGAAGTCTTTTAGGTCCCACGGCGCTGTTCCACCTTGAGCCAGGCCTCTGCTCTTCCCTCTGTAAGATCATGACCTGCAGCTGTGTGCGGATCTTTTGCACGGGCGCGCCGAGCCTCTCTTCATCAAGCTGTGCTTGCAGAGCTCTCCCAGCAACGGGAGCGTGATCGCTAGAGGTGCGCATGTGCAGAAGATCCTGACCCAGCCATGGGTCACGATCTTACGGAGGGGAGAGTGGAGGCCTGGCTCAGCGCGGAACTGCCCCAATGGACCTAACAGACTTCTAGGGGCTGGAAGAAGCCATATGTGTCCTTTAAAAGAAAATGGGTCTTTCAGCCTCCATATTCCTCTCCCTTCAGGTGTGCTTTAGATGCTGGAATTGGGAAGGAACTCACCTGCTTAGGTATGAGTCTCACAAGAAATGTTTGTCCTGTTTGGGGTTGTGAGAGATACAGGTTGCATTCTTCAAGGACTAGGAAACAGCGGAATCAGTGATGTTTAGGGCATAGCTGGTAAATGGTGGAATGTATAGAAATGGCATGGGTGAGCTAGTAACATCTCCTAGCAGAAATGTGGAGCTTACCATAGCATTAGAAGTGTGCTAGACTGTTATCCTCTAGCATCAGTGCAGGTTTAAAATCACTGGTGTGAAAAATGCATGTTGTCAGTAAAATAACACCTGCCTGCATGCTTATTCAGTGACATACTGATGACCTACTAAAACAGGCCCCAGTATTCCTATACTAATGACGACACCTTTTCTTTTAAAAGTTGGGACTGATTCAGTCATTGCTCTTCCTCTATAACAGTAATGAATGGTGTCTAGATGTGGTAGTATTTTTGTTAATGGGCCTCTGTAGTTTATTGATATTTCAGGCTGAAGAGATTCTGGTAATGGAATGTATTGATCACACATTCATTCAGAAGTTTCAAATGAACTGACTGTACAAAGGCTTTGATGTCAGAGAAGGAGGAGTTTAGTTTTGTTATTTTAGCCTGATGTGAGTAGTTGTGTGAATCATAGCCCATAATAAGGGTGACTTGCTGTCCAGGATTACTAAATAATTTTTTTATAGGCCTTAAAATTAGATACAGACATCTATGATTAACAGGAAGTAAGTGTCTATGTGTATATACCTATGCATGCTTACTATACAAAGGCCTAACCTGCATACAGGTTGGTTTATACAAAACTGTTTAAAGGGTAAACCCATGTTAGTAGAAGAATCTGTTCAATACAGCCTGTCACTATTCAAACCATTTTAACTGAATACTATTAAACATTATTATTTAGTTTTTATGAAATTTGCTGAAAACCATGGCAACCGCTAGGTGTTAAAGGGTTTCTTTCGCGAAAAAAGTAGGCAGTTAAAAAATGTGACAGATGACAGGTTTTGGGCCAGTCCATCTTTTTAAGAGGGATTCTCAGGGCTTTCTTTCTTTTCCAACAGCATTTCCTGAACAGCAGTTTAACTGCCAAAATAGCAAGATACCAGCCGGCCTCCCTAATCACTTGCACACTATTATGTCAGTTAGATTTTGCAACTGTTGTTCAGGAAATGTTGTTGAAAACAAAGAAAGCCCCGAGAATCCCCCTTAAAAAGATGGACTGGCCCAAAACCTGTCATCTGTCACATTTTTTAACTGCCTACTTTTTTCGCGAAAGAACCCCTTTAAAGATAACTAGCATCCTTGTATGTCAGCACAAAGCAGGAGGCAAAATTTTGTTGTTCACTTGGTACTTATCGCAATAGGGGGAAGCCTCCAGGTCATACATGTCAAACGCTGGCCTGTGGGCCAAATCTGGCCAGCAGAGCCATAAAATTTGACCCACATATGGCTACTCTAGAGTCTAGACCACCAGGGAAGCTTATCTGAAAGTGAAGCTCTAGATCACCAGGGAGGGAAGGGAAAAGCACTAGGTACCAGGGAATTGTATAGGAAAAGTAGTTGGACCCCTAGATACCAGGGTACTGGATAGGTAGGGAGCGTTCTCCTCAGACCCGGCTGTCATCGGCTCACCTCCTCCTATGCTGTAAGCAGAGTTGCACACAGAAGCAGCGGCTCTGCATTCTCTCAGATCACCCCACTCGGCTACTTTTTCATGCCACCCGGCTGAAAAAAAATTCTGGGTAGAACACTGGGTTGGGGGCAACTAAACACCAGGGGACTCTATGGGGGGGGGGGGAGGGTGCACTACACACCAGGGAACTGTATAGGGTAGAGAGCAGGGCCACTAAACTCAAGAACTGTATAGGAGAGGGAGGGGGAACTACTAGACACCAGGGGATTCTATAAGGAAGGGAAGAGGGCCACTAGACACCAGGAAACTATATAGGGGAAGGAGGTGGGTCATTGAGAATGGCCCACGGCTTGGTAGTAATGTTTAATTTTGTCACACTTTATATTTGAGCTTGACACCCCTGCTCTAGATGGTCCAGAGGCTTCTCCAATGCTCCTACCCCCCTCCTGCACTGGGACCCTCTAAACAATCTTCATCATCGATATCGAGGATTGGTCGTGTCCAACATCCCCTCTGTGTAAGCGCAGGCTCGAATCCGCTGGCACCTGCACAGTGTGGCCGCACTCATACTTGGAGGGGATCTTGGCTGTAAAGATGAAGAGCGTCCCAGCTGGCAGTGGAGGGAATCAAAGTGGATTGGGGAAGCCTTGTGTCCATCCTATTACAAAAAATGTGCGACTCAGACACTACGAAAGCTAAAAGTTTACCATGAGGCCCATTTAATTCCTGCCTCCTTTTTACGTATCCTTTATTTTACATATATATATATTCAGGATGCTTAATTCTACTTCCTTCTTTCTTCCAGCTACATATTAATAAACAAATGCCAAGACTCGAGGAGCACTGCTGGAGTTGCTCTTGCGCCAGAGGGGGACACAAGAACACCATCAAGATAAGCACTTGGCTTACTCACAGAATCGGAGAAGCCATGTCCTCCCTGAACGCCCTCCTCACTTTGGCCTACAGCACCTTATCTAGCAGCCAGGGCCGCAGCCTCATCCGGAGAAGTGTGGTCCTCTTCACTGTTGGTGTTTTCCTTGCCTTGGTGCTGAATCTTCTCCAGGTCCAAAGGCATGTGACCCTATTTCCTGAAGAGGTGATTGCCACCATCTTTTCTTCAGCATGGTGGGTTCCTCCGTGTTGTGGCACTGCAGCTGGTGAGTATTATAACACTGCCCCAAGTAGACTCCAGGATGTAGTTTGCAGGTGCTGATACCGCTCCCAGGCTGTCATTTGTGTCCAGACTGTTAGAGCTGGAACCCACTAGGGCAATTTTGGCAGCATTTTGGGATCGCCGACAATTCCCGGTGATTCTCAAAAAGGCTTTGCCAATACAAGTTTGCGTTGGGGAACCCACTAGTATGATTGCGATTAGGGTTAATCTCAATCGCAGGACATGTAGCATTTTGAGCGTGTTAGCGTTCAATGCTAAAGTATGTAAGCACTGCAGAAGTGCTATTTAAATCAATTTTTGGGGGATGAGTGATTACGATTTCAATAAACTTTATAATACTCATCAGGTATCACGATTTCCTGTGTCCGTCTGTCACCCCGCCCCCAAAGGAAGAGCAGAGAAGCATCTATGACCTCTTCCTTTGGGGGCAGGGCTATGGATGGATGTCAGGCACCTGGTAAGTATAATAATTTTTTTTTGTTTTTTTTTTTATGTGAATTGCTAATCGGAAGTGCTGTACAGTTTGCGCTTTACTTACAGCACTGCAGTGATTCCTAGTGGGTTCCAGGCCTTACTCATATTTATGAAAGTGGACCAGACCAATTCAGAAAAAGGCTGTGTGACAGTATTGCAGTGGGCAGTTTGCTCAGTGTCTTGATTTAGTGCTGCTTGTTCACACTGATAGTTAAATTCTATGGTTACCAAGTGGTAACTGATAGTTAAAATATATGGTTACCAAGTGGTAACTGCTGATATTCTAGGGATCTACGACTATTTAGTCGCTGTATAATGCTACCATTTTCCACCAAGTGATTAAAGAGACACTGAAGTGAAAAAAAATAAGATATAATGAATTGGTTGTGTAGTACAGAATTACTTGAAGATTAGTAACAAAGAAAATATTCTCATATTTTTACTTTCAGTTATATAGTGTTTTTTATAACATTGCAGCATTCTATAATATTTGCAGTTTACACACTACTCAGCATCCTAAATGATTTTACAGAGCAGGCCAGTAAACTTTTGAACTGTCTACTGGAGAGAAAAAGATACGACTGACTGAGTGTTAAGATAACCAGCTTCAGAAGACAAAGCTCTCTGCAGCTCTGAAAGTCATGGAGCTCAATGGTTCTTTTGCATAGATAACTGGAGTTTCTTAACTCTTCCTTTACTGGAAACCATATTAGACTCCTATCTCTGCTCCTATTTCTTAGCTGTACTACACATATAAATCATTATATCTAAAAAAAAAATTCACTTCAATGTCCCTTTAAGCAAACAGCTTTATTGAATAATCAACACTGTGGTCAAGCGACTAATGGACCGCATGCTGCAAGTGAGATCCTATGCGATTCTCCTTTACTAATCGATCTGGATGAGATGTTGTGCGCCATACTCTGAAACCAAAAATTCGATTGTGTGTCCATGAAAATCGCAAACAGTAACGATTCCTTCATGAGCGACTGATACTCACCATCCTGCCTGATTGAGTTGGTCGATTTGACCAGATAATGGCCAAATCCCATCGTTCAAGCAGAATGGAACATGATCGATTTCTCCTGTGATTGGTTAAAATAATCGAATGGTCGATCGAGCAGAAAAATCCAAGTCATGTGTGGGCACCTTCTGACATAGTGAATGGGATGCTATTGAAGTGTCCCCCCTGAAAGCTATCGACAATCTGATTGTCGCTAGCCTCCTTTGCTGGAAAGGCACTCCTGCATTACACCCACACCAGCGTTAGGAATGTCCCTACCAGCATCACTCACCTCACTCTCCACGCCTCTGTCAATGCTTCCATACTTGGCACTGAGCGCGCTAAATGCTGCATGTTCTGCGATTGCAATTAACCCTAATTGCAATCGCACTAATGGGTTCAGACCCATTTAGATAGACTGGCAAAGTGATTTTTAAAATTGCTGGCGATTGTCGGCGATGCCCTAGTGGGTCCCAGCCCTGAGTGCCATGGACAGCCACGCCACCTTCTACCAGTCCTGACTGTTTTCACAATAATCACATTATAGCCTCAGATGCATTTACAATGATTTATTAAAACCTCCTCCTTCTATCTGTGCAAATTGATTTTTATTATCTTTATTACTTTTGAACAAACAGACTAGGCAGCTATTAGACTGAAATTCAATCTGAGGATTAGCACAACCTCCCTCCTACATTGCAGACGCCTGCTTGGCATACTCTAGATAGCACAGGAAATGTTGTAAGTTCTGAGCCTTCTGATTGGCTGCCTCCAGAACTGGTGAGGTGCCTGCCTCCGACATCATTGGCTTTTGTGTTTAACATGCCACTGCAGAAGAAATGAAAGTAAGGAAGTGACTGAGAACTTAGGAGAATTAGCTGCCTGCCAGCTCAGCGATAAACGTCTCTGGGGACAGTAAAAGCAAAGACAAGGAGGAGGGGAGGAATGCCTGTCTCTTTCACTTTTGGCTTGAGACCTTTAATATATTTGTGAAATAGGATTACTGTATCTTTTCTTTTGAACGGTTTGTTACACACGTTATGCATTGGTTATATATAAATATATGTTCTCTACTCAGTTTGTTTGAGAACACAGATGATTAATGTAACTTTTGAAATTAGGTGAGAGAAGCATAAGGCATTTTATTTTTATGTATTTACATAGTGCTGACATCTTCTGCAGCGCTTTTACTGATTATATAGCCATGTCACTAACTTTCCTTTAGAGGGTCTCAAACCGGGGACCAAGCACTGCAAGGCGAGAGTACTATCCACTACACTACTGTGTTGTGTTGTGCTTTGGTTCTGAAAATAAGCATTAAGGCTGTAGGCCAAGGTTTATGTTCAGTTATAGAGAGTCCCGAGTTCGAATCTACCCGTATATATGTGTGGGTGTTGTGCTTAGGTTTCCTCCAACATCCCAGAACCACGTTTAAGTAGTCAATTGGTTTAACCAAAAATTGACCGGAGACTATGTGCTAGGGATTACATTGTGAGCTTCATTGAGGGCCATGACTTTGTAAGTTAGTTTCTGCAGTAAAAGTCAGTTCTATATAAATACATGATACTAATTATTATCTGACAGACTATATAATATGCAGGTATACGAACACTGGTGCACTGGCTTTTCTTACTGAGGACTGTTGTCTCTTTCTCTCTCACTGTGCGGTGGCAAGATTTTCTTGCCTTATCTCCAGCATGATCTTATTGAATTGAGGCCAATATCTGGTATGTCAACTGGCTACTCCCCCATATCAGCCCTGGAATGTGGTAGGAACAATAAACTAATAGGGGCATTCGAATTCAGGCTCCTTTGAGGATCAGTTAGTGACATTGATCTTCAGAGCTCTCTGAAGTGTTAAAACTCAATAGCTGGATAATCATGATCCCTGTTTTGGAAAATCAGTAATACAATATATTTTGACTAATCTGACTACTTTTGGAGGAAGACCCTATCAGCTACAGCTACCCTTTTGCCTCTGTGTTGTTTTAATGCTGTTAGTTACAGTATAATGCAGACCCTATTTAAAGTTTATTTTGTTTTTCAGCTGTGGTCGGCCTGCTGTATCCCTGCATTGACAAGCATCTTGGAGAGCCACACAAGTTCAAGAGGGAATGGGCCAGTGTCATGAGATGTATAGCAGTTTTCGTTGGCATTAACCATGCCAGTGCAGTATCCTTTCATTTTTGTGATATTCGTAGTAAATGTTTAATAGTGTTGCACAGATTAGAATGCATAGCATAATAAGAGTTACATGCATAAGTGGCAGAAGCCAGTTTGATGCCCGATGCTGAAAGAAATTTCTTCTGTATCTGATAGTGTCTATTAACCTGACAAGACCGTCCATTGTGCTGAACTGGAACTTCCTTGTGAATTTGTCTTTATTTCAAGACGCAACCAAAAAGCCAATGTTTGAAACCACAGCAGGTCCCTTCATCAAGGCAAGAATTGTTCAATAACAGCAGTCTGTCTGCCGCTCTGTGTACTGTCACGGACAATATGCTTGTTCAGGGTAAGCTGTGATGTGCAGCGTACTGCAGCAGCTGCTCATACACTGCACAAAGCAGCCATGAGGGCATGGTGCTGATCACCCTGAACAAGCTCATTTTCTGTGACCGTTCACAGAGCGGCAGACAGACTTTACCATTGAGCAATTTTTGCCTTGATAAAGGGATATGGAGTGGTCCCGAAACTATTGCTTCTTGGTTGTGTCTTGAAATATAGACAGTCATAAGAAAGTGCCAGTTTTTAGCTTGGTGATTACATGGAGACGCGTCATCCTCCAGCATTGACTGAAGAACTCCTATTTCAATATTGCAGCTAAGCGAGTGCAAGACAACCTCTACCGCAACCATTATCGTAAAAGGACCAGTCCATTATCCTGGGTTTGATCACACGTTGATCACAAGAGATCTGTACAGACTTGCTCATCTAAATGAGTAAAATTACAGGTATTCTACTACTTAATTACGATAGTACACTATCATAAATCTTAACCGATATTTTACTGTAACCTAACCCTACTCTTACACAGAACCCTCCCTCCATCGATGCATAACCCTAAGAGCCCCCCCCATAAGCAATTGCTGTTTTTCTGAGCAGGTCAGTTGCAGAGAATGGGTGATGCCTGTACAGACAGACATCATACTATCTTCCAAAATGATCATGGAAGGTCGTGTTCAGTGTCATTGCAAAACTTACTCATATCTTGTGACTTTCCCAAGAGGGTACAATTAAGACAATGTCGCAGAGAGAAAAAAGTCTTAAGTTTGTTGTTTTTTTTTTTTTTTTTTTTTATTATTTTGGCGACAATATTGCCAGCTGTGTCAGGGTGTAGATAAAGTTTTAGTAAGAATGGAAATGTCTGAAATGAATGGAATGGAAATGTCTGGAATGAAAAGCTACAATGTTACAACACTCTGTTCCTTAACATCACATTCTACCAGAAACTGGATTTCGCAAACAATGTTCAGCTCTCGTTAACACTAGCAGCCTTGTCTCTAGGCCTTTGGTGGACCTTTGACCGATCACGCAGTGGTCTTGGATTAGGCATCACAATAGCCTTTCTTGCAACGCTCATAACTCAGTTTCTTGTCTACAATGGGGTTTACCAGTAAGTAACATCTTGTATATAGTAATGCTGTGAATTTACCACATAGTGTTTCATGTAAATGCTTTTATTGTTCACATTATAAACTGTTCACCCGCCAAAACATTTTGAACTGGAAGTCAATGTTTCTATAGGTACTTAGTTCTGAAATCTATTTCAGTTGTGTGTGTATATAACTGCTAAATGTAGACAGTATTTCCATGTTCTCTGATATATTGCTATTGTACTGTAGTGTTTTTGTACAGAATATGTGCTGCAGTTTATAGATTATACATTGCTGGACAATGCAACACCAGCTAACATTTTTAAAAGACACCCGAAGAGAGAAATACAGAGCCTGCCATATTTATTTCTCTTTAAACAATACCAGTTGCCTGGCAGCCCTGCTGATCTCTTTGGATGCCGTAGGGTCTGAATCGCACACCTGAAGCCAGCATGCAGATAATCCAGTCCAAATTTTTGTCAGAAACACCTGCATTCTTGTTAAGGGTCTATGGCTAAACGTTTTTGAGGCAGAGGATCAGCAGGAGAGCCAGGCAACTGGTATTGTTTAAAGGGAAATAAATATGACAGCCTCCTTGTCCCTCTCACTTCAGATTCCCTTTAAAGCATACTGGAACCATGCTTTCTTTCCCTTGATCTTCCATGTTCTACAGACCTCTTTTCCACAGAAGGCAGTGAATTCACCACCTGTCAGCTGCTCCCATTCACCGGCTGGGCACTTGCTAGCGCTTGGCACAGGCAGCGGGCAGGCAATGCACCTGAACATGGCGGTTGATATTCTCATACGTGATATGAGACTTTTTTTTTTTTTTCCCCTTTACTGCCACCACATGTTAAATATGATGCGCGGTCGTCATGATGACAGGTAGCAATCTCACTATATAGGATTACAGCTCCACCCGGAGGATGGATGGAGAATTGTAGCACTGTGCAAGGGCAGCCGAAGATCTCACTTTGGTATGATTCCCCTCCCCCCCTCTAAAACAACAGAACGAGAACTACATCAGAAATCCCATCATGCTTTGCACAGCATCAGGGAAAAAATACCCGGGCAGTTTTTTTTTCTGTGCAGCTAAAAATGAGGCATGGGTAAGAAAAACAAAATTCTGATGCTGTGAAACTGTATGCTGGGTTTACACCATACAATTTTCTGTTAGATTTTCTGTTAGAATGCATAATCAGATTTTTTTTTTCCTGTAGAGAATGGTCATTATCTCTGGTGCATTGTCTTCTGTTTATCTCCTGCTGAGTAGAACAATGCCTAATTGCTCGGCAGATAGATCGTAAGATAGGTACATTTCCAACATATTGAACTTTATCTATCTGGCAGGTAAATCTAACAGAAAATGGTATGGTGTAAACCCAGCATTAAAGAAACACCAAGCCTTTTCAGTGCTGCTGAGTAGATTTTTAGTCTGGGGGTTCACTTTAACAGTAAATTTCTACCTGTCGTCTAGTCTTCTGTAAAATAAAAAACTGATCACTCAGAAGGGAAAGGAGCAGTGCATGGTAGCGACTACAATTGCAGATTGCTAGCAGAGTCCGCAATAGACTGGATGAGGATATCAGACATAATAGAAGCTAACTTGAAATGGGTATACAGTACCATCTTGTGTGAGAGAAGTATAAAAAAAAAAAAAGACTCTTGTCTATCCAGAGTTCAGGTTCATTTGAGGCGTTTAGTTCTTTGTGCCTTGCTTTGTTTAGTGAAAAAGATGTCGTTTTTGAATTCCTGCATTACGGACAAGAGCTGTGTCTATCTGGGAACGCACAGCCGGTGCTTCTGCAGCGAGTACTGACAGCCAGAGAGGCATACACTTTGAATTGTGTGATGTCTATAGTATGTCAGCTTCTGCGTGGGCTGGTACTTGTCACAAGTATAGCAGGTGCCTGTATTGTGCGATTCCTTAGGAGCAGTAAGGAAAGCTGTGTGCTGGCAGACCCAGGCTCCTGCTGTCAGCCATGGAATAAGCATTAGTATGTCAGCTATTGTGACAGGTTCAAAGCAAAATGTAGGGTACGTCGTAGGAAAACAGCTTGCATAGTGTTTTTGGCCAGTATTAAAGCTAAGGTAAAGACAAGGCAGCCCAGCATGTAGCAGAGTCACGATGTTGATGTTAAAAGTCTTCGAGAAGCCGTCATTTTAAAGGAGCTCTGAATCTCTGCTTTTTGCAACTTAAACTTTTTGCTTTTCTAAATGGCATCTCTGCCTCCACCGTTGTCCAGTACCCCTAAAGGAAAACCTAGAGAAATGCACCCTGTGTGTATTTAGAGAGTTTAGCCGAATGCCCCCCTCATCTGTGAGTAAGCAAAAGTTGTAATTTGATCCCTCAGCCATGTCAGCTGGCAGCCACAGCAGAGAGCTAATTGGTAAACTCAGGATGTTAACAATACGTTTGCTTCCATGAAAGCCGGAAGTAGACACACTGCAGATTTATTGCAGGATTTGCAGCAGCTGTGACAAAGAAATGTTTTTCATCAAAGGTTATTATTCTGTTGCTGATCTTTTAGAACAGAGACAATGTTCTAAGTTCAGGTCCGCTTTAAGAGGTGTGTTGTTTTTTTTGCTAGAATTTAAGCTGTGATTGGCTCACAATCCTCATAGGGTTATGAGCCAATTTTATTGGCGTACAGAGTTCAACTGTCTAGACAGCCGAGCAGGCAGACTAAATTGGGGACCGAGTGACCGGATTCCATGGCAACAAGGAATTGAAATCTGTGCCCTGGCATAGGTGTAGATTTCAATTACTTGCGTCCGTAATAAGTCAAAGCAGACCTGAACTCAGAACTTCCTTTCTGCTTTAAAAGATACGCAACAGCATAATAACCTAAAGAATAAAGAATTACATTTCTTTGTTACAGCTTACAGAACTCCTGCAATAAAGCTGCAGTGTCTACTTCCTGGTTTCATGGTAGCAAAGAAAGGGTTAACATCCTTTGCTTACATATTGGGTGTGTCTGCTGAGACTGCCAAATTTTTGTGCTGACACAGCTGAGAGATCAAATTACACTTGTGATTGCTTACAGATGAGGGGGAATTGCACTCTTCTCTCTAAAAACACACGGTGCATTTCTCTCTGATTTCCTTGTGTCCTGTGCAAGAGTTCAGGTCCACTTTAAGGTTCTCAAACCTTAAACTGTAACTTTAGTCACAGTAAAGAGCCCGTATTGCTTTCAGTTTACCATGGCTGAAATTAAATTTCCCCTTTTCTAAAATGGTAGTTGTTTTTATTACATTCTACAATTATTTTTTCAAAAACTTCTGTTTGAGTGCTGTTTTGCTCTTTGACCCTAATAACTCCTTACATTGCTTCTGAATGAGCAGGTCAGAGGAATTAATGTTTTGCTCTATGCTGTGCAATGCTCTGCAGCCATCAGTCCCTCACGGCCATCAATCCCTTACCACTCCTCCCCTACCCACGTGTACAGATATTTTCCAATGCATCCGATCACTACTTACAATGCATTAACTGCACAAATTAATTGAAAGTGAGTTGATTGGATGTGTCGCCCCAGTGGATATCCATCAAACGACCAGTGTGACTGAATTGGCCAGAAAAATCTTGACATATGCCAAGCTTTATTGTTACTGATGGTATAGAGAGAGGCCAGTCTACAGGCAGTAGCATGAACCTTCTTGCTATGCAAACAGTTCATACAAGCATCATTGTTCAAGAATGCACAGTTCACCTTTATTTTGTTGACCTCTTCCTCGTTTCTTTCAGGTACACGTCTCCAGACTTCCTGTACATTCGATCCTGGCTGCCTTGCATATTCTTTTCTGGGGGCGTGACTGTTGGGAACATAGGACGACAACTAGCAATGGTAAGTCAGGCTTTGTTTTGTATAATCTCTTTTATTCATCATCTTCAATACAGTATTATCCCTTTTAAAGTTAACTCAGAGTGATCAGGAAAAGTAGATTACTATATCAGAAGTTTACTATATATCAGAATTGGTCATAAATTTTATATTTATACAGAAGCGTTTGCTGGGACCTGAGGATTGAGTTTACTATAAGGAGATTCTACTGTACATATAAATACATTAGTCCATCATATCAGTCCTATACCGCTATCACATGACTGGCTGGACAGAATGACAGGCATTTTTGCACATAAGGCAGTTTGAATTCTATGTATTTCAGTTATGCATTTTGTGGACTGCCTACAGTTAGGCTTGGTTCACACATACAAGGTGTCCAGTCCTTGCCAGTTGGCATCAGTTTTGCATGAGTTTTCTATGGCTTGGTTTACATTTCTGGTCCAGTCCTCTCATTTCTTTATCTGTTTTCTGTGCGTGTGTTCACACATAGGTGTACGGTTCAAATTCTGTCATGCAAAACTGACTGGACTGGAATGGGCCGGAAATGTACATATTTATGAGTGAACCAAGCCTTAGGCTTTAACCACTTTATCCACAAACAGGGCTGTGGAGTCGGAGTCGTGGAGTCGGGCAATTTTGGGTGCCTGGAGTCGGGAAAAAATGCACCGACTCCGACTCCTAATGAATTTGTAACTGTAATTAAAATAGAAAATATGATAAAATGTTCTATTTCTCAGATAATAGTCATTAAAAATAATGTGTATATATACAGTATATATACAGTAATAGCCGTGCTTAGTCCACAAAAATGAAATAAACCAATCAAAATTAGTTACTTGTGCTGCTTCAATAAAGCAGTCCCCGTATTTTTAAGGTCAGATATACATATCTGATTGTGACTGTATATATGATGTGTACACCGGAATCTCTTATATATACTAAATAACATCTATGCTGTAAGAATAAAGCCTGATGTGTAGCTGTGTCACTAATAGAGATGGTCAACGAGATGGAAATAATTCTGCATTGATGCTGATTTATGCAAATGTATGCACTCCCTTTGCTAATGGTATCAAATAATTTGATATGTTGTTAAAATTTGGTTTGGTGACTACAAATTAAACTGAGACGGATGAAAAGTAAAGTTTTATACATACCTGGGGCTTCCTCCAGCCCCCTTCAGGCTAATCAGTCCCTCGCTGTCCTCCACCACCCGGATCTTCTGCTATGAGTCCTGGTAATTCAGCCAGTCAGTGCTGTCTGGCCGCATGCCGCTCCCACAGCCAGGAACATTCTGCACCTGCGCAATAGTGCTGCACAGGTGTAGTATGCTCCTGGCGGCGGAGTGTGTGCATGCGCACTACGCCCGACTGGCTCAAGTACCTAGACTCATAGCAGAAGATCCAGGTGGTGGAGGAGTACAACGAGGGACTGATTATCTTGAAGGCGGCTGGAGGAAGCCCCAGGTATGTATAAAACTTTAATTTCATCTGTCTCAGGTTTACTTTGTTACACAGTAGTACTATACTCTACATATGCACTCCCCACAGAGCTGCAGGGAATCCACTGAGAATGCTGTGCACATTGAACACAGAGGTGTTGTCTGTTTACAATCTCCTCCTTCCCCTGCAGAGTACCTGCACATCATTCTTACATGTACCCACACTTACATTGCCTAGGGCCTGATAGATGTTCTTTGTTCCGGTTTGTACCTTTTACAAGTACTCTTACCAAGGACTAGTTTTAGTCTAAAGGGAATAAATATAGTAGTCTACATATCCTTCTCACTTCAGTTGTGTAAAATTCCTAAGTGTTGGCAGTTAAGAGACGAATTTCATGTTACATACTTTTAATCAACAAAATTGTAATATGCAAATTAGAGGAGTCGGAGTCGGTGGAATCCTAAACTGAAGAGTCTGAGTCGGTGGATTTTTGGACCGACTCCACAGCCCTGTCCACAAGTCAGTAGATATACGTCCTCTGTGACTTCATCTAAGCCACTTGTACAGAAGCAGTGCTGTGCAGGATTGGGCTTGCTCCTGTGCACATTTCTAGCACTATCTGATGCAGCACTAATTGGTGAATGGGAATATATGTTTCCTGAGCTAATGAGATTGATTTTTACCATTAAAAATACTTTTATTTTCTCATTTCATAGTGAAAAATACACTCTAGCATTATTTCAGAATCAAATATCTTCACCATAAATTGTGACCGGAACATAATCTAAGTTTTGTTATAAGCAGTAAGAATAGCCAAACAAAATTTGTGTTTTTTATCTACAGTAGCACTTTTTATTTTTAAACTGGAATTGGTAAAACTGAAAAAATGTTTTTCCTATGTTTTTCTTTGTTTTCCCATTAAAATTCATAGAAAACAAAATTGTTCAAGGGAAAAAAAAATGGCATACAATGAAAGCCTAGTTTGTCTTGAAAAAAACAATTATATATTTCATTTCTGTGTCGTAAGTAGGGATAAAGTTATTTCTGATTAAATAAGGACATAGCTAAACTGTCAAAACTGCTCTGGTCCATAAGTGGGAAAAAGGGTCTGGATGTGAAGTGGTTAATGTGTTCTAAGGATAATAAAAAGTAAATGACTAATTGACATGGTGTTGTTTCATTGCAGGGTCCCACAGAGAAAGCACACACAGACTAATTGTGTACAAACCACACCCATGGACTAAGAGGAGAATTGTGCTGACACCGGTACAGTTTGCACTATGTTACTGAGTAACGATCCGCAAACTTTCTAACTGCAAACGGGCTAAAATGTGAAGTCTGCTTCTCCATCATCCGGTCATTACATTTTGTTGTGTGCAGAACTTTCTTATTGCTTCACGGATAATTACTACATCTGACCTTGTTGGAGCGCAGATAAGAGGAAGGAGAAAAAAAACTTAGCGATGCAGCCTGCCTTCCACGATTGCAGCTGGTTTTGTGTCTCTGTCATTATAGAGGTAGCAGTTGGAAGTGTTCTGTTCATGGTGTATAAGCTGTTTGTCAGCTTGAAGTTACCAGTATTATGCTTTCTTTTTGAAGAGACGAGAAGGACATGGCTATGGCGAAACCGTGCATCAACCATTTCCAGTGGACCGCTAGCAGGTGCAAGGTGCTTACATGGGAGGAAAAGAGAGACTGCGTAGGCGTGTATTATTTATCTAAATGCTAAACTAAGGCTGTGGGTGAAATCGGTAGAGGTAGTCATGTATTGGCCTTTAAATCTGGCTCGAGCTAAAATACTCAGTTAACAGTGCTTGGAAAGTGGCACTGCTGCTTAGCTGCAGGTACCACAAGGTGTTTGTAGACGCTTTTGCAGTTCTCCGTACTTTTCTGTACACTCAGGAAACCATTAACGCCAGACACATAGTATGGATTGTGGATGTGAGGTGTCTGGCTTGGAGCACCGCCCCTTCCTGCTGCTCATAATCCATGAGGACACTTCCTCAGTATCAGTAACACAGCTCTCATTGGCTTGTGGGAAGGGGGTGGAGTATGGGCCCAAGCTGCATTGCAGGGGAGATCTGAGGTTATTTGACTCCGTGCTACACGGTCTTTGTGTATCTGTACTCACAATGTTTGTACTCATTTGTTCTTCAAATGGGGCAATGATACAGTATGTGTATTAGTGATATTCTTTTAATGACCATTTTAAGATACTGGCATTACACCCCCGTTTACAAAGTCAAATCTGGTACTTTGTGCCAATACTGATGAATTAAACTACAGTATAGTGTGCGCTATGTCCCCACTGCTTCTGAAGTGTTTCTTGTCTTCTTTCTTATGCTGGGAATACACCATGAGATTTTTTGGCAGATAGATGATTTCTGACAGGTCTGATCTGATTTTTGATTGTTTTTCTGATCGAATTCTCATAAATGTGAAATTAATTAGATCAGAAAAAGATTGGAAAATCTATCGGACTGTAAATCTGCTGAAAAATCTCATTGTGCATTCCCAGCATTATCTGTCTGCACTCCTTATCCCTGCACAGATCTTATCAGCACTTCAGGCAGCAGTACAGGAGTAATAATCAGGATTCAGTATCACTGTAATAGGAGTAACAGCTTTGTGTCTAAAGACGGGGCTAAATTCAACAATGCAAATATATTTGCATCAGTGGAAGCAAAGCCTCATTCTAACCGCACTATAGTATCAGTACACTAATGCTGTAAGGCAACTGTGGACAGCAAGCTGGCTGTGATGGTCACTTGTATGATGTCCTGTACCATTGCTAAAGTTGCAGCCTATGTGCTCCAGCCCCCATCCTAGAGGAACACTAGGCCAGTGTGTTGTCATGTAGGAGGTATTGAGCATATGCCAGTTCTGAAGGCCTGAGGTATTAGAATTGCTATATACAAGTCATCATAACACACTGTGACAAGGCAGGGCATCAGATTAGTTTAGTGGCCTTGTGGTGCCAGCAATATATTGCAACCCACAAATTGCACATCTCTTAATCACATTTGGTGTCAGTGCACTAATATTGTAAATGTATAGGGCTTGTCTTAAAGTGAACCTTTGCCAAGAGATTGTGAAAATAGCTTTTTTAAATAGATACTAATTGATTGGCGATCCCTGCTGGGTAACAAACCTGGTACATGTGTGGCTTAAGGCTGTAAAAAAATTCACTCCATATTAAAGTGAACCCGAGGTGACGATAAACTGATGAGATAAACAATTGTATCTATCCTCCTCGTCCTATAGATTTAATGTTGTCTCTGCTCAATGGCAGTCTACAAAGTGTCCCAGAGCTAAAATATACGAACTATTGACCTTCTTTTTATCCATCCCCCTCAGTGTTCTCACCAGAATGCTTTTCCAGCTGGGTGGCTTGAAAAAATAGCTGGGTGTTGGGAGACGAGAGAATGGAAGGCTGGCACTTTTCTGCACAACCCGATGACAGCCGAGTGTTCACCAAAACTAGCCAAGTGGAGCATCCGGCTACAAGAGCCTGGGGAGAACAATGCCCCTGTACTCCGAAGTTGTATATGGCTGGTATTTCTTATCTGTGAGGGTTATGGGACAAGAGAGAAACTGTTACTGAGGTTAACCCTTTCAGGCAGAAAAATAAATACAGCCTAGTTATAATTTTGCTTGCCACTGTACAAACCTATGTTTATCTCATCATGTTACATTGGATACACTTTAACAGCCACTCCAATCATTTTGATTGGATCATTTGACTGTGAGGAGTAAATATTGCCTCGTGATTGCCAATCAATACGCCCTATGATTAATCCTTGGCGTCAAGGGCCAACAGCGTGCACCGAGTTAAATAGATTTGGCGCACAAACCATCTCCAACCTCCAGAGTGCAACTCGCCAAGTGACGTTTGAAGCAGTCTCATATATAAAAGATCTACAAATAGCAAAAATTCATTTCAATCAGTAAAAATCATCAGGGTTCCAGCATACAGTGCAAAATCTGATACAGTGACTGTACAAAATGCAGCAAAGATCGACAGCTGATTTGCACCACTATCCCTGGTACTTCATCAGGTCCTGATGAAGCTCTAGGAGATAGTTGTGCGGAACGGCCGTCGACCTTTGTTGCATTTTGTACTGCTTCTCTCTCTGATTTTTTCTGATTTGAAATACATTTTTTGCTATTTTTGGATGTGTGTTGCCACTACGGTATCTTCTATTCCAGGGAATGTTACACTTTGCTGGACCATGCTACATCTCCCCTCAGAGCACTGCAGCCCCCACTCTTCCTTTTTAGAAGGAGATGCTAACATCAGAAATTCCTAATGCTCATGCAAAAGTAGCACAGCAGATGACTTGAGGCCCAGTAGCTGCGAACCTCCATGCTTCTAATGCCTGCCAGTTTCCCTCTACCTCTCTCTCCCACAGCGTTATTAATATCTGCAGTCTGTGATTGCCTTGTAAAGAGAAAAGTGCATTTGTCACTTCATTATACATTTTCTTGTTTTGTATATTCTATAGTATTTGTGAGCACAAGTTTTCATTGCCGTTTTTATTTAATCACTTTTCAACTTCAATTTGATTACTAGCAGACTTTAACAGCTCTAAGTGCAATGTGTTTAAAAATAAGACTTCAAGGGAACCTGTATCCTGCTTTTCTTCTGATTTATCTCATAGTTTGGTAGTGTTACCGTTTCTACTTAGAAGGGAGTTTTTAAAGGGACATTAATGTGTTGAATCTGCATTAGATAGCTTTTCTGTATCTCTGTCAAAACCATTTAAACATATTTTATAAGGTACCGGTAATACTTGCTGATACAGGCAAAGAAAAAGCAGAACTAACTTATTTTACTTTATATATTATAATAAATGGTAGTGTCCCTTTAATGAGATGTTTTTCATGAAAATCATAGCTGGATGTTGTGTACCGTGGCCCAGAACGATCTTTTAGTCTGAAGCAAATTGAGTTCATCGTTGCTGGAAAGTCGAACTGTGTCACACCAACAAAAACTCTCATTAGGTTGTGAGAGTCACCAATGTACCATTTTTACCCTTCATCCAGTTTGATCCTTCTGGGCTACCTTTTTTTAAAGCGGCCTTGTACTTTGTAAGTTTACCCAACTTGCCAGCTATTATTCCAATGTGTGTGGCTTCACTCTGCACCACTGTCCCTAGCTTCTACAGAGTTGAGGAACCACAAAGGGATTGATCGGTTTCATTGCTGATTTTATAGGTGACAGGTACACCTCTTTAAAGTAGCCCTGTCATTCAGGCTTGTTGCCTGCTGTGGTTGAGGAGAACCGTACTAGAATGAGATTGATGCAACATTAAAGTATTAGTTCCTAGAGAACTGATGTTACTTAGTGATAGAGGATGAACTTAAAAGAAACCTGGACTAAGCGGAATATGGAAGGCACCACTGAAAACTCTTTACCAGGATGTTTGCATGCCGGGCAATATGCTATGTGAATGGTTAACTTAAGTGTTCCATGACAGTCAGAAGCTTTGCACCCTCCGATACAGCCAATCCTTCATTGTGATTAATGGAAACGCAACATAAATAAGCACAACAGAGGGTGCTGGCGAGGAGGGTGGGTGCTGCTATTGCCCAAAAGTATTATTTTATGTCCATACACAGCTTAAAACTTTACAGTATAAAATGCTGAGAAATCCAACAATGGATGGCCTACTTTGAAGTGTAGGGTAGGTGAACACAACAAATTTAGCCAGCAGAGAGCCTGATGAGGAAGATCTGGGAAGTATAAGAAGACAGTGAGTGATACGTTTCATAACTGGAAAGGTGGCCACTAATGGTCAGATTTCTAGCAAAAAATAATTAGAACGATCAAATGTGATCAGATTGGTTGTAATCTATTACAAACGATTTCGTTGGATTTTCGCAAAACCAAGATTTGGATTTTCTTGGTGGTTGTGATTGGAAGCAACCATTGGTTCTTTGATGGTGTAGTGAACGATGTACTATGATATCTCACTTCTGATCAGAATTATCTGATCTCTCAAACAACTTTTCGCTAGACATTGGATCGTTAGTAGCCACCTTAACAGCAATCAAAGGAAGACTGAGTCTTTAAAATCTTTCTTCTGCTCCATGTTACAGACCAACATGGCACGTTGAGCTTTGCCCTGCAGGTGTGACCGGGCATCAAGGGTTGGGTTAGTGATGGCTTAGGTTTATTTACCTGCTTTTATGGGGCAGAAGGTAGTCCAAGACAAACATAAATCCTCTATTTCGGACTTTCACTATACATAAGCAAGGCTTTGTATCCACCTTCCATACCCTCCCGAAGCACAACCGCTCATTATGTTATTTTGCTAATAAACACTATTTTTAAAAATAATAGTTGAGCTTAAGTAGTGTTTTTATCCACTCAGAACAAGGATTTAACTCCCTGTCATTTGCTGAATTTACAATCGCTGATGTTGAGTTAGGCAGGTGTCAGCAAGGAGCTAAATTCCTTGATCTCAAGGGATAAATATGACGTTTTCACTGTATTAAACATGAGATAAAGTCAATTTTTTTACACATTTCTTTGATTTTCCTGCTTTTTACAAAACACCCTGTACGTTGCTTTATATAAGGGCTTAAAGTCTTTTCATGACTTTATTGGCTTGTTGTTATAAGGACAATCCTTTTTAATCTGCCTTTTTTTTCTGTTTGTTATCTGATGGCAAATATAAGTGTGCACAGGTGGATAAATAAGAAGAAAGCTATAACTGAGCAACATGGTCCCTCACAGTTTATCGCGTACATGTGAGTACGCCGCCGGTAAGCTTGGTGCAGGGTGAGCTAAATGATGGATCACCCTGCTGCCGCTGAAATACCCGGTATCGTTAAACATTATTCCCCCTCTAAGTTGTAGCAACTTGGAGAGAGAAGTAATTTGGGGTCCAGCGATCGACGGGAACCCCGGGCCATGGACTATAGCATTGGTGGTATATCGACGCCTAACTCAGACGCTACGCAGGTTTGTAGAACGCTGTCTTGCCCCACATAATTAAACGTCGATATCAGATTTACCCAGCAGGTGGAGCTGCACTGTCATTGCAGATCCCATTTTGAGAAAATGTTGGGTCAGGAATAAAGTTACTGCTAGGGGGAGCTCAGTCTTCTTGGGATCCTTTTTCATATCTGTAGAAGCCAATTTGACTGACGGACTTACATCAGTTCTTAGAATACAAATCAGCAATAACTTCTCTAACTGTAGAACTCCTGTGTATCTTGTAGGATTGTTTAAGCTTAACACATAAATACTCCATTTATTGTTCATAAATGTGTTCTTGTTTTTTTAATTGTCTTTGTGAAGTTGCCTTTACCCATTTACTTATGCAAGTGTCATACCATGTCTGGTGGTCATGGTCATCCTGTCTGTGTGCAGCCCCCCATGTGCCGCGTGTCATGGCATCCAAGGCACAACCTGCGCTACCAAGGAGCTTGGACAGGACACCAATGGTCATTGGACTTGGTATGACAGCAAGGACGTCTTACCTTTGGTTTCCATTCTTGCTGCAAGAGTGATGTCTAACAGATTGCTTGCCAACATCGTCATAGAGCCCAACATCATAAAACCGTTTTTTAGTGAAGTTTTGGATAGTGTGCCAAGAGGTTATATCAACTTTTATATTGTTGTCCGCTTAGGTCCAATGTCAGATTGTCCTCACTTTGACCCCTATTCCTTGTGTGTTTTTGTTTTTCCAGAATTTTCTTATAGGTAATCTTTTTTTTTTTTTTTTTTTTTTTTTTTCTTTTTATCTTAAAATCGTTTTCAACACCTAGCAAGTGGAAAAAATACTAGATATTAGTAAGATAATAAAAAAAAAAATCTATCTTAACTTTATGTGGGGCAACCTATTATAATGTGTTGCTAAGTAATGTCTGACAAAAATATTTGAGTAGGTACAAAACCCTCTCTCGTGAGAACACCGTGTAGAAAATCTGGTTGAATTTCTTTTTCTAACTCCTTTCCATATTATCCAAGATTAAAATAAAAAATATTGTAGAATTGGGCCTGAAGCATTTTTTGTAGAATCCAAATGTTTATCTACTCATCTGTAAATCATGTTCTTTCGTGTAGAACCTACAAGCCCACAGCTTCAAGCACAGAGTTTGTCCTAAAGTGAATCTGAAGTAAAATCTAAAAGAAAAAAACAGATATTCCCCTAAGAAAAGAGAAGGCTCTGGGTCCTGTAGAGCCTTCCCTTTCTCCTGACGGTCTCCTCGTTCCCCCGCAGGCTTCACCGTTTAAAATTCCTGCTGTGGGAGACTTCAGCAGTCTTTGGAAGCGCTCGAGCTTCCGAAGACCAGCGGCTCTGTACTACGCTTGCGCGAGTGAGGGCGCTCGCACGTGCGCAGTACAGAGCGGCCCGTCTTCCGAGGCCCGAGTGCTTCCAAAGACTGCCGAAGTATCCCCAAACCAGAATAAAGCAGTCCACAACAAAATTGCTCGTGGACTGCTAACGGATAGCCTGTGGGGGAACGTGGACTTTGATAGGAGACCGGTAAGGATTTACCGGACCCAGAGCCTTCCCTTTCCTTGTTTTTTTTGTTTTTGTTTTTTTACTTCAGACTCTCTTTAAACCGTAACAACCAACAATGTCATGTATATCCGACTACCTTGTATAGTTTGATACTATAGAGAAGTATAATATATGAGCATAAAACTGAAGTATTTTCCGTGACTCAGTTGTGGCTACATGGTGCCAAAATTAAACTTTTTGTTTGGGTTAATATAAAGCTCAGTTATCTGAGAGGCATTTAGCGGTGGTTAACTAAAAGGGTATTTGCTTTAGCTCCATTTCAAGAAATCGGGAAATATTTGACTAATGGATAAGTTTACTTCTGTGAATGATTCCATACCTGCTGGCTGATTCAATTCCAGGATCCATAAAGTGTTGAGTTCTATACTGCCAGGAAGCATTGGTTTCTGTACCTAACCCAATGTAGACTAGCTGCTTAAACATGCTATCTGCTAGACCTCTCCTTAGTGTTTAGTCACTTTGAATCTAAGTGTTCCCCAACCCTGCCCTCAAGGCCCACCAACACTGCATGTTTTGTGGAAATCCACAGAGGTAGTAATCAGCTCTGTTGAGACTAATTACCTCACCTGTGAATGTTTGTGGTTTTTAGCAAAATATGTACTGTTGGTGGGCCCTCAGGACAGGGTTGTGGAACTCTGATTTAGATCACTTCTTACTACCCCCTACTGGAGAGATGAGGTATTGAAGACTCTGTCTCTACATTAATTATTTATGTAGCTTCTGCAAAGCTGAAGGCACCGCTCTTCCCTCATTTTTTACTAAGGTTGTTTTGGAAACTGCTTCCCACCACACTGAGGATTAATTTTAGCTATTCGGTATTTTTCCTGATTCAAAAACCTGAAGCCAAATCTGAAACGTTAAAACTGTATTGCCAACACGTGTAGCAAGTTTGTGAACCAAAGTCGACCAAGATAAAAAAATAAAAAAAGGTAATAAAAAAAAAAATTGCACTATGCTGGATTTACATAAATAAGTATATATTTTGATTCATTTCTGAGATCATCATTTGTCAGATTTCTGTGGTATGCTGTATAGATGTATATAACTTTCGTTTTTTATTATTAAAGGTGTTATGGATCATTTAAATGCTGTGTCTTGTCATTTATAATTGGTATAAGCACAGTGTCGTGTGTGTGTGTGTGTGTGTGTGTGTTTGTATATGTATGTATGTATGTATGTATAAATATTACACACAGTGTGATGCAAAAGTGTGGGCAACCTCATCATAATTTTCCTGTATAAATCGTTGATTGTTGTGATAAAGAATGTCAGTTAAATATATCTGAGATGGCCATTCCAGAACGTTGTACTCGTTCCTTTGCATGCATACCTTTATGTATTTTGAGCAGTGTTTAGGGTCGTTGTCTTGTTGAAAGATCTAGCCCCGGCACAGCTTCAGCTTTGTCACTGATTCCTGGACATTGGTCTCCAGAATCTGCTGATACTGATTGGAATCCATGCGTCCCTCAACTTTTACAAGATTCCCAGTCCCTGCACTGGCCACACAGCCCCGCAGCATGATGGAACCACCACCATATTTTACCCTAGGTAGCAGGTGTTTTTATTGGAATGCTGTGTTCTTTTTACTCCATGCATAACGCCCCTTTTTATGCCCAAATAACTCAATTTTAGTTTCATCAGTCCACAGCACCTTATTCCAAAATGAAGCTGCTTGGAAGAACAAAGAGAAATCGAGAGCCCAATATGGTGTAGTATTGTTAAATTGGTTGTGGTTAAAAGCAAAATATTTAGATATACTCACAAACATGGGTTACCCATAGGCAACCACTTCAAGTGCAGGTGGGGAGTATTAGAACCTGACCCCACTCAGGTTTTTAAGATGTCGCTCTCTGTAGATAGGAAACTGGGTAGCACCCCTCCACCGAGGGTGGACTCAAGATTTCAGCAAGGCTTGGTGTACAGAGGCGCCAGAGTAGAATAAAAACGTTTAAAAACCGTCTAAAAGAGGGGGATGTTCAGGTGGACTTACCTCCCTCAAAAATATAAAACTCAATTGAGTCACAATATATCAAAACAATACGTTTCGCAGGTGTGGTCCTGCTTCATCAGGCAAACAGGAGTATAACTCAATGGGTCTAGATACAGAAGTGAGTGCCTCTGAGGCGCTCACTTCTGTATCTAGACCCATTGAGTTATACTCCTGTTTGCCTGATGAAGCAGGACCACACCTGCGACACGCGTTGCACTAAGTGGAGTTCAATAAAATATTTTTGTATTGATATATTGTGACTCAATTGAGTTTTTTATTTTTGAGGGAGGTAAGTCCACCTGAACATCCCCCTCTTTTAGACGGTTTTTAAACGTTTTTATTCTACTCTGGCGCCTCTGTACACCAAGCCTTGCCAAAATGAAGCTGGCTTGTCCAAATGTGCTTTAGCATACCTCAAGCGGCTCTGTTTGTGTTGTGGGCGGAGAAAAGGCTTCCTCTGCATCACTCTTGCATACAGCATCTCCTTGCGTAAAGTGCGCCGAATGGTTGAACGATGCAGCAAGATGATGTTGTAGGTCTTTGGTGCTGGTCTGGGGTTGACTTTGATTTTTCTTGGTCTGCCACTTTGAGCCTTACTTTGAACTGAGCCTGTGGTCTTCCATTTCCTCAATATGTTCCTAACTGTGGAAAAAGACAACTGAGATAGCTTTCTGTATCCTTCCCATAAACCATGATCGTGAACAATCTTTGTTTTCAGGTCATTTGAGAGTTGTTTTGAGACCCCCATGTTGCTACTCTTCAGAGAAAATGAAAAGAGGAGGGAAACTTACAATTGACGTCCTTAAATACTTTCTCATTATTGGATTCACCTGTCTATGTAGGTCGGGGGTCACTGAGCTTACTAAGCCAATTTGAGTTCCAATAATTAGTTCTAAAGGTTTTTAGAAGCAATAAAATGACAACAGTGCCTAAATTTATGCACCTGCCTAATTTTATTTAAACTATTATTGCACACTTTCTGTAAATACAATAAACTTAATTTCGCTTCTCAAACATCACTGTGTGTCTCCTATATGATATATTTAACTGACATTTTTTATCGTAACAACCAACGATTTTTACAGGAAAATCATGACGATTAACATATACACACACTGTTACACTGGAGGTGTGTTTAGCTTCTAAGGGTAGAATGGTTAATTTGCATATATTCAGCAGTGTTGCTCTGGGAGACATCTCAAGCTCACTCCAACCTGAATTATCGCAAATTCTTTCTGTTTTAGGAAAGTAAACTTTTGTTTTTCTTAACATCTTAGTAAGGGGGCTTTTAGGACCATTGTAGTCCCTTACACACTCCAATGAGTTCTGGGTAACCATGAGCTTGCTGGTTAGTCTGTACCTCTCGGTGTTACAAGCCCTACTGCATAGAGCCAAATTAATCCATGCCATGCACTGATGAGGATCAAACCATCCAAAACAGTCTGTATGCATGTTGGATTATTATGGCTCTGTACAAATTAACAAGCTGACACATCATTGCATTCCAGCAGTTCTGGAGGTGTGTTTAGCTTCTAAGGGTAATAATGGTTAATTTGCATATATTTAGCAGTGATGCACTGGGAGACATCTCAAGCTCACTCTAACCTGAATTATCGCAAATTCTTTCTGTTTTAAGAAAGCAAACTTTTGTTTTTCTTACACTGTTAATGGTAGGGTTCTCAAACTTTGCACAGTTGGTCGTTGGGTGACTAGGATTATTATTCAGAAAAGTAGTTGGAGCCTATAAAAGCCAATCAAAATTCACCTATTGATTTTCAAGGGGAATATTTACATTTCTGCCATTCTTGCACTGTTAATGGCACAAGCCTCAAACCTGGTACAGTTGATCATTGGGTGACTGGGGTTCAATTTCAGAAAGGGGGTGGGGCCACAAACAGCTAATCAGATTTGTTTCATTCCAATGCAAATTATTGTTGCCAAACACCGCAAAGCTCACAAACTTGGTAATTGAGTAATTGATTGTGTGTTAGGGTTAGGAAAGTGGGCACAGCCAACACCAGCCAAATACATAAGCGGGCAATGCAGGGTCACAAGTGGGTGGAGACAAATAAAAATTTTACTGGGGAAATGTAAACAGCAGCCATTCTTACACTGTTAATGGTAGGGTTCTCAAACTTTGCACAGTTGGTTACTGGGTGACTGGGGTTAATATTCAGAAAAGTGGGTGGAGCCTACAAAAAAAAATAAAAAATTACCTATTGATTTTTCAGGGAAATATTTCATTGCTGCCATTCTTGCACTGTTAATGGCACAAGCCTCAAACCTGGTACAGTTGATCATTGCGTGACTGGGGTTTAAATTTATATAAGGGGGTGGAGCCCCAAACAGCCAATCTGATTTGTTTCATTTTAATGTAGGTTATTGATGCCAAAGACCACAAAGCTCACAAACTTGGTCATTGAGTAAATGGGTGTTAGGGTTAGGAAAAGTGGGCGCAGCCAACACCAGCCAAATACATAATCGGGCAATGCTGGGTCATCAGTAGGCTGAGACAAATACAAATTTCACTGAGAAAATGTAAACTGCAGCAATTCTTACACTATTAATGGTAGGGTTCTCAAACTTTGCACAGTTGGTCACTGGGTGACTGAGATTAATATTCAGAAAAGTGGGTGGAGCCTACAAAAGCCAATCAAAATCCACCTATTAATATTTAAGGGGAATATTTAATTAATGCCATTCTTGCACTGTTAATCACCTGTACCTGGTACAGTTGGCCATTGGGTGATTGGGGTTCAAATTCAGAAAAGGGGTGGATCCACAGCAAATCAGATTTATTTTATTTCAATGCAAATTATTGATGCCAAAGACCGCAAAGCTCACAAACTTGGTCATTAAGTAATTTTGTGTTAGGGTTAGAAAAGGTGGGCGGAGCCAACACCAGCCAAATACATACCTGGGCAATGCCGAGTCTTCAATGGGCGGAGACAAACACAAATTTCACTGGGAAAATGTAAACTGCAGCCATTCTTACACTATTAATTGTAGGGTTCTAAAACTTTGCACAGTTGGTCACTGGGTGACTGGGATTAATATTCAGAAAAGTGGGTGGAGCCTACAAAAACCAATCACAATTCACCTATTGATTTTCAAGGCAAATATTTAATTGCTGCCATTTTTGCACTGTTAATGGCATAAGCCTCAAACCTGGTACAGTTGATCATTGGGTGACTGGGGTTAAATATTTAGAAAAGGGGTGGGGGCCACAAACAGCGAATCAGATTTGTTTCATTTCAATGAAAATTATTCATGCCAAAGACCACAAATCTCACAAACTTGGTCAATGACTATTGATAATTGTGTGTTAGGGTTAGAAAATGTGGCCACAGCCAACAGCAGCCAAATACATACCCTGGAAACATGAGGACATCAGTGGGTGGAGAAAAATACAAATTTCACTGCCAGAATGTAAACTGCAGCCATTCTTACACTGTCTGGCAATGGCAGGGTTCTTAAACTTTGCACAGTTGGTCACTGGGTGACTGGGATTAATATTCAGAAAAGTGGGTGGAGCTTACAAAAGATAATCGAAATTCACCTTTTGATTTTGAAAGGAGTGGAGCCACAGCCAATTAGATTTATTTCATTTCAATGCCAATTATTGATGCCAAAGACCGCAAAGCTCGCAAACTAGGTCATCATTGAGTAATTGTGTGTTAGGATTAGAAAAAGTGGGCAGAGCTAACACTAGCCAATTACATACCCGGGCAACCAGCTAGTATATATATGTATATATATATATATATATATATATATATATATATATATGTGTGTGTGTGTGTGTATATGTATGTTAAAGAAGTACTCAAGGATCTTGAGTAAAGGCAATTGGCAATTTGCTATAGCTGTGTCACCAATGGTGTGGCTGTATATTTGTAGAGGCTACGAGGCTCTGGGGGGATGAGATTACCAATGCAAACCTCTGTTTTGCCCAGGGCTGTGGAGTCAGAGTAATTTTTGGGTACCTCGAGCCTGAGTTGGTGGCTTCATAAACTGAGGAGTTGGAGTAGGATGATTTTTGTACAGACTCCGCAGTCTTGGTTCTGCCTGAATCTGAACAAGAACAGAGCTCCATGGTACGTTCTATCAGTCCGATACTTCCTTCTTCACACCGCTAGAATTCTGACAGCCTGAAGGAGAAAGTATTAAGGGGGGTGCATAAGGGCAGGGGGAACTGTGGGCAGAGGCAGTGATAAGGGTGAATTAACCTCCTCTGCCACGACCCATATGCACAAATGCTCTGTTTTTGTTCCGACTCCAGGGGAAAACAGCTTCGCATTCCCATCCCTACTCTGGAGCAAGCATAGGTGATTAGGGTGTCCATTTTCACCCACCCTGTGATACTACCTTGTGCTGTGGGTTGTCAGGTTCACTCACACCCACAGGGGAAGCTGTCTTTGCTCAATTGTGCCCAAATCAGAGGGCCCCATCAATCATTTTCCATGGGGCTCTGATACTGCATGTCGCCTTACAAAAGTTTGTGGGACATGTTTCCCCACACATAGGATGTCACGGCCCTCTGGCAGCACACAGGGATTGGTGAGGATAGCTCTGTGCAGGATGGTATGGATTTGCCCACTAAATTAAGCATTGCTGGCATTCAGCTCTAGATTTCCAGAATCAGTGATGTTCTAGGTTCGAGGTAACATAAACACTCGTTTCCTCTTGTGTGTTGCTGGTCCCGTTTTCAACAATGGAAATATTTGAAATATCAGTAGAAATATCATTGCGTTGTGTTGGGATGCGATTATGTTGTCTGTTGCAATGGGAACACAATGGATTCAGTATGCAAGTACTCTTAATCTGAGCACTCTGAAAATGTTTCCAACAGGTTTTGGACCAGTCCATCTCCTCATGGGGAAGTCTCAAGATTTCCGGGAATACATGGAACAATGATGAACCTTCCCAGGAGTGGCCGGCCGACCAAAATTACCCCAAGAGCGCAGAGAAAACTAATCCGAGAGGCCACAAAAGACCCCAGGACAACATCTAAAGAACTGCAGGCCTCACTTGCCTCAATTAAGGTCAGTGTTCACGACTCCACCATAAGAAAGAGACTGGGCAAAAACGGCCTGCATGGAAGATATCCAAGGCACAAACCACTTTTAAGCAAAAAGAACATTAAGGCTCGTCTCAATTTTGCTAAAAAAACATCTCAATGATTGCCAAGACTTTTGGGAAAATACCTTGTGGACCGACGAGACAAAAGTTGAACTTTTTGGAAGGTGCGTGTCCCGTTACATCTGGCGTAGAAGTAACACAGCATTTCAGCTGAAGAACATCATACCAACAGTAAAATATGGTGGTGGTAGTGTGATGGTCTGGGGTTGTTTTGCTGCTTCAGGACCTGGAAGGCATGCTGTGATAGATGGAACCATGAATTCTACTGTCTGCCAAAAAATCCTGAAGGAGAATGTCCGGCCATCTGTTCGTCAACTCAAGCTGAAGCGATCTTGGGTGCTGCAGCAGGACAATGACCCAAAACACACCAGCAAATCCACCTCTGAATGGCTGAAGAAAAACAAAATGAAGACTTTGGAGAGGCCTAGTCAAGGTCCTGACCTGAATCCTATTGAGATGTTGTGGCATGACCTTAAAAAGGCGGTTCATGCTAGAAAACCCTCAAATAAAGCTGAATTACAACAATTCTGCAAAGATGAGTGGGCCAAAATTCCTCCAGAGCGCTGTAAAAGACTAGTTGCAAGTTATCGCAAATGCTTGATTGCAGTTATTGCTGCTAAGGGTGGCCCAACCAGTTATTAGGTTCAGGGGGCAATTTCTTTTTCACACAGGGCCATGTAGGTTTTGAGGTTTTTTTCTCACTAAATAATAAAAAACATCATTTAAAACTGCATTTTGTGTTCAATTATGTTATCTTTGACTAATAGTTAACGGTTTTTGATGAGCAGAAACATTTAAGTGTGACAAACATGCAAAAAAAATAAGAAATCAGGAAGGGGGCAAATAGTTTTTCACACCACTGTATTTAAAAAATATTAACATAAATAGTTATTAAAAAAAAACTCAAAACATTGGGGGAGCGATCAGACCCCACCAACAGAGAGCTCTGTTGGTGGGGAGAAAAGGGGGGAATCACTTGTGTGCTGAGTTGTGCGACCCTGCAGCAAGGCCTTAATGCTGCGGGGGCCTATTTAGGGAAAAATGGCCTGGTCACTAGGGGGGGTTTAACGCTGCAGTCCTCAACAACAACAACAACAACAAATAACATTTGTAAAGCGCTTTTCTCCCGTGGGACTCAAAGCGCATAAGCATGGCTCCGACCATCGTGGTACAGGGGAAGAATTTTATAAATCTGGAAATGCCAGGCTAAACAGGTGGCTTTTCAGTCTGGATTTGAATAGCTCCAGGGATGGTGCTGTCTTTACTGGGTGTGGTAGGGAGTTCCAAAGAGTAGGGGCAGCATGACAGAAGGCTCTGTCTCCAGATTTTTTGAGGTGCACTCTGGGAGTGACCAAGTTTATAGAACTTGCTGATCTGAGGTTGTGAGAGGTGTGGTGCAGCTTCAGCAAGTCCTTCATGTATCCAGGGCCCAGATTGTGCAGGGATTTGAATGTCAGCAGTCCAATCTTGAAGAGTATTCTCCATTCTACTGGTAGCCAGTGCAGTGAGCGAAGGATCGGTGTGATGTGACAGTGGCGAGGCTGGTTTGTTAGCAATCTGGCAGCAGCATTCTGCACTAATTGCAGGCGACGCAAGTCTTTTTTGGGGAGGCCAGCATAAAGGGCATTGCAGTAGTCCAGCCGTGATGTGATGAAGGCGTGGACTAGGGTTTGAAGATCCTCTGGGGGAATCAGATGTTTAATCTTTGCAATGTTCTTCAGATGAAAGAAGGAAGATTTAACTACAGATGAAATTTGGTTTCTGAAACTCAATTCCCCATCGATTAGTACGCCAAGGCTGCGCACAAGGTTGGAGCTGTTTATGTCTGAATTCCCAATCCTGATTGGTGTTGCTTTAGGATAGAGCTGTTTTGATGGCGAGCACTGGCTTTGGACAAGCAGGACCTCAGTTTTGTCAGCATTCAGTTTCAACCAGTTATCATTCATCCATGCCTGAAGCTCAGCTAAGCAAGAGTTTATTTTTGGGGTAGGGTCTGTTCCACCAGGTTTGAAGGACAGGTATAGCTGTGTGTCATCGGCGTAGCAGTGGTACGTCAGGCCATGTCGTTGGATAAGTGTACCGAGTGGCAACATGTAGATTGCAAACAGCAGAGGGGATAGGATTGATCCTTGTGGCACTCCGAATTGTAGAGGTGCAGGTTTGGACATTATAGGTCCTAGGGATACTCTCTGTGTTCTGTCAGTCAGGAATGATCTGAACCACTGGAGGACTGATCCACTGATGCCACAGTACTCCTGCAGTCTGTTAAGCAGGATTTCATGGTCAACTGTATCAAAAGCAGCTGAGAGATCCAACAGGATTAGGATGGAGCATTCCCCTCTGTCCCTTGCCATGAGCAGATCGTTGCAGACTTGGATGAGGGCTGTTTCACAGCTGTGGTGTTTCTTAAAGCCAGATTGTAGAGGGTCCAGGATGTTGTTTACTGACAGCCTGGTTTCAAGTTGCAGATAGACAGCCTTTTCAATAACTTTACCTAAGAAGGGGAGGTTGGAGACAGGTCTGTAGCTGCTCATAGCATCTGGATCCATGGAAGGTTTTTTGAGAAGGGGCTTGATGATTCCTTCTTTTAGAGAGGTAGGAAACCTCCCTGCTTGCAGAGAGCAATTTACTATTTTGTGAAATGCTGGACCAAGCAGGTCAGGGCATTTCAGCATATGTTTAGTTGGTCCAGGGTCCAGGTCGCAGGTTGTCTGGTGGAGACGACAGAGGGTGTCTGAGATCTCTTCCTCACTAATACTTTTGAAATCAGTCCAGGGTGTTAGGTTGTTTTTGCAGCTATTTCCATTAGTTGCATGAGTCTTGGGTGCTGTGGACTGAATGAGAGACCGAATAGAAGATACTTTGTCAGCAAAGTAGCAGGCAAATTTCTCACATAGCTCCTTTGAGGGAGTTATAGTGGGTTTTAGACAGGATGGATTACATAGTCTATCAACTGTGCGGAATAGTTGGGCTGGTCTGTTGGCGGCCTTTGCGATCTCCTGTGATAGGTAGGAGGATTTTTTCTTGGTGATCGCATTTTGGTAGCTTTCCCGGTGAGAGACAAGGGTGTGTTTATCTTTTGAATTCTGAGATTTTCGCCACTTCCTTTCTAGTCTGCGCACTTCTTTCTTTAGGTCCTTTAGTGAGCTGTCAAACCACCGTGCATGGTGAAGTGGTTAACAGAGCAGCCAGTATAGAATAAAACTTAGTTAAACCGTTTAAAAAAGGGAGGTAGCAGTGGACTAAACAATCAGTTTTATCTGAAAAATTCAATTTATCTGTGTCTCAAAATTTGCAACGCGTTTCACAGGTCTATGCCCGCTTCCTTAGGCCATAAAAGGAGCACTGCAGTTTAGCAGTGACGTGTATGACCTCCTCCATGAGCATGATAAAACCGATTGTTTAGTCTTCTGAGGAGGTAAGTCCACCATTACCTCCCTTCTATTTTAAACCGTTTTTATCTAAGTTTTATTCTATACAGGCACCTCTGCTTGTGAAAATAAAGGAAACTTGAGAATCTCCTATGACAAGATGGACTAGTCCAAAACCTGTCAGCGAGATGTTCAGAGCTGTCAGATTAATAATGCCTGCTGTAAGTGACAACTACATAGGGAAAAATGTCATTTTGGCTTTGTTCACATTATAAATCGCAAGCACTTAGCGTTTTTGTGCGCAATTTTTTTCACGCGATTCCTGACATTTTCTGAGTGTTGGGCGATTTTGTGTAGGTGCTTTTCTAAGCGCTTTTGATGAGCGATTGAGATTTTCACTTCCTGACGTTAGGAAGTGAACTGTTTGACCCGGAAAAGAATAAATACAATGTAGTTATTCTTAAAAGCGCACAAGAAATCACTATACAAAGTGCTTTTTCAAGCGCTTAGCAATTTCCCTATACCTTCCATTGAGCAGAAGTGCTCAGAAAATGGTACAGATAGCGCTTTTGGAATCGGATCGTAATGGAACCGCTCATATGTGAACAATCTCATAGGGAATCATTGCACAAGCTCTTTTAGGGCAATTTCTAAAAACGCCAGTGCTTACAAAAATACGCAAACGCTCATAGTGTGAACATGCCCTTTCAGTGCTTTTTGCATCTGGAAAAAATGCCTCTTATACTGTATCTGTACATATGTATTGTCATTTTTTATTTATTATTTTAGTTTTCTGTGTTCTATTGTGTTGCTTTAATAAAAAAAAAATAAACAGAACCTTATCTGCATCTGATTGGATGACTGAAGAGGACAAAGTGAAGCAAGCAGTGGATGCTGAGAGGCATAGGCGCATATTTTTAATCCTTAAAATTTGCAAATCTGCAATTTCAAAATCTGGAGACAAAAGCTTCGGGCAATAAAACTATATTTAACACCCATCTGTACAATCAATTAACTGTTCATTCTGTATATGAGGGCATGCGGCCATGGAGGTGTCACTGTTACCCAATCAGTTCTATGTTTAAGTAACTATAAAACTTCACAAATCCAGATTTTCAGCAGGGAAGATTCTTTATCTCTGGCTGCAGTGGAAATTATTTCAAGCAAACTGAAGCGGAAAAAGACATGATATAATAAATTGTATGTGTAATACGGATAATGAATAGTACATTAGTAGCAAAAAAAATCATATTTGTATTTTCAGTTTTGTCACATTTGCAGTTTTGAAACTATAAAACAAAGCAGAAATAATGACCCTTTGAGCTTTCCTGCAGTAAAACCTTATCTCAAACTGGCTTAACTATTTATTGTGCTGTTCAAGTGCTCCAGAAAACCAGACTGTAGCTGATCCAGTGGGTCAAAGAGCTCAGAGAAGCCTTTTTGCATAAATAAAAAACGGACATTTTTTAACTCTTCCTGTACTGGAAAACAATAGCATTTTCCGTTTTGTGGTTCTTTATACGATATATCAATTATTGTCCTAGCTTCCTAGGTCGGAACTGATTTCCAAATTAATCAATTTTTTGATCAATTATCCAATCACTTCTGTACAAATCGATCAGAAAGAAAAGATCGGAAATGAGATTGGACCTGTCGGGAATTATCAATTCAACCCAAAATCTGACTGGAAATTGCATGGTGTGTAGCAGGCATTAATTAAGCCACTCCAGCTAATATCAGTTGAAATTGAATGCACCATTTTGCACCACTCAACCTAAATCAGATTTTAGCAGATATCTTGTCTAAAATCCATTAGATCACTGGCACAAAACTATGCAGTCTCTTGATGAGACTTTCTATCAATATATTTTCCGATAGATCCATCAGAAGTTTCTCATTGTCAAGCACTAGCGTCAGAGCCTATACACACGCCCTACTGATGTCACCTGTCGGGGATCAGGAGCTGATCCCCCTGGGGGCGACATCGCTGGGCCGGCCTACACACACGCGTGTCATCCTATGAGGTCTTTATCGACCGCCTCGGCCAACTTAAATCACGCGTGTATACGAGGCTTCAGAAGTCCGTGAACGACTGGAAGAATCAAATAGATCCAATCTAGGAAAACAAAACTTCTCCTGTGCTTCCTTACCTTTATTGTCTTCCCTACTTACCTCTGCATGTAGTTTAGAAACACTCAAACATGCATACAGTGGGATGTGAAAGTTTAGGCAACCTTATTAATCGTCATGATTTTCCTTTATAAATTGTTAGTTGTTATGATAAAAAATGTCAGTTAAATATATCATATAGGAGACACACACAGTGATATTTGAGAAGTGAAATGAAGTTTATTGGATTTACAGAAAGTGCACAATAATTGTTTAAATAAAATTAGGCAGGTGCATACATGTGGGCACTGTTGTCATTTTATTGATTCCAAAACCTAGAACTAATTATTGGAACTCAAATTGTCTTAGTAAGCTCAGTGATCCCTGACCAACATACACAGGTGAATCCAATTATGAGAAAGAGTATTTAAGGGGGTCAATTTTTAGCTTCCCTCCTCTTTTAATTTTTTCTGAAGAGTAGCAACATGGGGGTCTCAGAACAACTCTCAAATGACCTGAAGACAAATATTGTTCACCATCATGGCTTAGGGGAAGGATATAGAAAGCTGTCTCAGAAATTTCAGCTGTCTGTTTCCACAGTTAGGAACATATTGAGGAAATGGAAGACCACAGGCTCAGTTCAAGTTAATATTCGAAGTGGCAGACCAAGAAAAATCTTGGATAAACAGAAGCGACGAATGGTGAGAACAGTCAGAGTCAACCCACAGACCACCATCAAAGACCTACAACATCATCTTGCTGCAGATGGGGTCACTGTGCAGCGTTCAACCATTCGGTGCACTTTACACAAGGAGATGCTGTATGCGAAAATAATGCAGAGGAAGCATTTTCTCCACCCACAGTACAAACAGAGCCGCTTGAGGTATGCTAAAGCACATTTGGACAAGCCAGCTTCATTTTGGAACAAGGTGCTGTGGACTGATGAAACTAAAATTGAGATATTTGGGCATAACAAGGGGCATTGTGCATGGAGGAAAAACAACACAGCATTCTAAGAAAAACACCTGCTAACTACAGTAAAATATGGTGGTGGTTCCATCATGCTGTGGGCTGTGTGGCCAGTACAGGGACTGGGAATCTTGACAAAGTTGAGGGACGCATGGATTCCACTCAGTATCAGTAGATTCTGGAGACCAACAGGGCCGGATTTGTACTTTTTACTGCCCTAGGCCCACTATCTCCAACCGACCCCTGACTACAGTGGAGTTAAGATAAGGTTATCTGGCACATGCAATGGGGGTTAGGGAGAGATCATAGATCAGGCATTTTTGAAGTTAGGCAAAAGTAACATAAATGTGGTTAGTGGAGATTAAGGCCACATTCACAGTGGTGTGTTGCGGTACCTTGTATGCACCACCTATGTTTAGATTGCAGCAGGTGCACTGTGGTATAACGGGTTGCGGCACTATAACGTACTGCATGCAGTGTGTTACTACTAAACGCTCATGATAACAGTAGAAGTGAAGCATACTTTGACTATATACTTCACTGTACCAGACACAATGCTACCATAAGGTGTGGCACCAGTGTCCCGATCTGTTGCATTCAGGCTTGTAAAGGGGATGCAAGGACCACTGTGAATGTAGACTTAAAGCTAGGCCCTTGGGAAGTCTTGGGCGAGGCTACACTGTTACCATGGTCGAATTAGAATGTGAGCTCCTTTGAGGACAGTCTGTGACATGACTATGTACTCTGTAAAGTGCTGTGGAAGATGTCATTGCTATATAAATACATAATAATAATATGGTAGGACATTAGACATATGACTGTGCTAGGGTTTAGATTGTGAGCCCCATTGAGGACAGTCAGGGACATGACTATGTCCTCTGTACAGTGCTGCAGATGTCAATGCTATATAAATACATAATAATAATATGGTAGGACATTAGACTACGACATGGATTAGATCATGAGCTCCTCTGAGGACAGTCAGTGACTTGGCTATGTACTCTGTAAAGTACTTCAGAAGAGAGAGAGAGAAAAAGAGAGAGTGTGTGTGTGTGTTTGTGCGTTACAGACTGCAAGATACGAGAGGGGAAGAGAGCACTAGATGGCAGAGAGGGGAGAGAAAAAGACAGAGAATATGATGGGGGGGAAAGTGAAGAGAGAGGAAGAGGAAAATATTTGCAGCTGCAGCCTGCACTGCTTGTCTTTGACATACTGAGGGGAGGAAAGACAAGTCACACTATTCAGCAGCAGACCCCATTTCCCCTCCCTCCCGTATGTGAACTTATCTTAATTGCAGCTGATTGCAGATCTATTTTTAATTGCTGTTACTTGCTGTGACAGGTTTGAAGTTTTTCCCTGTATTCACCACTGATAGCAGCTCTTGAATCTCCCGGCAGAGGCTATGTGTGTGTGATGCACAGCCCGGAGAGAAAGGGGCATGGCTACACAACACACAACTCCGTTACAGAGTGAGAGGAGCGGAAGGACTCAGGGAGCAACAGACATAGATGTCACTGCAAGTAACCTGCAACAGTGCAGCTACTACCTCCCACTGCTCCCCTTGCTAGATCTTGCCGCCCCCAGCTATGTGCAGCAATTTTTGAAGCAGGGCGGCCGCGGATCAGGTCTGGCTGACAGCAAAGCACACCACACACTACTGCTAGGCTGAAAATCACCCTTACCATTCAGATGCCCCAGGCCATGGCCTATGTTGGGTAGGCTCAAATCCGGCCCTGGAGACCAATGTCCAGGGATCAGTGACAAAGCTGAAGTTGCGCCGGGGCTGGATCTTTCATCAACCCTAAACACTGCTCAAAATCCACTAAGGCATTCATGCAGAGAAACACTTACAACATTCTTGAATGGCCATCTCAATCCCCAGGCCTAAATAGATTTGAAAATCGGTGGTGTGAGTTAAAGAGAGCTGTCCATGCTTGGAAGCCATCAAACCTGAATGAACTAGAGATGTTTTGTAAAGAGGAATGGTCCAAAATACCTTCAACCAGAATTCAGACTCCCATTGGAACCTACAGGAAGCATTTAGAGGCTGTAATTTCTGCAAAAGGAGGATCTACTAAATATTGATTTCATTTCTTTTTTGTGGTGCCCAAATGTATGCACCTGCCTAATTTTGTTTAAACAATTATTGCACACTTTCTGTAAATCCAATAAACTTCATTTCACTTTTCAAATGTCACTGTGTGTGTCTCCTATATGATATATTTAACTGACATTTTTTATCGTAACAACCAACGATTTATACAGGAAAATAGGACGATTAGCAAGGCTGCCCAAACTTTCGCATCCCACTGTATGTATCTAAGCTGCTTCAAGCTCAGCTGGTATGAAAATGTTTGTTGTCTTTGTGCTCCATCTAGTGGACAAATGTGTTTAACGTAAAACACCAAAACTGCTGAGGAAAACAGCCCTCTTCCATTTAACTGTATGCATTTCGGGGAATAAGGGTTATTTCACACTGACCTCATTGCGATCCAATTTTCGTATCGCACACAATTTACTGACTGCAAGAGCACCATGATTAACTTGGTAAACAAGGTGCCCTTTTTCCACTGGTGTGATTCAATTTGCACTGTATTCAGCATTTGCACTTGAGTTAAATCTATGCAAGAACATAGCATAGCAAATGTGGTGTTGTGATCTCCAAATTCAATTTTTTTTTTCATTGTTTGCTTTTTTTAACAGTCGTAAATAAAAAAAATTACACAAAGAAACCCCCTTCAGGTTATAATGATTGCGCAATACATACGTTGGAAATGCTGATTTCTGAAATTACGATTTCCACCAATGCCAAGTTCTGATTTTCTGAGTTGCCTCAGAAGTATTGGACCAATCAAAGAATGCAGAATTTTACTGCGGTATTCAGAATACCACGGAACATTTAGGCCAATTTTAGCATTCGCGTCTTGTGATTGGTCTAAAATTACTACAGTAATTCGATTGTTGTGGAAAACAATCTGCATCCTCTGATTGGTCCAATGCTGTAAAATTACCGAGTTGTGGTAAATCGGATTTCTGTTTTCCGATTTCCGCTCAGAAATGCCAATTTCATCGGCAATGCAGAAATTTCAATTCTGCAGAATCCGAATGTACATCAATATGTGAATACAGAAAAATGCAATTGCGTCAAAGTACATCTGCAGTCCCGATTTTCAGCATGTAAAAGCCCCAAGAGCAAGCCTTATTTCAGCTTGCTTACATACCATGTTTCCCATAAAGTAAGGCATCCCCTGAGAATAAGACCTAGCAGGAATTCCTAGCGTGCTTGAAATATAAGACATCCCCCGAATGTAAGCCCTAGCAGCAGCCCACATGACATCAGCAAGTCACGCTCAATACAAAGCCTGGATACAGGAGAGCAGCAGTATAAAGTGAGTTCTACAGTCCTGTATATATGTCAGGCAATTTTTGTTTTTGTTGGAGCCAGGCCTCCTGATCTGTCGTGACAAGCATCAGCAGCACTTCACCTTTTCCCATGACACACAGCTTATCCTATCATAGCTCTGGGGAGCCTGACATAGCTCTCTGCCTGCAAGAAATAGACTCTTACCCACATGATCAGCAGAATCAGTTTCTTGTAAGTGAGAGCCAATATCTGCAAACCACAAGCTCTGTGTATGTTGCACGTGTTTCAGCATGGCATGCAGTATATACATTTTATGTAGGAAAACTACCAGTGTTTCCCCAAAAAATAAGACATCCTCTGAAAATAAGCCCTAGCACATCTTTTGGAGCCAAAATTATTATAAGACAGTGTCTTATTGTTGGAGAAACACGGGTATAAATAATATACAAAATGTGGTCCTATGTACACCCCTACTTATGTACTCAGCGATAAAGTGTACTTTATTATCAATAAAAACATATGTCGACACTATCAGTATTTGTGATCCAACAGATAACATGCACTACACGCGTGCTCGGGTCTTCACTAATCCCCACCTCCCCTTAATATCAACAGCCAGGGAGGGGCGTAGATATCTCACACACGTGTAGTAGTAACTCGGTTATATGCAACTGTCTAGATGGGTAACCAAAAAAAGTGACAGGATGGCTATGAACCAGATATACAATTGTCTCTGAACAAAATGAATCCACCTAGACCAGGCTGCTAAAACCAGACTGTGGGAAACTTAAGGGTGTAAATATATACAGTGACACGGACCTCAATATGTTTCACCCCAAAGGGCTTCGTCAGGAGGTGAATGAAGTGTACAGTGCGTAGACAACAACAATATTTACAAAACCCCACCAAAATTCCCGGCAGTATATCAGCCCCTGTTATATATTATATCAGTGGCGGACACAGCCAGCAGTGGGCCCCTGTGCAAAATTGTAATTGTGGGCCCCCTATGACCTGCGGCGCGCTTTGTGCGCCGCGGCAAAATATGGGCGTGGCTACAAATAGTGGATAGAACCTGCGGCGCATAGCGCCGCTGCAAA
This sequence comes from Hyperolius riggenbachi, assembly GCF_040937935.1. Taxonomy (NCBI): domain Eukaryota; kingdom Metazoa; phylum Chordata; class Amphibia; order Anura; family Hyperoliidae; genus Hyperolius; species Hyperolius riggenbachi. The sequence continues at coordinate 73,450,458 of NC_090650.1, read as the reverse complement.
AAATGGGCGTGGCAATGACCGGATGAGGGCGGAGCTAACTGTAACTTAAAGCGAACCCGGGGTGAGGGTTTATTTCCTTTTAAACAATACTAGTTGCCTGGCGGCCCTGCTGATCTATTTGGCTGCAGTAATAAACTGAATTACACCAGCAACAAGCATGCAGCTAATCTTCTCAGTTCTGACAATATTGTCAGAAACCCCTGACCTGCTGCATGCTTGTTCAGGGTCTATGGTTGAAAGAATAAGAGGCAGAGGACCAGCACGGCAGCCAGGCAACTGGTATTGCTTAAAAGGAGAGAAATATGGCAGCCTCAATATTATTCTCACCTCAGGTTCCCTTGAAAAGTGCAACGCAAAGACAGTGGGCCCAAGTTTTGGTGACCCTTTCCCCAGAAAATTCACATAATTGTGCAGGTTTTCTCAAGAAAATACACATATATGCCCAGAAAATACGTGCAATCATGTCGGCAGATATGCCCAGAAAATACGTGCAATCATGTCGGCAGATATGCCCAGAAAATACGTGCAATCAAGTCGGCAGATATGCCCAGAAAATACATGCAATCAAGTCGGCAGATATGCCCAGAAAATACGTGCAAACAAGTCGGCAGATATGCCCAGAAAATACATGCAATCAAGTCGGCAGATATGCCCAGAAAATACGTGCAAACAAGTCGGCAGATATGCCCAGAAAATACGTGCAATCATGTCGGCAGATATGCCCAGAAAATACATGCAATCATGTGGCAGACCTGCCCAGAACATACACCTGCTAATATAAATAAAACAAAAACATTTACTCACCTGCAGCAGCAGACCTCCTGTCCCAGCCTCCATCCGGCGCGCAGCTCCCATGGGTGGTTGGGTGGATAGGTAGCCTAGTGGGTGGGTGGGTGAGTGGGTGGGTGGGTAGGTAGCCTGGTGGGTGGGTGGGTAACTAGCCCGGTAGGTAGGTAGGTAGCCCGGTGGGTGGGTTGGTAACTAGCCCGGTAGGTAGCCGGGTGGGTGGTTAGGTAGGTAGCCTGGTGGGTGGGTAGGTAGGTAGCCTGGTGGGTGGGTTGGTAACTAGCCCGGTAGGTAGCCGGGTGGGTGGTTAGGTAGGTAGCCGGGTGGGTGGTTAGGTAGGTAGCCAGGTGGGTGGTTAGGTAGGTAGCCTGGTGGGTGGGTGGGTAGCCTGGTGGGTGGGTAGGTAGCCTGGTGGGTGGGTTGGTAACTAGCCCGGTAGGTAGCCGGGTGGGTGGTTAGGTAGGTAGCCGGGTGGGTGGTTAGGTAGGTAGCCGGGTGGGTAGGTAGGAAGCCTGGTGGGTGGGTAGGTAGCCGGGTGGGTAGGTAGGTAGCCGGGTGGGTAGGTAGGAAGCCTGGTGGGTGGGTAGGTAGCCTGGTGGGTGGGTGGGTAGGTAGGTAGCCTGGTGGGTGGGTAGGTAGCCTGGTGGGTGGGTTGGTAACTAGCCCGGTAGGTAGCCGGGTGGGTGGTTAGGTAGGTAGCCGGGTGGGTAGGTAGGTAGGTAGCCTGGTGGGTGGGTGGGTAGCCGGGTGGGTGGGTAGGTAGCCTGGTGGGTAGGTTGGTAACTAGCCCGGTAGGTAGCCGGGTGGGTGGTTAGGTAGGTAGCCTGGTGGGTGGTTAGGTAGGTAGGTAGCCGGGTGGGTAGGTAGGTAGGTAGCCGGGTGGGTAGGTAGCCGGGTGGGTGGTTAGGTAGTTGGGTGGGTGGTTAGGTAGGAAGCCTGGTGGGTGGGTAGGTAGCCGGGTGGGTAGGTAGCCGGGTGGGTGGTTAGGTAGTTGGGTGGGTGGTTAGGTAGGAAGCCTGGTGGGTGGGTAGGTAGCCGGGTGGGTAGGTAGCCGGGTGGGTGGTTAGGTAGCCGGGTGGGTGGTTAGGTAGTTGGGTGGGTGGTGGGTGGGTAGGTAGCCGGGTGGGTAGGTAGGTAGGAAGCCTGGTGGGTGGTTAGGTAGTCGGGTGGGTAGGTAGGAAGCCTGGTGGGTGGGTAGGTAGGTAGCCGGGTGGGTAGGTGGTTAGGTAGCCGGGTGGGTAGCTATCCGGGTGGGGGGCCCGACTCCTATCCTCCCTCCCTCCCTCCCTCCCTCACCTCGGGGGGCCCCCTCCCGATATGCGCGGCGGGAGAGCGAGCGGCAAATGCAGGAAGTCTTCAGGGCTCTCCAGGCATCCGCTAGAGGCCCAGCCGCTGAGTCTCCAATATGTCTCCAACTGGAGACATATTGGAGACTAAGCGGCTGGGCCTCTAGCGGATGCCTGGAGAGCCCTGAAGACTTCCTGCATTTGCCGCTCGCTCGCTCTCCCGCCGCGCATATCGGGAGGGGGGCCCCCCGAGGTGAGGGAGGGAGGGAGGATAGGAATCGGGGGGCCCCCCGGGGAATAAAATAATTAAAAAAAAAATTAAAAAAAAAAAAATACTTAATGGGCCCCTGAAGAAAACGGAACTTCAGGGGCCCTCGTGCGGCTGCACGGCCGTATGTCCGCCACTGTATTATATATATAGTACGATTTTCAGGTATTTTGCAATTTACACATGAATAAGAAAAACGTGCATGTAAAGTTACAGTCATTCCAAAGAAAATATGTGATATGCAAACTTCCAAGTTTGTTGCCAGCCAGTGGATTAGTCCAGGTGTTGGAATATAAGTATGAAGAAGCTCCTGTTCTGTGCAGCTATTGACTCAGCAAGATGTGACATTGCTAGGCATTCTGTATTCCAACATATTCCGTGGCGCTGTACAAAGTAGGAAAACATACAGGGCATACATAATGATACAGACAATTACATACATCAAATATGGACACTGGTACAAAATACAGAACTGGTGATTACAATAGCAGATGTAACATGATGAATAAAATGTATAACAGAGTGCAAGCTATTAAATTAATAACATTCCAATGCACAAAAGGGTGAGAGAGCCATGCCCTTGTGAGCTTACAATCTAAAGGAATGGGGTGGAAACAAGAGGTGGGAAAGTATACAGTATATATACAGGCAGTGGGTGATTAGGTTATTTAGTAAGGAGTAAAACTAGACGCGAGGTTGAAGTGTGCATGGTCTAAGATAGAGCACATGCTTGTCAGAAAAGGTGAGTTTTGAGGGAGCGTTTAAAGATTTCAAAGGTGGGAGATGATGGTCGGATGTGCTGTGGAAGGGCATTCCAGAGGAGGGGTGAGGCATGTGAGAAGTCTTGTGAGGTGGTAATGTGAATGTGAGGTGGCAATTGTAGAAGAGGATAAAAGAAGTTCATGTGCAGATCTGAGATTGCGGTTAGGTTGGTATCTGGAAACTAGTGAGGAGATGTACAGGGGAGAGAGGTTGTGGAGAGCTTTGTAGGTTAGGGTTAAGAGTTTCAACTGGATCCTCTAGTTAATTGGTAGCCAGTGAAGAGCTTGACAGAGAGGAGCCACAGAGGAAGACCAGGAAGAGAGATGAATGAAACGAGCAGCAGAGTTCAGTACAGATTGGAGCGGTGCAAGTCGGTTTGTTGGAAGTCCACCAAGCAATATATTGCAATAGTCCAAACGTGATATAATAAGAGCATGTACTAACATTTTGGTTGTGTCCTGAGTGAGAAAAAGTCAGATGTGTGCTATGTTTTTGAGTTGGAGGATACAGGAGCTGGTTAGGGAGTTAATGTGAGGAATAAATGAGAGGGAAGAATCAAATATTACCCCTAAGCACCGTGCTTTGGGAACTGAAGTTATAGGTGTGTTACTAACATTTATTGTAATATCAGGCAAAGAGGTGGACAGAGATAGTGGAAAGACGATTAGTTCTGTTTTATTCATATAAAGTTTTAGGAAGCGAGAGGACATAAAAGAGGATATAGCGGATAGGCAGTCAGGAACCCGTGTGAGGAGGGTCTGGGGCAGAGACGTACAGTTGTGTATCATTCATCTGCATATAGGTGGTATTGAAAGCCAAATGAGTTGATTAAGTTATTATGCATTCATCCTATACGACACATGGTTTATATTCTCTACTGTGTGGAGGTGTGTGTGTGTGTTTTTTTTCCTGGGGGGGGGGGGGGGGGGGGGGCACAGGACTTCTTGCCTGGAGTGACAAAAGGGCTGGAAACGCCCCTGCTGCCTAGCTGCAGTTAACTCCCCTCCATATCTTCTGCCTGCCAAACTGCAGCTACCTACCTCCCATACAGCCCACCCAGCGACAGTTACCTACCCTCCCTACCTACTGCCTGCCCAGCTGCAGCTACTTACACTCCCTACCTTCTGCCTGCCCAGCTTCAGCTATCTACCCTCCATACAGCCCACTCAGCAACACCTACCTACCCTCCATACCTACTGCCTGCCCCGCTGCAGCTACCTACCCTCCATACAGCCCAGCCAGCAAAAGATACCTACCCTCCCTACCTACTGGCTGGCCCGCTGCAGCTACCGACGCTCCATACATCCCAGCCAGCAACAGCTACCTACCCTCTATGCAGCCCATCCAACAGCTGCTAACTACCCTCCCTACCTGCTGCCTGGCCCGCTGCAGCTACCGACCCTCCATACAGCCCAGCCAGCAACAGCTACCTACCCTCCCTACCTACTGCCTGGCCTGCTGAAGCTACTGACCCTCCATACAGCCCAGAAAGCAACAGCTACCTACCTTCTATGCAGCCCATCCAACTGCAGCTACCTACAACATACAGCCCACCCAGCTACAGCTACCTACCCTCCCTACCTACTGCCTGCCCAGCTGCAGCTACTTACTCTCCCTACCTTCTGCCTGCCCAGCTGCAGCTATGTACCCTCCATACAGCCCAGCCAGCAACAGCTACCCACCCTCCCTACCTACTGCCTGGCCCGCTGCAGCTACCGACCCTCCATACAGCCCAGCCAGCAACAGCTACCTACCCTCCCTACCTACTGCCTGCCCAGCTGCAGCTAACTACCCTCCCTAGTGCCTGCCCAGCTGCAGCTAACTCCCCTCCCTAGTGCCTGCCCCGCTGCAGCTACCTACCCTCCATACAGCCCACCCAGCAACAGCTACCTACCCTCTATGCAGCCCATCCAACAGCAGCTAACTACCCTCCCTAGCTGCTGCCTGCCCAGCTGCAGCTACCTATCCTCCATACAGCCCACCCAGCAACAGCTACCTACCCCTCCTACCAGGGGTGTAGCAATAGGGGGTGCAGAGGTAGCCACCGCATCAAGGCCCTTGGGCTAGAGGGGCCCTGAGGGGCCCACCCTCAACCAAAGTATTAGCTCTTAATTGGTCCTATGCTGATATATTCACTCCTATAGATTATTACAATAGCAGTGATCATTAACACACTGTTTCCCATCACTTTCTTGCACCTCTAACCCTGTGGTTGTCCTTGATTGGTTTTGGTGTGGCGTATCAATTGTAGAGAGCTTGGGGGGCCCCAATGCAAAACTTGCACTGGGGCCCACAGCTTCTTAGCTACGCCACAGCTTCCTACCCACTGACTGCCCCGCTGCAGCTACCTACCCTCCATACAGCCCACCTAGCAACAGCTACCTACCCTCTCTACCTACTGCCTGCCCCGCTGCAGCTACCTACCCTCCATACAGCCCAGCCAGCAACAGCTACCTACCCTTAATGATATATGAACGATCAGCATGATGCCAGGCAACTGGTATTGTTTAAAAGTAAATAACATGGCAGCCTCCATATAAGACTGGCAGCAATGTACTGTTTCCCCCTTTTGCCATTTTGAGAGCTGCTATTCAGGTCATTATAGCAGACAAATTGAGATGTTTATTATTCATATTATTCAAACATGTTGATTTTTTTCTTTTAATAAATTTACACCTAGATTAAAATTGGTCTCTTTTTCGTTATCTTAGATTTTAGATATACATTAAAATAAAATAGTGTAATTTGATTACATTAAAGGTACATTGCTCAACTCGGCGGCCGATCGACCATCCGATTCGAT